>NC_136868.1:12265119-12865119 GCF_951799975.1 Gobius niger
ACAGAGTATGTGTATCGTATTGAGGTGCCTGTATCGTGATACGCAAATATGCCTAAACAGTCTTTATTAAGAGCATATCACAACAGGCACTCTAACTACTCCAATAAAAGGCTTAAATGCACACTGAGGTTATTCCGCACAATGAAACCTCCATTTTGTGCACTGATGAGATCCTTTTCTCTTAAAATTCATAGTATATGTTGTATTCTCTATTGCAATACACTTGAATTGCGTGATGTATGGTATCGTGAACTCGGGATAAGTATCGTGATGTTGTTGGCAATCTAAAAGATACAAGCTGAATACAACTCGAGCGGCACCATGAGAAGCGTAGCCGAATGATAAAACTTTAAAATGGACAATGTTTGCTTTTCATTAGCAACTCTTGCAGCATTAGCCATGTCGTTTACATTCTCAAGTTCATGCTCTCTAGTTGGAAAGCGTTATTTTCAGATGGGAAATTTACCAGTAACCATTTGCATGCACAACTGTCGAGGGAGCACTCTGCTTAGTCCCAAAATTACTCAAGTATCCTCAACATCAACATCCTCAGCCATTTCCATTCAGTACAAGTGGCCAATGAGGGAAAATGTAAACCTAAGATGTAGACTATGTTATCAATATACATTTAAAAGGAAGAGGAATAAAGAGGGTTTGAGGAGAAAAGGCGGTTTGTTTGGGCCAGAGATAAAAGCTTCTTGACAAGAGGCAGACTCATCCTCTCTCAGACCACGCCTGTGAGACTATTCTCTTGCCTGGACCCAACAGTGAAGATACTATGAGAGTCAGTCAGTCCGGGTCAGTCCCACATGTGAAGTCATTAAACAGCAGGGATGTGCAGCAGGTCAGCGGCAGACATGTTAGCCCAGTGCCCCCGGTCATTCGCACCCCTCTGTTACAAGGGGCCATCAGTGGGGGGCAGCAGAGAGGTAGAGGAGCGCGAAATGGTCTGGGCTGGTGGGACGTCCTCCGAACCCCAGGGAACAAGCCAATTACAGCCTTTAAGCTCCCTGTCTGTCTGTGGCATGCGGCTCAGATAAGATGAAAGCCACTTGAAGAGACTGATGGGACGTTTTTTCTTATTTTTTTGTCATCAATAGGATGATTCGTGATATAGATGATAGTAGTTGTTAGATTTCATTCAGTACTTATTTTGAAGGTTTTTGCTTCTACTTGGATAACAATATTTCAAACTAACATTATTTCTAGACTAAATATTTTGGCTTCCCTACCCAAAACTGATGAAAAAAGGAGTGAGATGTAAATGTTAGTGTTAGGTCTGTCAGTAATGTGGCAGTTGTGACTCAGGACGAATGACAGAGGAGACAGACATTGACAAAGTGCAGACAGAGGATTGAGCGTGTCCAGGGAGAGTTCAAAGGTCGCAGGTTTGACACTGTACCGGGGGTTAATGCAGTCCGAGGGGCCAGCAGGCGTCAGCAAGAAGACACCGACAGAGTGACGAGCCGGCTCTGGGGGGTAATGAGCTACATAATGGGATTACATGTTACAAATACTTCAGTAAACGACAAAACAATTAGAATACAGAGAGGCACAGTTTGACCCCAAATAACAGCAGGCAATATTTGATGGATGAGACAATTAGCCAAACTTTCATCGAATGATTATGAAAAAAAAAAACACTCTCCAATTCGGGTGCCGTACCATTGGCTTTATCTCATTATCATGCAAATCCACGTAAATCCAGTTAAAATCTGACATTTTTTTTGTCGTTGATTGAATTTTCATGGTTTGTGTTGTTGAAGGTTTACTCCTGTAACTACACGCAGCCTGGAATATTCTCTAAAAAACGAGACAGGAGATTTGTCTGACTCTTGGGAGCAGGGAACAGACAGTGCAGTGCTCTGACTAGTAATAAGGCCTGAGCTGGAATGTTTGCAGAGCCATGAACTGGTAATCCCAGCAGAGCGGAGCCACAGGCCGGGTGACAGGGTTAGCAATACTAAAACAGTCTTTTCAATCACTAATGCACGACAGCAGACCAGACGACCGCAGCATAAGAAACAGGATAATCCAGCCACACAAAGATGTACAATATTGCATTCCATGTGTAGGTACCAAGCCTGGATAAAAGGAGAAGGTTGCACCAAACAGAGCAAGAATAAACATGAAAAATGCAGGCACCAATGGTTGCTCGGCTTTGTGACCGCCATTGCTGTAGAACCTCCATCTAGTTTTCCATTAGAAAGCATTGCACTTTACACACGTTCTAAGCAACTTTATAGCCTGTTTTTTTATATTTACGATATATATAACGTGATAATGCTGGGTTAGTAACAATTAAAGAAACCAGGTTGCTTTTTGTAAGGAACATTTTAGAAATCTCGTATACTAATGAGGGATGGACTTTGATTGACAGGCCGTTAGCATTAGAGCTAATGACACAGGCGGTGGCGCGGTTACGACCGAACTGCCCACCCCGTATGCCCTTTATAGGAATATGCTCGGCCAGAGCTGGGTAGGAGGAGACTATAAATCCGCCATATATTCCCTTTCGAACGTAGTCATTATGGCAAATGGGGAAGAGTGAGCGGACAATGTCTATTATATTTTACAGTCTATGGTCAGCACAAATGTGTGGCTCCCTAAAATGTTATTTCTTGCACCAAGATGGGCCTCAGGCATATACGTATATTTATGCAATGATGGAAGGGAAGCTGAAAATCTGTACCAAACAAAAATGGTCCACATAAATTTGCTGATCCATCCAGTCTATTAAAGGAACAGGCCACCGTTCTTACATACTGAGATATGTTCTTACCTGAGCTTAGACGAGTTGATCCGTAGTACCTGTCTGGTCTTTGTGCGTGTGCTCAGTCACACAAAATTACCAAAAATGTTGTAAGCAAATGGCCTCTCCCAGCATATTCCTATAGCTCCAAACGGGGGTGAAGTTGGAAGCTACCACGCTCTTCCATGGGCACGCACAAAGACCAGACAGGTAAGTATCAACTTGTCTAAGCTCAGGTAAGAACATATCTCAGTATGGAAAAATGTTGACCTATTCCTTTAAAGCTTAACCTCTTAACTCCTGCCTGAACTGAGAGCATTTTCTCCAGTTCAGCTTTACCCAAATCCTGTAGGCCAGTGTAACGCCTCATTTGAAAGCTAAGATCTACAAAACTCATCTAAATGGATCTTTTTCCTCACGTCATCAGATTTTTTTTCCATAATTTTTTGGGGTATTCAACTCATTTTTGTAACTTTTTGGTAATTTTTTTTCTTCATTTTTTTTCATTTTTTGTCACATTTTTTGACTTTTTGGTCATTTTTGTCATTTTTTGTAAATGTTTTGTCACTTTTTGTCACACTTTTGTCATTTTGTCGTCATTTTTTACGTCATTTTTTGTGTGTTATTTTTTGTCAAATTTTTATCACATTTTCGTCAATTTTTTGTCACATTTCCATAATTGTTTTCGTCTCAGTTTTGTTGCTATTTTCACAGCTTTTTTCCAGAAGCTTTTGGACTGGGGTAAAGCTAAACTGGAGAAAATGTGCTCGGTTCAGGTGGGAGTTAAGGGGCTAAAGGCTCCCCTCCAAAAAGTTGAAATAAGCTGAAAAGCCATTATTAACCACAACCCCATATACTGATTATAGAGAATAGTTTTCAGATTGTTAAATGTAATTACCAGCATGTATCTGATTACTGTCCACTTCTGTTTGGGTGCAGTAGTGGCTTTGAGAAGGTTGCACAGAGGCCATGTTATGTTCTGGGAAGCGGTGAAAGGGCGACTGTTGAATTTTGCCTCGGTCTAAGCAGAAGTGAATGCATCAAGTGGCACTTTCTCTGGAGCTCACCCAAGGCCGTTCTCAATCTGCCTCATTCAGAGCCAAACCAAAGCCCCCAGACACCAGGACACCCAGCAGGAGGTCCGGGATAGGTACAAGCCGGGTGGCAACATCAGCCAAAGAGGCGTCTGGATCAAGACAGTGGTTAGGCAGGGTATGAGAAAGCATTCCTTTACAGATACAATATCAAAACTATTGCGAAAATACTACTATATATAAAAATGCATTATCTAAGCAACGCAATTGTAAAGCTGTGTTTATGCACCACAGCATTAACACTTTACATTTTATACGGGTTTTGTTATCAAGGACTTGTTTAAGTTGAAGCGCTGAGAGAAACAGAGTCAGCAGCACTAATGTCAGCCTGCTGGGAAAAGATCATTAGTACTGACAACTTAAGTATAGAGTCCGTCTTAAGAACTCTTGTCAACGAAGTAAATGCAAGGATCATTTTAGTGCAGTGGTTCTAAAACTGAGGTTCAGGGATTTCAGATGTTTCTTACACTTTAAACACATTAGTGCTAGGGCTGAGTACCAGTACTTTAATAATACTTAGTTTACGATACCTACACTAAAATATTTGGCATCTAGAACCAGAAAACAGAACAATAATGTTAATTTATTCCAATCAAAAAATTATTTTACATTTTTATCATTTATTTGAAAAAAACAAGTAACTTCCTTTAATGCTGCCCTTGGCCCAAACAGGCTTCAAAACCTGGTCTCTAGAGACTTAATATTTGTGGTACCTGCTCGATTTTTTTTTATTTTTTCGAAACCAGTAGTACCTAAACTTCTTCTTTGATAACATACTGGTACTGTTTAACGGTATCCAGCCCTACTCAGTGCAAAAACAAAATAGATTTTGAAATGAACATTTTGGCAAGGATTTGTTCAACTACTTTAACTCAGTAAACAGTCACTGTGGGGGTTTCTTAGACACGTTTCTCATAGTCATAAATGGTAAATGGTCTCAACTTAAAAAGCTTTTTTTCCATCTACATTAGGCACTCAAACCGCATTACAGTAAGACTAAAAGGATTGCTGCATGAGACTTTGGGATTTTTTGATAATCTGTGGTGCTGGATTAAATGGAAAAAAATGGCACAGGGAAATGTACAATATATCTCGAATGCAAAAATGTAGATATATGTGGTTGTTTATTATATTACATGCATTTACCTTTAGGTTTCTCACCAGCCATAGCAATAATAAATAAAACATCTGAGTAAACAAATTACTGTCAACAGAATGTGCCTAACAACATAAACTGTTATGTCTTTCATTTTTCATGAGTCAGGAATCCGAATGTAAAGAGCATCTCACAACATCCACACAGAGCGGCGGTTGGAAGGAGCCCAGTGTGGGCCTTAAACTTAATTGCCCCAGTGCCCACACCCAGAGCTGGTCGGGGCAGGACTCGTGTCTGAAAGAAGCCCCAGTCCTGTCCAGGCTCCAGGTCTAGACCCGGACCACAGCAGGCCTCACACACTCAGGCTGGACAAACAGTCTGACCGCCTGCCCCCCACCAAAAGCCTACAGCCGTCTCCACCGCTCTTTTCTTACTAATGTCATTAAGTCTGTCCACATCGAGCCAAAGAGAAAAACTCACATGAAATTAAATAAACACAGGGGGCACAGAGGACACACTGCTCATTTCCCCTAATACCGCCATAAAACTCCATTGCAAATACAAACTCGTACACTGCACTTAAGGCACTGAAAAATGATTTATGAAGAATGCCCATCTTAAGCCGATTACTATGCAGCACTGGTGGTCAAAACAACTGCAATGTATTACCATGAACACAGGTAAATACTCCTGAGGGCACTTTCCCTTACAAGACAAATAAACCTCGCTGAAGTGGTGCAAAATTAGCTTTGACTGTATGGGTGTGGATGTGTTTGTTATCAACAGGGACAGAAATTATGCTACTTCTAATGTCAGCCAAACTTACAGCATTGCTAGCCACGTACAGGTAAAATATTGTGATACAGTCTGTAATAAAACTTCAAATGTGAAAGTAATACATGATATAGACTTATGACATGCAAAGTGACATATATGCCAAGCCTTTGTTTGTTTTAATTTTAATTTTGATGATTATGGCTTACAGTCCATTTTCAAAATATTGTAGTTTTCTGAGATGTTTTATTTGGGGTTTTTACAAGCTGTGAATCATAATTATCAAAATTATAATAAATAAAGGCTTGATATATCTCACTTTGCGTGATGATTTTGGCTTACAGCTTGTAAAAACCCAATTCAAAATCTCTGAAAATTGGAATCATATTGTGAAAAGGGACTATATTGTCGGCTCAAAGTGTCTTTTGTCAGCTGATGAATCCAAAACACCCGCAAAGGGTTCCTGAGACTTTGGTCTCTCAGTCTGGTTCAGTATTCCCATTACATAGACTGGTGACCTGCCAGTTGAGCAGAAAATCATCATTGACACCCCATGGGAAAGCCTCAAAAGGTGATAGCAAAAGAACTCGGATGTTCTCAAAGTGCTGTATCAAAGCAGAAAGTTAAATGGAAGGGGAAAGTGTGGAAGAAAAAGGTGCACAAGCCGCAGGGATGACCGCAGTCTGGAGAGGACTGTCAGGAAAAGGCCATTCAAAAGTGTGGGGGACCTTCACAAGGAGTGGACTGAGGCTGGAGTCAGAGCATCAAGAGCCGCTACACACAGACGGATCCTGGACATGTGCTTCATATTTCTCTGAAGCACATGCTGAGGTGTTCCATAACACCTCAGCAGCCATGCCGCATTAAAGGAACAGGCCACCGTTATCCCATTCTGAGATATGTTCTTACCTGAGCTTAAACGAGTTGATGTGTACCTGTCTGGTCTTTGGGTGTGCCTGTGGAAGAGCTTGGTCGCTGCTAACTTCACCCCGTTTGGAGCTATAGGAATATACTGGGAGAGGCCAAATGCTAACAACATCTTTGGTCTTTGTGCATGACTGAGTGCACACACAAAGACCAGACAGGTACACATCAACTCGTCTAAGCTCAAGTCAGAACATATCTCAGTATGTAAAAACGGCGGCCTACTCCTTTAATGTAGAAATTCAAGTAAAAGGGGCCCAAACCAAGTACTAAATACATATGCATGACTATAGTTTTCAGAGGACTGACATTTCTCTGTTGGGTTTTTTACAAGCTATAAGCCAAAATCATCAACATTAAAACAATGTTGTCATGAGTATATCATATATTAGAAATAAAGTAACTTTTTCACAATATTCTAATTTTCCGAGTTTCACCTGTATACTGTTTACGAATACGTTTATTGGCAAACTATAACAACACCATAGCAGCAAATACATCTAGGTTTAGGTCTTCTTCACCACCAATAGTCGCTCCCTAACACCTTCAAGGGAGAGAGCAGATTTTTTAAGTTGTTAATCTCACTTTGCTTGGAAACTTTCTCGAGATCTTTCTGGCCATGGCATGACTTTTCATACCACAGTTAATAATTTTGCTCTTTGGCGCAGATGCCAATGGAAACCCAACCATGCCGCTCCAATCAGACGTGCAGCCCATATTAAAAATACAAGGAGACAACACAGAGGGAGGAGGGGATTAAAGTGGAGTCTTGGAGTAAACAGACAATAGCCCTGGAGTCGTGTTTTTATTGAAGTGAGCAGCGTCTGCCCCAGAAACAGGTTTATGAGCTTGTTTTTAAATTCACATTGGGCACGAGGCATCGCTGTAAGCTCCTCTCTTTTCTGTGATTTTGTTTAATAAGGTCTGTAATAATCCGCAATACATCATAATGCTGCTTTTGAAGGCTCATTAATAGGAATATGCACAGGCTTAAAATAGCTAATGTGTTTGGTTTCAATATCTAAGGCTCATGTTTATACTTGAGAAGGTCACATGCAGATTACTGTATTAGTTGTTAGGTTAATGCTCTCATTGGTAATTTGTAAATCTTGAATAAAAACCGCTGCTGCACATTTTTAAAAAGTTCGGAAGCATTAACAAGAATCTCATGCATTTCAGAACAAAATAATACAGGATCAGCAAAATCCTATATATAGATGGCATCGTGTCATAGAAGCGAGACATTTTTCACTCTTTTTAGCCATTTTCTGGCAAAGTATATACTTAATTATCACATACAAATAAAGTCAAGTCAAAATCAGGTCCATATGGATGTTAATTCACAGCAGATTGTTCAGTAGAAGCGAAAAAAACGGCAGCCGTAACTAGTGCTTAGCGCGATGCTAACATGAAGCATCATTCTCTGTTATTTATGTATTTATGGGCTGCTGAACCACTTTGCTCCTCTCCATGTCTTCGTATCTTTAATTAGTAGAAAAACTATATATAACTATATAACTTCGATTTTTCTCCAAATTGTTTTTCCCCTTAACTGTTTTCAAACATGAGCATTCCAGCAATGCCGTCTGTATCTATTATACAGAGGATATTGTATTTCCGAAATAAGTTCAGTATTTGCTGTTTGCTAATTGCAACCATTAGAATTGCAATTTTGATTTGATTGTAGTGAATTGTGCAGCCCTATAGTATAGGCCTACACTGAAATGTTTGAGTGCAAGTGAATGTCATAGAAAAGTTCAGTAAAAGCAGCATTTTCCATTGTTTGTATGTACTGGTGTAATTGTGCTGGTTTTCTGCAGTTTCTTCATCCGAACATTTTTGAAACTGGATATCTTAATCGCCGTTGCTGGTTTGGTTTATGTGTCCTTGTGACCCTGCCACAGCGCGACACACGTGCACATCCGCCTCTGTCCGCCCCCGTAAACTAGTGCTGTGCCAAAACTCCAAACCTCTAAACAACATGATGAAAATGTGGCCTTTTTTTTCTTCTTCCCTCGTTTACGGGATCCAAATGTTTTTCTTTCAAACACAACTGACCTTGTTTACGAAGGAGTGGAACCTGCGTTTTTTTTTCTCCCCCCCCTCCGTCTCTGTCAGTTTAACACAACATTTTGGCCCACTGGCAACACGGCGGACCACAAGCACCCACTTACCTGCTGCGTGCCGGTCATAAAATGTTTACCCAAGGCGAAGATGTGAAAGAATAATTACGCGTTTAATCACAAATTACCTCAATATGTTGCTTTCTCACTAAATAAAGTCAGTGTAAAACAGTTTAGGAATCCACCGCCACAAAGTGATTAGTACCAAAAGGCTGTCTGAGCTGTTAAAGCCTCTCCTATAGTTTATATACTGAGGCTCTTCCAATTGTAAGTAACTATTGCCAATGTAAATACCATCGTAAACTCAGTATTTGAGTTGTTGTAAATAAGAAAAAGCAGCATTGAAGCCAGTGAGACAGCTTCTAGATTGTATTGGACAAAGTTGCATACAATTTATGCCTCTGATGTCCAAAAGTTGTAGACATTATTGCAGAGGGATACGGTTTTTCATTGCGTTCTTGGCAGCAGCGGTCAATGGGAGGTGTAGCCAATAAATACCGCTGTCTTTAGCAGATTTATTTGACCGATAATGTGAAAGTCGGGTGTTAGCATTCCCACAAACCAAAGTTAACCGATTTGAGTGGTCACTCTTAAGTAGTGTTGTTACGATAAGGCGAAATAGTTTGCACTAGAATGTGGGGAAGGCTTTTCCGAAAACGCTAGTGTATTGCTTCAGTGAAATAATAAATCGATACAAATGCTTACCTTGGCTTGTATAGCTGGTTATTTCAACAAATCACAAAGTACAGTCCTAAAGGATATATTGAAATATTGCATCGGCTTTTAACTGTAGTAATGTCTAATACATCATATTGTTATTGGAAACAAAAGTCGATTTAATGTTATGTATGTAACGTTTGAACTGAGACAACTTCTTTGAGCTTTTTATAAGGTAATATATTTCATTGCATCCATGTAGTTTTGAGTAATCATTTCTTCTTCTACAGCTGAAGCACTCTGACCTCTACTTCCTGGACTACACTGAGTAATAGATGAAACACATATCTATCCAATATCTGCTCAGTTATGATGAGTTCTGCACTTTAAGAGTGCCATGGAGTTTCTACCCATGCTGTAAGTAGAAACGAAACATTCGTTTTCACTGTGTCATTCCCACTGGTGCCTACAGGGGGAGCTCTGGGCGCAATCCTGATCAGCCCTGGGCTCCAGTGCTTTAGTGTCACTGTTTCATATTTACTTACAGATTATTTCAAATGACATGTAACATACTGTATCAACGTTAAGGTACCCCCAAAGTAATGTTTTTACGGTATGAAGCTACTTTGGCCTGTGGTTAGGAAGATTGTGACGGACTTGTACCTCCAATGATGTATTTTAGCTCATATCATAAAGTAATATGCATATTCCCTGTCATGTTGCACCTCCTCTAATAAACCAGAGATTATCCCACACTGAAACCCGTCTGTACCCTCACTGACTGTAATGTGTAAGAGGAGCTCTGACCTGCAGCAGGAGTCTCTCAAAGCCCAGGCAGGCGTCCCATCGCGGCAAACTGGGGTGTCGGAGTGCTTGGGCCGTGGCCAGTCCCAGCTGCAGCACCCCGCTGTGACTCTCTAGTGCTCCCCGACTGCCCTGGAACGGCTGGACGTAGGAGCAAAGCTGGTCTGGAGTCACACGGCCTAATTATAAGACAAAAAAGAGACAGATTTGTAAAGCATACCTTATTAAAACATGCAAATTGTGTTATTGGACAGTCTATTCCTTCTTTTGGCTTTTACCTAGTGGTTTGCCATGTTTCACATCAACTTCCTGACACTGCAGCAGGAAAGACACAAGAGTCCGATAGATGGAGTAATGTGGCTGAAAGTGCTCATTAAAAGTACTTTTTTCCTCTTTGTGTGGTTGTTTGGTCGAGGCCCGTATTAAAACATCTCTCTCTATGCCATGATATTGCAAACAAATAGAGATGCTTTAACAAACCGTGCAAAGTTATTTTTTCAGAAGTGAAGAGTGCACAGTGGAGCTGGACAAATACACAACCCATCCAAAGCATAACAGACTTTTTCATAACCATCATGCACACAGCGGAGGGCAGAGGGGGCTGACCGATACCAAAGAGGAGAATAATATTATCTTCAGAAGGAAAAAACATGTTTGACTTAGAGAGAAAGAGGGTGAACATGAGTACACCATGATTCTTCACTTTCTCGGTCACCCTCAGTACAAAGAATCACTAGTCAAGACGAAACCAGGATTAAAACATGTAGCTGCCTGTAAAGTAAGAATTTAAAGTAAGTTCAAGCTTATGTTCTGTTTGAATGAGTGGTGTATGATGAGAATTGTTGCCATAACAATACTAATACAAAAGATGATTTGAGTATGATGAGGGTCCTGGTTAAAAACTGTACTAGATTGTTGAATAATAAAAGTTTTATGTAGCATATAACAGCATTAAATCAAGAAAACCACCTAAACAGGAACCAACTTCATCCTTCAGCCTGCTAGGAAGATGAACTCTATCCCTTTCCTGTTGTCTCTACCACCTTCTGCTTCTACCTGCACAATTTGTGGTCCACTCCAGCTCTTCAAAGACACCCCTCCACAACTTCAGAAGCGACAGTGGGGAGTAACTTGTCATGAGAGCTTCCGGTGTCGGAGCTTGTTTTGAACCGTTTACACAATTCGCAATACATGACAGAACAGGTTTGTTCATCTGTATGCAGCGAAGTGAGGCGCAGATAAAAGCTTCATGAGTATGACTAATGAACGTCAACAATATAGCTCCTCTGGTTATTTACTCAGACAGCATACAGACACAGGAAGAGGGGCATCAGGCAGGGATAAGGGCTAAGGGGGGTGCGAGAAGTGTCCCGAGGCAACAAAAGGGGCACTACACGTTTAACTCCCCATAAAGCCCACTTCTTCATGTTGATGTTGTGAAGCAGGACCAGATGTTGGAGTATTTCCTGCTGGACTACACGGCCAGTGTTTTCTTTACTGAGGCCAAACACATGAGTGAAGAACAGGATTCAGGACGAGACAGGAGCAATAAAAGTGGTGAAAAGGGAGTAGGAGTGTGGCCTCCTGAGTGACAGCGTTACATTTAGGGACATCTGTAAAGGGGCGCGGGTAAACCTGATTTGAGATATTTGTGATTGTGCTTCAAATAGTAACCTTGTGTCTTATCTTATCTTTTGCCCAATGTCAAAAGTTCTATCATTATGTTTAGGATGAAAATTAGCTCTAGTATAACAAGGTTCACAGTCTGAGCCACAGGTTTGTGACATTTTAGGGACAAACTTTACTTTTAATTGAAAATAGCTTTTCCTATAGTTAACCTTTTTCTCAGGAATTGGCAAAAGAAGCCAAGCCACAGATTGAACACAAGACCAAATTCAACCTAAAAAGACTCAAAGAAACAGAGTGGCGTTAAGAAAGCTTTTTTGGATATGAATCATAGTGGGGGCTCAGACCCCGACGGTTGATTGAATTAACGATATGAAATACATGGCGACAATGAATGATTGACAGAGTCTTCCCCCGGATACTGGACACTGGTGTTGGTACAGGATGAGACCTGGGACGGCCAGTTGACAACGACGAACAGAGCTGAGGAGAGACCAAGCGGAGGAGGGGCGGAGGGAGGTCGCAGCACGGATGGGAAGCGGCCGAGGAAGCTTAAGGATGGCTGAAGCAGGAATGAGCAGCTGTGGTGATTGGCTGCCGTGAAGGTGTGGCTTGAGATGGAACTGTGATTGGATGATTGGTGAAGAGCCGCCGGTAATGAGGTAATGAATGAATGCTGCAGGTAGGTCTTGGTTGAATTTGCGCTGAAGCTTCATTTGTTAAAATAGTGATGCTGAGGCGACAAATTATTCTTTTTGATAGCAAGGAGGACAAAACAGACATAAGTTAAGTCTGTGCTTTGAATGAATGAGTCATCAAAATCAATCTGTGAAAAATTATGTGAAAATAACAATGGCAGGCAGTGAACAAGAAAGGGAAAATGACTTGGTAAAACACTGCATTGTTAGTCCTCGTTATGTGAACATTTACCTCCCTTATCTATTATATAAAACAATATTTGACCTGCCACTTATTGTAATTAGCCCAATATTTCTCCAGCCTCTCAGGAGAGCAGGCCGTCATCGCACTTGAAAGATGTAAAGACAACATTATCCATCAGTGCAGGCAAACAATGTGCGCAGGGAAGGTTTCGAAACAAAATTAATCTGAGACATTAACATTAAAAATGGTGTTCACGATACCTCAAAGCAACAATTCAAGCTTGACAGTCTAAGGAAAAAAAAATAACATAAAATCCCAGTGTCAACAAAAGGACTGTGTTGCTTTGTGCCACTTTCGGTCCGGCTGTGAAAAAAAGAGCAAAGCTGTTCACAAAAGAGTGGACTTTTCTGAGGAAGAATAAGCTCCGGTCCAGACATTTTCAAAAATCCTGAAAAGAACTATTGTGAACACATCCAGCCATGAAAAAAAAAAAAAAAAAAACTACTGGCAGCCGAAGCCCGTCTCGCATAGTCTGATGTGCCAACCATAATTCAACACAGAACCAAAGACGTCCAAAACCTGGGCCAGACGAAATTTTACAGGAGAATAGGTGAGAATGGTGGACTAGGGGCCAAACATACTCCACTTTAGAGCCTGGTAAGAGCATATGCAAGAGAGCAGAAATGAATGTTAATAGGCTTTGAGTGGCCATAAAAGTTTGTTGTACTATTATTTTTTATGATTATTATTAATGTGATTAAATGAAACGTGTAACTGAAACCCATCTACTGTGAGAACTAAAGAATAGTCCAATGGCTTGCCAAAAAACAACAACACACACGCAAACTGAGCAAACCTTAAGCAGACTGCGATGCACACCGGCTGCACATATCTTCTATGTACCCTTCACTGTGCTGGTGGAAACTGTGGAAGTAAACTAGGGATGCACCTAATTGATATCGGATAGCGCAGCGGTAGCGCAGCGGTAGCGCAGCGGTTAGCGCCTCCGCTTCACAGCTAGAAGGTCCTGGAATCGACTCCCACCAAGGACGGGGCCTTTCTGTGTGGAGTTTGCATGTTCTCCCCGTGTCTGCGTAGGTTTCCTCCGGGTACTCCGGTTTCCCTACCACTAAAAACATGTGCAATAGGTGAATCCTCCAGCCAGGTGATTCTGACCATCAGCCTGGCTCCACATCATGGAGATGGGTCCCCGGGCGCGGCACTGCCGTCGACCACTGCTCCTTACGGGTTGCGGGATGGGTTGAATGCAGAGGACGAATTTCCCTACGGGGACAATAAAGTATACAAACAAAACATGCTAGCGAAAGCTAATCAAGGCTGGGTCAAAAACTATTATAGAAATACCTAAAGTAGCCAAATAAAATCGGCCAAAGCTGAACCCGTAGTGTTTGTATTTTAGTTTAAGAAATAACTGATCTAACATATTTGTAATGATCAGATCACTTAATGTGAGTTGTTTATATTAATGTGACCTAAAGCCTGTCATATAGACAAGGATATTTAATGTGAAAAGTCACCCTTGTTGTTGATAAACTCTAATCCAAGAGTTTATCAATAGATATAATTGATAATTGATCTGTAACATGACAATAAAATATGACTTTACTGATCTTAAAATGGGGAAAATAGTCAATTAAAGGAATAGTTCACCATTTTTACATACTGAGACATGTTGTTACCTGAGCTAAGACGAGTTGATGCGTACCTGTCTGGTCTTTGTGCGTGCCCTCAGTCATGCAAAAAGACCAAAGATATTGTATGTATAATGTATTCCTAATAGCTCCAAACAGGGGTGAAGTTGGAAGCGACCACACTCTTCCACGGACACGCACACAGACCAGACAGGTACGCATCAACTCGTCTAAGCTCAGGTAAGAACATATCTCAGTATGGAAAATCGGTGAACTATTCCGTTAAATTTTTCACACAGAGAAAGCCACTTTTAAGAAAGTCTCTTGGTATCGGTAAATATCTGATATCGGCAGATACTCAAACACCAGTATCAGTATCGGTAGCAAAAAAGCTGGATCGGTGCATCTCTAAAGTAAACAATAGTGTAGCGGCCAGAATGCCTGCCTGACCTCTAGGAGTCACTGTGGCTGATTCCTCCTCATGCTTCTTGCCCTGGCCCTATTTAAGCCTGGTAATTAGTGGTGCCAGGTGTTGCAAAGTGAGGAGGAACAGTCTTTTGAGCGTGCTGAGCTCAAGTAAATAAAGGAACATATTGCAAGATTACTGCGCTCCCTTTTTGATTGGATCACGCGTCTGAGAGCCTTCAAAACTTTGCATCCTAGTGGTTTGTGTGGCACAAGGCCACACGGCCTCTACATTAGTCAAAAGACTCCTCGTTTGGTTACAACAGACGACAAGGTGGAGAGCTGGAGCTGTTCGACACAGCCGTGTGGGTTGCTACAGGCAGTATTTGGACCACTTGTGGCGTGGAATCTTTCGAGTTGGTGCTGTGGACAAGCAGTGCAGAAGGTTGGAACGAAGATTACCATTTTGAGTCATTCACCGCTGGATCTGGACACTGATTGCACGGTTAAATGCAAGAAACTGCAAATGTGTTCATGTTAAAGCTGTTGAACTTTCAATGGAACTCTTGCAAAGACAAAGTTTACAGCATATACAAGTTGAAAGTGAAATAGCAGCGCTTTTCGTCCGAAGGGCTGTGTTTGAAGAGAAATATGCATTGGAAGAACGACTGGCAAACATCAGAAGAAGAAAGGAACAACTGGATCTTGAAATAAAAATTGCAGATGCTAAATTTGCCTTACTAAATGCTACAAAAAAGAGTAAGAGGCCCACGCCCGGTTTAAAGGAACTGAAGAAACCAACTGTGGAGCTACCTGATCAACATGCAGTTGCTACAAAACAGTCATCCCCTCTGGTATGTGAAGATACAGGGGCCGGGACATGTGACCCCTCGACTGTTGCAGAGACAATTCTACACACATCCATTACATCTGATCAGACATCTCATGTAACTTCTCCATGTCAAGAGGAACAAATAACCACCTCAATCTCCAGTGAAGTTGAACCCTCTGATTTGTTGGATTCCCCAGATGTGGTCAACAGTGCAGGCATAGGGCCAAATGCTGTTAATACCCTATTGGAAAAGGGTTTAGGAGGCCCTCTGGGGAAAGAGCAGGGAAGGATAGGTCTCCCTGTGTTAGGTTTTGTGGACAGAGGGAATAGGAAGAGATTGGCAATGGCTGATGGAGGACTATTGTACATGGACATGATGAGAGCTGCTTATGAGTTGTTTTCTGACTTGGATGATGTTTTTTGGTCATTGCAAGGTCTGGACCAAGTGGAAGGCCTTTTCTGTTTAAAACGACCAAAGGCTTTCAAGAGGAAACGGTGGAAAGCATAATGTTATCTTTCTGAATATTTGTATCTATGCATCTATAAGTGACTGAAATGTGCATTGCTAACACTGGTCAGAAGATCTAAAATGTTTGCAAATGTTTTTGTAGATTGCTGGAAAAAAAAAAAAGGGAAATGTTTTCTGTATGATTTATTGTTGATGTTTGTAATTGTTCTGGCTGAGCAGAGACAATTAAGGGGCCGGTGTGTAGTGGCCAGAATGCCTGCCTGACCTCTAGGAGTCACTGTGGCTGATTCCTCCTCATGCTTCTTGCCCTGGCCCTATTTAAGCCTGGTAATTAGTGGTGCCAGGTGTTGCAAAGTGAGGAGGAACAGTCTTTTGAGCGTGCTGAGCTCAAGTAAATAAAGGAACATATTGCAAGATTACTGTGCTCCCTTTTTGATTGGATCACGCGTCTGAGAGCCTTCAAAACTTTGCATCCTAGTGGTTTGTGTGGCACAAGGCCACACGGCCTCTACAAATAGCAATCGGTCATAAAGCAAAATAGAAGTGATAGATATGTAGTAATGGCAAATTTACATTTCCAGTACCAGACTTAAGAAGTATAAGAACCATAACAATCTTCTTGGTGCATTGGCAAACACAAAGGCGTCCAACTTCACAGCAAAGAGGACGAAGGAGAGTGAGAAAAATACTTTAGGAGCAAGAGTCGACAGCTTTTCAAGGTTTAAATTTCACTTTTGAGTCATCATCTGTATAACAATGTAAAAAAAACCTGAATAAATAAAAGCAAAGGGTTTCTACACGGTCATACAGTTTCAAAGGAATGAAACACAAAACGCTATCAGACTCAAATTGGGTGAGAAAGGGCGCACTGTGGTCCAGAGGTATTTGACTTCACTGCACAGCCAGGACAAGAGTGAAGAAATCAATAGCGAACGGCGAAAAAGACAGAAAACCTCAGAGAAGTCTGTTCCCCATTACACCATCAGGCATTGGCCGAGTCTTGGGCCTTATCTGTCGCTAAATTTCTCTGCGTCTACATTTGTGTGATTTTGAGCCATCTTGTTGCCAGATGCGGGATGTATGTACGTGAGGGAGAGGTGCTGTCTGCTGAGATATGAGTTTGAACCCTTTGCGCTTGCCAATGGAAACCCTCACATTTTAAGCCTCTAATAAATAAGACTGCGCTGTAATGGCCTTTACCATTACTCTTCATCAATCACAGTGTTGAGAGGTGTTCCCGAAGTTGTGGCCTTTCCCATTTGTTTTGACACAGGAGTGAAGTAAAACTGGTAAGTGAGACGTTTTTAGGTGACAGGACTGGCTAATATGGACTTGCTTGTGCAACATGAGCATAACAAACAGTAAGAGCAGCCTGTTTTGCTAAAGCTGACGTATTGAGAAGTATTTGCGACATCACATTCAATCTTAGCTATACACATTTCTGTTGTAGAGTTTTATTTACACCTTTTACCTAAAGCTTCCAAAATACACCCAGCCCTCACTGACACTTTGTGGAATTGCCCCATATGATTGAAAGTCTAAGTCCACCTGAATCTCTCTTGGGCAATTTAACCTTGTAAGTGCCTTTATTGCACCAACATCCATAAAAACAAATCACATTTTCCGTCTTGCGCTATAAACCGTTTGCCCATTTTAGCCTCATGTTCTGAAGTGGCGACTGAGCCCGAGGCAGGATCAAAGTACGGAACAATGCGGAGAGGTTATGGGGCCAGCCGTGATTTAGTCCTTACTGGAAGAAGACGTGCGTTTCGAGGCGCACCGGGTTACTCTGAGGCCAAGAGATGTAGTATGTCAGCGCGGACTGGAGATGTGGCCCGAAGGAGCAGCTGGACAATCTCACACAGGAATTTACATTTTTAATAATGCACCAGGGCTGAACGATTTTGTTCACAGTGCACTTTTAAACACGTCCAGGGGCACTGACATTTTGAGCCCTTGCATACAGTATTGAGCAAAGTTTGACCCTGAGAACTGATAAACAAATACAGGAATACCATTCAAAACATCTTTTTTGGAGATCTAAAGTAGAAATGTAGCTTTTGTTTTTACATAGTCAGACCACAAAACAGAGAAGAGGACTTTGCACGTCAAATAGGGCAGGTGCGTAGGAGACGAGGGAGCAACCCATGTTATCGATCAGCAAATATCCCGCACACTGCCAAAACTTGCAAAAATATATTTTATTTTAAGACATAAAAGGGACTATGAAGAGTTCCAGCCATGTCCTAATATGTAGTCACTCAAAAAGGTTTTAATTCGGGTCCGAAGTGCCGTCATGCACGAGCTTAATATAGAAGCTGCAGTTACGCATAAGACCTGAGGTGGCAGAAGTGAGCATAAAATGACTAACTTGCATCTCGCCCCTTTAAAGTCAACGTTTCAGCGCTAATTTGCCTGATGAAGGCCATAGCACCAAAACGTTGACTCAATGTCCTTTAAAAGTAAAATATATTTTGAAAGTTTTGGCAGTGTTAAGAGCATAAGCTAATTAAGGCCATTGAAAATGCAACCTCAATCCAATAGCGATTAATGTTGCATTCTTGTGCGCCGATTTATGATTACCTCAGTGGGAACCGAGCCACCAAAAAAATAAATAGACAAGCGTCAGGCTCAATCTCACAAACTCCTGCTTATAAGTCGGGTGTTCTCCTTAAGGAGCTAAATGAGCGGAACTCCAATGGTATTACATGTAATGGACTGACCCCCATGTGAGAAGAGATGAAAAGAAAGACAGCTCTCCTTATTTACAGGTTATATCTATTGAATCATTTTATTATCAGGGCAAATTCACCTGGGTGCCCAAAGATTTGGGTGGATGCTCGATCCCCGCAGCACCCACAGGATTGGCGCTTATGTCCCTGTGACGCAGTACCAGAATGGAAATACTTGGGAGGTCCTATTTGGGAAGCAAGCACCATAAAGCAGAGGCAACAGATGGTTTGCAATCAAAGAATAGTTATGCTAAAATATGAGTGGAATATTGGATGGTGACAAAAATGCATTGATATGCATTAGACGTGTTTTGGACAAAGAGAAGGAAAGTGCTGTAGCATGCCAAATAATATTGGATATGCAAATGTTGTGGCATTGCAGATATGAATAGATTCAGTGGGAGATTATTATACAGATGCAAATCGGATGCAATAAATGAATACTTGAATTGATGAATACGATCAAATGCTCTAATTGGACAGGCCAAAGCAATGACCGCAATCGGCTGTTTATTCTTCCCAGAGTTCACTGTTGTATTATAGGTAGAGTTTGAAGAACCTGATGCTCTAGGGCGCTTTGCAGCACTTTGGCATCATTATTCTCCAATAAAGAGACCAATGAAAAAACGTTTGTGAGAAAAGAAAGAACAGAAACATTCTGAGCATCAACAAAGCAAAAATAGAAATATTGATTTAAAAAGGTAAATCCACATCGAGCTAGCTCTCAAGATTTTCATTCATTATACTTGCAAGCATTTTATTCCCGGGGCTGGCATACACTACTAATCTGACCTATTTGATTCCCATTTGGTTCATCTACATAATATTTTAATGCTATTTAATAAACAGCTATACCTCAGCGCTCTTGTCTTCGCTCTTGAATTCACACTGCTGAACCATAAATATACATACACTGCATGACCCACGTTACCTTACACTATATGTTTGGATATGATGAATAATGAAACCAAAGCCGTGTCACTAATTCCCTGCAATGAGCAAAGAAAATACCTCGCACAAACACGAAACCGCAGAGACATCCACACACTTCCACACAGAGCGGGGGGATTTCATCATCTATTGTACTTTGGGAAACCTGGCAGCTCTGAGAAATGGATTATTTTGCTTCGCTCTCAAACTTTAGCTCTCGATGATCTTATCCCGTTGAGATGAAATGTGGCCAGACCAGGTCAAAGTGAATGTGAGAATTCATCTGCAATAGAGAGATACCAGTGGTTGCAAACTTTGGACGCTAAGGGACCGTGAGAGAAAATACTGGGCTTTTGAAGTACCAACTTTAGTAGAAAAACTGGGTAGCCTATGCCCAAAGTAAGACATAGATAAGCAGTACATAAAAATAAGGTCGAAAGAAGAACAAATCTGAATTAAGTTGAAGGTTATTTGTATTTACCAGCTCCTCTCACAGTTATTGTCCAGGATACATTGATGCTTTTATTCTTCATTTTTAAGGGTTTAGAGTTTTATGACAAAGGGGGAAAAGGGGGCTGTGCTGCTGGTTGAAGGGGGCAGGGTTGAGAGCTTTGTGTGGGGGGCACATTTTGTGAAATTGAGGGGGTCCTGGAGGTTCATGGTTTGGTGCCAGTGTGCGGTATAAAGCCTCAGTGTGCAGTGCCCACTCTCTTCCCGCTCCTCTCCTGTTCTCCCCTCTGCAGCGAAAACACAAAGTCAACAGGCTGTCAGTCGGAATCAACTTTTATAAACGTTACTGTCTCCGACTTTGCAGACTTCTTTATTTATAGTTACAGTTTTAAAGGTACGTTGTCAAGGTTCGCAGAGCAGTCCAGAAAATGAAACACATCTGTCAAAACTTTGTTCTCCAAAGTTGATATTTCTTTTGAAATAACAAATAAATCCAGGTAAAACACGCAGCTAAAGCCTCATGAAAAGATAGCGAGGGGAGCCATTAGTTTTGCTCATTTCCTGGTTATTTTTCACAATGGCCCAGAGAGGACACATTAGGCATCTCTGCTAAGCGCTCAGGAAGTAAATTCATGTTTTCTTTGTATCACAATCATACCATACAACATTTGTGAAAATATTAACACAAAAAGAACAAAAGACGGAAGTGGACACTGTAATTTCCACTGTCTTTACCTTTAACTTAGCAAAACTGAATAATTATCTTTAAATTGCATTAAATTTAATACAAATCAAGCATTATCACTTTTTTGTGGGTGAAATAGTATATAGTAGGTGTTTTTAGTGTGAGATGGCTCATCTCTTCTCAGAACTGCTAACTTAGTGATGTGTGACATCACTCAAGAGCATTAGACAATCTAATTAAATACACTATTATTAGATTGTCATTATTTTAATAACCAAGTATAAAAATAGCATTGTCAGTGCGTAGTGGATCATTAGGATCACGTATCATTGACATGTTTATGCTCTTAGTTTAGCTCTTCTGGACACGTAGCATTATAACATGGATTGTTCTGCGTTCTAACCTTAAGGTTACACAACTTTGCAAATCTGGAGAGTCAAATTATGTGCCATGATTGAAATATTATTTCATAGTCAGAGGCAATTACGCCTGATGTTGGAGGTGTTCAGCAGCAAGTTTTCATTATGACGATTCCCCTGAAAGACGTGGAAAGTGTTTTATTCATGCATCACGCCGGGTGTAAACCCACATTAGTATGTAACACGAATAGTGGAGCTGCACTACAGCTATGCTTATTACATTTGCTGTCACCTGTGATATATATTCCCCCACTCTTCCTCTTGTTTTGTCTAAATTAGCATGAGCAGTGTTTAGTTAAAAGTATAAAAACAAACCGCTGCATACATAAGCCTTTGGCAGCTCCAGTGTGACCTCCAACATATTACAACCTGCTCGTTACCAAAGACAGGACCTTCTTTACCTCATAGATTATAGGCACTAAGGGACCACAGTCGCCCCTCCTATTAAAAAACCCCTCTGGCCAGACGCTAACCTGTACATTAGCTATGTTTAGTACCTCTATAACTATGAAGTATTAAGGCACATAAGGGTATTGTATTGTGCATGTAACCGTTTTATTTTTCCACTCACTTTTATCTCTATCTTTGGTCGTCTTTTGCACCATTTACAAACAACAAAAGTTTTGCAAAAATAAGTGTGTAGTGTATGTGCTTGAGTGCGTGTGTGTCATACAGCCAACATGTGGTTTACATTTTCTATGTGGCCACATGGGCAAATATATGGCTGGGCAGGCAGTGAGGGGCTCAATAGGGGGCGCTGTGGATCCACTCCTATACTCCTATTTTAAACAGTGCAGTATGGGTTCAGTATACAGTACCAGACTTTCATCTGATGCTAATGCGAAGAAAGTGGTTGCACAATACTTTGTCTCTTCTGGGGCTCATCATGCAAATACTGTAGTTTAGACCTCTACAAATATGTCCTGAAAATGCATGTCGTTTTTGTTTTTGGACAAACTGTTCATATTTAAGCCTTTTCTGTTCATGATGGACTCAATTAAAAGTGCACAGAGAGGAACAGAACGTTGAACCAAAAAATAAAATCACAACTAGATATTTTCCAAAACTGTGCAGCCCTACTGACCAAATGCTTCATATCTTCATACCTGACAAGCGCTACCTGCATTGTGACTGGACTATATTGGCAAAACATGTACAGAATAATTTCCTTGTCCGGTGTCCTTAGTGCCTTGAGAGAGTTACCAGCAAAGGGAGACATTTCATGAGCTTGCTCCAGAGGAAATCTTTTGCAAATGGGGTTAATATTCCCAGTACTCTTTAATTTCCTCTCATTTCCCTCTGCTTTATTAAAACTATAGACTAGACTCACACATTCCATATATTTCTTAATATGTATTGTATGGCTTCACAGATCCAGCCAAGTCTGAGGCGGAAAGGCACCTGTGTAAAATACTGCATGTGCCAAGTCAATAGGGAAAGGAAGGGAATCCTATTTGTATGGCGATTTTCACGTAACACACAACGCTTCACACAAGTTAAGGGTATTTTTTTTTCACTCCGTACTGGGTGGTATGCACTGTATGTAGCCACAGATCAGCTTGAGACTGGTAGAGTGTGGCTGCACACATCTATGCAAATGTCGAGCTTGCACTACCTCCGTTTACAGGCAGGTGTACAGGATGCAGGTTGCCATATTGTCCCTCCTCTCTCCATGTCAACAATGGAATGGGCTTCACCCTTAAACTTGATCATAACTGACATTGAATTAGGCAATGGTTTAAGCTGACTTCTTACCCATACTCATCTTGATCGAGAGCTTCTCTTTCCCGGCTGCCTCCACGAGCTGTCTCCGCACCTCCAGCACGGCTTCCTTCTGCTTACTGGTCAACATGGCCTCCCACAAGGTCCTCGCTGCCGATGACCTGATGGGTAGAAGAATGAGCTACATTGGTCACGGTGGAACATCAATCCAGAAGTCCAGCTTGGGTTTGAGCGCCTTTCTCTGCACGGACTGGTAAAACAAATGTGTCTAGTTTGTTGCAGCCGACCTATAGTAGCAGTTATGGGACTCTCACATGAAACAACAAATCAGCAAGGAATTTGACGGATGCTAATACGTATACAGTCATATTGGACGGCTCTAACTTGCATCTATTTCATATTATCGGCACAGTAAAAAGTAATATTTCAGTTTGTCCTGTGCATTTGACATTTGACCCAACAGTCAATGTGACAAAATGCATTGGTCTGGACCCATCTCAAGATCTGGAGCTTGGTAGGCCCGTCAACTAAGTCGATATAGTAATTATTGTGACAGCCCTAGAGGTTGGTGTTGCCAGGACAATCTCGCTTGAGGATAAGTCTACTGTCTATTAGATTGTTCGGTGTTCTGTCATAATATATGAAGCCACAAGCATTAGTGTTGCGCAATCTATCCCAAGCCCGGACAAAAGTAGAGAATGTCAAGAAGGGCATCCGGTTGCCGCAACATAAACATGATTAACAGCCTCTTAAAGTGACAAAGCCTCCTAAACCAGGGAAAAGAGCCTCCCCGATGGGATCCTCACAGGAAAAAGAAGAAATTAGTGCAAGGAGCTTTCGGTATGTGTTCTCAATCCACCGAAAAACAGTGCCAACATTCCTCTGGAGTGATTCCTCCGTACATCAGTGAGAAGTGAGTCTAGAGACATGCAGTCCTCACGATACCATCTCTGTCCCAGCTCAGTCCCTGGTCTCATTACCGCTGCTTTATGAAACGCACTGATCCTCATCTCACGTGGGAAACCACTATCTGGTACAAGAAGAAAACAGCTCAAAGTCTTTGCGGCTGACAATCCAAAAGGGTTACTCGGGCCAGGTTACAAACAAAAAAAGTTTCACAGATAGTACCAAACAAATCCATAATTGATGACTTATTTTATTTTTTTATTATTATTACAAACAGCTATTACGCATAACTACTACTACAGCTTCTACTTACTACAAATCAGAGTGCCTTGGCTTTATAAAATGGGCTGCACAGATGAAGTCATTGCGTTCATATATTTTATACATCTTGTATGGTTGTCTCAAATTTCTTTCACTTTTCCACAAAAAAGCAAACCTTCTTGATGTATTTAAATGCACGTTCGACTTCCAAACTCTGAAACCAGAGAGACAAAGGCACAAAAGCGGAATCGGGGCTAAGGACGGGGCGGGAGGGGGCTTGCTGACAAATCCACTCTGTTTTCTTTAGTTTTTCAAAAAAAAAAAAGGTTTTTTTCTTCTCTCGCCTTTTCTCCTTTCTAACTGCTGCCATGTGTTTAATATCAGATGTAATGTGTTCCAGACCTCGGGCCCGCGCTGGACAGGGAGGAGAGGGGCGCACACAGGGACGCCCACCCCGCCATCTTTGCACTGCAGCCAGACACAAAGACGGAGAACAAGCCAAGAACACTTAAGACTGCGAAACAAACTACAAACATACAAAACACAATCACTTTATGACCGTCATTCCACATAGATGAACTCGACTTCTTTGTCTAAATACTACTCATTAAGACAGTCCATCTACACGCTCTACACTCAGAGAGAGGACAAGGCCAAAAACTGGAGAGACTGAGAAACAAATCACATAAACAGTATTTATTTGACAAAATGTTCTACTTAAAGTCACTACACACATTATTTTTTTCTACTCGAGGAACTAAATGAAACTTTTCTCTCATATTTTCTCTCAGACATTTGTGAAAAATTATTGCATAGAATTTTTAGCGACAGAAATGGCAGGCATGTTGCTGTGACAGAGAATCTGCAGTTTCCCCCTTCATAGTTTATAACTCACCCTATGAATAATTTTTGGATCAAAATTAGAACAGTTTCAACTTTACTCAATCCCCTTTTGTTGTCTGTAAAGTAAAAAATCAGGTACAGGGCCTTTAATTGAGATGAAAAACACATGGAAAGTATTAACTGTGTTCCATTTGTGCTTTGGTCTGGCATGGCATATACTGTAATATAATGTTTTGTAGCCACAGCCGCCCAATGGGGTAGATTGACGGAAGCGAGGCCGCAAATCTGCGCCGTCGGCCCCTCCAACCACCACCAACCACTCACTCAGACTCTCATTCATTCTGGTCTATTGTACATGTTTTTGTGGGAAACCGGAGTACCCAGAGGAACCGCTGAGCCACCATGCCACCAGCAGGGTTTATACTGCGCTAAAAAAATAAGAATTGCAGCAGTGTTTCACTTGTGTCCAATTTTTCTTCGATAGCCAACAAAGAGCTTTGTTACACTATATCATTGTTGTTGTTGTTGTAGATACAGTGGACCCACAAGAGTCATTGAGTTCTTGAGTTGTGTTACTGACAAATACACTCTATGGGTCATTGCTCCTGGCTACTTGTCCTGACAGAGAGACTGCTGACAATTAATTAACTGCTGAGGGGAAAAGGTCACTGCGAGAACCACTACAGCTACCATGCACTTTTGGAAGCAGCGACTTTATTAATGAACACGTTTTTCCACAGTAAGAAAAAGAGAGCTGTGTTGTGTAATACTATCAATTGTAGTTAACATTTCTCGTAACGCTAACGGAAACCACCTACAACAACTCAACAGCTCCACTTCACATTGCTCCAATAGCTGAAATGCCAATAGTGTGAGTGTCCCGGGCCACATGTGTGCAGTTTACATGTGACGTATTTACCAATGCCGCTGGTACATCTGTGTGTTTTCTAAAGAGATAGAGTGTGGATGAAATATGGTTCTCATTTGGCTTTTGGCCCGTCCCGCTCCCCTGACACTCTCCTCCACGGGTCGTTTGGTCAGAGGCAGACGCCGGGGTCCCGCGCTGGCCACTGGGGTGAGGGGTGTGAGACAGGCCCCATAAGCAGCGTTGATGAGTAACAGTTGAACTCTCAAAGTAGGGGGCAGGGATTTGCTTGGACATCTGTGCAACAGGCCTGCACAAAACCTCCAGGGGGCACTGTAACACTTGACAGTCAATGCCCCGTGTGGTTAACATGGGCAGGCTAAGAGGGTGTTGAGAGAGGAGCAGAGGCGAAGGTAGTAATCAAAATCTGTACTCAAGTAAAAGTAGTCAACAAGTATTTAAGTAATTATGGAGCAGTGTTAGTTTGGACGACATAATTCAATTTAGCTTTTAACAAAAATGTTATTTAGTTTTGGTCCAACATTTAGTCAAACAGTTCTTTTTAGTTTAACCTCTTAACCCCCATCTGCACCGAGCACATTTTCTCCAGTTTGGCTTTACCCAAGTCTAAAGACCTTTTGACAAAAGCGTCAAAAGAGGATGAAAATACAAAAGAAGCAGCAAAAAAGTGCCGTAAAAGCGACAGTATCACAAATAAAAAGTGTCGAAAACACGACATGAATGCTTCAAAAAAGCAAGGAAAAACAACGATGAAAAATGCAACAAAAACACGACACAATGTGACAAAAACGCAGAGACAACGCGACAAAAGAATTGAGATCAGTTGTGTCGGTCTTAGCTTTCAAATGAGGCAGTACGTTGGGCTATAGGATCCAGGCAAGTGTTGTTTAAGGTTAAAGACGCCAAATGCAAGTTGGTCATTTTATACTCGCTACTGCCACCTCAGGTCTTACGCGTAATTGCAGTCTCTGTTAAACTCGTGCATGACGACACTTCGGATCCGAAGAAACAACTTTTTAAGTGACAGGGCAGGATTTTAGGGGCAGTTGTGATGAACAGGTCTGAGCTCATTAAAAACATTAGGACATTACTAGAACATGTAGGGGGAGGAAAATTCTCAGTTTTAACATTGTTAAACTCCTAAGTCTAGCGTCAGTCTATGAAACTTTAATGCAAATTAGTTGAATAAATCTAAGATTAATTTAGTAAACTTTACATTGATATTTTTGTACTCAAAAATGTTTTTATTATATCCTGTCTCGTGAAGCTTCTAGCCCTATCAACAAAATACAATAAACATATCAAACAAGAATTTAGTTTCAGTTTTTGTATAGCTATTAAAAGAACATTGAATGAATCAATAACACATGCTAACTACTGCAACCAATACTACTCTTCTTGCAATAATACTCCACTTGCACTCCTACCTCTACATTGAAAGTACAATAGTTCATGATTTGGTCTAGTAAACATACCTGACAAAAGAAAGCACATTTTCCCCTAAGACTAAAACAACCCTTGTGCTTGTAGTATTTGTAGTAATAAAAATGCCTAAATATATTTTAATAGTGGTACACATTAGTACAACATCTTGCGTGTAGTTAAAAGTGAACACATATGGGCCGCCCTTTGCCAAGTCATTAGTGGGTGTGCGGTGAGGAGGGGGCATGTTCCTGGAAGAGAGTGAGGCAGTGCAGAGGAATGATTTCAACAGGTCTGACTCAGGATTTCTCTCATTTATCCACCGTCCCGGGCCCCCAGTACCCCCGGCTTGGACACGTATTGAACACGAGCACTTATCAAACTGTTTATTTTCTAATTCTGACTCCCCGCTGCCCATATTAGTAAGAATGCCCCACAACAGTATACGTGACATGATTCAGGCCTGAGTCATCGAAATAATAGTACAAATGATGGAGGCTGTAATGAAAAGGAACGAGGTCTTGAAAGGGTTAGCCGTTTTTATGGAAGGCTAATTTAACCACAATAAAAAAAAGCCATTTGGTCTGCCTCCTTTTCCACATTTTTCCTATGCTGACTATGAAAGGTCATTACAAGGCTGTATGAAACACTCAAACTCAAAGTGGTCAAATGTGTCACAGTGCAGTGCTGTTCCAACTTATTAAATATATTGTGCACAAAACGGATGCTTGGTTAAAACGGTTGCTAAGTGGTTAGTGCTCTTGCCTCACAGCAGGAAGGTCCTGGGTTCAAGTCGCGTACAGAGCAGGGCCTATTTTTTATGATCGTCAACTTTTTTTTAAAGGGTTTTAGACGATGTTTACCTTATTTATGATCTGGTGCCATGTACTTGCTTAGGTGATACTTTGTGTGAGAATTTCTATATCATAAATATTAAAAATGAACAATGCCTGAGATAAATAACAGATGGCCACCAGGATTTAACAAACTGTTTTGATCTGGGGTTGCAGCAGCTGGTCAGATATGCGCCCACTGTCCAAAGAATAAGATCATCTGAACCTGAACATCGTGATCGACCAGGTTATTCCATCAATGGTTGGCACGGACATATTCCAAGATGACAATGCCAGGATTTATCAGGCTCACATTGTGAAAGAGTGGTTCAGGAGCTTGAGACATCATTTTCACACATGGAATGTCCAGATTGAGAATCTTGGGGACGTGCTGGAGAGGACTTTGTGCAGTGGTTACAATCTCCCATCATCAACACGAGATCTTTTGACACTGTGGAAGCTCATTGAAACATAGAGTGAATGCATACTGTAATCAAAGCTGAACGTGCACCAACGAGAGCATGTGACCTCTTTGTGGTGACTTTCTGTGGGCAGACAGTGTATAATATAAGGTGGTAAAGAGTGTAACTGACAAATAGAGTCTCACAACCTGCAGTGCAGCTGATCTCTCATGACAAAAGCCAAAGCCACTTAACAGAATGCACAATTGGGTGATAATCCATTTGCTATCACAAGGGATAAATCTTGTGTTTTAATGGCTCAACATGTAACAGTCTCACAGTTGTGCAAGGTCAGCCCTATTCCTCACTGAGCTAATTTATGAAGTGCGTTTGATAAAGTAAAGAACACGCATGACTTCCTGTAAACACGCGAGAGAGGAGACAGGATTGGACTCGGACCAGTGCCGGCCTTGAGTGTCCGGGCAGCGCGGCCCGATGTCCCACTGGATTTACGAGGAGGAGAGATAGTGAAGAGGAAGAGGGAGTGAGAGGAGGGATTATTTACTGAAAGGCGAGTAGACAAAATACAACCCCAATTTGGAGAAAAGTTCAAAAGCTGCAAGATACAGTACATCCAGTTGACAAAGCGTTTCAAATCCACATGAACTATATCTATTTTTCGACCAGGTTTCATAATTAACTGCTATTTCGATTATCGTAAGCAGCTAATCAAAGCTTGCAATTATGTAGGCAGCTTAATATCCTTTCAAAATAACAAAGAATCCTGTCTCAATGAGGTGAGTTGGCCTCCTCCTGAACATATTTAAAAGCTGTGAAGTCTTGATTTCAGAACATAAACTGCAATCTCAACAATTAGATGGCAAAAATCAATGGCAAATTCTCACTTACACAACAATGAGTGCTGTGAGTGTCGCCGGTATTAGTTTAAAAACTTGGATTAGCTTTCTACACATGTTCAAAGCCAAATGCGAAAAGGCAGCAGCTCAACAGGGAAGGCCCCGGATCCTCGCTCGCCTCCTGCGTCTTGGATTGTTTACCATTTCAAAAGGAAGCCAACAGTGGGGGCTCTTTGAAGGAACGGGTCTGCAGGAAGTGAACTGCCATCTTCGGGTGAGTTTTATCATAGTGGTAAATAAAAACACACACTTTGGTCGTCCGATCTCTGGAAACGTCAAAAGCTAAAAGACGGCCAGTAAGACAGAATAGCCGGTTTTATCTGCCGTGATGGGAACACAGAGTACAAGTTGTTCAGGTGAAAGTAATCTAGTTGATGGATGTAGTGTGGGTTTCCGGAGGCTTCTACATTGAGGAGAAAACAGAATTAGAGGGAGCAGAGGAGGAGACACGACGTCAGAGAGGGACCAGAGGAGACTGAAGATATTACGTGTCCAAACTGTTTTATCATCGCGCACGCACCGATGACTGACAGGGAGTGCGTCGGCAAACAGTCCAAACAAGCGCTGACCTTCAGGGACAGGCATGATCTAATTCATGATAAAGTCATTTTTAGATGAAAAGTCAAAATCATTTACATGTCAAGGAATAATCTTATATTCGCGCTTAGAAACATGTGTAACAAAATATTAAAAGATAGAGGCAAATTAGAATATTACAATTTAAAAGGTGCATTATGCAACTTTTATGCGAGAAAAACAAAGTTGACACTTTGTAGTGACCTTGTAGTGACCCAGTGGCTCCAGGTTCAATTGTTTTGTAGGTTTTCTGGGGAGATGGTCTGTCAGCATAAAAAACCTTCCAAACAATAGATCCTGGAGACCACCGTGATCGAAAATAAAGGCGACATGCTGACCACTCATACAGCCGCTGGGTCACTACAAGGTCAAATACACACAAATAAAACTTCTTCAACTTATTTTTCTGCATAAAAAGTTGCATAATGCATCTTTAACACATTGAGTGACAAAAACGGGATTTTTTTATTTTTTTTTATTGTGAAACTAAACACTCTAATACACCTTATGTGTAATTTTGGTAGCTCTGTGATGAACAGAAGTAAAATAGATGAAGATCAAAACTTGTACAAAGTCACGATCAGGACATTTTATATATATTATTGCGTTTCTTTTCGTCTTTTTCTTTAGTCCGAGGGGGCGTGGTGTTGCACAGCGAACAGCTATAAAGCCAACACTCTCTCGTTCACTGGAGCGCGTTTGACAAAGCAGAGCGGCTTCGAAACAGTTGAGATTTTAACGTTTCTCTGAGTTTTTAAATGGTTAAAATCAGTCCAAGTACAGCTGAGAAACATCTTCAATGTGAGAAACAGGCTGTTTAAATGCACATGCGATAATGAGCAAAACGTGTCAACAATGTTGTCCTTGAAAATTACTAATATATTTAGGCATTTGCCTCTTCTCATAATGTTAGTGTCTCTCCAGAGAGGAGGAGAGAGGAGTTAAATCAGAAAGGAGAGTGAATTAAGCTGTTTTCACCTACAGAGAGCTTAGATTCTCGTCTTTCAAACGAGCCATAGCATGTGTCCATAGCTATAACATAGAACACTGGTTCTCAACCTTTTGGAGCCGCGACCCCTATTATAACATTTAACTGGGATCGTGACCCCCGCCCGGGTCACACCATGGGAAAAACAGGAACATTAGCCTATATCATTCTTAAAAAACAAAGAAAAAAACAAATGGCTTAAATAAAATGAATCAAATTTAGAACAACTAATGGTACTCTGGTAAAATAGCACATATGGTATAATAAAATAATAACCCTTTTTTTTTTTTTTTTAATCTACATGACCTAGCGACCCCTCAGATTTGTCTCCTGACCCCCAGGTTGAGATCCACTGACATAGAATACGCTGTGGTGCTACAAATATCATGAAAAATGGTCTGGATTATTGGCACTCTACAGCTAAATCCCAAAAACAGCGCTGCACTCAATGTGTTAATATGGATTTTTCATCCTTGGCTTATTGACATTTGAGCTGTGCAACAACATCACTGAAAATGTGTCCAATGCAATGAATAGCTGATTGAAAGGCATCGGGGAAAAAAGCAACAGACAGCGCTAACCATGACCAGACACCAATGATAATTTATTTGAAAAAATAATTACATGTATAGGGTAACACCATCATCCTGTTTTAGGATAATGCTTTCAATAACTATAAATTATGCTGGTGTGTCTTACCACAATCAGTCCAATGGAGAACTAATTGCATCTTGGCTTTTGACGTTAAACAGATTCTGAAACCCAAGCTGCCCATACCCGACAGACACGTACACTGTAAGCTGCATAAATTATTTCAAACCCTCTCGATCTCCGTTTAGCTGTGCCCACACTGCTCATAATAACATGAAACTGACTCCAGCTCTTGATTGTCTAACTATAGAACGACAAAACAATCTCTCTCCTCGAATCACCCACTGGAAAACGATGTGGCTAAAGACAGGGCTCACTCTCTGTGCTGTCTGTCATTATTGCTCCGCACGGCTATTCTGTGTGTCAATGCCCATAGAGCTCAAACACCAGCACAAATGATCGAATGATAATCTATAATTGAATATGCCAAAACAAGAACAAGGTCATGAAGATTTACTGGAGAAATGATATTGCAAAGGCGTCACTCTGGCCAAATGAAGCAAGAAAACCTTTCAAATGAGGTTGCTCTTTTTATATTGTGTTTAACCTCTTAACACCCGCCTTAACCAAGTGCATTTTCTCCAGCTTTGCCAGTGCAACGCCTCATTTGAAAGATACAAAAATGATCTAAACGAGTCTTTTTCCTTGTGTTGCTGCAGCGTCGCGTTTTTGTCACATTTTTGTCTCTTTGGTGGCTTTTTTTGGTCACATTTTACTCAGTTTTTGCTGCTGTTTTTGTTGTTTTCATCACATTTTGTTGCTCATTTGTTGTCAGTCAAGTTACTTTTTTGTTGCATTTTCATCTCATGTTTGTGTTGTTTTTGTTGCTGTTTTTTTAAAGTGTAATGACAAACTGGATGAAAATGCGGTCGGTTCAGGTGGGGGTTAAAGGGGCTAGATGCAAGGTAGCCATTTTATACTCACTACTGCCACCTCAGGTCATACGTGTAACTGCACCTTCTATATATGCTCGTGCATGACAGCAATTCGGACCCGAATTAACACCTTTTTAAGTGACAGTGACAGGATTTTAGAGGCAGTTGTGGTGAACAGGTCTGGGCTCATTCTTCACATTAGGACATTGTTGGAACATGTAGGGGAAGGAAAATACTTGATTTTGACATTTTTAAACTCTGTGTATAGTCCCTTTAAGAGGTTAAGAGTCACTCTATATCAGACGTTCGTGAAGGCTCTATATCAGACATGGGCAAACTAAGGCCGCCTAGCCCTTCAATCCGGCCCTCAAAACATAAATGTTTTCATTGACATAAAGAAAGATAATGCATAATAACTGCTGCTCATTTGTTGTGTTTAGGCGATAACACACATGTCACTGCTGAATAATTTGACTAAGAACTAAGGGTAAGAACTAATTTAATATTTTAGGTCAAAACACATTTTTGTCTGCGTACGGAACAAAACTGTAAATGGAAGATCTGGTTATTGTGTTATTGCAATATGCTTAGTTATTTGCGAGTCATTGCAGTATTGAATCTGCTGATATTGTGATGGATTGTAGATAAAAAGTACAACTAAATTTGCAAATTTGTGCAACTTACTTTAGACGCATGCACACTTTCCCATGCAGCGGGACAGAAATAGGTGTTTTTGCTGCACAGTGGTGGTAGAAAGTTGGACTTGAGGGAGACGGCAGCCTCACTGTGTTTTTCTTATGGCAGGGTGCGGTTGTGTCAGGACCGGAGCACCTTGGCCACCCGCGCACTCTGCTGCCCACACGCACTCACTCCCACCGCAACATCAAGGTCCGGCGCGGCCCAAATGACTGCTGCTGCGCACAGTGTGGTGTTTGAGACGCGGGGGAAACTCGCTGCCCTCTGCCAATGGGGTTCATGTGTCCCACCGCTGGATCAGAAGGGGAGGGGCCACCCGAGCCAAGCACAGCAAATTACTGTGAACTGGAAGGCACCTGACCACAAAAAGACACACATAACAACTCTGCCACTTTCACTCAACCGAGACCAGAGACGGTAAACTCCTGCATACTGGCTACACAGATTGCAAGAATGGGCAAAATTGCCTCTGGAAGCAAATTTTAACCGACAACTAGGTCTCAAATAACATAATAATCAGCAGATCTCATAAAACAGCAACATAACACAAAGCACTGTGTTAATATGATACTTTACAACTTAAAAAAAAAAAAAGACAACAAATAGAAAAAACAAATAGCCCTTTTAGGCTGCGGTTGGTTTCTACTTCTTACTTATTACCAGCGGCATATTTTACACATATAATACAACTCATTTTTATTTTTCTATCAGTTGGTTAAGTACCACAGTTAGCTAGTTCTACAGAAATTCCCATCATGTTAAGAAACATAATACTGTAATTGTAAGGTAAGTGTGGGGTCTCGCCCTAAGAACTAGAATCAACAGCCACCCACAGAATGTTTAAGACACAGTAATCTGTAAAAATATCCTAGAATTACAGAGGGAAATTTCATACAAAAAGGTTGGAATTAGGTCCACACCTAATATTTAAAGTTCACTCTGAACGACACAACATGCCCAATGAAAACACACAGTGGGTTCAGGCTAAAAATATCATAGGTGTATTAAAACATCCGAGAAACTTGGCAGATTACGTAGACAATCAAACCACTAGAGCCACAAGAGCCCAGTTCCCTGCACGGTTCATCTCCTGGACATTATACAACACCTTCACAATGTCACAGTCTCTTAGTTTTACTTCCTCTTAAATTAGAAAAGCACATCCAGCTTGATTTTTATTAGCCATACAGTTATTTTTGCACAATTATCCAAATCCAAATAAATGTTGATGTGCATTTGAAAAGAGAATCAAAAGATTTGTCATCCAGACGTTTTCCATTATAGAAACAACTGCCTTTGAAAACCTTTGCTAAGAACCAAAACATGGGAAAGAATATGGGGCATACAATGAGGAACTCTAAAGGTGCTTGCTGAACTTATTTTCCTTTTTTTAAAGGTTGGAAAAGTGGGCTGGGTAAGTTAAAAATGCATATGGTGATTCCTCATGGAATCACAGCAGTGGGGTGAACAATGAGCTTGACACATGAGGCTTTTCTTTAACTTTTTCTCCCACACATGGAAGACACTAGGGTTTGAACAATTCTCGTTGTTAAATTGAATTGTTCAATATGCCCTCTTCAATTCAATACGTAAATATGTTCTATATGAATTGATGAAAGATTTTAGATGCACCGCGAATAGCATTTTCAGATGTTTCCCTTTTCAAAGATCTAAGAGCTAAGCGCTTAAATATTGCGCACTGTTTTTGCTTGTTAGCAAAAAAAAAATCTAAACTGTGACCTTCAAATCCCTATTAGCATCCCTATTAGATACTACTGTATACTGCACATGGGGAAATTATTTCACTCGAATAAGACAAAAGCACTTCTGTAAACATAATTCAGCCCGGAGCATTTCACAAATAAGACAGTCTTTGATGAGGTGTGCACTTCCAAGCAATTAAATCAAAGACTCCTCTGTTTCAACAGAACTTCACACTCCTGCATCATGATGAGGCTAAACTGGGACATCAATCGGTCCAATTATAACTTCATCTATAAAGCACTTTTCACACCAAAAAGTGTGCTTACATAAGTGCAAAGAGACAGAAAATGACTTTACCCCTCCTGCTGTTTTGTAAGATTCCATCAGACCTGTTATCTGTCTGTAAACACACCCACCTCTGAGTTCCCCTGCTCTCTGAGCAGCACTTACACACCTGCCTCCTCCGCCAACGGGAACAATCACTGCACAAACATCTCAATCTGGGATCCCAGACAGGACTTATGAAAAACATATTAGCAGATATTTTTAGCTGCAATTGTAATGTGGCAAAGACAGAGTAGTCATGGAAATTTGCCAATTACAAAGGAGAAAAGTAGTGATCTGCTGATTTGCTGAGATAGAGAATAGCATTTATAATTCATGATCAATGTGGTGGGCTGACAGGTACATGTTCAACTGAACCAAAATTAAAATATACCTATGTGTGTCCCTAGGACTATTTGTTGTTACATACGTACGACCATCTTAAGGTTTGTTCACTTCAACCTGTCCTTCAGCTGCACACATGTCAGCAGCACCACATAAGTCTAAACAGCAGTGACCTGCGGAAGCCAAACACTTCCATTACAACACACCTCCCACACACTGACAGTGTCACAGTGGTTAAACATGCAGAAGGAGAACACCAGCCACAAAACTCTTCTTCTCGCTCAAAGCCTTTCCTCCTGTGACCACATAAACAGTGGAAGGAGGAGTGGAACATGTGACATCAAGGGGTACTAACTTCCACTGAAGCAACAGGATAGATGCACCTGATCAAAACAAACAGCACTGAGCCACATCGCCATCAGCCTAAGCAGAGGTAGTCTAAGTTACAATGAAAACATTTTATTTATCAGCTTTAACTATATTTTTGCAGAAAAATTCCAGCACAGAATATAATATATAATAATATATAATATATAATAAATATATAATAATATATATAACAAATGTTATTTAAACCAACATATAATTATGTGCAAAGGCACATAAGAGCCAAAACATCTCTATGGGGGTGAGTTTTTAAAATAAATCACCAAAGAGAAAATCCACAAATGTTTAACCTGAACAAGGAAAGAGGTCTCTAAATCTGCTATATCATTCTTTTGGCTGAATGTTCTTTAGATCGACCAAAATCACACCCATGTTTTGGACTATTGCCACCGCAATGATTATTCAATGTGATGATTTGTGATTTTGAAGGCCAGTAATTACAGAGATATTAATCTTAAACCTTGCCTAATCTACCTGGATTGGAGACCACCTGAGTATAAGAGGGAGCCAGTGTGAGTGAGTGAGTGAGTGGTTGGTGGTGGTCAGATCGTCCATTCGCACAGATGTCTGCAGCCAAGCTCTTGTCAGTCTACCCTGAGGAAACTACACACGTAGCTTACCACCGCCAGCTATGGAGTGAATGAAAATCCCATTGCCTTTTCCCACTGAAAAGCGCTATAAAAATAAGAATCTCTTCTCCCTTGTCATTTGCTGTAGTTACCACCAGGAATTGACATGAACTGATCCACTAGCCACCATCGTTAGTGGTTTTCACCAACTGATTTCATTAGCCAAAACTAAAATGTGTATTCAAACGTGAAAACGAGGTAAGGTGTAGTAAGTTTATTGGCAAGTGCCACCTTCATGTAACCCATTAGCCTATTTACATGACCAGCAACAGAGTTTAGACCAACACCAAAATGTTATCCAAGGTCCAGCATGAAACCTACTTCAATGTGGTCCAATGCACTTGCTCCCATCGCTCCTTCCCTTCATCCCGCATCTCTATTTTCCTCATTGCTTTGAGGTCGTTTATTAACAGCGCAATTTTCTTTCTTTATGATTTTTTGCACTCATTTTGCACATCTCACTGTATTTAGTTGTGTCACAAGAAAGAGAGAAGAGAAAGTCTGTGAGCCATGACATTGCAGTGCAACTTGCTCAGACCTTAAACAGAATGCTGTTGCACGTGACAGACCATAGACTGGTCGGAGGACCTAACAATCTCAACTCGAGCAGAGAATATGTAACCGCTAAAAATGTATTGGACCAGTTTAACCTGCCACTGTGGCTAGTTAGAGAGACGGCCTTACCCACCACAGATGAAAACTACCCTCATTTTGCGGGTTGGAGAGTATTCATGTCAAGCCCTGCAGACTTCAATTTTAATGTATAGATTTTTAGATTGTTGTGATGTCACATGGACGCTACCTACATCCTGGTAAGACCAAGAAAAAACAAAACAAAGCCAATGCATCCAGACGTGATGTACTTACTCAGACTGTGCTAAGCAGCCAGGCGCCAGGATGTTCTGGGTTAGGGGGCTGCGCTGCAGAGCCGTGAGCTCCAACATATCCACCTGCACGTCTGTCACATGACCAGATAAAGGCTGAAGCACTGTGAAAATCTTCTCCACCAGATTGTCTCCATGATGGCCAACAGCTCCTAACGGTAAAGAGAAAAACAATGACTACACAAAGTACATGTGTATTATGTAATACAGTAATACAATACTGAAATGGCTTTTTAAAGTTACCTGTGAGGTCCATAGTCCTATCGATAAAAATAATTGAAGCTTTATTTTGAGCGGTCTTCCTTCTGTTCTTGGCTTGTGGATGATTGGCCAGCTCTCCAGCAATGATGCGACTCATAGGACCTACTGCAAAGCTCTCTTCTCTGGTCCCCGTAGTTTCAAACATTGAATTGAGTGCCGAGGCCAAATGTTTAACTTCTATTTGCAGTTCAGCCGGGAGAGAATTCAAGTCTACATCGCCAAGGCTCGCAAATCTCTTCTTCTCTGGGCGTTTGGCGTTGAGAGTGTCCAGGTCAAGTGAGAGGAGAGGGAACAATTGTGCAAACTGTGGCGAGAGGATTAGCTGTTGTGACACAGGGGCAAGGACGACAGGGACGTGCGTGACTTCAGCTGTGTAATTCATGTTACCCATCCACTCGCACAGCTTTTCCTCAAACTGCTCAAATACAGGATTCCCGTCCATTTCCACACTGACATTGTTAGCGACAAGGTGCACGGAGTGGGCAACAGTAGTGATCACGACACAGTATTGGAAGTGGCTCAGAGAGATGATGTCCTTTATTATGTCAGTTGTTCTGCCCTTTAGCAACGTGCTAACAACAAATACAGCCTTTGGTTCATCAGCACTGCACGCCTCAAAACTGGAGAACTGTTTCACATTTTTTGCTCCAGCCTCGAATAACGCAGCAGCTCCACCGCTCCAATGGAGAGTCTCTGCACACTTGTCATCCATAAAAACAACCGCTTTCTTTACCTTCGAGAGGACCTTTCCCCACATTTGCAGCGGGAACTGCGTGTAATCCGCCACCGTAAGCATATCGATGATTTAACCAACTCGCCAAATGTTACTGAACACAATTAATGAGAGGAAATTCCAGCAAAACCATGAGCAAAACAAACACGAGTCTCGCAAAGGTGACGTGGCAGCAGCATGTCGCAGCGTAAAAACGTCACGCGTTGCTATGACAGCAGCATCCAGCGCCATGAGGACGGAGGAGGAACGGGGAGAACGGACTGGAGTCAGAAACTTCTTTTACCGTTTTTAATTTAGATGTAACGTAACATGCGTGACATTATGCTTGTCATATAAGTATGCGTACACAATAAAAACTGGTATTAACCGATGCAGATGCAGAGGAAAGTAAAAACCGTTACAAAATGTTGACCACGGTAACCTCAGCCAGTAAGTTACACAATTTGCGTTAATGTTAACGTTATATTTCTGTATATGGCTAGCAGCCGCCATTTTGCTATGCCGCCATGTAATGTTACTTTATTTCAACATTAAAATAACTGTTAAATTACCCTTAAATTAGTCAGCTATTGGTCTGCTACAGTCCATGGCTGCAAAGAAAAGTCATTATTTACTTAACGTCAGGTATCCTAACTAAATATTTTACTTGTAAAATAATTAGATAGAGCCAACCTTAACTTTTTTTTTTTTTTTTCAAATCAACGTTGAACCTGAAGTTTTGCATCCCACAACTATGATCCATGCCCTTGAAAGTGAGCTTGTTTGATAATGAGTTTGCAATCTGCCAATGCAGTCCTAAAATGTTGACAACATATTCATTTAATCAGCTATCTTTATTTACCCTTTGGCCACAATACTTCAGCCCGGAGACTTTCCACATTATTGCGCCTTTGTATTTCGCTGATATATATATATGTTTCTTTATTCCCAGATGCGACACTGTACCACAATTAATAAGAGAATACAAGGGAAAAAAGATTTGTTTTATCCTCTCATAACAACATAAGCCAGACATATCCAACAATGACTTAATTATGATGAATGGTTTTTTTTTAAATTAGAAATTATATAAATAATTATTTGTATTATTATTTTTTTGTGTATTATTCGAGATGATTGATTTTGTTTGACAGCTGCTGGATGTTGTCAAGAAACAGTTGAAGAAATGAAGGAAGAGAGGGAGAGCAGAAAATGGCAGGAAAGAATGCAAAGGAAACCCAGTACTGAAGAAAAACCATGGAGAAAACCAGGTAAGTTATTACTTATACACCAAAAACAACAGCAAAACAGCAAAGATTTCATTACCATGTAAGAAAAAAAAAGACACTGTACCTCTTTACCTTCAGGAGCAGACATTACAGATTACTTCAACTATGGCTTCACTGAAGAGACATGGGAGGCTTTCTACCTGAAACAGAAAGAAATGCGATCGTCTAGGAGGGAAATGGTAGTTAAGTCCTTAAGAGCTCCTTAATCAACAACAATTACAGAAAATGATTAAATAAGTATATTTTATCTTGTGAAGGCATCTGTATGCAAGCGAATTGAAGATAAACGCAGAGCAAACAGAGAAGAGCGAGCTGGTGGTACATATAAGGTAGAAACATTACGAGAGCTATTGTTCTTCGCTTTTTGTAAACTGTATCACTCGCCTCCACATTGGCATCTTATTAGTTATTTTCTACAACATTGTTTTACGTTACAAAAATGTAAAAAACAATGCTAGAGTGTCTCAAACTATATGTAAAAGCCTGATTAAAATTTGATATTGGACTTTTAAAATAAGTTAACTTTTCTTCAAAGGAAATATGAAAAAGTGTCCCTTTTTTCTCAGGTGGACAGACGCAGACAACATCAGAAGGAGTGGAGCCGACCTTGTTCTGCCTCTGACTCACACAGTTTATTTCCCAGGTTGGTATTGTCGACGCCAATGCCTTCTCATCTTGTTCTGTGTGATAACTGGTGCCCAGAGGAGGTGGCAGCTGGTCCTTTCTGTGTGTCACAATCACTATCTGGCTCATGCCATCTGTTTACTGTGATCCGAGGATGGGCTCAGCATATTAGAGCTGAGCTGGCAAGGGAATCCACAGTGTTGTCAAAAACACAGGCTTAAGTGTCTGTATTAAGCTCACTGAGTGAACTTTCATAGACGGTGTCACAACACATTAATACTTAGTGATGTTAGTGATGATTTAGGGATTTACATGTGGTGATGGCAGATATATAATAGTATGGGAGTTATACTGTATTTTCATATGTGAGATGTCTGACCAAGTGAATACTAGTAGTAGTAGTAGTTGTACCACTACTTACAGTGAATGATGGATGCAGTTGGCTTGTGTATGTCGAAAAAAAGAAAATTGTGGTTGCCAACACAGGACTGCAGCAGAGAATCAACATTAGCAGCTTTATTACAACAGCTTTTTGTAGTAGTAGATGGATGTGAAAATTTAGATATCTGTAAAAATCTGTATTCAGACCTTCTGATCTCCACTACAACCAACATGCTAGTAACACTAACATCCCTCTCTTTTAGGATTGAATCTTGCAGATTTTGTCATCTATTAAACTATGAATCTTAACATAAATCCAGTGCCTATATTGAGAGAGTATGTCATTGATTGTAGGTGGTATTACAGCTTCTATTTATTGCGATTTATATAAAGATGCAGTATGGTAGTTTTATGTGTCCATGCGTCTGATGAGTGGGCTTTTCACAAGCTTTGGAGTGAACGAGTCGTGCGTGGTCTATCTTTAAGCCTTCGGGAACAACGTGCTTCACAGCCCTGTTACCATGCTCTCTATATGAGCAGGAGGCGCCTGATATGTTTGTAAATAGCATCCATCTGAAGCACGCACCCTCTCTCTGTCTGTCTGTCTGTCTATCTGTTTCTCACCTCACTCTCTCTCTCTCTCTCTCTCTCTCTCTCTCTCTCTCTCTCTCTCTCTCTCTCTCTCTCATTCAGTTTCATTATGGCTGAAGATGCCCAGTTTATGTCCAGGCAAGAAAGAAAGCCTTGCAGGAAACTCAATTACACATGATTGGCCTGTGGTTGTTTACCTCTGCTTGTGTGCTTGTGAGTTTAAAGTGGACATGCAGGACAGTCATGCAGCACGCTAGGGTTCTGCGTGAAAACCAGGCATAATGGTTTTCAATGTAATGAGGATGACATAATTTGCATGTGTAGCTTTATGAAGATTTCCCACCTATGCCTACAATTCTTAGTAATGTATTAATTAATGGCGTATAGAGGAATATGGAGGCTGCCCAAATGAAACCAAAGGAACGCAGCATGGTTCTCCTTCACAGTGACCATTCATTACTCATACTCATACTTACTCTTCAATATACTCTTCAACTTCATTAGATGTTGTGTTTTCATAATTTAACATAGAACATTTACATTGAACTTGCAGAAGGCAGATAGGAAGTCTGCTCTCTGTTTGTGCCGCATTGTTAGCAGTGCTGTGTTGATAGTAATGATCTCCAATCTTCAGTGGACAGCCCATCACATTAGCAACACTAAAAGGCCCAAAAGCCAGATGCAACGCCTCTCATTTGTGTCTATTTCGGGGCCTATTTTTGCCTCATGGCTGATGGATATTTATGAGAGTTTTCTATAAAGATTTAGCAAAGTGGTGTAGGAACATATCTGTTCATTTTGAGCTAAGTGAATGAGACGTTAACAAGCTCCAAGCACCTCCCTGTTGAGATGTGGATTGATACGGATGCTGTTGGTTTTCCTGCCTCCTCCTGCTCTCCCTCCTGCTGATTAAGTCCTTGTGACAGAAAGGGGTTAGTGTCTCATCTGTCTGAGAGTGTGCGCTTGACACTGCCGGTGAGGGGACTTTAAAGGGCTGTTTGGTGAAGAAGGAGAGATGACCTAGAAAACAAGGTTTAATGCGTTAATGGACCTACAGGGTGGACTAAGGGCAGCACGATTAGGACAAACCAATGTCCTATTTTGATGAATGTTATATAAGTCAAAGCACCATTAGTAGTTAAAAAAAAAAATCACTGCTTAACGCTTTAGATTGTGAAAGCAGAGGTGGAAAATGTCTATCGCCTACTTTTACTAATTGAAAGTACTTTCTTTATATAGCTGTGGTGGAGACTGCTCTGTTGACTTTTGCTACAACCTTTCTACTATTATTTAGTAAAAGCAGTTTTCCAACTCTGAATGTAGTCTACATTTTTGTAGCTTTTCCATTTTATCATCAACAGACTATGTGATTCCGCCAGTAGTTCAAGCCAAGATGATTGGTCAAGAAGACGGCATGACTCCAATCGTAGTTCAAACCGAGATCGCTGGTCGGGTGGAGGCAGAAAGGTAGAGTATATCTTATTGTGTGTAATAAGTTTATGATTAAGAACAAAAGTCACTGTCACTCTCCGTTAACGCTGACACTATCTTACTATGCAGAGCTCATCATCCGTGGAGGACAGGGCTACTCATCTATTCACTTCATCTGACTCCATGTGTCCCTCTGATCCCTGTAAGTGACCTTGGTGCTATAAATAGAATTACGATGGAGAGAGTGGGGTTTAAAAAAAAGAGTGGGGTAATGGAGATGTGGCGTGTGCACATTTCTATAACCCTGCAGTATCTCCCTGAAGTGAGCAGAGTGGGCGGAGCCTGTCAGAACGCTGCCTGTTGTAAGGGTAGAGCAAGGTCTCAGAAACAAAGTGAAAATAGAATTGTATTCATTGAAAGAACAATGTACTGAGAAGTACAATGCAGTATATTGCAATGCAAAGGTATACCCAACAGGAACAAAACAGCTTGGAAATCCTGACTAAGATCATGGCTCAAAATCTGTAAATGTAACCCCAGGCGCTGCACTGTTGCCTATTGCTCCTCCTGACCTGAGGGAGTGGTTGAAGGGTGGGTCAAATGCAGGGGACAAATTTCCCTTTATGGACAGTACAGTCTACAAAATATGACAAATTTGCAACATTAAAAAAAAAATATATATACAATGACATAATTCATTAATTCACGTATTTACACTGATCTTTGGGAAAACAGGTTACATAATGTAATGTCACACCCAAAAATAAATCAGAGAATAAAAATCTATTTGGAAATTTGCCAAATACTGAAAAATGTATTCAGTATTTGGCAAGTTCAGCGTCACGCATTCTTGTTCCTTTTACAGATTATATTTGGTTGGACATTGGTGCAGATGTAGGGTTTGGTGTGTACCGTTGATTAAATGTGTCTAGTCTGTAGCTGTCATCAACTTAGACATGTCACTGTTTCTTCGTTTCATTCATTTAACTTTAACATCTGCGCAATGTGGAAGTAATGCAGTGTTTCCACATTGCACATCAGTGAAAATTTGGGATGGACCCTGAAAGCAGACAAACTGACCTCAAGAAACCCCAGAGACCACACAGCATCAGGCCCTGCAGCTGCACACATGACTGATGGAGATGTGTGTGTGTGTGCGTGTGTGTGTGTGTGTGTGTGTGTGTGTTTGTGAAGCTGAACACATGTCTAAATAAACAAACGTGAGCAGTTGAAGGACCGAGGTGAACTTCCACGAGCGCGTGTGCCCTGTGTCTGTCTGTGCTAAAAACTCTTACTCCATGGGGACAATGTGGGTCTCAATTAATCGTCCATAATGAGGCTTATGGTACATGTAGGGTTAAGGTTGAGCAGTGTCAATGAAAGCACGCCCCGCACACTTGCATAGTCTCTGACCATGTGCCGGAGGGATCATGCATCCATTCTTGGGTCAATAGGGAAAAAAAATCTTGGTTTGGAAACAGGTGACAAATAATAATAGACGATTTACTGGATGAACTCATATTGCACCACAACATCTCACAATACACCGAACACATTATTCTGTGTTAATGCATTGGAAGTTATTTTGCATTTATAATGAGTTACATAATATGTTCTAGTTTTCGCCTATTTTGTTTAAAGATATATATTTTACTCTCTGCATCGGTATTGACTGAAATCAGTAGATACCCAAAAATCAATTCTCTCAAGCTGGATTGGTGCGTCTCTAGGATAAGGTATGTCAGATCATTACATTATTGTGGAGTGGTTTTGTGCCAGCACACTGGTCAAGAGAAAATGATGCTTTATTGCATGGAGTTTATCCAGGTGTGAGCCCATGAGTGCTGTCATTCTCCGCACTTCCTTCTGGTCTTTGTAGTGAAGCGCTGATATCCAGGAAGACTCAGTGGCCAAAGCACACATGAGAACAGGCCATATCTTTATCTTCAAAGCTCTGAAAATAGATGATGGGCTTAGAACCCCTCTGCCCCTCAGTCACCCCCTGTGAGCCCCCACTGCCTGGTGAGGCTGTGCCAGCGCCCCCTAATGCAACCAAAATATCAAACATCCTGCAGACTTTGGCTTTGAACCCTCCACTTTGAAGTACATCTCTGCAGCTTTTATCTAGGCCACTCCCCTTTTATAAGTTATAGCCCCACCCCCTTTTGTGATGTAGATGTGATAAAAATAGCTCATAGGAAAAAGATGCTTGGCTGGCAGATTATAGTACAAGAAATGTGCTGTACAGACCCACCGGGGGACCGAGCCAAAGGGGAACCAAGGCCTAGGCTTTCTTTATATAGTCTCTACGTGTTTCTGTGCCACTGCAGTGTACCTGCGGGTCATGTGTTAGCGTAGCACAGGCTCAGTGAAGGTGAGTGGGGCGGCTGCAGCTGTGTTAGTAGGTCAGCACAGTCACTTGAGCAGCGCAGCATGTTTCTCTGTGTCCTTCCACCTGGCACAGACACACTCATTGCATATCAAAGCTCTGCACATGTGTAAGTCCTTTATGGTGCTGCAGTTTCAGCAACAGATGCCCTTTTGTTACGATAATGTGAGTCTTATTAACCATAGCAGCGCTAAAAGGATATAAAATTCAGCATCAAAGGGTCGCAAGCCAGTGTAGGTTTTATATTGGAACAAAGCCTGTGGATAGGCTGTGTGTAGAGAGCAGTTTCAGGGAACATATCAAGTGCAAAGCCTTTAGCATGTACATTGGCAAATCCCAGCTTGCTTGAAAGCAGATGACTTTCTGGGTGTCAGAAAGCAAAAGTAAAACTACCAGTTACTTGCCACAGTCCTGCGGCAGACTTTCTTTGACAAGCCTACTGAAAGTTGCAGCAATTACAGTCAATTACAGACAATATGTGCAACTTTGCTTTGAGGGATAATGTCATGTCCCTCTGACTGAATTTTAAGATTGGATGAGTTGAGCAGTTTGGGAACAGTGTCACTACAGGAGAAATAGCACACATCTGTCCTTGCTGAATGCTGCATGAGAGGGCGGCACACTGGCCTAAAATAATCAGTTCTATCTTAAAACCTTTCCTCTGTGGAACATTAGCATGAGAACGAAACTCACGCTAGCACAATCGGTGGCAATTAGCCCCCGGCCATTAGCTCTGTTATACGCTGCCAAGCGTGGAAGTCCGTCTGTCTTCAAACAAACGCAACAGGTACAAACGATTACTCACTCACGCTAGCGGCCAGTGCGTGTGCGTGGACAAGGCACTGTTTACGCTGAGTGCATCTGCTCTCTTAAGCACCATTAACGTGGGAGAGAGGTATGAGCCTACAAAGAGGGTGTATCATGCAGAGGCGGAGAGCAAAAACTTACCTCGTGTACACATACAGCCTATGTTACATCACAGTATCAGCTGGGATAGGCAGCTTCAGTGAGAGAAGGTCATTGACTATGTTCCTAGTCAAGTTAAACTCAGCTATACTATCCAATGATATTTAAAACAACTATAATTTACCTGGCAAGCACACTAGTTAGTCGTAATTTCTACTCTTTACATTGTTTTAGTTACATTTTGGTAATAGCTAATTCAGATTCACCAATTGTTATCTTTCTGCTTTGTTGTGTATTATTCATATTCTATTGCTATTAGTCCATGTTTTTTCTCGGAAATTTCCTGTAATTCTTGTCCTTTTGCCAATCCCTTCCAGGCACATTTGTTTTTGTTTTCTTTTTTAACATCCAGGTGTGAGAGGTAAGGCAATGTCGGGTCATCCAATGGATAGGCAAAAAAACCCTCCTTTGTGTCTTGTTTTTTCTCCATACATACACATACATAATCTGGTATTATCTCTCCCTTTGTTTCACTTGTGCTGAAAACCGCTCGGAGCCACTCTCACATTAGGGGTCTTCTGTGGAATAAAGTCGGGATGGCGTCCAGATGTTGAGGCGTGTGTATTTTGTGCCTCTACTCTCTTCAAAGGAACATTTCTGTGTTTGTGTATTGTAGGTTTACGCACAAAGTCATGTTGAGCAACGTGTGTGACTTGGAACTCATTGTGTTGCTCGGTCACGTAAAATTTGTGCATTATAACAACTGGGACCATTAACTGTGCAGCCGAGCGTTTGACACGTTGGCTTTTATTGATGGGGAGAGGGCGAGTTGCAACATTGCGAGACTGATTTGATAGATACCTTTAACGGGCCGTGGCTGTTTTAGTTGTGACTCAGGTTCTTGTACACACAGAGCATTTCCAGCATTACCAGTCGTTTTCCATTGCAGACAAGCCGTTGTTTGTGCTTGGTGGATAAGTGTTCCCCATCGTATCTCCTCTCAAGACGGGTTGTACCATTAGAAGTTAACCAACTCCTAATGGATTGGTATTTATTCGACGTTCTGCCAAATAAAGATCACTTTAACTGCCAAGTGCAAACAACGGCTTAATGACGTTTGTCCCCAATGATTACGAATGCAACATACTACAGTGTTAGGTGACCTGACCTTCCTTCATTCTGTGTAAATAGAGAATTGTGAATGAACGTATTGTATGTGATACTAATCGAAGACATTTGTTTTGCCATTGGGAAACATTGTTGCAATCGGTATTAATATTTCCTCTTATGTTGCGCTCCAAATAAACCCAGTGTTCTTTTGTCGAGTCTGAAGATGCAACTCAAAGCCCTAACAGTGTTGTTAAAAGAGAGTATTTATTTGAGCAATTTACGTTTTTTTTCAAGGAAGCTATGGATAACGGTTGACTGAGAAAAGAAAACACAACAATGCCCAAAAGAAGTAAGCTGAAAACAAAGCTTATTTATGCCTACCCCCATTCTACTTATTTATATTCTTTGTAAATGTGTACAATCCATTAGCCACTCCCCTCGCCTAAATCTGTTAATGTGAGGTGTAGCAAAAAGGTAAAACTCTCGCTGTCAGGAAAATGACTTTGCCAGCTCGACACCACAGACTTCTGCTGCAAATAACAATAAAGAGGCAGAGAACAAAATGGTTTATGTTGTCAGCCTCTCTTCAGTCTTCAATTTGGAGCTTAGGGGAATAGGCTCTACAAAACTCAAAGGACAATAGATGATAAAACATGGCTCCGGGGCAGCTGAATTGAATTTGATGGCTGGATTATATGATAGTTTGTCTTCATTTACAGAAAGCAGCATTATTGCGTAAAGGCAGACATTTGCCCCAAAAGAGGCAGACTCGTTTCTCCGAACAATAGCCCTCACCAGATGATGTGGTCAAAACAGGCAAACCATTCTTCACGGCAACAAACAGAGGAAAATAGTGGTTATGTTTGAAATCTGACCATAGGAAAAGAAATGTTTTGATAGGTTTAGAAATCAAATGAGTACAGCTGTGACTGTGAGAGGCGCTCGGCGGGCCAGGAAAGGAAGAGAGTTCAGCTTCTTGACAGCCTTGTGTGTCTTGTGTGACCATTCATGTCCAGGGACCAACTTACACTTCTCTCTTTTGTTCCCATCTAGATTTTCAAAGATCCCCAAAGACCCTCTGTGCGACTACGGATAGGTAAGTTCAAATATGATTCATTTCCCGTACATTTTGGAACAAACTCTTGTGTCGCCGACCTCACATATTAAGGATTTCTGGGCTGATTGCTCTGCTCTTGACATTTTTTTTACGACGGTACTCCGAGCTCAACTGCCCAATGGCCAAATAAGGCATAGACGCAGACAGCAGAATGTTTGTGCCTTCTGTCTCCTGTTTATCAGTGTCCTCGTCGTTCCCCTCACTCCCCTCTTCCGATCCATGTCATAACCCCCAGCTCTCTCCCACCACGTAGCTTAGATTTATGTCCGTATTTTAAAAAGCTCCTCTTCCTTACCCCGCGCTGCACTCGTCCCTCTAGTGTTTGCTTATTTGCTTTGGATGCTGTCTGTCTAGTCTGCCTCCCCCTTGTTCGAATGTCTCTTCAGCTTCCCCCCCTTTCATGTAACTCATTTTATTTCTGAAACTTTTCTACTCCAGATTTGTCCACGTGTGCATCGGTGACCTGCCAAATCCCCACATCCTCAAGGGACTGTGTGTTCCGATAAGAAAAAATACCAGCCGTTTCCTGTGTATTTTATGAATGATTTCCGTTTTTTTTTCCAAGCGTTTCTGCAGTGAAAGAATGAAAGAAGATGGTCCTGGCTTGTGCTTTTACTGATGCTGCTCAGATCTCCCTCGGGGATATTAGGAACAGCAGGTATTCCTGGCGCACTCTCGCAGCATGTGATGCGGCAGTGGCCAAAGGCTGTAACTGTAATGGACACATTTGGGCTGCAAAAAGAAGGGAAATTCTAATCCCAGGATCAGATGAGGGTGCAATATTTATTTTTTTATTGTTACGGTTAGGGTGATGAAAATGATACTGTTACTCGCTTGAGGTAATATAACAACAACAAAATTGGATGTAAGATTATACATTTGAGTATTTTCAAATCAAAGTCCAATAAGGACACCTGAACCCTGACCTTTCTCAACTGTTCTGTACTTTTGCTGAGCTCTGACTAAACGAGCATGTTCCACTTGGTGAATATTTTTCGTGGCTCGGGGCGTCTGTATAACACAACAATGCTTTGTCTAATAGGATTTGTTATGATTCACAGAGAAAGTGCTGTCGCTGTAATTTGGACATGAACTCGCCCAGATTGCACTCATTTTCCCATAAACTGTTTGCCCTTGTGGAAGTGTTTTGATGAACCATTAAGCATAAAGTTATTATCCCCACGCCAAGGCCTCGCCGCCAGCTAACGCCCACTCTTCAGCCTGTCTCTGCATCAGAGCGGCTTCATTCATAAACAGAACTATGTGACTGTGTCTGTGACTCTTATGTGCACTGTGTTTAAATACTGAGCAGCCTGTTTGGTCTTCCACCTGTTAGAAAGGCGCTCCGTTGGCCCAGCTTCTTACAGGCCGTCCTGCCCGCCCTCGGAAGTTTTCAATTAGAAGCATGTGTGTGTTTGGACCCCATGGACAATCATAAGATGTGCATCGTTTCAGAAACACATCTACTACGATTTCATTTACGAGTTGGCCAGAGCGCCCTGATGGTTGACTGTGAGCCAGTCACATCAAACAGTTGGCAAACACAGCTGCCTTTGGAAACGGCTTTGATCAGAGTGAGCCGCTTGTTTTCATTCATTGATTGAAAAGTGTTTTTACTGATCTTGTGCATGTTAGGACGCTTTCACTGTGGATTACATGAGTATGTCTGTGATGGCTGCAGAAGAGCTCCGTAAAAAGGTGGGGACTGTTGGAAGGTGATGTGAGTCACACAAAGGGGACACCGTGACATTGATCTATATTTACCTATGGTTGCATCTTTCAGACATGTGCTGGACTTTTATTCTAAAAGCAAACAGGCCTTGCTTTGAGGAGTATGTCAGAAGTCATTAAGTTTTAATATTTTTTTGGAGTCTTCAAAAACCTTTTATAACAGCTATTGCATACTTTAGTGTTTCTTACTGCGGAAATCCTGTCAAAACATTTCTATAAATAATTTTGAATACTATATTTGAAACACCTATAAAATGCATTTATATAGCAAATGTGCGCAGCAGCTCTCTTGTGGTCCATTTGTCTTCCTGTGTGATCCTGATCCAGGTTGCTTTCTTTAGATAAATTTCCCTCTCCCCTGCTCTCTCTGATGTACGCAGATTCATCTGTCTGCTCTGCAGATATGTCCTCAGGCAACATATAGTGGCTTGGTTTTTATCCATAATGCCAACCTGCTCCGCTCTGCTCAGCTTTGCATGTGCGTTTTAAACCTGTCTGCTTATATAGACACATTTGTCAAGCACAGAAAGAATGATTAGTTGTTTAGTTCTCTGGCGGCTCTGAAGAACAAAGATCAGGGAGGGGAGTGGTCTGTTTGCCAGGTGAGGTAGGAAGTAGGGTTGGCACCAGCACAGGGCAGTATTTCAGTTGATGTAGTGAGGTATTTGAAAAGAGGCAAAGAGGTTCTGCAGGGGACAGAAAACAGACACGGGTATTGTATACGTGGTCAGGAAAATAGTTTAAAAGTAGATAATATTTTGCATATGTCTGAATGTTTCATATTTAAGGTATGCATTGTTACAGGGCAGGAATGGAGCTTTGGGTTGAATTGCGTACATCCTTGTAGTTTAGAGCTATAATCTAAACTGCTATGGCTTTTGTGGAGAAACGCAGAGCATTGCAAAAGCGACTATTGTGACAGAAATCAGGACTATTGCAAGGCCAGGAGAAATTATTGCCCGCATATGCACAGCTATTTTTATTGTTTTGGTGCAGTGAGGGGAGAAGTTGCTGCATCCGCTAAGAAATAATTGAGTTTGTTGAGTGTCCTCCCTGTGGCTCCCAAATGATAAGAACTCTCCACTCCACTCTCGACTCAGTGGACTGTTTCACTGTCTGAATGCTGTTCCTCCTCATGCGTGCACTGGCCAAATCTGTCCTACATATCCTGTGCACAGTCAGCGCTGACCCGGGCCCAGATATTTAATTAATGTCATTAATATTATCCACTGTGGCAGCTTTAACACTACAGCATTGAACCCCCTGTGTAGTCCTCACATGAACCTTCCTCACGCTGGGAGAAGGAGAGCACAGTGTTCTGCTGCAAAAGGCCGTTTCCTACGTTTTCACCTCACACGTAGCAGGACCTGCCTCAAGCACACTGCTCACTGTGCCTGACCTGTCAGTGGTCTGCAGCACTGTACAACTAAGGTCTCCAAAATATAGCTTATTTGTGGAGCCTTTTCCCATGACACAAGTGCTTCATGTAGTGCTGGAGATTTGTTCTTGATTCACTCCACACACAGTGGTGGTAAGCTTCGTATAGCTACAGCTTCCCATGGGGTAGTCTGAACAAGGTTAGTCTACCCCACTGTAGACTGATGTGCGACTGCACACATCTGCACCAACGGTCCCTCTGACCACCATTAATGTACGCACATGCATCCCTATTGTACATGTTTTTAGTGGTAGGGGAAAGTGGAGTGCCCACAGAGAAAAGCTCCGTCCCTCTAGCTAACCGCTGCACCACCGTGCTGCCGCGGCTTTTATCTTTAATGAAGTAATTCTTGTGTACATCACTCATAATATAGCCTCAGGGGGTATAATATAAAGGCCATAATATACCTGTGGGTATGATCTAGCCATAGGCTAATTTGGGTCTCGTCCAGACAGGGATATACAATGGCCTACAATGGAGTCACTGTGCCATTTTCTCTATAAATCCCATAATCCCAAAATAGTACTTTTTTACAAATCAAATCCCTTTGCCAGCTAATGTGGGAGCGTCACTCTTAATTACTCCACAGATTTACCGCAGCTGATCTGACAAAGTGAAGCATATCTCATTGTCTAAAGTTAAACTCCTTATACGTCTAGGCTGGGGCTGTGTGGAATGGGCCGATCACAGATTTTGGGTTATAAATTGAAAGCTTTGTTGAAACTTGTGGGTCATCTGAGGGAAGTGGGACATGCATGGGGACAGCTGGGAGGCTTTAGGCGAACATCGGAAACAGAGCATTCACATATGCTTGACAGGCACACAGGGCTACGCTAAGGGATTCTTACTGTTCGCATGTTCAAGTGTTGTGAAGTCACTGTCCCCCTGGTATAGTTCATGGCAGCCTCTCCTCCTGTTGGTGTTTTACCCTATACACAGCTCGCATGATCAGTCTCCATATACACTGTCCCACACATGTAAAGGGCTTCATGTGCTGCTGCACTGATTTATGACTGTGCCGTGTTCTATTTTAGGAGCACAGCCAGAGGGACGCGTCGTCAAGCTGTGGGTGGGAGCTGTCAGGGAGAAACGCCTCTGCGCTGTTGTCATCACATGTCCTCAATGAGCATCGATGGGGGAGCTTGTGGAAAAATACCTAAAAGTTTCAAATAAGACACAACAACAGTCTCGCCAGTTTGTACATTGATACGTTTTTCTCCAAGATGGCGCTTGCCTCAGATATCCAAGTTAGCGTTTTATTATGGGCCTTAACAGTGCAACATACTGTGTATCAACCACCAAGTCACACCAATGTTCCTCTAAAATCTTACTCAACCAATCAAACTTAGTAATAATTAATGATCAAAGCACATTTTCACAGCATGTAGTCTCTATTTATGTATTCTGCATGATACACCGCCTACAGATTCATCAGTGACATACTGTGACAACATATGTTTGGTGGGCTGTTTGTGTTGTTAGCCCAGGTGAGGTTCACACAATCCCTTGTTTCTAAATCACCTCCCTCCTCCAACTTTGATTCATTTTTAGACTCTCTCTTTAGTTTAGTGCCTTTTACTGTTCTAAAATAGCTTATTTGAGCAAAAGAGTGAATTGGCTCTCCCATAATCGCTCTCTATAGACTTCATTAGCAGCTGCTGTAAGGCCACTTTTAGAGTTAACAAAGGATAGAGCTGAGTCTGATAATTGAAAAAAGTCAACTGTAACGTTAAGCATAAAAAACCCAATTAAACCATTTTTAATTCGGAAGAGCAAAGACAGAGCGCTACCTCACACTCACAGCATTCACTGAGAGGCTACTTTTTCAGGAATTACACTTTTTATTTTGTTGCTAGAAACTTTGGATTGTGGGTACTTTTGGATGTTTTTCACAAATATGATCCTGTAACTGCAGCAGTTGGATCTGGAGGATTTAGCGCAGAAAAAATAGGTAGAAGCCAATCCCAGAGTGCCTCGGGGAGATAGACCTGCTCGTACAGCGGACAGAAAATAAAGCCTGCCTCTGTGTCTGATGCCAGTCTTATCCCGGCTTCGGGTTTGGTTCTGAGGCTTCAGCGTGTCTCTCAATGTTCTGTCTTCCCCTACCCACAAACACATTCATTTAGGGCTACAACTTTGTGCATGGACTTTTTTCCCCCATCACTCAAGCCCCACAGATTAGTACAGGTTGTACAGAAATGGTACCCAGATGCTGTAGCACGTTGAATTAATCAGTTTTAGTGTTGTGGAGATTAAATATTCATATCTTATGGACATATGGTAACTAACTAATGACCATAAAACCTACAACTTTAATTAGATGATTTGTTGAAAGAACCACAATGTTAACAATATTACAGTGTTATTCAGTATTTTGTTTATTGTCCCAAAGCACGAGCTGCTTTGCGGCTTTGCGACTTTGCATAGCCTCCTTTTCTGTGAGTTTGTTTTTCGTACAGATCCAAAGTGGCCCCAGACCTCAATATTCTGTCTGATTTCATGCTCACGCTTGAACAACAATATTGGCTTCCAAAGATCGTCTTTGTTTTGACTGAGGCGAAACGATTGGTGCAGGAGCCTTTGCACAACCGTAGCCATTAGCAGGCTGATTCAATAAGATAATGCATTCTGTTACACCAAAGTAAAACGAAGGGCAGCGGTGTAATAGAAATTCATTGCGGTGGGTTCATACAATCAAAAATCGGCTCATGGGATTGTAAACCACTTTCGCTTTGCGGAAAGAGTAGAATCGCCATGTTCTAAAGCTCCACCCCAAAGGAACGTAGCAAATCAATGTGTAGATCTCTGTTTTTTGTGACTTTCTAAACCTGTTCTAAACCTTGATGTTTTATATACAGTAAGTGGCTTTATTTATGTGAATAAGTTTGCATTGATTAAACATGGGAAATTTCATTTATCTGCTTGCATTATGCACATGATTCTTGTTGGGAGTGTTTGACATTAATATTTGACCCTCATCTTCTATGTACTCGTACTCGGTTATCTCAGCATCAAGCCAACCTCAGCCGTCATTCGTCTGTCTTGCTGTGATCATCAGTAATACTTTCCTGTAGCCTATTTTTATTCCACGACTACCCTCCCAACAGGAATACAGTGGGCTTTGTTGTCTAATAAAAGTTTGATGAACGCACACTAAAGCATTATTTTCCCCCAAACTGTGTCTTTGGGAACCATCAGCGTGTGCTTTGTTGTGTGCTCAGTTGTAGTCTGTGTTGGATATAATGGCCCTGAGCAAAAACAAATGTGAGCCCAGGGTCCTAATCTCGCCTGTTAACAGAGGAGCTGTCTCCAAATATTGGATATACTAAGCGCTGTGCTGCAGGGTCCTAAAGGCTCTCTCCTCTCTGTGTTCGCTCTGAGTGGTGATAATTACACTCAGTCTCTATTAAGTGCGCACTTTCACGGCAGACAGATCCAGATGATGCTGTTACATAGAAACACAAATCCTCCCAGTGTGATGTTGTGGAAAGGTCACGATGATTATTTTAGCAGTGGATGCCGAGGCTGCATGTTTGGAGTGAGGTAAACACCGCGCGGCGTCTGCTTGTTATTTGTATGCTCTTTTTATTGCATTAAAGTGCAATTCTGAGTGTTATCAGTTGTTCATCTTCTAAATTGTAGTGTCATCTTATAATGTCTGCTTGGCTCATTCAATGTTGCAAAACTGACAATGGGACGATGAGCACTGCGGCTGGCTTTGGGCATGGGTGAATCAGCCGGCCACCCGGGTGCCAATTTGTGCAAAATCTTTTAAACCTCTGAAGTCCATGCCCTTGCCGTCAGATACTACCTTTCTGACATTTGCAAATTTATGTGGACCAAGAAAACTAGAAGTTCTAAGCTATCATACATCTTACCACCAAAATACCTTGAGCTGGCCATTTTCTCATCACAATAGATGCTGATGGAAGGCTTTGAAATGCTTGCAATTACTTTATTTTGCCAGTAGTTTCCAAACCCAGGCTGCTGCTCAACCTTAGAAGAAGTTGTTGAATTGACTGTTTCCAATTCATTAATAGGAACTGCTTTGACCTATTATGAGAAACTAAGTGGTTGTAGTGGCAATGACATTTGTTTGTCCAAAAAAAAAGCAGCTGGTCTCCATAGAGTCCAGAGACCATTGCAGGTGAGAGGAGATGGCAGAGAGAATCCTTGTTTGTTTAGTGCGCGCCCTGCTGTGACACCGGTGTTTAGCTCTTTTGTTGCTGTGAGTCAAAGTGCAGCCTCACATCTTCATCAGAGCACAAGGCTCCAATAGAGTAAACAGCAGCAGCTGACACGAGCCTACAACTCTGTTCCCCTGGGCTCTGCCTTAATGCTTCCCCTTAGGAGCGGAGGGAAAGGCCAGGCACTTGGTCGTGTGGCCTCGCTGGGTGTGTGTTTTCTATTAGTTCCCAGAAGAAAGACTATTTTTCATTTTCTTCAAATGGGAAAAAATACTCTACATATGTGTCATTTTGCAGAAGGGAGGGCCGAGTGAGGAGCAGGGACAGTGAGGAGTGCAGAGAACAGCAATATGAAGAGAGGAAGAGGAGCGGAACGCTCAAGGAAGATAAACCCAGGTTTAATATCAAACAGCATCACATGTTATGAAGAAGGAAACTCGTGAGTAACTGTTGCCTTGTATGTTTTAACACAGCTGCAGAACCGCCACTCCTCAAAGAGAGCAGGACAAGGACAGGGTCAGGTCTCACAGACGACCCAGAGGGCGCAGAGGAGGCAAAAGGGAAAAAGAAAGAAAGAGAAAGAGACAAGACAAGGAGACACCCCCTGCCTGAGAGCAAAACAAATCTCAAGTCTCAATATTAGTCTCTTAATCGAGTTAATGAGAACCACCCTGCGGTGGCGACATGCGTGTAGCCTCAGAAAACACAGCTGTGTTTGTGAACAGTAACTTATTCTAATTATCTGCCGTTTTATGAGATTTTAATCAGTGGTGCACTGAGTGAAGCAAAAGTCAGTACTCACTAGATGTTCAGATATTTATATTTGTTTTTATGGCATTCACTGCATTGTTGTTGTTTGAGTCCATAGCATTAACTTAACTTAGAAAATAGATAATAATATTAAATATGAGTTAATATTACCATAAAACTAATTGTTCGGGATTGTCTAAATATTAAATAAGCTGATCTTCAGTTGGCATTTTCAAGTGGCACCACATAAGTCGTTTTCAGGCTTCAGCTATTGAAATGAGTGCTCAAATACTGTGTTGGTATATTAACTGATGCTAATGAATCCTTTTTTATTTAGTTCATTCAAAAAGATTATATCTGTAACTATCTCGTCAATACATTGCTCATTGTCATTGGTCATTATTTAATTTATTTATTGCGATTTTGCATTCACTGAATCTCTCTTTTTCCCCTTTTGACACATATGAAAAGACCATTTCCACTATGTGCAAAGAGTTTGTAAGCTACAATAAAATGTACCTCTGTAGATAGCAGATAGTAGCAGTTGGGCGTCACTGTGCTCATAGAAAACACCATAACCTCGTCACACATTCTTTTCCAATGACTTTATTGATCTTTGAACCAAATGAACCATCGGATATATTACACAGGGCGAAATGTGATCGACAGGCCGGCACAATGGCCCACACCATCCACTGATAAACACAAACCAAGTCAGTTTTTGTCTTAAAAGTAAGAAAAATAGTAAGGCCTCCACAATATCACCTAATTATTAAATAGTATTTTTTGCACGCTATGAACATATATCTATTTTTTGTGTGTTTTTTTGTTTGTTTTTGTTTTATTTTCTCGTCAGTGGTTTGATACTTGAGCCATAGCTTCTGAAACAAACATAAAAAAATACCTCAACACAGACTACTAATTTGGCAACGTGTCATCAGGTCAACGGATGAGAATGACAACCACTGTCAGTACAAACAGAATCGAGCCTATAGTCCAAGGCCAACAACAAACAAGAGAAACATAGTACAAGTGCTTATTTTAGACACCCAACATTTACAGTAAACAATGTGAGTCCGACTTATGCATACCCTACTACATAACTACTGGAATTGGCAACGTGTTGTGTCTCGGCTCCCCTCTCACTCTGGACGCTGTGTCTGTCAATGTCCAAAACTGCATCCATAGTGTCCCAACATCCGCGCATGGACAAAATCCGGTCCAGTCTCTTTTTATTCCCTCAAGCTCCTGGCAAAGTACGACTTTGTCCATCAGGAGTAAATTGTCCATCTAGCTACAGCACTAGTCTAAGCCACTCTCACTCTGCAAGCTTAAGGTGGTCCACATTCCTTGGTCAGTGCCGTTGAGAAGAAAGCATTGGTTTGGCTACAGCAGACTGCCGGGCCACGAGACGATAGTGAGGGTGATTCTGCCTCGTAGCTCCTTTAGAAGACGCACCAACGCCGTGTGGGTCATGCCCCATGTACTCTTCCCATTCACCTCCAGCAAAATGTCCCCACACCTGAGACAGACAGAGAGAGAGAGTGTTAAAAAACATATCACTCTGAGTGCTTTATAATTCAGTAAAAGGGGAGGCTATGATCTGTTATTGAAAGCATAATTAAATGGAAATGGATGTTGAAACCAATGCAATTGTGACTATAATCCATTTTTATTTGAATTTCACATAGTGCCCGACCGGTTTCATACTTGGTTGTTCAGTGGGTAATACATTTGGTTAAAAATCTAATGGGCGTGCACCTTATCCTGCCGTCGTTATAAGCCGGCGTCCCCTCCACGATGGAGCGGATGAAAAAGGATTGATTGCAGTTGACCTCCTCTTGACCCCCGACGATGCTGAAGCCCAGGCTGCCCGAGGTGCTCCGCCGCAGGACAATGTCTTTGCAGCAGTAGAGATGCCTGTACGGGCCAAGAGCAAGATTAAAAACACTAATCTCTCAAGTCTATCTCCCACTTACACACACAGCACACACAGCACATCTACAACAACATAAGCAGCAGTGAGGAATCAAATCAGTGTAGGTACGACAGAGATAAGAGACTGGCTGCTGCTGCTGCTGCCCGGAAAATGCTCTGACTTGGACTGAACTTTAGCAGAGAGCACAGCGGGTTTGCTTTGAAAATTACATCTGGAGTTTGATAGATATATCCATGCCAGTCTGTCAAAACATATTAATTTATTTAAGATATTGGTGTGCACCTCCTTGTCCCGAATTTGCTGCATGGTTTCAAAATAAGTAATTATATTTTTTGCCCTTTGGAAGGGGGAGGGAGCTTGATTGTCTTCCCCTGCTCATTTCGCAATCTACAGACACTACACACTTAAATGGAACGTACCGTGTTAAAATGGCATCATATTGCAATACCATTATTATTATACATTTTTATGACAGCGATCTCATATCACACTTTTTTAAGTCAGATTGTGCAGTCCTAGTAAAAAAGCGGCTTTTATTTGGGTTTATTCATTGTCAGCAATATGTCCCAGCAAGTGCACAGACTATGGAGCAAATGTTATCATTAACTACAAAATGCACCCATCATGCTAGCTAAACAGAAGCTTGATATCTTGTTAACAATTCTTAGCTGTTTGCTTCAGTGCTGTATAATTAGGTATGGGAAACCTATGGCGCATTATGAGGCATTTCACGTGCACTGCATCACTGATCTAGATAATAATTCTCCCGGGATTCAGTTCATCGTCTTTTGTAATGAATTCATTGAAGAGAATGTTCACATCTCTTATCTTTGCTTTAAAACAGAAGCAGTACTTGTTTATGGCTGTCATGCTGCGCTAACAATTCATTTTATGGAGATGTTCTGACTAAAGCTTTGAGACTTTTTATGAATTCGCGTGGATCAAAAGGCCTATGAATATTTAAAGCCAAAAGTTGTTTTTGTGCTGTTTCCTCCAGCTGGCCCTGACAAATTTTGAGTTGAGCCCAGCTGGCCGAGGTCACAGTATCTGGACAGGGAGGAGCAAAGAAAGTTTTGGCGTACACACACACACACACACACACACACACACACACAGCGGTATCAGTGGTGCGCACCTGGGTAGCTGCAGCCAGGACACCCACTGCGGGGAGTAGTCGTCGTTGGGCAGCGGGCTCTTGGTGCTGTCCGTGGGTGAAGGGCTGAGGCAGGTTGGTAACACGCACTCCTGCAGGCTCTCATCCGGGGGGCGCATTTCCAGGACCTTGAGCACCACGGGGGAGGACGTGTTCTTGAGGTTGGCCACGGCCTCGCTCCGCGTCACCCCTGTCAGGTCCACACCGTTCACGTTTAGCAATATGTCACCTGCGGCAGAGGACAAAAAACAGACAAGCTGAAGCCTCTGCCCCCGTAATGTTTTTTTCAAAAGACCTCTCCAGACACAGGGTCTAGTTAATATTCAGCACCTGTGTTTTAATAAGCTCCCAGTGATGAAAGTGGTGCAAAGAAAACACATGGCACCGTGCTGAGTTGGTAGAGGGAAGCTCAAAGGACACGTATGCCCGGAGAGGATATGCAAATGAGAGTAATGGCTGCATCACTACACAGGAGTGAACGTGTCACAACTGTGCGAAAGGAAAACTGGCTGTGAATAAAAGCACAGCATCAGGAAAGTAGTGGGAGTGGTAACTCTCATGCCAGGCTAAAAGTTTCAATGGATTTCACGCCAAGACCTGGCACTGGTTTTATATATACTTTTGTAATTTCCCTTCTCACCCATAAGCTCTTCATCATCACACTTTTAAAGATACCAAACATACTGAAACATTTTCTTCACAGTCAAATCATCAACATGTTCACACACCCACAGCCTATTAGTCAAGTTTACAACCCTGCCCTGTTCTGTTATTTGAAAAACTAGTTTTTCCCATAAAATTATTTGCCATTATATTATATCTTAAGACAGAGAAAGAAACCTCTGACTCACAATATATTTGCAACAATAAGAAAGCCTGTTCTTTTGCACATTTGTGACTGGCTACATGGAAACAATGGCGATAAACATGACACCCGCCTTTCAGACACAATAGTCAATCGAAATGCTAATGTTTGTTTGTGTTGACGTTTCACTATGTTCAGCCCAATTTGTGAGGCGTTGAACCGGAGCAGCACTACACAGTCTTTTCTGGATGGATAAGCTCTGTAATGAAACATGACTATTTAACATGCATCAATCATTCAGCCTGTTTATTCAACACACTCATTACCATATTAATACTATTGTACCATTGTCTGTCCGCAAACAAGGCACATGCTCTGTAATACAAATAACATTCACAATAACTGTTCCTATGGAAAACACCATAAAAATGTCACTGTACAGATTTGGCTGCAGAAAACAATACTGTACAAAAACATTAAAGTCTCTATTTACTGGACCAGATGAACTTTTTGGTCAGTCAATTATTTTAAGATAAAGATATCTTATTTACCGTTCACCCATCCTAAAACAACAATGCAATCCAATACAGTGACCGGTGATTACATGTGGCAATGGTATTTTGCATAAATTTAAACAAATGTATTCAAACAAAAAAAAAATTACAAAACATTGTATAGCCAATAATGGCGTACACTTGTGATGTGCTTTACAAGCCTGTGTTAGTAAATTCCTCAAAGTACTACACTGTAGTCATCATTCATTCATTACGCTACTATTGCAACCACGGCTGCCAGAGGGTCGACTGATGGAAGCAAGGCTATCAATCTGTGGCATCGGCCCCTCCAATCACCACAGACCACTCTCTCACACACTGCATTCAAAAACAGACAAGGACATAACAACAGTCTGCAAGTGCATGATCTAGGATTCGAACTACCAACCTCTTGGCTATAGGACAATCCACTACCATCTGAGTCACTGTCACTCAAATGGACTTGAAATCAGTACAGATAGCTTTGGCCTCAAAAAAAGCACATGTAATTAGTCGAATATATTATATTACTGTACCTTTTCGGATGGAGCCTTCCTGCCCCACTACTCCATCAGCGTCCACATTGGTGACGTAAATGGGCAGGTCCCATCCTCGGCTCGACATGCCCCCGGCCACTGTCATTCCCAGGGAGTCGTACGGCTCTTTAGACAGAGTCACTGTCTTCTCATAGCACGCTGGCTTCTGACAGGGGTCCTTCAAGCAAATAACAAAGAGAAATTTCATGAATAACGGAGGAGTTTTTCCCAAATAGGTCTTCTCGTGGTGGATGTACAGTTGAAGTGTATATATATATAATTATTACTTAGTTTGACAGGTTGATACCCTGAAAATGTTTTATTCCAAAGATAGAACAGGGACTCACTCATGACCCTTATGTATTGCATTACATGTAGTACTGTATGTTTGCACAGTGACCATTATGGGATGTTTACCTCTTCGTTTGTGAAATTTTGTATCTGTTTCCATAAGTGAACATAATTATTTCACTAATTATGTTCCAGCGAAATCGGTGTAACCTGTCAAATAGATGACCCCAATGTACTCGTCGTAAGAGGCACATCAAGGGCGTCCTAGAGAGGCTGATTTACATATTATTAATAATGTTTTCTCTTTGACAAGTTCCGTAATAATGGCAGGATCCATACTCGGGCTGTGCAGGATAATGGAGAGTGCACTGACAGTATGCTAATTAATCACATTAGCATAACTGGTCATCTATATTATGCATGGTGCTCATAAAGACAGCTTGATTGCCTCTTCACTTGTATCAAATATAATGAAACTGATTTATTCATAGTGGTGATGTGTTGCAATATTTAGCTTAGTGCAAGGCTGCGAGGGGAGAAAATGCTTTTCTTTATGGCAGGGGGGGTATTTGAGAGTCAGATAGCGGCGTAACTTCGTAATGAATAACACATGGACACATTGGGGTTGACGGGCTGCGTAGCCTCGTGCGGCGTCGCTAATGTGCTGCTTTCACACATTTCTCCAGCGCTCACGGAAGGCCAGGGCTCTTAGGGTGGGCCATACCGACAGAGATAGGACACAGCGGTTGTTCTGCTTGAGCAGGGTGCTATAGCTACACCTGCTATCATCATCATTAGGTGGAGAGGAAGCAAAAATGGCTGCTGCGGGTGCAATGGCACACTCAGCTTTGATGGAATAATAGCTCTATGGATCATTTGAACCTGAAAGGAACGATTTATCAGCTAGATGAGACAAAGACAGAAGAACAAAGCTGCTCTTTTTTGTGTCTACAGTGGTCTCTGGTCGGGTTGCTCAATTTTGGAAGACTTCATTGCATTTTGTATTAAAAAGTATTAAATTGTAATCAATTTCACTATTTATGTTTTATTAAAATCAAGATTCAGTTCACAGTACAAATTTAAACATTGTGGGGCACTAACAGTTGGGAGAAGATTGAAAAATGAACTGGTAATTGTTTTGTGTCTGAGAAGAAAGGCAAAACATCCTCAACTCAAAGAAGTCCATGGAAAAAAATATTTAGCAGTCTTGTGAAATAAAGCCTAAAGGCCAAAAAAAACTTTTCTCATTGCTGTGTTCTCACCAATAGTGTTTGCTCGATGTCCACAGGGGAATATGGAGGAGGGCCGTCCATTGCCCAAGGAGCCTCTTGTAAGATGTCTGGGGTCGGGAGGCAGATCTGACGGGATACAATGAAGTGGACACCCTCTTCGCTTGCCTAAAACAGGACAGGGCACATTTACAATCATTGTCAATTATTATACACACGCATTTTATGAAGTTAAATGGATGTGAAATCTTTGAAAATAGTGTAATTGAAAACCCAACTATTGTAAATTAGTTGTTTTTTTCCCCCCAGTTCCCAGTAATCCAACTTGACTCAGCAGAAATGTGACTAATTCTTTCTGTAGAGACCAGAAAAAACAAAACCTTTTAGATGTCAATGATGCAAGTTAGAAATGAAATTTGAAGATTTAAAAATAATCTTTGCCAAGTCTTTTTAAATCCATTTCACAATCCACTTTTGATGGGGTAATTTGTTTCTTAAAATTTCCAGAGCCCATCTCTCTCTAACACAATAACAACCCAGCCACACTGATATGTTTTGTAACTCTCCTCTGGCTCAGTATCCACTGAACTGCCACTCAAACTCACAGACTGCTGGCTGCATTGCTCTGCTTAATTCTTCAGAGACCTCCCCTACATTAGCATGGAGCTGACTCCTGAATTAGTCGCTACAGCCCATTATTGTCATAATTGGACTAATTTCATTTCTGTGCTGCCAGTTCTTAATCGGTGACAGCAAGTGGCCGCTGTAAGAGGGCACGCTGGCTCCGTGGAGACGCTGGAGAGCCAGCCAGACTCTTAAGCAGGAACTAGAGTCCCAGGGACCCTCCTGAGCCCACTCCCAAATCACAGCAATTAAACATTAACCACAACCACACCATCGACTGCATCAGGCGGGACCCCGAGGCTGCCACATGTCCGAGGCTATCAGGGCAAACCACTATTAAATACTATTAACTGCAGCCAGCGCAGACACAACAACACAATTAGTTTAAATCACCACAATTATCTTTAATACCACAGGGACCCCTGCTAAGAATGCAACAGTTATTTAAGCTCAGTAAAAACATGTGGACAAATATGAGCCGTGGCCTCTACAATAACATCTATATTAGACACTGCAGACTGTACTTGTTTACAGTAGTGCTGATTATCATCAGGATTTATACGAGGCTGATCATGTCTAAAATGTTAGGTTGAGATTGCATCGGGCAGGCTTTTTGCCGATTACATGACTAGCACCCATTTATTTTCATCTTTGCACAGAAATGAATCTACAGCACATATTTTGAAGCTTCAGTCTGACCTGAATGAGCAGCGCAGCATGTTCCGGTGCCCCGTAGCGCAAGTCATGTCCGTTTATAGCCAGGACCCTGTCCCCCACACACAGCTGTCCGTCCCGCGCAGCCAAGCCCCCCTCCAGCAGGTGGAAGATGTAAACTCCGTGCATCTCGGGCCGGCGCACCAGTTTGATGCCCAGCTGCTCATCTGGAGTGCTCTTGTTGAGCACCACATGGATGCTGTCATCCCTCAGGGGGTACTGGGGCAGGCCCTGTGCCCCGGGAACTGACAGGTCGTGAGGGTGCGAGTGGCTGTGAGACCGGTACCGGTGCCTCTGCTCCCGAAGCACTGTGAGCCGCAGCAGCTGGCAAGGCTGTTTGAGGATGGCCACAGCATAGCTGTGAGGCACGTTACTAATGTCAATGCCATTCACCTGGAAGACAAGAAAGAAAGTATGTCAGTACACTTTGGCACATGCACACTTGCATCGCTCGGCACTGCATGTTTTAAGTGTGTTTTGTTTTGCAAACAGGCTTGCATTTATCAAAGTATACAATAGTAAAATTACAAAAGATGATACACTAAAGGAATTAAAAGCCTGAAAAAAATGCTAGAGGAGATTTAGAAGGTTAAAGTAATAAAGCAAACCTTTTATTTGACAGACGCTGCTGTGGAGATGGCAAAGGGGTTTGTCTTATAGGGAGAGAGTTACAGGTTACTTTCTGTTCTGTCAAGCTTTTATAGTTCAACTATATTTTTGGTATTACCATCCACCAGATCAGTTCATATTCATTTTTTGGGAAACTAAATATTATGCTTTGTGACTTTGTTCACTGCAGCCCTTTTTGACAGTTTGTGTCATTCCTCAAGTGCTAAAGCTGTCAGGGCTCAGACACTGAAGTGGACTCTAAGGAGAACAGGAAACATCTGCTGTTTAATAGCGTGATTTTTGGATGAATAATTCTGGCATATTTGGACACAATGGAAGGAAGACATTTTTCATGTTTTATTCACTCATCTATCTCTTTCACTATCATTGATCACTGTAATCTTTAGTTTGGCAGACTAGTTCTATAATGATTTGTCCAGTCATCGCTGTTGTACCTTGAGGATCATGTCCCCCGGCAGCAGGCGTCCATCCCGCGCGATTACGCCTTCTCTGTAGATATCTTGGATGAGGATGCGCACCAAAGGGGTCTCGTTGCCCCCAACAATGCTGATGGCCAGGGGTTCAGAGGGCTCCACTCTGGTAATCTTAATACTGGTGACCTCCCCATCCGGGATCAGGTGATGGAGCTGAGGCAGGGCCAGCACTGAGGACAATATAAGAGCTGAGTTTAGTTTTAAGTTTGACTGAAACAGACACAGCCAAATAGATCAAGAGCTCAAGACTGAGAAGGAAATGGGACAGAGGCACAGATCCACAGAGAGAAGACATCAGCAGCTGCCGGTGCTCCCTCAGGTTACTCAAACAAACTCGTACAAGAGCGTGGGGGCATTCACTCATGTTTGCAGGCTTTGTCACTTACATCTGCATTTAATATGCATGGGAAAAATCACTATTTTGCATTTCCACAGGGTGATTATTTGGGTGGGTACATAAATAATTTGCAGCAACCAGCCACTTTTCATTCTATCAACTACTTTCCTAATCTAAAATGGTTTCATGTGAATTTGGATGATAGTTTGTTTTTCCAGTCTCATATTCCAAACAGATTTTTGAAGCTCTCGCCTCAAATCCAGTGACAGTTGAACAAAATCCAATATTTCTCTTTCCACAATGTGGTGCAATTCTTGAATCATAAATTTTCAACAAATTTCCAACACAATTATGGTGGGATTCAATCACCCAAGCCATATTTATGTCCGCTTAGCCGCTAAACGACACCTGCCGGGTCAAGATAAAATGGGTGGAGAATATTTTTGCATGGCCCACTGTCTGAGAGAGGAGACATTCCCTTGGATTGATTTCATTTTCTCTCTATGAAAAGCCGTTTCCTTTTTTCCCCCCACCGCCTGTTCCTCTGTGTGCCTGTACTCTCTCTGGAGTGGCTGGTTCCCCTCGCGCTGCACTTTCTTCATTCCAAAGACAATATTGTGCCTTTATCGCCACACATTGCTCTAAGGGTTGGAGCGCGCACAGACACCCCCCCCCCTCACACATCACGGACCCGCGGCTGTTATGTAACCCTTCCTTCAACCACGCTCTTCCCCTCCCATCAATCCTCCGGGGAGTATCCTCTGGGACCTTCACCTTTGTTGATTCCCTTTGCTTTGGTGCTTTGGTGTCTTTCCGCCGCACGCTTCCCCCCCCTACTGCCTTACTCTCTCCTCACTTGTGTCTCATTGTCTCTCCAGTGGCTCGCCGATGAATTTTTAATCCATTCCGCTGCTCATTGATGGCCTGGGAGAATGATCCTGTCCCCGGATCGTTCGTCATCCCCTCGCTCTTACGCAATATCCACACACTCTCCTCCTTGCCTCGGCACTCAGGGCCGTTTTGATTTCTCTCATATGCTTCCGCCACACAGAGCATCCTCCACTGTTTCTCCGCTCTTATGGATCACCACGTGCAAAGCCTCTCAGGGGAGCGCTCTATCAGGACGTGGAGAAGATGCTAGATTAAAGGAGGATGGAGGGAATAGGAGAGAGAGGGTGTGGGTGACCTCTGCTACTCACCGCAACGGGCTAACCTTCTCCCACTGATGTATCTTCTCTGACGCACCAATGGCCTTATGTAACATACTGCTAAATTATGAATGGAACATATGCTTCTCTTGCACTGTGATCTTCCAGTGACATCCCAGAAGAAGAAGATGCTGTGTGTAAACATGAGCGTGTGCGGGGTAGTGAAAGGCAGAGATTATTAAAGGTTGGATTTGAGGCAGGATGTGACTGGATTTTGATGCCAAGGATGTTGCTGAATGTGGTACAAATTGTGGTACTGGTACTTTTGGCGGTACGTGGGCTTCTTCAGGATTATTGCTCATTCTTCAATGCATAGAGCTTAAATAGTCCATAAACTATTGGTATTACATCATGGGAATTACATTTTTCCTCAATGCAGGTTTCGTTCCTTCGTGCATTCGTCAACACATTGCATTTTACTGTTCTATGAAGTGTATTCCATCCTTGCGATCGTAGTTTCCAAAGTCGTCATCTGGACAGGGTTGAGAATGTGTCGCCGCCCTCACAAAACTGACGACTTTGCAAGCGTGCAGTATATCCTTGAGAGAGATAAACGTGTCATGTTAAAGCCATAGTGTGTGGTCCTCACCTTCTTGTGGCACGCTGGAGTTCCTGGTGTTGTCCCGCTCCTCTGAGGTCTCATTGCTGACTGCGGTGCCGCTCTTGGTTCTCCTCAGGACGCTGAAGGCTCGGTTTAGTCTCCTGAAGGAGCGGCTCCTCACCGATGAACGGTCAAAGTTTCTGACTGGAGAAACAGAGGCAAGAGGAAAACTTTATATGAGCCGAGACTCAACATGCCCGGACATGTTTGAATGGACCTCATCGCTGGAGTTTTCACAGCTGGAACTGTTTTTCTCCTTGCCAATAAACAATAGACTTTCCCTGCGTATTTGCACATTTGACATAAGGAGTGTCAAATGTATGTATGTTGTATGTATCAAATGAATGTATATTATACATACATTTTTTTCTATTGAATTATTGTTTTACAGTTTATTAAAGATTGAGATGAATTACAAATTTTTAGTCAGTTCTTTTCACTTTTAGATAATCTAGAAAACACAAATATCCCACAGCAACAATTTACTACAGTATCATATACAGTACATCCTTATGCCATTTTTTCAATAGATTCACAATGTTGGATCCATTTTGGACCATGTTGCGAAGCTCAACTGTCTTCACTCAAACCATGTTCCGTTTGCTGCAAGTGAAGCCTGTTTTACTTCCAAAGTGCATCATGAGTGACTTGCACCTAGTGCCCTTTCAATTAATAAAGAGTCTTGTGCATAGTGGCCGTGTTACGTAAATGCGTGTGATGTAACGCACGGTGGACTCTACGTCAAAAAGTTCTTGGTCCCTCCTCTGAGATTTGCTCTGGAGTCTTTTCTTAGCCAAAGGCCGACAGCTCCAGGACCAGGAGGCAGCAGAGGAGCAGCGGCGGCAGGCCCGGCTCGCTGCTCTGCTCTGGGGCAAACTCCTCTGCACTGCCCCCTCCCTCATCGCTCCGCAAAGCCTCCTGACAGCAACATTATTCTTTAAGAGCTCCAGCCACTGCTGCAGCTGACAGCTTGTTCAGCAAGAGCTGCGCTGGTCGTAGAGAACCTGGTTTGTGGAGCTCCGCAAATAGATTTAAAAGGCTGCAGCAACGTCATTTAGTGTCCTCTCCACCACTGCACTGTGTTGTGAGGCCGTGCAAAACAGCACAGTCACAGCGTCATGTAAAAAACAAGATTGAAGTTGAAAGACTGCAGTGAACACTAGTTTATTGCTTGAGTAAGGACCTGACAATTACGTTGAGAAAAGACTGACGCTGCATAGACGTTGAAATAAGATGGTTACACGGGAAAGGCGGTGTTCTGAACGCACTTAGAGCATACCACCTGATCGCAAACCAATTCATTATGCAAGCACTAACTGTTCAGATAGTGTTTTGAGCTGCCCGCCTGCTTTGTGAATGCTTGGTGAGGGACTGAATATTAAATGGGTCTGTTTTCGGGAGACACTCACATGCTTATTAGTTTTACAGGTGAGAATACGGCAACTTAAAGTGTCACTGGGCATTAATACACACTTGCATTGGGCTATATTTAACCTGCCTCTCCTCCTGTTCTCCTTGACTGCATAATGCGCTGCCCTCTCGGTGACTTTCCTCCGCCGTTTCCCTTCGGCTTCACAGAGCCTTTATAGATTGGTCGAAAAACAAGGCAGACCAGCTAATTGGCTGATAGGATTCCTATCAGGGATTATTAGGGGCAACAATGACTGTATCCGGGGCTGTACAAATGCTTTGTCAGTGTAAATATGTCTCAGAATGGTGAAACTGTGTTTGAGTTCAGTGTATGTCACAAGAAAGCTCTGTGCTGTATTGCTTTTTCAGTATGTTGATCTTAGAATTACTCTTTGTGTTTAGATGTGTCATTTGTTACAATATTTGTTGATGTATGAACTGGATATTTCACATTTCAACTTCTATTTGTGAGATTTTTGGGCAGTTGTCACACAAATGACAGACATTTGTTTCTTGTTTATTCTACAAAATGGATTGTGAACCTTGTGAATGATGTGTGTTGCTGCTTGTAATACAACACCTAATTTGCATGATAAAACAAACCTCTGACAAATTCCAGTACTTCACAACGACATTTTACCATACTGTTAGGTTTAACGACAAGAAACGAAGCATTCTGAATATGCGTAGTACATTTAACTCACAGATCCGACAAACACAGCACAGACACACGGGACTGACTGCAGCACCACAACACGCAGACACCCGCTCACTCACACTCACTCTTCTTGGAGCTGGAGCGCGCGGCCAGGCTGGTGGTGCTGCCCGACTGGCTGTTGTCCTCCATGCTGGGGTCGAAGGCGGGGTTGACCAGGCCAGGCTCGTCTGACAGGAGGGCCACAGCCGCTGCAGGGCCATCGTTTGGCAATGTGGCGATGGTGAGCTCCGATGTGCTGTCCGTGCAGTCGCCCTCCTGAGAGCGGCGCTTTCTGTCCGCCGAGAGGCCATAGTGCGACGCGCCTTTACACCTGCAACACGAACAGGGCAAAAAGCCATTACATGTATTGCTAAGATTAGATGCCAACCTGTTGCTTGCTTTTTAGAAAGTAGAAGGTCTTGGCTTTCAAATGAGCTTAACACCACACTTCCATGAACATAGCACCAAATGAACCACAGCAACCTCTATTAGATTTTCTTAATAACAAAAGTAAATCCAAGTCTGCACCAAAGACTCTAAATAAAGCTAGTCTCATTGACAAGTTGTCAAAACATTTTTTCTCAGCAGTTATAATTTCGGTCTTGGTTTCTTTGAATGAGGCCCTGACAGCTCCCTCTCCTCCTCCAGGATCCACAGACGTAAACGCTTAAAAGCATCTCTCAGACACTCGGATTCAAGCTGTTATTTTCACCATCTATTACAGTGGCACACCTATCACAAGCACTATCCACACTCTGCTTTAGAGAAATGTACCACTTCAGTAGCTGTGCATAGCTGCTACTAAACCATTCGAAAGGTACCACCATGATTCAAACTTGCTTTTTTATTTCACAAAAACTAGGCCTTGGGTGTTTGTCGTTTCACCAAATAGCGTGAGCTTTTGCCTATAAAACAACAAACAGCCCTCGAGCTTTGATTCACAACAAATTACGGCGACACATAAAGAAAACACAAATGATTGGGTCCTTTTTGAAATGTCCCTCTGAAATGAATGGTATGCAGTAATTAGCATTTTCCGAATGCTAGACGAGTTATTGAGGTCATTCAGAGCTGCCAAGTTGGCACTTCTTCAAGAAATGTAATGTACTATGAAGATGTACACTCCATTCCTCACAAAAACCTAGACCAAAGGTTCTCAAACCCATTACAGCAAGTACCATCGAAAAAAGTACCACTTAACTTGGTCTATGTTTACCGCATGGTCGACTGGAAGGTTGTGTGTGCTGTATTTCTCCACTGAAAGAACAAAAAAATGCCCCCCTCAGGGATCTAATGATGTATTGAATCGTATAACAGGACTATTCTGGGTCATAACTGGGGCTAAACACGGGTGCAATAGGATTAAAGCATGATAAATTGGAAAAAAAAAAAGAACCAAACTTGAGAAAAACCTTAATACAATTGTTTAAAAGAATAGGCCTGCGAGTACCATCAGTATCACAGTAAGAGAAAGACAGATCTAGACAATTGACCAGCGAAGCTACCAGAAGACATGGTGTGCCCCCTCCCTGTATAAAGCCTAAATATATTCACCCTGATGTTGTATCTCCTCTCCTCAGTCCTCCCTGTGCGTCTGTGCTCTATGTGACAGCATCGGTAATCACACTCAACACAGGCCTTCACAGCGGCGCTGACTGTTAGCATCCGTGACAGCTGATAGAATACAAAGGGGAGAAACACATTCATGAGAAAGTCAGCGTGAGTTACTGACATGGCATTTGAGTGGATGACAACTGCAGACTCTCAATGTAGCTTTTTCTCCACAACAAATAAAACTTCTAAGTTCCAGATGTCTTCTGTCTGTCGGCGGCGACAATACCACAAAGAATAGGCTTCGTTCTGATAGATTTGTGAAGTGAACAAAACATTAGAAGGTCCAACTGTGGCCAATAAAAGAGCTCGTGTGAGTAACATATTGTCTGCGGATTTTCCACCTTCATCTGAATGCCATGGAGATTGTTCAGGCTTGTCTCTCTGTGGAACCGTCATCAGCGCAAACAATAAAACCACAATGCGCAACATTTCACACAGTAAATAGAATGATACACAAGCACAAAAGGCCCTACTTTTCAACTATGAAACAGCGGCTGAAAGTTTAAATGAGTTACTTTAGGTTCACTTTTCGGGGCCACTGTCACAGTAATGCGAACAAAAACAAGCCTGTAAGCTCACAATCGAAGAGAAAAAGGAAAAGAAAGCTTCATAATCGCACACAAACCACTGCATTTACAGAGCCTGGGTGTACAGCGCCTTTTATTCTAGCTACCTAAAAAACAGGCTTCTTCACTGTGAGTGGGCACGCCTCTCCCGTCACTTTGCAGCGAGCCTGGGGACATCTTCATCAAAGTCACATTATCGGCGTCGAGCTGATTTGGCCCGCTTGTTTGTGCTTTGAGTTTCACCACAGTTCCATTGTTTTGAATGTTCTGCCATTGAGGCTTTAACTGGGTCTAAATGAGATGGATCCAACCCAGACTCGAAACAAACCTGCTCCCTCCTCCCTTTAAGCTGTGGCGAGGTTATGAATCTCTAATATATGGCAGTCTCAATGAAACAGTCCGGACATACGGGGCCGGTATTAGGGAGTCGGGAGAAGCGAGCGTGCCGCCTCATGGGCTCACATCACTCGAACAGGCATTTTGTCTCAATAACAGAGCTGTCTGAGTGGGTCGCGCGCTCGCGTTTCTGAGCTGAAAATCATTTCAACTTGAAGCGGGCTGTATATCTTACTTGTGGGCACTAGTCGGGCTCACTGTTATCCTCAAAAGTGATGTCTCAATCGATCTGCGGGCGCAGTTTGTAACACAATACAGCGCTGCGTCGTCGTGTCATGCCCGTCCCGTCTCACTCATACAGTGGGGCGAAAGTGTTCATCCGGTGGGTAAATTGAACGCTGCGAAGCCTGTCCACGCAGCAACACGCCACTTAACTAAGTGAAGTGGCTGGATGGAGTAATATTTCAATCAGGCGCAATGGGAAAGGGCAGTGCTGCAGTGGAGGAAGTGTCACCCGCTATCAGTGTTAAAGGGTAAGACGCGGAACAACACAATCTGCCGTACGCGTCATGTTTGTAAACAATATGGGTGCATCAGCTTTAATCGCTGTATAAGCCAGACAGCGAGGAATTCTCCAATGGGGAATTAGCATAAATCATCAAAAAGCATTGGGATGGAACTGACGAACAATGTAGAGTCAAAAGGCAATATGGTGGCTTGCTGGGCTCAATTCCTGAAGCCTTTTAGTGTGGAGCCTTTCTGGGTGGGTTTCATGCAGTTCCCCTCGTCAACTTAGTCATTTTCTAAAGGTTGTCTTGAATCAAAGCTACTTCGAGGGCTGGAGACAAATCCCTGGGAGTTGCTCCATGCTCCTGACATGTTGCTCCAGCTGCTTTAAAGGAAGGTTCAAGTGCATGGGATGAATTTCACTTCAATAAAGTTCAACTTAACCTTTACGTGTGCCAGGCCGGAGCTTCATCCATTCAGTATAACTGCCTAAAGCGATTGTATGACCCCTCCAAAACCCTCAAAAAGAAAAGAAAAAAACAAGAGGAGAAAGAACAACTCGAACACAGCTCCGTGAATGAAAGGGTCTATAACTGTAAGCGACACAATCTCGACGTTTTCCTGACAAGCCGCAGTAACCTCAGCTTTTTGTTTGTCACTGTCCTGAAACGACCGCTGTGAAGTTATTGCACAATAATATCTTTTTTATAGGCGCTGTAAGGAGCCCATGTGGGATATTTTTATGTTCGCAGCTGCGCAGGTGAAGTACATGTCAATAGCTGCGAGTCTCTCTGTCATGCGGGGGTCTGGAGGTTTATCTGCTCCATAACCACGTGTTACCTGTGATGCCCGGTGAAAGCAAATGTCACCCTATTATTATCGTTTCGTGATGTATTTTTGCGTGGCTATTCTTGGCCACAGTTTTTTTTTTAAAATCTTATCTCCAAATAGGACCCTTTGAGGGACAACAAGAGACGAATAACCACATTGACGTACACTCACTGTGAATTACCAGGACGATTTTGATTCCCAATTCACCAAAGGTAGTCTATTAAATAAGAACTTCCTACAGCTACACTGTACATTTACTACTGTTCAAAATATCAACACCTTTTGACCACTGCAAGGGAATTACTATGCATCCACAGTGCTGCATAGGCCAACATTGTTTCCACAGCTTCTAGATTTGCCTCAACTTGACCTTTGCGTTTGCTGCTTGCTTTTGCTTTCTCTTTTAAGCACAAACCCAAGTAAGTGAATATTTTGTGTCTGTCATGGCTGAGTTATTTGCCTCCATTTTTGCGCTACTATGCACTCCTCCAATGAATAACATTATTCAGCACTCTAGCCATACATGCAGGTGTAGTCTCGTATCTTCTCCCCGCTCTCTCTCTCTCACACATTGGCAAGTACAGTTCGTAGCTCCGACCACTTCAAGCGGGCTCTTTGGAACCGAACACTCCTGACAACATTCCTGTCTCTCCCCGGTTATTGGAAAATGGCAGACCACAGTCACTGGGTTCAGATGGGCAAAGAATATTGAATACACCTCTATTCACTTTACATAAAACAGGCCAGACGACCACCCAAATCTTGAGTTTTATGAATGCACACTACTTTTAATGGGAGACGCGGCAGGCAAAAGTCAGTTTTTATTGCAGGTTTTGGACCGTTTTTCACTTACCTGGAAACAAAGATATGTCTAATCATAAGTTTACTATTATTTCACAATGTTTCTTTACAGATTTTCATGGGAACTTGCGCCTTCAAAGGCCTTTCTTCTGACATTTTGACAACATCTCCACATAAATTAGCACCTCCCAGTTCCCAGTCTTATCCTTAATATGTTTATGTTGTTTTTGTTCTTTTCAACAGCAAACATTTCTTTCTTTTTTCTCCCCTGTTTACCTGCAGTGTCTCACGTGGAATATGTACGTACAGGCTACAGAGGATTTGGCCGCTTTGAAAATACATCTTGCGAATTAAAAAAACGCAGATAGCAACGTTAAAAGGCAGCACCGCGGGGAGTAAGAGCAGCCGATTTTGATAAGTGCCTCAACATCAAAAGCCTTTCGGGAGCAGGGAGACACGCAGCTATTGTTTGGTGCCTGCCTTCTTTAGGGCTTTGTCTGCCATTAATTAAAAAGTTGTAGCCATCTATAAAGCATATCATTGTGGTTTTAATGTTACTTTTGAAGCGAGAGGCGGTGAGCACAGTGGAAGGCAGGGAGGCATGACAGAAAGCCCTTGTCTGTGTCTGGGGTGGTCTTAAGAGCTGCTGGAGCTGAGACGAGAGAGGCAATTAAGTGTGCACACAAGCAGAGGTGCCACAAATATGGAGAGGGGACGTACGTTCATGCATACTGTCTCTTTCATCTAAGCTTTGTGCATAATGTTATGGGATGTCTATACAGCTGAGCAACCTAACTTTGCTAATGACTTCCTGCTGCCATGAAATCCTATAGCGTTTGTTTCCAGCCCCTATATCATCACATTAACATCCTTCACCCTATACGCTCTATATCATGATTTTGATCCTATCACAATTCTCGTGCACTTAGTACCTTTATGTTGCCAACAAGAGATAACTGTGCACTGCTTCTTCCTATGGTTCACACTTCACTGAGATTTAAATCTTCCTGTCACATCCTAACATTATTCACCTGCTGATATGATCCTGGAGTGCACCAAGATCCTTTGCCTATTTCATTCCATGTCGCCATTTTTAACACATATTTTTAAAAATATAATAACACACATACTCTCATGGCCCATTACAAAATATGATTCCAGAGATGACTGTGTATTCGTTTTTTCTTATCATGCCGACATTAAGACCAGACAGGCCCAGCGTGGTAACAATTACTCCCCTAATGCCACTCGTCCCCCAGTGACCGTGTGTGGAGCCGCCCTGGCTGTGACACTGCAGCGTGCTTCTTGTGATGTGAAATAAACACCAGCTCACAGCTCATCAGAGTCAGTGAGATTCTCCAATCCTCTTTAGGGGTGAGTGGATTATCCTGCCTCACCAAAATACTCCCGCTCCCTCCCTGCCCCGAGCAAGTGTGTTGGGCTACATTCTGCACATGGGAAAAAGTGCCACCTGGGGAGGGAGCATCAGGTCACGGCCTAAGCCACAAGACATAGACAGCTGTCGGTTTATTTCATTCATGTTTTCTGTTTATTTCAGCCAAGGGTTAACGTTTTTCTTTCTCATGTAACATGTCACGTTCATTTAATTTGGTTGTATTTAAATGCTCAGAGGGCTTTTGTAAATCTACTAACCACGCATCTTCCAGAGGAGATGGAGGACAGATGGACCCTCCCACAGTGTTGTATGTATTGTGTTCATGTTTTGAGATTTCATCCTTTTTTTTTCACATAAAACAATTACTTCCATCTGTCTTGAAGGATTAAAGCTCAAAAATGCCATAAAATATGTGATTAAACTCAGGTCTCTGTCTTTTCCTGTTGTGGACAGACACAAACATTGCTGCACAGGTTTCAATATTATTTTTTTTAAATGTATTTTATTTCCGTTTTCATTTTGCAGACATGGCTACAACGGCATGACCTCATTGTGACCCAAGGAATGACTCATTTGCAATGGCTGAAAACGAACTGCCTCGCTAATCTTAATGGAAGGCACTTTTTCACTTTTACATTTTCACTCAGTAGCAAAAAGAAAAACCTCTTACATTTCCTTTGCGTGACAAGTGACACATATGAGCTGTACGGAGTCAAAGAGAAAGACACAGCACTAAGTGCTGGAGGGTTTCCTGCGGCTTTTAACACCCAGTAGGTCACGTGACGTGCATGGCTCCATACACGTCATTCACACATACTGCACAGAGTTTAGCACAAGAGGTTTATTATAGCATAAAACTGCGCTCCATCTATATGAGCTGTGATCTAGTTCTGAGCACAATTAATTTGCTTAACAAACTGCACTCTGCACAAAACCTCATTAGCGCTATTTTTGTGTGTTCTTTTGTTAGTGCTTTAACTAGAAAATATAATTAAACCAAGGAAGTTATATAATGCTTTCATTTTAGTCTTCAAACAAAATCACTGACTTGTATTGGATAAATGCTTTAATATCCAGTAAAATAGCTCATGAGTGAAATGCTTGCCAATGACCTCCTCAGGTACAGCGAGAAGTGATCAGTCAGCACCATTTGTCTAAGGATTGTCTTGACACGGCCTCTTTGAACTTTGCCATAGTCAAAGCCACATTTCAAAAGTTGATTTGCTTCACATATGTCTTCACATACATAACTATAAAAAAATAGATACGACCTTAAACTGAACAGTACTATTTGATTGGATTAGTATATGAGTTATTGTTTTCTCATGCAGACGCTGTGGTCAGATTCCAGGCACACGTAGTGGCAAGTCTGATTGTGCAGAAGTATGCAGTTTATGTAATTGAGAGATACATAAAGAGAGAGGCAGGGTTAGACCGAGTAATCCTGTTAATGATGAAGTAGACGAGTGTTAATCAGAGGATGCGCTGCATGGTGATTGGATTCGCCCGCTGTGCGACGTAATCCCATCTGCCTCACGGAGGGGGCAACGCCGCGGCCGCTACGACCAGGGCCATTATTAGTTGTGGGAAGAAAATTTGGCTAATCTCGTTTCTAAGAATGGATTAAGTTCAGTGAGTTAAGTTGACATCGCTGCTGCCGCACTGCTGGGTGTGACTTCTCCCTCTCGAGCCAGTGTGGATCTTATGCAGAAACCAAAAGTAACTCCATAAACCACAGGGAGCTTTGTGTCAGGACTTTTCTTTGTGAGTAGTTGCCCGGCCGGTTTGGCGGGTCGAGCGCATCGCCGTGAATACGAGCAGCGTTGCACAGTCTGTCACTCCGAAACAGGCCAAACTGACTCATGATTTTCACACGATCGATACACGCAGTGATCGCTCGTGGCCTGACCCCATGATGAGGTGGGGAGGACCTCTGCCACTGCTACGAGCTGGTGTCTGGTTGCGCTGTAGAAGGGAATATCACGCTGGCTCTGTCAACACGCGGAAACACTGGACCTGATTAAATCCTCTCTGCTTTTCAATTGCGCCGATTTAATTGCTATAATTTTGTCGTGTGCTTTGAAGAACATAAGGAATATGGAGCTCATTCAATTTGCTTGAGCACAAAGGTCGATAATGCTGCAGTTTGTCAAACCACACAATTTGTATATAAAATGAAGAGTTTTGCCACACCCATCTCAGTGGAAGATAATAGTAATACCCGCCCTCGCTGAGCTTGCTCTGGACTAATGTGCCCACTTCTAAACATAGCTCATCTCCAGCTCCGCAGTAAATGACTATGTGCGTATTTTTTCCTCAAAAAAAAAAGCACTGACAGCTGTAATCTCCTCTGTGCTACATGTACGTGATCAAGGAGAATCCCCACTAGGCCGCTGTCCCACATCGCCACTCGCTCGTTGCCTTTTAGCCTATATTTTCCCTCCCTGTGCCACAATAGCCCTTGGCAGTGTCCTGGTTTCCCTGCGTCCATGTGTCGTGGCTCTACAACCGGCCAACCCTCAGTCCTGGCTGGCAGTCAGCAGGCAGCGCTCACGTGAGAGATTAGCTCCACAGCGCGAGGCTATGTGGGCCGTCGGCTCCGCCCGCACACTCCTCTCATACAACTGCACTCACAGATTATCCACAAATACACGGGAAACATAGACTGGGTTCACATTGAAGAATCGGATGGACATTTCAGATGAAGGAGAGGGGCCAATGCAACTGTGCGGGAAAGATCACTGATGATTGCTCCGATCATTTTTAGTTGGGGATTGAGTCCACAAACATTCCATATTAATCGTGTGGCTTAAAATGAACATCTCAAGCATAATTGTGGCTTAAAACATTATTTTGGGAGCCTCAGCATTGGTATTTTATGTTTTAAAATTTGAAGAAAAGACTGTGAGGCGTGAGAAACTGGGATGGTCAGGACTTCATATTGGTTTGGAGTGCCCTATGCAGACAGTAGTGGGAATAACATATTATTTGGTATCGCTTCAGATTAAGGTGTGCTTATTAAGTATTAATAAGCATTAGTAATCATTTTAGGGTTAAGGTCAGGGTTAGGTTAAGGGTTAAGGGTATGTTAAAGGGATTATAGTTTAAAAATGTTAAAACTAAGTATTTTCCTCCCCCTACATGTTCCAGCAATGTCCTAATGTGTAGAATGAGCCCAGACCTGTTCACCACAATTGCCTCTAAAATCCTGCACTGTCACTCAAAAAGGTGCCATCAAGCACGAGCTTAATGTGGAAGGTGCAGTTACACGTAAGACCTGAGGTGGCAGTAGTGAGTATAAAATGGCCAACTTTAATCTAGCCCCTTTAGCAGAGTATATTGTGCTAATACTTTACAAGCATATAATTAATGCTTAGGTTATTAATACCTTATTAATACTTAACGAGCACACACAGCTTTCATTTTCTGCTTAAGGCATGCTAGCAAAAACAGGGTGCTGTAAAGAACTCTCTTTGAGCGTAGAACTGCTCCAGGTTTGTTTATGACAAGGAAACAACATCACAACATAGTTAAATGCTTTAAAATAGAGCTATACAGTCATTTTAAAGTGATAGTCGGTGAGATTGCAAAACAAGAAGAGAAAGAGAGACATTTCAAAAGTAAACAATCACAGCTCCCTCGCTCTCCCCTCCTGATAGGACCAGGAACAGAACAGGCCAGTTCACAGGGAAGCTCGATTCATTGGTCAGAGTTATAGCACCAGGGATTCTGATTGGTGTCTTAGATCAGCAAAGGGAGGGACTTTAGAAACAAAATAAATACATCAAACTGCAGGTGGTCATTTATGTACTCTATCTATTACTTTAACTGACAACAATCGTGTCTCCGTGACTGAACACACACTGACAGAGAAGACATTCAACTTTGTGTCAGTTTTTTGTTTCATGTGAATTGATCCCGTCATGACAAATATCCTGCTGAATATTTACTTGTGGTCAAAGAGCCCAAACATCAGACACACTGTGAGCCAACAAGCGGCAGCAGTTATTTTCTCAACACTGGCATCTTCAGTGCTGTGGAACTAGGACAATGGATTTAAATGATTCAGCAGCTCAGCAAAAAACTGGACCGCTTTCAGGAGAATATATGTAACCTGCTAAACATCCACGGAGGGCACTTTTGAGGCGGTATTTTTAGACATCTTGATGGTGATGTTTTAGTGAGCCCCAAGCAGGTTGCAAGTTTTGGACACGGAGCAGCGTATCTTATTCGGTCTCGTCGTAGATTTGAAGTGTGCCTTGACAAAAGTAAACCCTTTAACCCACAGCTAATGTTTGTTCACGTCCACACATAATTCATCCGCTGTCGATGTTTCAATTGTATGCCCGCTGTGTGTTTTGGTGGGTCCCTTTGCAACAAGACAAGAAGAAATGGCCGGCTGAGCTTTGGATTGCCAACTTTCACACATTGAAGGAGAAAATGCACGCTGGAAGCCTTTCAATGGTGAATGCAAAAATGCGAGGAAAAACTCAAATACATCTGAACCCCGAGGCAACTTTCGCACGCTGTCAACAAAAACAAAACACCTTAAATGACACACAGAGGCTTCCCGCTTTTGTGTAACTCTTCTGTATGATTCTCCCCTGGCCCTTGTTTCCATTCCATACTTTGACTGTGTAAGCAGAAACACACGGTTGTACACTTGTTCCTCATGCATATAAATACTCCCATGATGGATTTGCTTAATGTGCTTCACACTTGAAATCCCACGCAAAAGAAATAATTAAGATGATTAAATGTTATCTGTTTTTAGTGCGCCGCGCAGGAGGTCGGGGAAGTAGCTTGATGTTTTATGCCCCTGCCCTCTGTCCCGGCAGCGCGAGATACAAAAAGATAAATGCAGCAGCAGAGCAAGGATTAAAATTTAATCCAAGCAAAAAGTCTAATCAGCGCCGTCTGACTTTCTCTGTAAGTGTCCAGGGTAAAGACATAAAGTCAGTGCTGCTCTTGACCCAGACATAAACAAATGAAGCGATGGGCGCGAGTGTAGTGGCTGGGCAGATAATCCTGTTAGGGTGCGTCCATGCTGAAGACGTCCGGTGCTCTGGGAGTGTGCAGCACCTCTGTCTGATCAAACACCTCCGAGATGAGCCCTGAAGGACGGAAGCTCGACTAATCAGGCTGTTTAAGACATGGCAGCTCGGCCCCAAACCAACATGAATCATTAACTCTAAGGCAGTGCTCTGTCCTTATCAGGGGGGGACCATGTGGGCTGGGGGAGGGACTAAAGGCAAAGTCCATTTGCATCTGTCAGGATGTTTACATGCACGATTTAGCTCAGCCATAGGTCTACTACAATTTGGTGATGCCTGTCTTTTGGACAAACTGGGTATATTAGAACACAATAATGGAAAATTGGCTTTTACATAGAGCAAAGAACAGAGCAAAACAAAACAGGCTACTTAGCTTAAGGCACTACTTACGCAACAGTCTGTAACTGCTAAGATAATTTCACTATTATTGTATAGGAAGAATATACCCTTAGAGCTGTTCAACCAAATGTCTTCTGTTGTTGCCATTATTCGACATCTGCATATTGGACAGTAGTGAATTTGTATCTTAATCTTTAAAATGGCACTTGTTCCCAAATTGCTCCATGCCTTGTTTCATACCTGCATAGAGGCATTTTTTACAGGCAAAAGGATTTCTCTGACATGCTTGAAGCTGCTACACGCTCCGCTCTCCTCTGCACATGCCACTGTTGTTTGCTTTGGCTCGCGCCGAAAGAGGAAGATGGCAGTATAACAATGTAAAGCAATCCTTACACTGTTGATTCCATCTGGGCTCAGTCAACTCGGACATGTTTGCATCCGACAGACCTAACCACTGTCTAAACTCCCCTCAATGATTGGCCAAATTGAAAGACACCAGAGAGGCTAAAGGAAAAGGGACAAATGGGTAAGAGCATGAAGAATGGCCGTCTGGAGGCTGCTGCTGTCAACGGTTTGGATAAAGACGAATGGCGTGCCACTGCTCTCTATCCAGGCTGAAAAACACAGCATCTGCTCTTGCTTTCTCCCTCTGTCATGCCGCCATCATCACAACTTCACTGTCCATAAATCTCGACCGCAGATGCATTCGAATCCGAACAGGCTTGCAATAAAATGACCCATATACCGGGCATGCCTGGTGCCACCACTAGGGCTACCGTATGGACAGACAGATGGACAGCAGGCATGAGAAGTGACCTTGTAGCCTCCTGTCTCCTCTCATCTCTCCTATGTCCTCTGCTCGTCTCCTTTTGAACCCAGCGCTCCCATCCTCCTCTGTGCAAAAAAATGGTACTCAATGAATTAAAAGGATTTGCACTGCATCATTATACTGTGCATTCACTGACGTTCCTGTCCCACACTGGAAACAGGAGTGCCAGCGTGGGTTTAGCCGCACAGAGCCCAGGCTCCGTGTTGAGCTGTGGTGTCCCGGACGAGTCCCCAGTTTTGTAACAATATAACAGGCATCATCTGCAAGACAAAAGGGGCCAGTAGGAGCTCTGCAAAGCTGCCCAGAAGATAAGTCAAGGACAAATCTGCAAGGAATACAGCACACAGGCGCTTGCACAGCTATTTGCAAGTTTCAACTTTTGGAAATCTGGCATTTTGGAAATCTAACACAATGTTTACTGACGCTAATTTCACTTGACAACTTTTGGTAATTCTCATCTAGTGGAAACGACCGAGCACCACGGCATTTTTGTATTTGCATCTAGATTCTGTCTGCTTCACTAGGTTTTTCCTGAATGAATCAAACACCATTCAGCCACTCGAAAGCAGCCTGTGTTGATGCGCTTACATTGTCACACAAAGACAACACGTTTGCAGAAATCCTACATTTCCCGTCTCGTGCATCAACCTATGAAAGGTTGTAAAAATGTTACAGAAAAGTTTTTGCTATCAGCTATTTTACTATGTACCGATGCAAATCCAGCCCGTGAGCTCAGAGTGGAGTAGCTGACTATGAATATTTAATGCAGAGCTAAAGTCAGTGCATATAAACAAACACAATGTGGTCACAACCGTCCTGCGCTCAGCCAAACTACACTGTATTTAAAAGCCCATGACTTTGACGAATGCTTTTGCCGGGATCAATAATGGTAGTAACAGACTCTATTGCACACACACACACACGAGGGGGGCAACGGGGAGATGCTGCAGTGCTGCAACCATCCCGGACACCGGAACAGCACGGTCCCGCACGGCGATTACGACATCGAGAAAGTAACTTATGCAGTAGTCAGAATAAAAGAAAGCGTGACTTGGATGGAGGGATGGAGATGAAGTAGATGGGGTGATGATGGTCGGGGACGAATAATGCGTTCACTGTTTGTACTCACAGTTCTGAGTAGAGGATGTGCAGGTTGCCCAAATTGTCTGTGTAGTTGGCCGGGCTGAGCCAAGGCAGGACCAGCAGCAAGAGAGCCTTCATGGCCACTTTGAAATCTTGTTATTGTTTCTTTTTTTTTTGTATCTTCTAAATCACCTTTTCCTGCGTCGGGATCTTTCTCCAGCCCTCCTCCCCCTCCTCCTCCCCCCCTCCACCGCCAATTCTCCCAACCTGGCCGCGCTGACCCTCCGCTATTTCTTATGCTGTCAGTCTCACCCCGCTCTGAGTGTCGCTAAACAGCCCCTTGCTAAACACCCTATTAGCCTTTGCTGCGCTTCTTGAGCTTCGCTAGACACTTCTTCTCTTTCCCCCCCCCCACCCCCTTCTCTCGCCTCAGGCTGGCTGCCCGGTCATCTCAGCCGCAGAGGAGAACGGGACGGTTGCCAGAGGTTGCTGAAGACAGAGGAGCCTTAAGTAGCATCGGCGGCACTAGAAGTAGTAGGAGGAGCAGGAGGAAAAAAAAGAAGAAGAAGAAGAAAAAAAAAAGCCAAAGCAAGGTGCAGAGTCCCGCGGAGGAAGTGGAGGAGGCAAAAGTGCTGGAGGGAAAGACAGAGTGGCGGGAGCCGTGCAAAGGTGGCACATTTGGACCACAATTTGAGATGTTGCAGCCCTTTAATCTGCTCTGGGCACTGTGGGGTTGTAAGAGGATTTGCGCTCGTGTGTGGACATGTCTGCCCGCCTGTCCGCCCGTGCTGTCGGTGTGTGCGCGTCCGAGTGTGTGTCAGGGAAAACAGTGCAGCGTGTGACTTATACTGCAGCACAGAGCGGAGGAGGGGGGGTTGCGATGGAGCAGACCAAACAAAGGCAAGAGCCAGAGCTGGGGGGAGGTACCTGCTGCCGCTCTGATTGGTTACTACGCCCTCACACACATATTTAATGAGAGAGATGCGCGCACAACCTTCGCTTTCACCTCTCCTGGTTTTATAAACATACTGTGCATTGAGAGAAAGTGGGATGGGTAAAAAAAAGAAAAAAAAAACACCAGAGGGGAGATAATAGTGCCTCAAAGCTCCTCACCCCTCTCCGGTAACGATGGACTGCTCCCAGTGCAGCAGATTGCTCCGATGGCTTCACAGAATGAGCCTATACTACACATGTGAGCAAAAAAAAAGGAAAAGAGCGTGACCAAAACACAGCAGCAAATCAATATTCCTCTAGCCGCTCCGGCTTATTACTGTGAGCGACGCAGAAGAGACAGAGAGGTGCAAAAAAAACAACATTAGAAATCAATCTGCTCCCCTCTCCTCGGTGCACATTTAAATAGTTCAATCATGCATTTATTAAATGTCAGAAAGAACACACTGAGCTAAAGGTTAAGCTATTGCTCAGTCAAATGCCTAGGCTTGGATTAACGCTCAATGACTCAGTGGTGAAGGCTAAATACTGGGGGACATTTGTGTAAAACTTTATGATTGCAGGAAATTGATTGGAGTTTGAAGATACAAAGGAAGCCAGAGCGCCGCCACTTTGTACAAGCACAACAGTTGCGGCTGTAAGTAGAGCTGCATTTCAATAATGTATAATAACAACAATGACAATGGTACAGATCAGACAGTACAAAGTGCTGCTCACAGTTTTCTTGGGACTCGGCAGAAGCAGTCTAAGAAACTGGACAGGTCGGTGCTCTAACTCTCATGTGCATCATCAACAGCGTGCCATTGGAAACGCCATGATTGCGCCGCGGCACGCAGTAACTTAGCATGAAGGGCATACTGTATGGTGATTACTGTTCACGGTGCCGCATCTGCCAGTATTTTCACACATGTCTGTCTGTTATCTCAAAAATAGAAAGACTGCAGGAAAGGTAGTTGTAGTATGTTCTTGTCTATTATTATAGCAAAAGCTTTCAAGGATTATTATCAATTCCTTGATTAATCGCTCATTAGGCGTGATTCAACGACCGAACAAGGACGATCATCCACTCTCACATACAGTATATTAAGTATACAATCCTCCAATCACAATGACTGATCGTAGTGACAAGTGGTCCAGAAATTGAACCCACAATCTCCCCTCCGATATCCCGTTTTTTCCAAGCATCCCCTAAATGCTCAGTTTCCATATTTGCCTTTAATTTCCTCTCCTCTTGCCTTTACCTGCTTCCCCCTCCTGCTTCTCATTTCCATAGCGCTGAGCTGACTCTGCGCCTCCGGAAAGACACTTAACTGGTGTAAATACCCAAAGTCTGAATACATTTTTCATGGACAGCGCTGGTAGTGGTTGCGACGAGCTGAGATTTCTCTTTCTGACTGCGTGTGCCCTCTTAATGCATGCAAGCACACACGGCCCTATTTGAATGCTGTGTATACGGGGGGACCACAGGGCAGCGGGAAATGGAAATGTAATTGGATTGTGACAGGATGCAGTTTGTGAACACAGAGCAAGCGAGCCCCATAGGAGATCTTTCATTCGCTCGCGCATTAACTCCAAACCGCCGTCACAAGTCGACACAAACGCACAAGGCCAAACACATGCACGTCATTTTCCGATCATTTGCCGGTCCGCACTGACCAATTCCTCACTCTGACGTCAAAATGGACCTTGTTTATCAAAGCTAGAGGCATTTTTTTCAATTAGATTTTTATTTGGCTTTCACCAACAATAACGCTTATATGCAGGGCTCTCAAGTTTTCGGTCTTTTTGAAATGCAATGAAAAACAGATACAAGGTTTATAAATTTGTTTCGAAATAGGGCTCGAAATCTTAATCTTAAATTTTCTCACAATTCATGTGCATATAAAGCCATCTGTTCTTCTTGGGCTTAGACTTGGTGTTGTGCTACTTTAATCTTGGTCGAGACCTGTTTTACTCCGAGGTTTCAGTCATAGTTTTGACTATGGTTTAGTCCTGGTTCAGTCAGTAACATTGTCCAGGTTGAGACCTGATTTAGTCCCAGTTTTCTCATGGATTATTTCTGATTGAGTCCTTGGGTTTAGATCTGGTTTAGTCCAGGTTAATCCTCGTTTCATTCCCTGTTTTTGTTCTTTTTAGTCTGGTCCTGGTTTAGACCTTGATATCAGTCTCTGCTTTAGTCTGGTTTACTTCTTGGTTTAGTCCCGGTTTAATTCAGATTCAGTCTGTGATATTGTCCAATTTTAGACCTAGTTCTCTCCTGGTTTAGTTCTGGTTTAATCCCGACAGTAGAAACAGTGAGTGGGACGACATTGGCGCAGATGGTAGCGCAGGTCGTCTCGTGACTGGAAGGTCGGGGGTTCGAATCCCAGCTCCTGACCGTGTCCTTGCCTCCAGTGTCTGCATACATTGGCGTATGAATGAGAGAGTGAATGGGTGACTGGTTCCTTGCTGTAAAGCGCTTTGGGCCTGATAAAGGTAGAAAAGTGTTATATAAATTGAGTCCATTTACCATTTTACCATTTGGAGAAAAGTGTCAGTATTTGAGCTCAGAGCTGCGGTAAACTTAAAAACGACTGAATCATGATATGACGATGTGACCAAAAAGGCAGATCATCGTGGAGATCATATCGCCCAGCCTCTGTTTCGAAAGTAGGCGGAAACCATTCTTTTCCTATCAAGCTGCCACACACATTATCAGAAGCTTTTGCTCCAGCATTTGTCCTCATTTTTCAGGTTGGGTGGAAGCGGCCAACAGTCGCACCTCTGTCCCCACACAGCACGATCCCCGACCAGAGACCGAGAGGGCGAGTGAGGAGCTCAAAGTGAGATTGAGTCATATAAGTCACCACATGCATAATAAATTCTCAACGTTTGCCACAATAATGCATTTCGAAACTCCAATCATACAGGGAATGTTTCTCAGTGTGGCACGTGAGCGTGTGGTAGACATGAAATGTGTGTGTCTCATGGCCAATGAGCGAGACTTGAGAGTCCTGATGAAATGCAACTCGCTACGCTATGTGGGTCTCATTGCCTTTCAAAATATTCACACTTTGATGAATGCCTCAACAGGCCTTAGCACATGAAAATGAGAACTGTTGTACAAGTTGGGGGGAGAAAAAAGAAAAAGGGACACTGTGCCCATGGCAAAACATCAGAAAAACTAGCCTGAAACTAAATAGTGATGTGTAAAAGGTATGCAAAGCAGAGAGTGTTGAAGAGGCATGTGCGCATGTTGCTGCATGTTCAGAAACAGCACAGGAGGGAGAGGTTGTTTGTATCCTCAAAGAACTGTCGAAATAAAAGAGAAATGCTGCATATCTGAACAAATAGGAACGGGTTGTTCCGAGCTGCGATGCTGTGTCCAGAATGACAAGTCTGCGACACAAAGGCCAAGAAAGGTCAAGAAGGAATACATGAGTCTGGAAACTGCTCTCGCCAGATGGCTGTCTCATGAATTCTCAATCTCAGTGCCAAGACAAACTTTCATAAAAACATATTTCTGCTCTGTGTGGCCTTGCCTTTAAATATTTTGATTACTTGCCAGTATTAGCTTTTTTGTGCGCTCCTGAATTCATATATCAAATATCTTTTTTACATGTTTGAGTAGAGTTACATTGTTGTGCTTTGGCCAGACCAAAGATACTGGTTTGTCAAAAGGCCTTGAAGTCGACTGACCAAAGCCAACCTCGCTATGGCCTTAAAACTAGACAGACAGTCAAATATTTTTCTTACTTTTTGCTGTAGATGTAACTTTTGACCTGAGCAGAAAACACCTTCTAACTCCTGTCCTGATGGAACAGATCTCACGGCTCCACACCTCATTCTGGGTCTCACGACATCAGACAGAGCAGCACCAAGGAGGAGAAGCAAGTGGGAAAAACACAGAGAGAAAAGGAATATTTTCAGACTTTTCGTACCGCATTTTATTACGTGTGCGGCGAGCTGAAAACAGAGAGCATGTGTGGCCTGTGTAGCACTAATTATCCGACAGGCCTTTGGGTTTGAGGGGTGTTAATGAGCTTTAATGGAAACATGCCCTCACAGGGAGGCAAAAGTGGTGTCTTTTAATGATATATAAATAAACAGCAAGTAGATCAGGAGCAACAACAACAGCAGGCCAGGTCCAAGGAGCTCAGACAAGAGGCAGAAGAAAGATAAATGAAAGGGCTGCAAAGTATACTGCAGTGACCAATGATAAAGGCTTATGATTAATGGGACGAAAGGCAAGATCAGAGTTTAGGTTTAGAGCTTGGGTGGTTTCAATTCAGACTGTCACAATGTCTTTCTCTTTCTTTGTGTATAAAAACAAACAAATGGTGTACTATCTGCTGTATGAATCTGTTGGTGTGATTTGTGGTTGGTGAGAGTGGAATGGACAGTGTTGCCAGATGGAACTCGTTTCCAGTGTTTCCAGCCCAATGGCCGATGAAGGAGAGAGAGGTGCTGCGGCTCGCCATGTCTGGATGCACCTAATCAAGCCATATGAGATCAGAATATGTCATGTGACAATCCCCTACAGATACAAAAATCGCCAATACATCTAAAAGTAAGCCCAACTCGTCCAACAACAACAACAAAAAGAGCCCAATCAGGTGGAAAACATTGCCTTATGTGGCAAACTGAGAATGGGTGAGTCAGTCAGTCTGCATGACTACAAAGGGATGTATTTCAAGTTTGACTAGTTAAAGGGATATTTCAGGATTTTTGTCACAGGACGTAATTTCTGAGTTATCCAGAGTGTTGATTTCTGGATAAATATAAATATATTTTTTAATTCATACAGTCCTTTTATTTGAAGAGTTTAGTGGTGCTAGGCTAGTTCTACGCTAGCGCATGTCTATGGTAACTAGTAGCCTGCATTAAAACAGTCTGATCCAAGCACAGTGCACCTGAGGCAAATCACTTATAGCACCAGACTACCCATATAAATATCTGTGTTGACTGAATCATTTTTAAAATCTAACCATTTTGCATTTAAAAGAACTTATATTTGAGCAGCATCAGCTTCCTGGTTGTAAGCTACACAGCGGCGGAGTGATCTGCTAGGATACCGGATCTGGTTTGTTTACCTGCGGCCGGCATTACTACATTTGGAATTCACAAAGGAGCTTTCTACAAATCAGATATGGCAACGTTTGGAGGACGACCCCATGATTTTGAGGAGGTTTTTAATGCAGGCTACAAGTTACCATAGACATGCACTAGCCCAGCACTAGCCTAGCGCCACTAAACTCTTCAAATGTAAGGGTCTGCATGAATTAAATGTTTTTTTTGTCCTAGTTATCCAGTTAACACTGGATAACTAGGAAATTAGGCCATATGTCAAAAAACCTGAAATATCCCTTTATTGCCAAGGTTGTTTTTATGGTAACCTTTTTAGCGACTCACCTGTTCTTGATGTGATCCGCCAGCTCTGAGCGGCCCAGTGTCTCTTTGCAGTACTCGGTGAAGGGGCAAATGACCGTGAGCTTGTCCAGCAGCTTGTGCACGAGCAGACTGGGCTTCCTGCAGCTCTGCAACATGAGGGGCGCGCGGCACACGGGGCAGAAGTCGCTCTCCAAAAGGAAACTGGTCAGGCACTCCTGGCAGTAGGTGTGTCCGCAGGGTGTGTCCAGGGGCCGGATCAGCGGCTGCAGACAGATGTGACAGACCAGGTCATCGTCCACCTCCTCCTGGTACAAGTACTCGTGGTTCTCCTCCAGGCTGTGGATGTGTCCGCACGAGGGGCACATGTCCGGAGGGGGCGACAGGAGGCCCAAGTCAGAGGGAGACAGAGGCGGGGCGCACGCTTCGGCCATTTCCACAGAAAACTCTGGGTCGTCGCTCTGCTCCTCAGGGCTCGTCTGGCTCGGGTCAGGGCAGAGCTGGGGATACAGGGCGAAGGCCATTGTCAGCGGGAATCTGTGAGAAAGAAACATAATGGTTTGTGGTTTTGGTTTCAAAAAAGTATCCCACAAAGCTCTGGATACAAGCTAGAATGTGCAACAAAGTGTCAAAGTCTGACCTTGGTCGTTTGTGATTTTAGACAGAGCCACAATGCAATAAAAAATAATACAAATATTTCATGCAAGGCCACAAGCATAAGATACCTAGTAACACTTTGTAATATCTACACCTTATTTAGCCTTAATACATTATGAGTTAACCCTTAATTCAATTCATTAATTAAGTGTGACTAACACTTAATAACTTAACAATGAATAAGTGCAGTATGTGAAGAACTATTCCTTATGAGTTAGGCATTAACTGTAGTAGTTAAGTAGTTATTAAGCGTTAGTCACACTTAAAGAGACTAGATGCAAGTTGGCCATTTTGCGCTCACTACCGCCACGTCAGGGCTTACGTGTAACTGCAGTCTCTATATTGAGCTCGTGCATGAAGTCACTTCAGACCCGAAGTAACAACTTTTTGAGTGACAGTGCAGGATTTTAGAGGCAGTTGTGGTGAACAGGTCTGAGCTCATTCTACACATTAGGACATTGCTGGCACATGTAGGGGGGAGGAAAATACTTAGTTTTAACATTTTTAAACTCTGTATAGTCCCTTTAAAGAGGGGGTATTATGCTTTTTTTAATCACATAGCACCAGTCTATATCACACTACAATGATGACGAAACCTTCTGTTGGTCTGTAAATGCAGTAAATTAATAACTGCCTTGTATAAATTTGCTCTCTCAAAATGGCTGTAGCAAATGTCTTGAAATAGGCCTCTGTCTCTTTAAGAACCTCTGACCCTTTCAGACACGCCCCCTCCACACGCTGTCTGTGGCATCAGTGGGGAGGGGGTTCTGCTGAGGAGCAGTGGTTGGTTACTCGGCTGGTGACGAAAGCTCGGAGGCGTCTCCAGGAGGTGGGGGCGTTCCTAGGAGGACTCAGGCAAACCTATCCCTAAAATGGCTGCCATCAGAGTTTTTACAGATTACTCAAAAATATGTGAATGTGCCAAGGCAACACTTCAGACATGTTTTTAATGAGGGAATGACATAATAACATGATGTAAAGCTTGAAAAAGTCGATTTTGCACAATACCCCCCCTTTAACTAATTAACTGTTCACAATAAATTAAGGTGCAGTTATTATAAAGTGTTACCAGATCCGTTTTTGGTTTTGGTTCTGCACAGCAAATATTTTTTTTCAAGGTGCAGTGATCGGCATGCTTTTTTTTTGTTTTTGTTTTCAATGTCAGATATGCACCCCATACTGCAAAAGAATCATTATCCAGCACAAATAGCATAATAGCATGTGTCTGCAGAATGCTGTGTGTTGATTGTGAAACACACACATGTTGTGTTTGCAGAAGGTGCACACCGCGTGGGAGCAGCCAGCAGCGACTGCATCAATGTCAAGCAAACTCACAGAGAAAATATTCAGACATTGTTTAGCCTGAGAGGCACAAGGATGGATTTTCACAAGTAATATAAACAAAATCCAGACAATGACGTGTGCAGCCCATCAACAAACTCTGACATGATACCGAGAAATCCACAGCGTCTCCAACTGTGGCAGGCCTACAACTAATGGTACAAGTCCTAGAGTTTTCTTGTGCAGTCAGAGTCCAGTCGAAATGTTAAGCAGTTTGAAGGGCGTTTACTGGGGTGTTACTTGGTTCGAAAGGTTTAAGAAGCAGCTCCACTATGAGCTACAAACATCAATACAGCCGAGGCGGGCAGTGAATGCAAAGGAGGAAAGTCTCTGTTGTGAATGAAAAACACGTTAATCCACTTTTGAACGTGACACAGTTCTCCCTTTATTCTTGTTGTGTTCCTGTTTAACGTTATGGAGAATGGACGGATTCATGGCAACATCCCCGCTCGCCACAACTGCTGCTCGGAGTCACAGCTGGATTAGAACCTTTGTTTTTACCTTTTTTACAAGGCACACATGGTTTGGGGAAAGTATCAGATGAACATGTTTGTGATTAGATTAGAAAAATGTTGATAGAGCTTTAAACTGTCTACATTGTTAGCAGGTTTAAACATAATAAGACCAAATGCATGCAGGGTATTGTGCAGTATATGTTAACCTCTTAACCCCCACCTGAACTGAGCACATTTTCTCCAGTTTGGCTTTGCCCAAATCTACAAGCTTGAAAAAAAGCATCAAAATAGCGACAAAAATGAGGATGAAAACACAATAAGAGACCAAGACGCAACAAAAAAGTGACAAAAAAGTGGCAAAAACTCAACCAAAAAGTGACATAAAAACGGAAAACGGAAAACAAAAGCAACAAAAAATGTGCTGGAAAAGCAACAAAAACATGACAAAGAAAGAGACATAAACAGTCTTTGCTTTCAAATTTCAGTCAAGAAGCTTTTAGATTTGGGTAAAGCCGAACTGGAGCAAGAAGCTCCTGTATATTTCTCCATTGGGGTGTGGTCCAAAGTTCTCTTTAATCCTTTGTACTCTTGCAATAAGGGTTAGTCTTAGTTTTAGACTGTGTTTTGGTCTGTGTGGCTTCTGTGCCGTGTTTAAAAATCCTCTTGTCTTATCTTCCTGTCTCCATGATTGACAGACATGAACACTTGCGAGGATGTTTTCCTTTATAAAAAAAAACGCCTCATAACTACCGGCTTGTTTGAAATAGCCCTACATCTTATTTAACTGCATGACATCGCCAGACAACTCCACCAGAACGCTGTCAAAACAAGCATCTCTCCTCTCTCCAATATGGCCGACACACTGAGTTGTGACACATTTCCACATCCCCTTTCCTCCCTGTGTCTGCCGGGCTAATCAGGAGAGGCTTAACCAACATGAACTGTCCCCCCCCCCCCCCCCCTTCCATCCACTCCTCCTGCTCCAAGAAACCCACTGTGTGTCAGATCTGGACTGGTACAAGGCAAGAGAGACAGCTATACTTTCATCTCAGCAAACCCGAAGAACCGTGAAGCTCCCGGCAAAAAAAAAAAAAAAAAAAAACTGCCAGCGGGACATCAGCTAAAAGACTCATTCAAAGTATAAAGGGAAGATGTGAAATCCACTCCCACTGCCGCTCTGATGTAGGTTTTTCTTCTAAAGTCTCGCAGCATTCAATTTGATGTTCAAATCTTTTGCTTTTAAATGTTTTGCCAGACGTTTATTGATTATGAGCAGAGAGAAAAATATTGAGGGAGAGGGTTTGGCCAAGTCTGGGTTTTGTATTCACGACGATTTTACCCCTGACATTTACGGCATATCACCAAAACATCTATACAAAACATGATGTAAGTGTAAAAATGGCCACTGACATAGCAGCATTACATGAATATTGCCTTTAGTAATAACTATTATCGATAGTCAGCAACTTCTCACCCAATTGCTGGCTGACATCACAGTGTTAAGAAGGGTTATAATATTATACAGAGGTAAAATTATTTTTGGTCTTGTACAGAGAGATCATGGACCCAGAGACTGATATTAATGATCATTTTTGTAATTCCTAAATTTTCTTTTTAGATACGACTTGTGAAAATGTAATGCAGTTAATAGGAGAAACTGGCTCCTGCCCCCCCCACTGGGTACTGTGTCATCATCACATTCTAGAACCTGCAACCCAGAAATAAACATGACGGATGAGAAATACCTTGATCTTCTTTTGTTCGTGGGCTCCCCTCTCCTCAGACCTGATCATAACTTTATTGGGAGTGAGACACCCCAAGCTCATCACTTTGGAGACACTGATGCCGCAGCCGAACACAAGGTTTAAACCTCTTAACCCCCGCCTGAACCAAGCACATTTTCTCCAGTTTTACCCAAATCTAAATGCTTAAGAAAAAAAAGCATAAAAATAGCAACGAACATGAGGATGAAAACGTGACAAAAAAGTGATGAAAACACAGCAAAAAAAACAAAAAAAACAAGTGCCGGAAAAGCAACAAAAATGCACAAAATAAAGTGACAAAAACAAGGTGAAAAAACATCAAAAAAGACAAAACATGACATACATGGTTCAAAAAATGTGACGAAAATGTGGCGACAATGTGACAACAAAGTTACGATTTTTACGACTTTTGTAGGTCTTTCAAATTAGGCTTTACACTGTTGTTCTCCAGTCGAGAACCTTTTAGATTTGAAGAAGAAGATCTTTATTTATATAGCGCCTTTCACACACATAGTCACAAAGCACCTTACATGAGACAATTGTACATTCACTCCGTACTCGGTGGTGGTAAGTTATGTTTGTAGCTTCATTTTCCCCTGAAGGAGACTGGTGGGAATCGAACCCGGGACCTTCTAGCTGTGAAGTGAGACCATTACCATGCACTTCCGAACTGGAGATAATGCGCCCGGTCGAGAGGTTAATACATTTTGATAACCCACTGCAAATATATCATTGAGCATCAGGATGTTTGATATTGTGGGCACGTTTGCTTATACAGCAGTTTCACGGCAGTGGAAAACTAAAAAGATAAAAGGACCACAGTGGCATCAAAAAGCTTCTTCGGAAAAAAGCACCAAAACAGCAACAAAATGTGAAAAGAAAACAAGGATGTAAACGCAACAAAAAAATGAGAAAAAGTAAAAAAAAAAGTGACATAAACTCAGCAAAAAAAAGACAAAAATTCAAGAAAAAAGTGACAAAAATTCCACAAAAATGTGACAAAAATTCAACCAAAAAGTGACAAAAATTCAACAAAAAAGTGACAAAAATTCAACAAAAATGTGACAAAAATTCAACCAAAAAGTGACAAAAATTCAACAAAAATGTGACAAAAATTCAACAAAAATGTGACAAAAATTCAACCAAAAAGTGACAAAAATTTAACAAAAATGTGACAAAAATTCAACCAAAATGTGACCAAAATGAGGCGTTACACAGGCCTATATAATAGCCAAAGAGGACAGAATGCATTTGGTTTAGGTGGGTGGTAAGAGGTTGAAGTAGTTAAAGTAGTGTAGTGTTGCTTTTCATTTTTGCAACTAAAAATGTATTATAATGTTGATCACACAAATCCTCATTGATTTTGTATATTCCAGATTGCTGTATAACAGAATGGTGGAGAACCTGAAGCACTGGCCTCATATCTGACTGGACTCTATCAGTTTGTTTGGAGTGAGAATATCCCGAAACACAGGGCTTTCCCGCTCTCACACGAGTCTTGACATGTAAGAAACTCTGACAGAGGAAACATGATCCAACAACACACACCCACTCAAAACGGGACACACCCAGGCCCCGGGGCGTCCCACTGGAGAATCTCACCCTGAACGTGAAGTCACTCAGATACTGGGCTCAACTCAGTATCATTTGTAACCTGTTGTTGACGCTTCACCATGTTTGTTTGTGATACCTTTACATAATAATGAGACACTGTGACGTTTTACTCCCTTTACAGTCATGAAAGTCTACAGTTGGATTAAAAAAAGAAGCTGTTGGTGAAAGAGTGAAGTGGAAATTATTATTTTGGTTTCTTCAATAGTTTGGTTCAATTATATAGCTGAATTCATTTCTCTTAAGAAAAAATAAAAGCCATCAAAAGGTGCAACAGATCATAATTTCGACGACATTCCCTTTTAATACACAATGTAGAACTGAAACTTGAAAATAAAATCCAGGCATCTGAATATTTCTTTCTCCAGTTCAGCTTTGCACAAATCTAAAAGCTTCTTGAATGAAATTGAATTGAAAAAATGTCAAAATAGTGATGAAAATGAGGATAAGAATGCAACAAATAGTGACAAAAAAAGTGGCAAAAAATCACAAAAAAGTGACAAAAAATCACAAAAAAGTGACAAAAAATAAGAAAAAAGTGACAAAAAATTACAAAAAGTGACAAACAAATTACAGAAAAATTACAAAAAGTGACAAAAATGTGACAAAAAATGACAAAAAATGACAAAAAATGAACAAAAACAACAAATAAGTGACAAAAAAGGACAAAAAAAGGACAAAAGCACAACTAATAAGTGACAAAAAAATGACAAAAAATGACAAAAATGTGACAAAAAAATAACAAATAAATGACAAAATGTGACAAAAACACGACGAAAAAAATGACAAAATGTGAAACAAAAAACACGCCAACAAAGCAACAAAAAAGCTACACTCAGTTTTCTTTCAATGCTACACTGTTGCTCTCCAGTCGAGTAGCTTTGGGTAAAGCTGAACTGGAGACAATGCACTCGGTTAGGGCGGGGTAAAAGGTTAAAAAAAGCATTTTTATTGATTGTGAACTGGCAGACTGGGTGTTGTCACAATCGGCATGAAAATAAAGTTGTAAAACATGCTCACAGTGAAATCCTTTTGAATTTTTACCTGACATTCACTATCAAACTTGTAATGTACAGCTTCACATATTATTTGCTCATTTACAGGCAATAAGTACACAGTTAATACATTCCTCAGATTCATGTATTTGTCAGTTAATGGTCCTCCAAGTCAAGCCTCTTCTCAATAGTCCTTGAACAACCGCTACGAGCCTATAGAGCACCGTTTGTTCAAGATAACCCATAACTTCTTCCACAAACAGAGCAGTGCGCTTTGTGTAAATAGAAATGTTGATAGACTCTTGGGTTACACTGCAGTGATCGGAGGCCAGTTAATAATGATACGAGAGAGTGCGGCGTCAGCCATTTCCTGACGATTAACATGGAAGAAACTGCACGTTGACAAAATACCTGTTTATGTCAGCGGGATCGCTAACTGGGCTGTTCTGTTGGCATGTTGCTATGTACATACCCGCTCCTTTTGCATATCAGATCACTCTCGCCGTATCTCTACCTTCCAAACAAACACACCCTCAACTGTAAAAGGCTCAACAATGAAATGAAACAAGCTACAAGCATGTGAGAACGGTTTGAGATCAGAGGTTCTCAAACATTTCAGGCCAGCTCCTAAAATATTTGGACTTCCGTGTACCTGCAGACCTCGATATAAAGTCAAATCAGGACTAAACTGCATCTAAAAAGAGTCTGAAATAGATCTAAGTGGGCTAAATGCTGTCTTAACTGGGGGTAAATCATGGGTTGCGGATAAACACTTTGCGATAAAGCTTACATGAAATGATCTCTCATCGAAATGAAGAAAAGAAGAAGAAAAGAAAAGTTAAAGGAATCCCATATCACCAGCTGGACAAAAATGCCCAAATTACCGCAACTACAACTGTCTGAAACTAACAAAAAATATAAGTCATTTAATAATGATAGATAGTAAGATAGATAGATAGATAGATAGATAGATAGATAGATAGATAGATAGATAGATAGATAGATAGATAGATAGATAGATAGATAGATAGTGTTTTGTAATGTATTCAGTTACTTTGTAATCACAGTACTGTATTCTGAACACTTAGAATACTTTCACATTGATTTGCATACATTCATAAAAGTGGTGTATGACTGAAGATGTTTAGGCTGCACTTGTCACTCGCCTGTTCCAAACTTTGTTACTAATAATTAGGAATGCAAAAAAGCACTTTGCACATACCCAGAGCGAAACTTTCCCCAGCTGTTTTGATTTGTTTCTTGTTAGTATTCTGATTATGAAACTGAAATGTAATGATTGAGTACTGCAGTCCTTTAGTCCTTTGAGCTTTAAAGAAAGTAACTGTAATCTAAATACCCTCAAATGAAAGACTAACTGTACCTGAATACAAATACCCAAAATGAGTATCCTAAATACATGTATTTGGTTACTACCCTAACACTGTAGTGTATACACACACATGCATACAGTACATAGATACAGCCTAGTGATTCATGAATGACCCCACACTTCCCTCTCTGCCCACACACTGTCCGCCCGTCATAAACACTGCACTTCACATGAGCACCAACCGTCTAGTCAGTCGTCGAGCCAGAAAACTTCTCGAGCCATACTTTATTTCAACCATCTTCCGACATGTCACTGCAATGTGCACGTTGCCGTAAAGACGTCTCGACTTTGGCCCCAGCTCCAACATACCTCATGTGTTCAAACTTGTCATCGAAACATAGCAAATTCCTGTCTGCCTTTGTCTTCTGAGGAGTTTCATAATCGTACATTGGAAAATGATTTATCCCTTTTAATAAAACATGTTTGATACCCCGGTAGCAAGAAAATCCGAGGTTCAGTTCCAGGACCTGTGTGTGGACCTGTTTTCGCTGTGTCTGGAAAGGTCTGTCTCCTCCCCCCATCAACCCAAAACATGCACAACAGCTCAATCCTCCAACTAAATGATGGAACTGCAATGTATTCTTCTTACTTTTAACATGAATTTGAGTTCAATGATAAGTAATAATCTGTGTTTTTTTCTCTTCTGTCAGTAATAATGTTCCAGACGGAGAAAATAGGATCCATTTCCTGTCAATCTCAGAATAAGCTATCATCAGGGGCACTTACAGCAGACATGTCCAACCTACGTCATAGCAGGAATGTGTTTGTGAAACGCCGCACCATTTCATGTCATTTTCAAAGCCCATTACAAAGCAAGGCGAGTACTTTGCATTTCAAATATAGCCCAAATCACATGTTTTTGAGGCCATACCTTTCTTGGCCTCAGTGTCTTTTCTGTGCATATGTTTGTGAATGCCGGCGTGCATTTATAAACCCACAGATTCATGGGGATCTCGGTTGAGTCCGAGCTAGACCTGACACCTCGTACTCGGCAAACAGCTGGCGGCAGATGTGCGGTTCTGTCGAGTGTCTCTAATGCTACAATGGCTCAGTGATCAGAACAGACTGTGCTGTCTCAGATTCGGCCTTAGTAAGTGGGATGAATCACGCATTTATGGGCTATTATGGAAAGATTCGTACTATGGGTAAACCTTTCAACTGAGGCCGTCGTTGAAAAGAAACATACATGGCCGTGAAAAGAGAAGTGGCCTTTCGATCTAGTATAAAAGGTTAGATGAATCACTTGCAATTACTTCTTATACTTGAGTCATGTTCATCTGCATTTCCTGCAGCAGAACAGCAGCATATCAAGCATACGACCCATGCAGTGACGGTCAGTTTTAATTCTTATCCTGCTCATACTGTATTAGAAATGCTAAAACAATGCTCCTTCACAGCAAACACATGTATTTGTTGCCGTTCAGAGTTCTTATTTATGTACTTACTAGCAGAGAGTGTTGCAGGATTAGCTTGACTGAGGTCTGTAAAGCTAATGTTGTTTACAGTCAATAGAAAAGGAGTCAACCATGTTCCTGTGACCTGTGTATTGGTTGTGAATGTTAACGAATTGCATCGCTCTATATACTTTATCCTCTTTATATAATTAATACTAGATGTAATATGTCCTACAATATACTCTATTAGTGATTACGTCATCCCACAGTGATAAATCCGTTACTCCCCAAACCTGTCAGTTGATATTTCAGCTTTAAGACAATAGCCCATGGCAGGTTACAGTAGCAGCGTGAAGCAGGTAAAGCAGCTCAGCTAAAAATAGTCACTACTGTTTGAACGTGAAGAGCTTGTGAGAATCATGATATCTTGTAGACACAGTGATACGTATTGGTAACAAGTATCAGATTAAAGGAATAGTCAGACCAAAACAAAAGGCTGTGGTCAAAGTACGAGTAGCTGGCATCAGTCCAGTTCTGTCTGTTAAATGATTTGTAAATGATTAGCAATGTCATTAATACCGAAGTCATCAACTATGTAAAAGGCTGTTCACAAACATGATGACTTTAGCTACATTTAGCCTGATGTAGTGAAAGTGATCTGGACTCAATGCAAATGAAGTCCATTGTGCCACGCAAATGTCTAAGACCTGATTTGTCAAGATACTCTAACAGATAATTAGGTTCATAGTACTTACTTGGTCTGGAGCGGAGTCCCCTGTTAGCTGCGCACTTTACCTGGACAGGTACAGCTCTGAGCCGGTGTAACGTTAAACCCCGGCCCGGAGGTGGACAGGCTGGGCAAAGTGAAATGACTGAGCGCAGAGGACTTTGTCCCGCTCACAGTGTCCTGTGATTGGCTGCGGCTCAGCTCCGGTGTAACGTTATCCAGTGGGTCTGAGGGGAGTTTGTCTCCACAGGGAACACTGCGCCTGTGGAACGCTCCTCTGGTCCGGCCAAGGTGAGCAGGAAGCAGCAGAGGTGGGTGGAGCTTGGGGAAAGGTAAACAAGAAGTGCCCAAACCTGTTCAGGACAAAGTGGAGTTTTCTATTTAATCTTTCTATTTAATACACTGTGGGCACGGGGCAAAAAGGACTGTTACGAAATGAACACATGCACTTTGTCACTATATGTACACAGTGTGCATGTGTTTTATTCATTAAACTTTTTTATGACTTGACTTGCTTCTACCTACTCAGATGCATGAAGGTAACAGATATTTTATTCAACAATATCAACCGACAGGTTTCTTCAGACACTTTTACGCCATATTTACCCGAAAACAGATGAATGAGTCACAGATACAGACGGCATCTCTGGAATCGCCCATGTATGGTCATGTTTGAAAACAGTTAAGGGGGAAAACAATTTGGAAAAATGTAAACTTTCTCTAACTATTCAAAAACTTCTTTAACAAATGCTGAATTATGAATATAGTTTTCTACTAAATAAAGATACAAAGACATGGAGAGGAGCAAAGTGGTTCAACAGCCCATAAATACATATATAATGGAGAATGCTAACAGAATGCTTCATGTTAGCATCGGGCTAATGCTAACAGTTAGCTTCAACTGTCATTTTTTCACTTCCACTGAACGATCTGCTGTGAGAAAATATCTATATGGGCCCAATTTACACTTGACTTTATTTATGTGTGATAAATAAGTTCATATTCCACCACAAAAAGGCAAAAAAGAGTGAAAAATTGTGTTTCCCAAAAGATTCTATTTTCCCCCTCAGCGAAGCCACGCCCCCTTCTATGACGAGATGCACTATATGAGCTTTCGCAGACAAGAGTGTCTAAAATCGATCCTTTTTGGCTTTCTGGGTAATGCTAAAGCTGACGGCTGCTCACTGTTCTTTAGACATATCAAACAGTACAACATTTGCTGCTTCCAGAGCAAACACAGAGAGCGTCAGTGCTGTACAGTGCGATGCAACTTAAAATCATTTTTAAAGCAGCCTTTGGAATCAGCTTTATTCAATCACAAAAACAGAGCGACACCTCAGTTGCATGGATTTTTCTTGGTTAAATTACCACAATTTACCAATATACAGTTATACGTCGATCAATTAGCTGTTTAAGTTTAAGTTGACAGGTGTCCCTTTTGTCCATTCATAATTTAGAGCCTCCTCCTTTGCCCACATTTATTATTCATTAGCAGTATAATGAAATGTACTTAGCAAACTCCATTAGCAGCTTTTGCGTTATCGTGCTCCTCTCCACATTTTGACATGCCCTCAACTGTTCCTCTGCGAAACTTCATTAAGCACCTCACGTCAGGGGTGGATTTCCCTCAGACCTTTTGTGTAAACACTTGGGCCGATGCTGCTGCAGACTCTTCTTCAAACAGGAAGCCCATAATCTCCCTAAATGACAACACGTCTGAGATAATACTACCATGTACTCCAGTGTGTACCGTAAACCCTCTGGTACACACAGTTACGGGACATCGCTGCGGCTTCCTGCGTGTGTTGTGGAAGGATTTTGGGATCTGATGTGGTTTTGCTCTCGGCCTTTCCTAAATTGAATGTTGTTTTTAAACTGAGCCACAGGTGCTTCACAGAGACGCCGCTCCAGACCCTCATGAGTCAGAGCGTGACGTGAACGGGACAGGACCAGAATGCCAAAATACAAAGATGTATTGTGGACATTTTCAGATTGAAGTGGTGTGAGCTAATGTCTTAAACTTTCCATATTCTTTCTGTAATGCAGGGGTCAACAGCTTTTACACGGTGAGCTACTTTTACATACCAAAACCATCAGATAGCTATGCTTCGAAGACACTTGTGTATATGAGACTTAGGAGGAGTTCACCCTGGAGAGTTTGTATCCAAGATATTCCAACAGAAAGAACATGACTTGGATTCTGTCCATATCCCAAATGTCTTTATTTGCCTGATTGGTGCAGATTCTGAAAATGTTCAGAACAAGAGAAAATACATCTGAAATGTGACTAATAGCGTGTGTAGAAATGGAGATCACAGCTGTATTATATCAGCCAACTTTGACCTCATGCACCCAGCCTTAACCAAGCACATTTTCTCCAGTTCGGCTTTATCCAAATCTAAAAGCTTCTCGACTGGAGCTCACAGCCCATAGGCCAAAGTAAAGGCTTTATTTCAAAGCTAAGTCCAACAAAACAGATTTTTGTACAATTTTTTCCCCCATGTTTTTTTGTCTTGTTTTTGTAATTTTTTTGTTGCTTTCTCCATTGCTTTTTTCCCTACCCCCCCCCCCCTTTTTACTTGTGTTTTTGTCAATTTTTTTCCGCTTATCATTGTGTTTTTGTCACATATTAAAACAAATTGCTTTCCCGGCACATTTTTGTGGCTCTTTTGTTGCTTCTTCATCACTTTTTCATCAGGTTTTGTCCCGTTGCCTTGTGTGCGAAATGCGTTTATGTCGCTCTCCTGTTACTTTTTTCCTCCTCTGTTTTTGTTGTATTTTAATCCTTTTTTTTCGTCGCTGTTTTGATGCTTTGTTTAAGAAGCTTTTAGATTTGGGTAAAGCAAAAACCGGAGAAAATGTGTCTGGTTCAGTTGGGGGTACTAACAGATCAATCAAAGTCTATATTTAACCAATAGGAACATCATTTGCAGAAGTGCTTAGATGCTTAATGTGTTAAAACCCCACTCCACTGGAAGGATTTAACTCTAATCCAATACGAAACAAAGTTAACAATATGAAAAGATGAAGAGCCTTGAAAAATGGAGACAGCAAGAGAGTTGGCGTTTATTGTAGATTTGGTTTGGAAATGAAGATGGACAATTGTGAAGACATGATTAAAAACTGACTCATAGTGGAACATCACAGATAATTCATTAGCATTACAAATTTTAGGCTCTGCGCTGTTCCATTCTGACCTCGCTAAAATAACCTTGCATAAACTTCATGAGATTTCACAATAAAGAAATCAAAACAGACCAAAATTAACTCAAAGATCGGGAAGTGATGATTAGCAATTTATTGTAAGGCAAGGCATGTTTACAACAGAAAATATGCAAAATCTCAATCAGGTTGGGGGGTGGGGGGTGGGGGGGGTTGGTACCGTGGCTTGGCCTTGAAGGGAAGTGTTGATGCTCTAGGAGAGATAAACGGTCCAGCTGCAATCTGCTCTCTCAGGAGGAAAGAATTATTCCAGAACAGTTCATACATTTATAATTAATAGCTTTTACTTGGTCTCAGTATTAGTTCAGTTCCCTTCACAGTTCATCCCTTTTCCTCCCAAAATATAGTTCACCAATTGTCCGTCTCCACAGCGAGCTGCCAGGTCGTATATAACAGTTCATCACTTTCTGGTGTAATTCCATCATCCGGTCACTCTCTGCTCCACAGTGCTTGTTCATTTCAACCGACAACAGCGGGATCCTATTGCAAACTTCTGTCTTTCCATTTTCTGATAAACCAGGGCAGTCCATCCACTAAGCAGGTGCCCTGTAATCCAGAGTCCAAAAGTCCATAAGGTGTATTTGGATTAAATGTTAAAGGGATATTTCAGGATTTAGATAGGATCCTTTTTGGAATATAACTGACCTTGCATCACATGAATGATCGCATTTTGAGGGACTATTTTCTAGCAGATCACTCCGCCGCTGCGTAGCTTATACAACCACGAAGCTGATGTTGCTCAAATACAAGGTATTTTAAATGCAAAATGGTTAAAATTACTCGATCGAAACTTATTCGCGCTTCAATGCGCTAGCCTTGCACTAGCCTAGCGCCACGAAACTCTTCAAATATAAGAACTGCTTGAATTACAAAAAAATATCTCCAGAAATCAGCAACACTCTGGATAACTAGGAAATGACGCCCTATGTCCTGAAATATTCCTTTAAACAGTGTATTTGGGTTAAATTCAGGAAAAGTGCTTTTGTTCTATTTCATCACATGCAGGATTTTTTTTTCTAATATCAGCTTAGTTTTCATCAGTTATTATTATTATTAGTTTTTAATTCATCCCAAATGCTTTCAAATATGCACTGCCAGAGCAAACTGCACAATAGATGCCACCACAGCAGCCTTTATATTTTCTCTCTTCCTCAAACTATGCTTGTCACTCATTGGTATCGTACACAAACAAGCGTAAAAAAACCAAAACAAAACCATTGTTTTTTTTCACCGTGTGTCATAATAACTGATGTGTTGTGTGTGTTCTGCCTTAGGCCCATAGTTGCTGGCACAGACTCCAACCACAATACGCCCCTGATGCCAACACATGTATGATGACTGAGTAATGTTGCTTTTCTCATATCTTTTCCCATCACAGTTGAACGCATCTTTCTTTGATTAGTAATTAATCCCATCTCCTGCCCTGAAAACAAGAACATTTGATGAGCTATTAAAATCAGCACAAAACAAACAAACAAAGCAACAGAGATGAAACCTGCCCACTTGCTCCTAAACGTTCTCTTTTTATTGTCCTCAAATCACCAGTAAAGCTCCCTTGCTGACCGTCCTGGGGCAAATTACAGCTATTTTCCAGGTAGAACCGCCTCTGCCTCTGCATATGAGTCAGAGCTGATCCCTCCTGCTGCCTGCCAACATTCGCGCCTGATTACAGAGACTTGTTGGTACCTGCTTGCCTGCACATTGTGACTTCAAGTGATGGGGTTTCTGCCTCTTTCACCATTTTATTTCAAAAGACTGGCTCGTATTTATATAGATTGTAAAGTATACTATTCAAATATTGGTTGTTTCAAATCGAATCCGTGATCCAGTCCATGAATTAGATACAGGTCACTTGCACAGACGACTGAAGCTAAGTGAATTTTCATGTAGGTTACTACGACCTTTAGATTTGTCACCGCTGGTATTTCCCCTTCGCTTCTCTACACCAGTACCTCGCTTATGTCCTATACGTACAAAGGAGGTTTTGCAAAAATGTGCAGTTTCTAGAGATTTCTCAGATCTTTTGATGCGTCAGCTTGCATCTGCGCGCTGTAGGATTTGTGCAGAGCGAGCTGGACAGGTGAAACCAATCTTCTCTGTAGGAAACTCTGAACCAGGGACATCAATAGTAAATGTCAAGTAATAGCTTCAAATGTGTGTAGAATAATGTCGTCATCTGAATCTGGCATCATGTATACCGCCGGCAAGTGGCTTTTCAGGAATCATACGCTTGATTCATGAATGGTGGAAATTAACTCTTACACAGTATTCACAGCTAAGTTTGAGTGAAAAAAATTACCTCCATTGTGTAATTGGATGTACAATATCCCTCTCTCCCTTTGCCTTTTCTGTCAGCGTAGTATTTACTCTCACGGGCAATTAATAAGTTAAAATTCGCAACTTGCTACGACACCTGCAGTTGCGCTTATGGCCTCTAGGGGCAAGAGTTACTCAGTACTGCTTTAAGATGCACTTTAGAACTTCCTGATGTTTGTCGCATCGCTGATAATGGCTTTTTGCATTGAATCTTAATCTTAGTAATATGTGAAGTCAGGGGGATTGGAACACAATAGATTGCTGAGGAAACAGTGGGAGGCATGATGGAGCAGCGGTTAGCACTTGTGCTTCACAACTAGAAGGTCCTGGAAGGGGCCTTTCTGTGCGGAGTTTGCATGTTCCCCCGTGTCTGCGTAGGTTTCCTCAGAGTACTCCGGTTTCCCCTACCACTAAAAACATGCACAATAGGCCAGAATGAGCGAGTGGTTGGTGGTGGTCGGATTGCCCAGATTGACGGCCTTGCTTCTGTCAGTCTACCTCAAAGGAGTATGATGTGAATGAATAATGACTACAGTGTGGGACATTGTGGAAACACAGGCAACACAGTGCAATACAAGTGTAAGACATTGTTATTATAAAATCAAAATTCACTTGTTGTGTTAACTTAAATCAGCCCTTCCCAAGTCCAGCCACTCATAGATCCAATAATCCTTGACCATAAGAATCCAACAGTGCTTCATTTGTAAATGAGTAGTTATAGGAACGCTTTTGGGCTGGTGTGATGTGTTCACCAGATCCTGTAAAAACAGGAGATCAAATAAAGCACTGGAATTCACTGTCCTAAAAGTAATACAATATTTTTCAACACACAGTTGCAAATTACACATTGATTAAAATATAAAAGTTTAAGTTAAAGTTTAATGGTTTTGTATAGCCCAATATCACAACAGAAGTCGCCTCACAGGGCTGCACCAAACATTAAGGCAATAAAACAGAGCAATAAATATGACAATTTAAAGTTCAGGTGAATCCAGGCAAATATAATGTCCAATACGCGTCGGCAGCAGGTAGCGATGAGCGGCGTGGGTGTCCCCCGTCTTTAGACTCTCCAGCACGGCAAGGAAAACTCCAAAACCCGGCAGGAGAAAAGAGAAACCTTGGGGAGAACCACAGAAGGAGAGATCCACTCCCATGGACGGACAGGCTATAGAGACCCAGGGCCGAAGGATCCCTCAGCAGACGGGCAAAGATGAATCTTGGCCCGTCTAGACATAGTTTATATAAAATGGTTGACATCAAGCTCTTTTTTGTTTCTTTTCTAGTGCTTGATATGCAGACAATCTTGGGGCCCCCCTCCAATGCCTCTGAGGCCATCCAAAGGAATCCGGACCCCACTTTGGAAACCACTGATCTAAAGTATTAGCTCCTGCAGTGGAGAAAGCCCATTGTTATTTTCAACAACAGTTATTTGACAAACCCTATAGTCCTTCAACATGCTAACTTCTGGAAATGTTTTTTTTGGTTGTTTGTTCTGGGAGGTTTTAATATAGGGGCAACGTTAAGACTTGTTTTCGATTTTGTCAGTGCACGGCATTAAAATTGAAAAGCCCCAAATGTTGAAAGACTGTTGGCCTGCCCTTCACCACTGCCTTTGCCCTCACTCTCTCTCTACTTCACAGTCGTCTGAAACACTTGGCATTGAATTTAAATGAATCTCAAAGCCTTGAATTGCGCCAAGACACTGAATATTTCCCCCTTCTTTACGGACTTTAGAAATAGTATTTTGTCTGTTCAGAGACGCCATCCATCACCATCTCTGCATATTCGCCGATGAACTTTGAATGTTTAGCGGAAGGTCAAAAGGCTGCTCCTGCTCTTCACCTCAGACACTCTTAGGTGCTTGGGGATGTCTTTTTTATTTATTTATTTGAAGGGGAGGTGGTGAGTGTGTGTCAGAGATAAGGTAAATCCCACTGAAACTTGTTTAGCAGCAGTGAAGCAGAGCCCGCTAAGCCTCAGCCAGTTACTTTTGCACCGAAACGACCACTGGAAATCCTGCAGAGGGCTCAGAAGTCTGCAAACAATAGATGTATCTCTCAATTCTCGTCCGTGTGCGCAAAATAAAGAATGTACCGCTAACATGTCACACAAGAAAACTCGTAAAAGCCTTTGAGCCCTCAGACTTTGACAAGGACAGCATGCTTTTGGGGCGAGAGACAGAGCGGACATTTATGAGAGAGTTTGAAGCAGTTGAGCCACATATTATTGAAAATTTCACATCTCCCTCCGCCTTGGGTCACATGTATTATAACGTTTTTCAACAATTTGATCCCCTTCTAATTTCACAATCTCTTTAAGAGCAGTTATGGCCCCAGGGACGACTCTAGTATACATATTTTTGGTATCTATTGGGAAACCAGAGTCTCCAGTCAGTAGCTTGGGAGCAATGAGTAGCTTTGGCGTGTTTGTAACATTATTTACAACATTATTATTTGTTCTTTGTTTTTACATAGATTCATAGGCTTTGTGCTGGATAAGTCACATTTTTAGTTCCATTTTCTTATCACTTTTGCAACTAACTCTTTCGGATGAACTTCATATAAGTTAGACAACTATCTTTAAAAAATTTGCTGTTTATATGAATTATTTGTTACGGAAAAGTAGCTCACTTTGTTATAAAAGTTGGAGACCCTTGAGCCAGAGCAACCTATGCCCACCTGCTGTATTTGTTTGCAGAGTTGAATGGTGGATGAAAACACAAAAAGGCTGAAGTCCTGGCGATAAACAGCAGTGTTCCCCAACTGAGGGAACCGGGACCCCTGGGAGCACACAAGCACCTAGCCTGGGTTATTTGGAATTATTTCAGGCAAAAAAGGCAAAATTAATATTATTATCAAAAAAAAGCTTTTCACATGTTTGTAGATTTTATGTATAAAAAACAACAACACATTGTCATTTGAGGTTTTTGTTTTTGCCTGCCACTTGGGCTATAAATGAAAGCTCCGAGGGAAATATAAGACTAAAGTAAATGGGGAATCACGAAACAGTAGCGTGGCAGTCTTGGCAGCGCTTGCAAAAACTCCTGAGCGACAGGACAAACTGGTCCAGTGCAGACACTTGCCTTTTAATCGTTAGGAACAATGAAACTAGCAGCACAGACACGTTTTGTGAAGCAGAACTACTGAGCAAACATTACTGACTAATATTAATACCCCTGCATGTGCTGCTTGACTGGCAGGGCCTATTGGAAATAGCTTTTTTTTTTCTCTTTGTGTTGTTTATGACTAAATTGCTCTTTAATGGCTGAGTGAGACGTGTCTGTAATTTCAGAGTTAGAAATAACAGCGCGTTGGAGCCACTTAGGCAGCACCGAGTCAGGACAATTGGGGAAAATGATTAGATGCTGTTGTGTCTATATCGACTTAAGTTATAGAGGTTTTTTAATTGCATTCTGTCATTAGTGTCCTGATGCTCTTGCACACTGGTGCGGTGCATGGGCCAAAAAATGTCTTACACTACAATTGATTCAGATATTTAAAGGAATGGGCCACCGTTTTGTCCACACTGAGATATGTTCTTACATGAGTTTAGACGAGTTGATGCGTAACTGTCTGGTCTTTGTGCGTGCGCTAAGTCTGATCCTGTCAACATGTAAAAAAAACAAACAGCTGTCCGTGTTTGTTCAAAGTCGTTTAGTATCCTTTTAGTAGTGCTGACATTGTCTTCAGGTGTATAAGGAGATAACCGTTCATCTATTGTCTCTGGCTGGGTGGGTGAGTGGCCTTCCAGTTGTGAGCAATACATTTTTTGGCTGCAGTCAAAAAAATGCCAGTCGTACAAAGTGTTTCTTGTTGAAGGACACTTTCAACGGGGCGACGTCTCCGAGTGTCCAAATTGAGGTCATCATTCACGCATTACTGCACACACCTCAGAAGTGAATGTAATGACTTGATTCCAGTATTGAACACGGCACCACGGCGAATTCCAGCAATCAGAGTATTACCGCTGAACAATGATCTGAAATATGCAAATATAGAAACGCTTTTGATGTTATTGAGAGTGTTTTTCTGGAATCTCAAAGTTCAAAACCAGATTTATTTTTGTCCATGTTATTGCCCTTTCCATGACTCTCTGATAAATGAACGTCCTCTGTGCGACAACAGAGGCATCACGTTTGAAATCATTTACCTCTAAGCAGCATTATGTGAAAATTTAGACTAAAATTATTTGTGTCTCTGAATAATTTCACATTTTTGAGTCAAGATTATTGCGAGAGAAAATATGGCGATTTACGATTATTCACGATTATCAACCTAATGAAGGGAAGCAAGTGACTTTTTAGTTTTTGTCTTTTCAAATGCTTTTATAATACTTCACAAAAAAAAAAAAAAAACTTCAAGACTCTGGCGTTCAAGAAAATACACTGAATAATACAAAACAATAGTAAACTTTTGCCAGGACGACCCAGAAGCAGATGGGCATCTCTGTGGCCGGAGTCAAACTGTGGAACAACCTTCACCTAAATGTAAAGAACTCCTCCATTGTTCATCAATTTAAAAAACTATTAAAAGTGACAACAATTAAATGTTATATGTTTTTCTATTAAAACATTACCTGCCTGTGTGGCTTGAAGTCATATTGTAAATATTGGCGCAACAGACCATCTTTTATATTTTGTTTTGTGTTTGCAGAAAGGGCCACCTAAGCTTTGTCTTCCTTGTTGTGCTCCTTGTCATGTTAACATGTAAAGCTATTCATGAAACAATGTGAATATAGTAAGTGACATGACTGAAATAAATAAAAAATGTAATTAAATGAAACTTTACAATTTCATGATAATAATTTCTGTTTATTATGATGAAGCGGAGAGGAATGCATTTGCTTTTTGTTTGCATCCGATTCCCTGATTCGTCTGACCTACCATGTCCTTTTATAATCGTGGTAATCATAAAACCGGTTAGTCTTGACATCCCTATTCTAAACTGACTTGACTCTAAATCTTCTTTTTTCTAGCTTTTAAAAGCTAGCAGCCAAACTGATTTAATTCTACTCTCCAAACACTGCTGTATCATTAGCTCTGCTTTCAGCGCTTGCTACGACCAAAGAAACACCTTCTGTCTAAAGTCATCTTTATCAGGGTTCTAAAGGTTTATGTTCTTTTCTAAAGCTTAAAATACGATAAAAACTATGTTAAGAGGTTATGAAATGTTTCTCAGCTTCACATAAAAATAGACTCATAAAAGACGTGGAAATAAAAGAAAAGCATTGTCCCCCTGGAAGTGTCATTCACATATTATGATTATTATGCACTGGTACATCCACAACTCAGTTTTTAGTTGGGTATAACACGTGTCTCATAGGAACCACACGTCCTCCTTAAGGTGTGACGTATGTAAAAAGAAATAGCGCCACATCTAAATACGATCCCTCCAGATATAACTCCTCATTTGGCCCGACATGACTTGACAGTATAAACCTATTTTGACATTCCCCATCTGGCAACTTTTCCCCCAAATGAACTGAAACAATGGCGGTGGCTCCGTGTGTCATCTCCTGCGCAGAGGATTACTCAAACAAAGTCGGCCATTTTCAATGCATCCCAGTGATGCACTTCTACCCAGGGCCCAGAAAAGAAACAATCCCTTTTCTCTGTAATGCCACTTTGCCATGTATCTAGTTTATCCCCACACCGGCCTAATCCCCGCCGCCCATCTATTATAGAGAGATAAAGCACGTTTCTGCATGCGACACAGCTCTTTGGCTAATTGAAGATATACAGTGGTATAGTATTAAAAAAAAAAGTATATAAAATCCTTTTGCATTGCACATTTTGAGATTTCTGTGGACCAATAATACAAAATGTTCATTGTTTGTTTGTTATTTGCCAAACTACAAGTGATTCCTAATCCCAAATGATCCACAAATATGGTGTATAAATTCAGGAGCAAAACTGGACTCATGGCGACGTGTAAGCAAGTAGCAACCTCCCTCTCACTTGGTACAGCTGCGTTTTTTGCCGTTTTCTGCTAACTACATTTGGTTTAGCTAGATGCTTTTGTACGTCTTGTTTTTGTGGAGTTTGCAGGATTTTGTTTTTACCCAAAGCTTATGAGCTAAAGGTATTTGAGACCTACACATTTCTTCTTCTGAAACACTGAAGCACCTGCAGTACAGCAGAGGCGTCACAAGAGGCGCTACAGGAAACAAGGAAAGGACAAACAAGGAGGTAAGACTCGCAGCGAAGCCACACATACCTTCTGATGTTCTAGCTAATGGACGTTCACTGGAGAATAAAACAGATTAACTGCCACATCTCTTCCCAGAAGATGGTGAATCACTGTTGTGGAGGAAGCTGCCCAGGAGAAAGAGGAAGGAGGAGGTGGAGCTGACCAGTGCAGGACACCACGCTCTGAAACAGGGACAAACCCAGGAGGCGCTGCACCGTTTCAGAGGATCAGAGGAGACTGGATTTCCTTTACGTCCAAAAACATGCTAGTCAGGTTGGCTCAGTCGCAGCGGTTCAGGACAAACACCTGAACACAATTTCCTTATATGGTTGTGCAATGACAAATAAACCACTTACTTTCTTAGATAACATGTAAAAAAAAATCTCACCCTAGTTTCAACGCTGACTAAGCCAAATAGCATCTCCGAGGGTCCTGTTTTATGGATTCTTCCGTATGTAGCAACAGACAGCTGTGTCAGCCTCAGCCTGGCGTTAACCCAATAAGGCTTCCCATCACCTCCGTGTGCACTTAAATATATTCACCCAAAAATACCTCAGGCAGAAGCTCATTCATTAGTCCCTGCAGTGACACCGTTGGCCCAATGCCACTGTGTAAAACCGCTCCGATCGATTGTGTGTTTGTGAAAAGGATGTGCTGCATAAGTTGTGCTGTGGCTTAGACATTGTAGCCCAGCTTTTTGAGGCAATTGTGCTTTAGGGTCAAATATAATGATAACCTGAAAGTAGTTGTTAATCTGAGCGCCTCACCCTGGGACCAAGCAATACGTGCATAGCGGATTTAAAACCTTCAGTCTCTTTAAGGAATAAACCTCATACTACAGCCACGAAAACATGTTCAGCAATCTGTTATACAATTGTTTTTTATTTCACATAAGCGTGTTGAATCTTATTTCCATTTTGAATTGTTACCACTGGTAGATACTTGCACTACAGCTGTATGCAAATGTTGTTGAGTAAACAATTACTGGTGTCACTTATATTGACCCGCCTTTATTGAGACACTCTCCTGTTACACTGTCCTCACCTGCCTCATACCTCCTTAATGCAAACATGTCCCGCACCTCTCTTTACTCTACGGCACTCTCCCTCTCACAGGACGCAGCGGTGGCAGTGATAAAGTGAGCCAGTCGATTCCAATTTCCTCAAGTCGGTAAAAAATCACAAGCAAAAGTAACAGCGTGTTCAATAAGTCATTAGTCCTGTGTCACGGGGAGCTCCACATCTGACGCCTCTCCAGAGCATTTATGTATTTGACAGCAGGCCCATAACTAGTAATCACTGCTGCACACTGTCACTCTAACACACAGGCTTATAAACTGATCAGGCATAACACTGCAGACACTTGGGTAATACAGTAAATAACCGCTAGCTTTTGTTCACATCACAGTTTGAATTTTGAATTGTATTTATGATCAGGGACGATGCACAAAAGACACTAAAGATGTCATGTGCCCGGATATAGCATAAGAATAAATAAAAGGGGGAAAAGCTTATTTCCATCTGCAGTACATGGACATGTTGATGTTACAAGAGTAAGCCCACATAAAAATGTATATGTAAGGGATAATGCACAATGAGGTGTCTATTATCAGAAATAACTGGACCGCACAAGGTTATTTCTGGAAATGGACACGTCGGAGTGCATTATCCCACTTATACCACGGTCCTAAACTGAAACTGTTCATTGGACCTGTTTGCTTATTTATTTAAGTCCTGGGCAGGAGTTATTTCACTTTTTAATCTGTTTTACCTGAAGCTAGTTCCAGCTCAATTGTTTATCATTTCTATGGAAACAGCTGCAGTGGAGTGATATAGAACGTGATTTAAATGTTGCCGGACCAGGTGTACATTATCACTTACTTAATGGACACCCTCCAGCCAATGAGAAACTACTATTCAGACCATGGTATCACTCACCATACAATTCATATCACAATCATTTGAAGGAACAGGCCACCGTTTTTCCATAGATACAGACGGCATCTCTGGAATCGCCCATATATGGTCATTTTGAAAACAGTTAAGGGGGAAAACAATTTTGAAAATGTTTTCTCTAATTATTCAAAAACTACTGAAACAAATGCTGAAATATGAACATAGTTCCTACTAAATAATGATACAAAGACATGGGGAGGAGCAAAGTGGTTCAACAGCCCATACATACATGAATAACGGAGAATGCTAACTTGATGCTACATGTTTGCATCGGGCTAATGCTAATGGTTAGCTAGCGTTTGCTACAACTGCCGTTTTTTCACTTCTACAGAACAATCTGCTGTGAGAAAATATCCATATGGGCCCGATTTACACTTGACTTTATTTGTATGTGATAAATAAGTTGATATTCCACCAGAAAATGGCAAAAAAGAGTGAAAAATTGTGTTTCTCTAAAGCAGGGGTGTCAAACTCAAATACACAGTGGGTCAAAATGTAAAATTTGATCAAAGTCGCGGGCCACCATTGAACAAATGAACCTTTTAATATGGACCCAAACAAGATTTGCTTTAACATTGAATATGGAACAAGCAACACTTATTACTATACAATATATAACTTAATAGTCCAGATATGCAAAATCTGAAAAAAAAATTATAATACCGGTGGGCCAGCTCGAGTAGTCATTTGGTATAGCCTCGCGGGCCAAATATAATTACATTGCGGGCCAAATTTGGCCCGCGGGCCAGAGTTTGACACCTATGCTCTAAAGATTCTATTTTCCCCCTCGGCGAAGCCACGCCCCCTTCTATGACGAGATGCCGTCTGTATCTATACTCAGACATGTTCTTACCTGAGCTTAGACGAGTTGATACGTACCTGTCTGGTGTCGGTGCAGTAACGCTTGACTACTTCCTGGCCAAGCGTTACCCGAGGTTCAACTTTAAATGTCTAAAAGTGACGACAATGCGGCAACAACGCAATGAAAAAGATCCATTTAGATCCATTTTGTAGGTCCTAGCTTTCAAATTACACTGACCTATAGGCTGTAAACTTTAAGATGTGGGTAAAGCTGAACTGGAGAAAATGCACGTTAAATCATCGCCTGGACTGGGTTTGGTTGAGTTGAGGACGTTTCGCTTCTATTCAAGCTTCTTCTTTGCTCTTGTAGTCAGAATGACCACAAAATGTTAAAATGTTGCTTAAGTGCAGCAGGAAATGTATTTATAAAACAGTATTAGTGTATTTATAGTATGTAAGTTTCTGAACTCATAGTGTTGGCAAAAATGTTGACCCTCAGACTCCAAATGGTTCATTGTCTTAATTTATATAGCGCTTTTCCACTTTTGACACTTACACCCATGTTGACCGACACTGGAGGCAAGGCAGGTTAGGCGTCTTGCCCAATGACACAGCGACAGTGCTTGCCTTTAACTACCGCCCCGTTAAATGCCCATTAAATGTCACAGTCATCCCACACCAGACGGGACAAAAGACGGGACATTTTGGGACAAGAGGAGCAGATGCCTCACAGAATACAAAGCTTCTAGTGGGATATTTTTTTTGGCAGGGGTTTTGTTTGTGAACGTCGTTCCAGCGAGGTCTCAGGGGGAGGGAAGTGGAGCGTTGTGGCTGCATCAGGTAACGCGGCGAGGCAAATGAAGATGAATGCATTTAATCTGAGGGCTGTCGAAGCACAAGCCAACATTAAGACGCACGCTCGCGATATGACAGCAGAGGTCTCCGGTTTTAAAAGACATGGATCTGTTGCAGGCTGCTCAAACATTTAAATCTCAAGTTCACTTTGGGCCGCGGCAAAGTAATATTGTGTCGATGGAGTCTTCTGAATTGAATCTGTCAAGGCTTTGAGGAAGTCTGAGATATCTATCATTTCAAAAGATGCATTACAGATGTGCAAATATTGGATTTTGTGGCCAGAGGAACATCATTTGTTTAAATCTGGAGCATGCGTAAAGTTATGCATCGCTCCGAACAGTTTGTCAGTAACATTTCCATTGAGGGGGAGTAGTGGTGACGTATGAATGCATGTTTTCTCTGTCGGGAAATCCATTCTCTGCATTTGACACATCTGCAATGATGCTGGGGTGACCTGTTGGAGCAGGGGGTTGCCCCGGTTGGCAGGCGCCCGGGGGCCTTTGTCTCGATGTGGAGCCGAGCTAATGATCACAACCACCTGCCTGGAGGTTTTGGATGTGCCCAGGTCCGGGTCCAGGCAGTGAGATCGTGCCTTTGCACAAACTGTGAAACTCACTCCCAGTCAAGCCGTGAGTCATCACTGACCTGCCACTGTTTAAGTCCAGACTAAAGACTCACTTGCTTTGACAGGCACGTTGTCCTGTTTTGCTTGTGTTTTTACATCTTGTGCCATTTAATGTTGACGTTTTTCTATTGTGTGTTTTTTGGTCTGCCAAGGCCACGAATAAAGGCTATCTCACTTTGCATGTAATGGGGGCGAAATGCAAGCTTTATTTTTTTAATACTCATTTTATACTCACTACTGCCACCTCAGGCCATACGTGTAACTGCACCTTCTATATTAAGCTCGTGCATGAAGGCAATTCGAACCAGAAGTAACAACTTTTTGAGTGACAGTGCAGGATTTTAGAGGAAATTGTGGTGAACAGGTCTAGGCTCATTCTACACATTAGGACATGGCTGGAACATGTAGGGGAAGGAAATACATAATTTTAACATTTTTAAATGTGTCTCTTTAAGTTGAATGACAGAAATTAATGCACTTTTTTAACCTAAAACCTAGATAAATAATAAACTATAACAACTTTAAAACTTTAAAGGGACTATACAGAGTTTAAAAATATCAAAATTATGTATTTTCCTCCCCCTACATGTTCCAACAATGTCTGCCTCTGCCTCTAAAATCCTCCACTGTCACTCAAAAAGGTGTTATTGCGGGTCCGAAGTGCCATCATGCACGAGCTTAATATAGAAGGTGCAGTTACACGTATGACCTGAGGTGGCAGTAGTGAGTATAAAATGGCTAGCTTGCATCTAGCCCCTTTAAGGGCATGCATACAGTAAAGTAAATCAAAAATAAAATATGATGAAACACAACAACAATTTGACACAGAACAACAGCGTGAATGTATAATAGATATACAGGTGCATGAAGTGTTAGCAGCAGATATGAGTGTGGACATACAGATTGATGTTTTCAGTGGTCGGGGAAACAAGAATACTCGGAGAAAACCTAAGCGGACATGGGGAGAACACAGAAAGGCCCCGTCCGGCCCAGGGATCGATCAGGACCCTTTCTAGCTGTGAAGCACGAGCACTAACCACTGAGCCATTGTGCCGCCCCAATAGCTCCTGCACTTAGCCAGGAGATAACGGTGCTCTCAATAGGAGTGATTGCTAGTGTTCACCCCCGCGATTTTCATTAGATGTTTTGGTGGATGGTAGGCAAACACTGTCTATTAACAATGACTATCATAGAACTACTGTTATTTATTCATCACATTCAGATTTCCGGATGTTGATGATGCGACATTGCTATTGCCCATATGTTTGTTTTAAGCTGCGTGCTTCATTATGCAAATTGGTGAGTACAAATCACTCATATACAGGCGTGCAGCTATGTATACCACAATATGTTCTCTGCTTGTTTTGAAATTCAGATGGATTTTTTTTTTTTTTACATATTTCTTCAGAAGCACATTCTTGGATTATGTCGGAGCCAGTGGATGCCTCTCTCCTCAAACTGCATTTCTTCACGGCCCATGGCTCGTGCTGAGAGATGCAGCGTCTGACAGCAAATCACAAATACATTACAGACATCACTGTGACTGATACAGAAGAAATGCAACCGCGCCAGGTCAAAACACGACAAAAAAAAAAAATCCATTCATTATTTTCCATATTGTGCCCACAGTGTGACAGGCCTCTCCTGGTTCAGCCAATCAGCCAAACCAGCAGTGACTGAGGCCCTCTCCCGAGTGACATACGGAGCACGCAGGGTTCCTCCGTGTCCCGGGATAATGAGACTGTCCCGCCAGCGAGCATCTGCGCCCTTTCCAATGTTTTAGTCCATGTACTGTGCACACAAAGTCCTCAGGGTGTCATGTGCAAATAGATCCAAACACATTGAGTTATTGTGTTGATACAGTATGTACATTGCACTGCAAAACAAAACAAGCAAAACATAAAGTTTCCACCTGGATTTAGTCAATTGTTATGGTCTGTTGTTTAGGGATGGGTACCGTTCGTTTTTTTTCGATACCAAGTACTTTAAAGATACCTGCTTTTCGGTTCCGGTGCCTTAACGGTACTTTTTTCGATACCTATGTTATTTTAATTCAATAAAAATAACGTGTATTAAAAGTATAGTTCAGGAAAAAATCCTAAAACGGCACAGCAGAAGCTACACAGGAGCAGCAGCGTCGCCTGTGACTTCATGTTTTGAGCACAATTTCCACTTTAGCAGTAATAAAAAGAAAGAAAGGACGTTTTTACCTCTTAAGCTGCAGAGACAGGACAGATCCACATCAGGACACGGGTTTCTTTCAGCTAAACTTTTCTAAACTCACTGCGCTGTTCGACGAAGCGAAAACAACTTCACACGTCAAAGATCCTTATGTGGTGTGAGCGCTCACTCTACCACTGACAATTTACCAAAACTGCACCATCAATGTCTAATACAGAGTGAGCGCTCACTTTCAACAAACAACAAACAATCTTTGATATTCCTGTCGCTGCAGCTGCTGTAAAGTTGTAAACAAGAGCACGTAAGCTCAGCCTCCGGGTCTGTCGCTAAAGGTAAACACGTCTTTCTTGTTGTCACTGCTCTTTTTTGCTTTTCACTTTGACTAAAGCTCAAGTTTCTTATTCAGTCCTGGTTCATAACTGATTTTGTTTAGCTCTGAGTTTTACCCGGTGTAGTCTACGTCCTGTCTCAGTCCTGACGCAGACCGCGGCTCTGTCATCTCTATTACAGAAGTTTAGCAAGTTTTGCTTCTATAAGTTACATCTATAAAATATATCTTTGCTTCGCTCCATTTGCGCTGAAGCGGTTCAGTATCTGCGCACACGTTCATGTAGCTTTTTTGAGACTCATTGCGGGTCACATATTGACGTCTGGAGAGAAAAAGAACCGAAAGTTGGCACCGAAAGAATTAAATTTTTTCGATACCGCCCCCGACCGGAGCTTTTCGGTCGGTTCCAAGTAGGAACCGTTTAACGGTGCCCATCCCTACTGTTGTTGCTGCAGTTGGTCAGGTCTAGGTTCAGCAACACTGTGTGCCCAACGGGTGAGCTCCATTCCATCCATGGATTTCTTCTTCTCTGATGGCTCTGGCATATTCCAAGATGACAATGTTAGGATACATCGGGCTCACATTGTTTAAGAGAGGTTCATGAGCATGATTGGCCACAGAGTCCAGATCTGAACCCCATTGAGAATCTTTGGGATGTGCTGGAGAAGACTTTTGGGCAGCGGTCACACTCTCCCATCATCATACCAGGATCTTGGTGAAAAACTAAAGCAACACTGGATCTTTTGACATTGTAGAAGCTCATTGGAACACTGCCACAGCAAATGCACGCTGTAATCAAAGCTAAAGGTGGTCCAACAGAATATTACAACGTCTGAAGTGTGTGTGTGTGTGTGTGTGTGTGCGTGTGTGTGTGTGTGTGTGTGTGTGTGTGTGTGTGCGTGTTCTTGTAATTACGACATTGCGAGTGTGAGTTTTTGACCAACAGAGTGAGGACACTTTTGTACAGTGGGGACATTTTGGGTGGTCCTCACTTCAAGATGGGGTTAGGGTTAGAATTGGGTTTAGATTAGGATTGGGGTTGGGATTAAGGCTAGAGTTAGGGTTAGGGGTTTAGGGTTCAGGGTTAGGGTCTGGGTAATACATTTACATGTCTATGAGTGTCCTCACTAAGATAGAAGTACAAGATTGTGTGTGTGCTTTTTGTAACAGCACATTCAAGTCCTGGCACCGTCGGAATTCAGGTTGCTTTGCTAATTCATTTCATGATTATGAATGTAAAACAACAGTGCGCAAAGCGGGGTACACTATATAAATCCTTCCTCTTTCAATCCTAGAGTGAAGAAGGAAGATTGAAGGTGTTCATGGAGTTTGGATAATATGGATAATGGATCAATTAATCGCAGAGCCTGCGGTTCACAGCGAGTGGACGGCGAGCACTGCAGGCTTTCTGATTGGCTGGCAGGCATGTCAAAGAGCTTCTGTGTAGATTTGACGCAGCATACAGCAAAGTCTTTAATGTGGCCTGTAGCATGCAACAAACCATATCCCTGCATACTGATAAAGGGCTCAAAATTTAAAGCTACAAAACAACTGAATTATTTGCGTAAAAGTAAATGATTAATCCGGGACATTCATGCTAAGAGAATAGAGCGTTTTCCAATAAAAGGTTCTTTAGCGCCTCTTTCTCCCCCTTATTGTCAGGTAATTGTTAAGTACTTTTCCTATAAAACGAATTCCATGAAGCACACTTTTTCAGAATTCATAATAGAACAATCTAAATACATTTTCCCTGGAAATTGGATTTGTGAGACATTGAGGACATTTCACGTTAACGACTTTCACACTTAATAATCCTACCGTCCAGTATTAGAAACTCTTGCCTGTCCAATGGCGCTGCTCCCATTGCATTCGCTCTGACCTGCTGTTTCATAATGTTAGTGACGCTTACGTAAAACTAAAAAGAGTCTGGTCCCGCTCCAGAGCTCAGTGTGTATTTTAAGAGATTAAATTGGGTTTATGATGCAACGGTCCAGATGAGCGGGACTTACAAGAACGTGAACACACGCTCTGCTAATCCTCTCTGCCTTTTATTAGACAGTCACTCACTCAACAGTCCACGACACACCTCGAGTTTGGTGAAATTGACGAAATGATCTTTACAGTAATTTATCTGATTTTGTTGAATCATTTCTTGAATTCATGATTTTTTAATGAAGAAGATTGAAAGGATTCTGTGATTTATGACAATACATTTCTTGGAGAATACAATACATGCATATTGACTGATTAAAATCCTACTTCAAAGCGCTTTCAACACTCTCATCATGTGAACTATTAATTATGTATACATGCAGTTATACCCACGTTAAAAGTAAAGTCATGCGTCAAAATGTGTCCACTCACATCAACAACCAAACCCTGTTTCTGTTTATCACTTGTGAACAGCACATCATTTTCGTTCCATCTTCCACTTGAATTAAGCTTCATAAACGTTCCCTTTATGGCCCACTGTGAACACTTTCCTGCTCGTCCGGAGGCACTTCTTCCACTCTGTGTATGTTTGTTTGTGGAGAGGAACTCATGAATCACAAATTAGGCCTGTAAAACATGCAGAGAACATTATGCACCAGGTTATAGCACAGCAGGAAACCGTTGTAATGACAGTTTTTTATGTTTGAATGATGGTCGAGTCCTCATTTTCCCAGGGAAATTGGTCTGGTTATTTCCTGATTGATTCATAAGCAGCAATCACTCCTGTTATGGCACGTAATGGTGGGTCAAATCTGGAAGTACTTTGAGAAAATCCCAAAAAATGACATCTCGTTACTGTTTTTGAATGAAATCTTAGGTGGAGTCTTGTTTAGAACCACTTTTAGATATGGTTAAGCACTGGTTGTTTTTGGAAAGCCACATATGTTTTTGTATTAGTGTGAATTTAAGAAAACAAAGTACAGATTTTATAGGTTTTTGTCAGACGTGATCACCTTTTGTACTTTCTTTTCTTTCTTTTCCCTCCCGTGACGTCAGTGAATAAAAATGTCCCTCTGACTGTGTACCGATTTGCCGAACATTTCCTAAATGTCAGAGCTCTCTGTCCCTGCTCCCGCTGCAGTATTTCTGTGTGTATTGATCGCTGGTCTCTGTATGTGGGTGTCTCAGAGCGAGGCTGTTGAGGGGAGAGGGCGCAGAGGGGGGAGGTAAGAGGGACAGGCCTGTGATGTTCAGCCTCAGGGCTCAGCTTCATGCCTGCACTAAGAGCCGGACACCTGCAGCGACACTCATGTTTGCTGAGTAGTAACGATTTCTCAACATATGATGCTGTCACTCGGTTGCATTTGTTCATTTGTTTTTGCTTTGTTTTTCTAGCGAAAGCAGCCACTATTCATTCCAATAATCTTATTTTAATCAAACACTGGCTCTTATAGAAACCGAATATTGTCCAAATCTGTGATCTCAGTCAAATGCATGGGTCTTGGAAGGATCTCAGCAAACCAGAATGTGCAAGTGTGTGCCCTTGTAATATATGAACACACATGCTTGTACAGCATATTTTCTAACCACAAACCACATATTGTTTGGATAACTCACTGGATAGAGTTTGCTGGTGCAGGTTGCTATTGTACATTTTAAAATTCTCCCTTGTACGTTTAGTTTTTTTTTTTGACTTTGCTAATAGCAGGGTATGTTATTTAAACCGAATTAGAGAGTTCTGGAGCTTCCTCCGGAAATTGAACTGACAATAGTTCAGCAGTATTGGCCCAAAACATGATTCTGCCCCCTCCTTGCTGACATCACAGCCTTGTTGGGACATGGTGGCCATTCACCAACCATCCACTACTCCATCCATCTGACCATCCAGGGTTACACGGCACTCATCAGTGGACAAGACTGTTTGAAAATTAGTCTTCATGTATTTCTAGACCATTTCTGTTTGTGAGCATTCAATTAACAGTTTGGGGGAGGCCGGATAGAAGGTTTATGCACAACTGCAGCCTCTGGAGGGTCCTACACCTTGATGTTCAGAGGACTCTAGCAGCACCAGCAGCTTCAAATACCTGTCTGCTGCTTTGTAGCAGCTGTTCTCTTAATCTGATGTATTTGTCTGGCAGAAACCGTCCTCATTGTGGCTTGATCTGCTCAAACCCGTCTGTTCTCTGAATCAGCCACAGATCTCTGATCAGTACGATGATTATGCTTAATCTTTCATGAAATATCGAAGGTTTTCATACCTAGTCCAAGGCATTCAACTATTTCTCGCTTTTCATCAGCAGAGAGATCCTTTTTCTTTCCCATATTGCTTGAAAAAGGTGGTCTGCTTAATAATGTGGAACATCCTTTTTCACTTTTCCCTTAACTAGGCTGAACTGAAAACTAATCATTACAGGCGTCTGAGATTGAATGTCATTGAATGTCATTGAAAAACCTTTTCTTTTTCTTTTTTTCCTTTATGACACTGAAATACAATTTGCATAGTAATTTGGAACGTAATGTAGTTACTATTGGTGGTGTTCATATTAATTCAAGGTGGAAGTCTGTAAAATTGCAAAATGAGAAGAACGATTTGGTCTCCCCTCCCCTCCCCTCCTGACGGGACCTGAAAGCCCCTTTTGTAAAACATTTAAACTTACAAACTGCCACTTTAAAATTGCCTCGGGGGCCAATGGATAAAGTATGCTCGAGGGTCGAACTGCCAGTAGCAACATGTAGCTTTCTTACTTTCAAGGAGCATGGATCGATTCTAGACATGATGAACATGTTTACATAGTCTATTTGATTGTCTGTCAACGATTGAGAATTAGAGACAAGAAAATTGACAGTCTTCTACATTCAGCAGTTTTTTTTGTGTGATTTCAAGTTCACACGGTCCATTGCACAAACCAAGGACTGCTTCAAGCCCCTATTCATTATCTTTCAAAACTGTATTCACATTCAAATCAATACAATGGAAACTCACTGCATAATTTAGTATTTTTCAGAAGGTTTTCCACCAGTTCTTTTATTCTGCTTTCTCCCATTTACGGTGCAATGCTACAGACATGTCCAGGACACCCATGGAGCAGTTTTTATAACCCGCGGCCGAACACGAGACATTCAATACAGCTGCGAAAGGTGCAGGTTTGGGGTCAGATATCTGTGAACAGAAAGCTGATATTCAAATGTGGGACGAGTGAGAGGGAGGAGGGCTGGGGTCGGGTCACAGAGTCTGACCCACAGTGAATTTCAATGAAGAAAAGCTGATTAAGTCCAGCCAGAGCTCTATTTCTGGACTGGCATTAAAATGGTTTGTTATGGGTGGATCTGAAATTGGCGAGACTTTCTATGGCTTTGTGAATGGGATTGTTGTGTAACGATGACGTCACAAGAGTGCTATACCCAAGACATTTTTTCCCTCGCCTTCATGTGAGGGACGCAGTGTGTCGCCTTGAGAACCATATTCGATCAAAGCGGCAACTGCCTGTGTGTAGAAGGGACTGGCAGAGTGCACCATGGACACAGGCAGCAATTATTTATCAACATTTATTAATATATGGTCAATTTAGAGTGACTATTATTAATGTACAGAGAGGGCAGCCTCATGTCAGACTTAGTGGTTTCACTTCGTATTTAGTCGGCTGGTATTACACCTACTATTTAAAATATGCACAGATTTTCTTTTACATAAGTGGCTGTAGGTTGGTAAAGCGCTTATACCCACTGTCCCAAAAGTCAGTGACACAATCCTCACTCCAACACCTTTCCCCCAGTTTTGTGTGTGTTTCAGTGAACTGTTCTTTGATGAAGTGCTTTGCGTGGCACAGCGCTTTAAGTACATGACTCAGAGCCATGTACCACAACAAACGTGATCCTCACTGCCCCGTCTTTCAGTTTCTATATTCAGTCGCCCCACACAGCTCCGACTGAGCGCACCCTCCTCCTCTCTGTACCTGCCCCGGGGCCGTCCAGCCCTGTGACGTCATTCCAGCGTCACACAGAGCTCAATGGGAGTTGAGCCTATCAGAGACGAGGAGATGCTCTGGCAAACCATCAATGAATGAACGTGCACATCTGACATGTTCATCCGTTTGAGCTACAACACTAAAGCCATGCACAACAGGACTGGTCTCTTTGATTATGCTCCGATACTTTTATTCGTCGGTTCCTTTTTGCGTTGATTTTGTGCCGTCTATCCAGCTACATGTTGATATTTATTGAGTGTAGACAATGTGACTGAAGTCTCTCATTGAAAAGCACAACAGCAGCATGCGTATCTGCAATTCTCCTGGCTGTTCTATCATAGGGTGTGGTTTGTTAGAAAATTACGCCACAGATGGTAAGACAAAACCAATTGCATTTGCTTACATTGTGCAAATCCCAAGTCTGCATAAGTTGAAAAGAGCTGCCAAAGACAGTTCTTCAATGAATATACGAGGCACGCTCAGACATTGCTTTCTTGTCTACAGGGGAAATTGCCATTCGGAAAAGCAATTTGAATTAATAGAATAGAATTAAATCGCTATTTATCATATTGGATGCCATCTTTCTTGTATAGCCAAAACTTTGGCTCTCAGGCATTGTATGTGTTGGGTTGCATATAAGTATGACGCGCAACAGAGGTTATTTATCCCTCTGCATGTGGAAGCAGAGCCAGCCTTGAATGGTCAGACCTACAAAATTAGATATCTTTAAATTCAAGTTTTGGTCCAAAATGTGGGGAAAATAAGGGGGGAAAAGTGAAAACATTTGGGGGGAAAAGTGAAAAAAAAAATTGAGGGAGAAAGTCGAAAAAAATTGGGGACAAAATTAGAAAGATTGTGGAAAGTGTTTTTTCTTCTGTCCTTTGGTGGTTAAAGGACGTTTCTTGGTTGTTTCACCTCCAATAAAGGATACAAATGTAAAAGAAATTAAATGGAAGGAAAAGGGAAAAAAAAACATTATTAATCTGTTTTATTGTTCAATATGACAAATATTTTAGTGCAGATGATGAAAAATGTATCATTCAGGTATCGGTATCGAAAACCAAGTATTGTTAAAGTACCGTTATCAGATTTTTTGTTGTTGTTGTTTTTGTTTTTACGGTGCCCGGCCCAATAGTCTTGAGTTCATGTCTCCGGGTCCTGCACTGATGGTATATAAACTCATTATAAACATATTTTTAATGTATCCTCTCGGACACCGCTGTTCTTTCTCTAACAATGACAAATATAGAGCAACATGAGCCGTTCACTGCTGCTTTGTATTTCTGACTTTAGGCTTGAATCAGACTGAAGGTAATCAAGTGAATACGGGGTTAACACAGTTGCCCCCCGACTGATGCTAATCCCATTTCCGTGGAATAATCCTTCGCTGTCCGGCCTCCGCGGCAGCAGCCTATGACCGACCGACCACAGGCATGAAGCCCATGTAGCTCCAGCCTATTTTTAAACTCAAATTGTAACATAATTAAGAGGCAATCGATGAAGTCAATTGAGGGAGAGAAGAAGAAAGGTGGAGAGCGTATACATAAACATGTTAACGGCCCTCGAGGGAGCACTATATAAGCCTGATACTCTCTCCTCTGTGCAGACGATTCAAGGCTAATCGCAAAGAGACCAATATAGCACAACATAAAGGCTGCTAATGCAGGGAGGGAAGACATTCAAGCAATCGTTTCCAATAGAAGTACTCAATTTAAACAATTACTAAACAGGATTTTGGGGAAAGGACTCAACAGATAAAATAGAATGATAACATAGTGAGATAGTTGCCGAGGACTGTCCATATATAGTATATATTCTAAATACCGGTTCTATTTGCGAAAGTTGGTGCTTACGTTACTTGCTACTTATGCAAAACTTCAAAGGGCGCATTAAAATCAGGATAGGCCTGTCATGACAACATTGAGGCTGGAAAATATGGCGATAAGCAATATTACTGAGGACCAATTTTTGCCACTTAAAGCAATAACATTTCACCCAATGAACAGAATGAAATACAAACATTTATTTTATTATATTATAACATCGTAATTGAAAAATGCCCCCCCCCCAAAAAAAAACCTGACCAAAGAAATCTCTTCCTGACTAACTTTACCTGGAGTGGGTACGTCTCCAGCTCGTCTCCATGGAGATGTTGATAAAAGGCAGCCGAATATGAGATTAAAATAGTTTTGAGGTTCTCATCCAAATCCATTCTTTGATTACCGACAACAAAAACAGCAGTTTCTGCATCTAGTTGCTCAGTAGGGGCATGTTTTGTTTTGCTTTTAATGGAAAATGGTGCGCAGTGTGCCTTTAAACTAACACACACAAAAAGACAATTCTTAAGAATCTGTGATTTATTGAATGATAAATTGAGTAATTATCGTGACGGATTTTGACGGAAACAGCTTGTTTTATCTGAGTCCTGGTCTAGTCTCGACTAAGTTTGAAGGTGTTGTCCTAGTTTTTTGTGTTTTTTTTTTTTTTTTTTTTACTTGGCCCTGGGTTTAGTTCTCACGTTAAAGGAACAAGCCACCGTTGTTCCATACTGAGATATGTTCTTACCTGAGCTTAGACGAGTTGATACGTACCTGTCTGGTCTTTGTGCGTGCCCATAAAAGCTTCCACCCACGTTTGGAGCTATAGGAATACATTGGGAGAGGCCAAATAGGGGGAGGAAAATACTTAATATTAACATTTTTAAACTCCTTATAGTCCCTTTAAACATAGAAAATGGTCTGACTATACTTAAAAAAAACTATAATTTTGAAAGTCGTCCACCTTTTGCTGTTGTGCTTGTGGGTGTCTGCATCCAACAGCAACACACATGAGTCTGGGAAGTAGCAGAGTTGCCACAAATTTAAAGATATAAACACAGAGAGAGGCAGACTTCCATTCACATCGCCGCTGTAAACACTCCAGCTGAATCTTCTAAATACTGGTTAAAAAGATATCTCTAAGTAGCGATTCCAGTGAACCTGCAAACAAGAATGTTGTGCTCAGAGTGCGGTCATTTCAGGCATCTGTCACTTTCATTACATCGAAAAACATTTGTATTCAATCATTGTGGATATTATGCTAAATTATTCAAATCAAACCACTGTGTTAGCCAGAACATGATTTCAGAGCCATAACAACAGCATTTTGCAACAGCCCTGGTGGTGAAAAGGTGCCACTACATCCACATAGACAATAGCACATTTTTATCGGTGGTATTGATCGCCGCTGTCCCTGGGATGTAATCAACGCTGTGTTCGCTGAAAGTAGTAAAACCGGATTAATGCTGCCAGGCCCACTGTAAAATATCCATTGAGTTGATTCTGTGAAAAGCTCAAAGATTCATAATTTATCAGTGGGAAAAGACAATGGTGTAGACTTTTGATTACACGGAGAATATATGGGGAAACGCAGTGTTTACAGCGGCTGCATATCCCAACAGGTTCCAGATGGAGAGAGATCTGTTTGACAGTGATGATGATCAGGTGTAAATAAACACGTTTCAGTTTCAGTTATTATATGAAATAAACAACACGTGAGTTCACTGTATGATTACCGTAATTGCCATGTTTTTACACTGTTTGGCTTCACGCTATTTCTATCTAGGACTGGCAAAGAGCTATTGAGTTTACTGACTTTTGGATGTTTTGATTGATGTGGGCACCGGTGCGTAAATGTTTTAGGACATTTGATTGCTTGCCATTAGTGGTCACTGGTCATTAAAAGAAAAAAAGCACAAGAAGCAGGCACAACTCTTTTCCCAATTCCCCCAGCAGCACTGAAGAATGGCTCAAATTATGCACCAAGCAAGAACAGGGTATTATGCAAAATCTACTTTTTAGAGCTTTCTCCCTCATTATAATGAGTGTTTTTGTTTCTTTCCTTTTAATGACAAATTAAAATGACATGTAGTGGTCTGCAAAGTTAGTGTCGAGAAAACCTGGAATACCAAAACAAAATGCAATCAACTTTTGCCTCATTACAAATGCCTAATGCTGACTGTTTACCCCGGGACAGTCCTGGCGACAGAGAGGCCCCTGGTGCACTCATCCTCATGCAGCTCCAGTGTTGAGCCGTAACGAGTCGGTGACTTCGAGGCGCCTCATTCATAATAAAGAGGCCGGTCCCGCGGGCAGCAGCGGCTAAATGAACTGGGAACGAAGGCAGGCAAACAGTTTAGGCACTTCCCCTGCTCCGAGCACCACACAGGATAATTAAACAGCGTTAAACAGTAGAGTGTGCGGAGGTGAAGGCAGGAGAAGCCTGGACCTCCTGCAGCAAATATAAAATCTTTTTATGGGATTGATTATAAGGTCCAAAGTAAATGCTTTAATTTGTAGTAATCAGTATTTGTACAGATGGCATGGGCAGAGTCTGGCTGATCATATAGAAGCACATTTGACATCACCTTTCACGACTGTAGTTGCAACATATGACTTGGAATGTTCTGTGTGGCTTTAAAAAAAGTCGTCTGCAAATCCTTTCCTTTGTGTTGCTCACTCTAACCACTTGTGAATCTTTTGTAACCATAAAAATAAAGTGTGAGGTTATATTAAAGGCACTGCACAACATTTTGCTGTAGCCAATACAAAACATCTACTTAATGACCAGCTGGACACCAGAAATGCTATTTATGCAGTGGGTAATCAGAGAATGAATTTGGCTGCCTTCAGTCGACATCTCCATGGAGACGAGCCCCCGCTCCCGGTCAGGTCTGAGGAGAGGTGAGCCGCTCACAGCAAGCTCACGTTTCAACCAAAAACAAGTGTAATATTAATAAAAGATGCCAGTATGTTGTTATGAAGCTTCAAATTCAATCTGGAAGAACTGAAGAATTAATTCATCGCCTCATCACCAGCAGCTCTTCACCAGTCATCCAATCACAGTCCCATCTCAAGCCGCAACAACAGCCATCTATCACCCAGGACGCCCTTCTTAAGCTTCCTTGTCCATCGCTGTTTCCCAGCTGTGCTGCGCCCCTCCTCCGCCTGGCCTTTCCTCTGCTCGCCGTTGTCAACTGGCCGTCCCGGGAAAACTCTGTCAATCACTCATCATCGCCACAAATTTCCTATCATTAATTCAATCATCCGTCAGGGTCTGAGCAGCAATCATGATTCATGTCCAATAAAACTGTCCTAACCCACTCTGTTTTTGTGAATCTTTTCAGGTTATTTTTTGGGTGAAATGTTGAGTTGTAAAAAAAAATCCTCAAACTTCTCAATTATCTACTCACCTATGTTCTATTATGTATTTACTCATCTTTATTACATAAAAAAGAGATTGTTTATCTCAGTGGGACTTTCCTGGTTAAATAAAGGTCAATTAATTAATTTATAGTGATAGTGAAACAGATATAGCCAAGATCTTTTTCTCTTCTGCTCCTTTTTATTCAGACTGTATTGGCTTGTCACTTTTGAATGAAATAAATAAAAGCAAAAGAAAATGAAGATGAACTATTATGCCAAGGACACACTTCCTGAAGCCTCATTATGGCCGTTGCAAGAAACAAAACCGCTTTTTTTTTTTTTTCAACCGTTGCCTTCAGCTCACAATTAGGTATTCAACGCCTCAGGCCTCAGAAACCAGCACAACAAACTTGCAGACACGTGGGACGTATTAGTTAAACATTGAGTGATTTCAGAATCGTCTCACTCCGGCAGACAAATCATTTACAATGCCCTTTAGACTGTTAAATATGCACACTACCCCCAAAAGTGATCAATGCAGAGCTACTGTCATAATCAGAACAAAGCCGCGGGGGATTAGCTTTGTTTATCATCATTAGCCGACTCTCCAAATGAAATTACCTCTGCAAACGTATGAGTGTATTTGTTTTATTGTGGTCGTTTGCTGATGATGGATGAGCGCAGAGGAGGTCGGGGCAGACTTTGAGCAATGTGTCTCTATAGTTGAGCGGCGGCCATGACAGTTGGACCGGGGGAAATGTTCGTGGAAGACGGAGAGGTGCCACGAACACATTCATCATAAAACGCAGACACCGCCATTAGTCCTTGATCTACTCCTGGGCTTCTGACTTACATAAGACACAGACAAGGATCAAATAGAGATTTTTAGTTAAAAGGCTTGGATACATAAGAGTGTGGAGAGTGGTCTGGGTAATTAGGTTTAAACTATGCATGAGGTGCTGTTATTCGCTCTTGATGGCATATATACACACGGCTGTAATGAGCTTTCCACAAAATAATTTGATACTATATTTTGCATATTGAAAAAGCAGAAAAATTATGATGCTCCCTCCTGCAGTTCTGAAAGTAGGTTGACGCTTCCAAAGATATATTTTCAACAGAGCACAGATGTAGCCGACAATCCTCTCAGTCCAAGACTCCCTTTTTGAAATCAACGACAAGTCAGAGTCATTGTAATAAGCTCAAGTTACAAATTCATCAAATGTATGTATTAGTTTTCCTGTATTTACCATCTGTGTTCACTCAATGATCCCACCTTTGTACTTAAACCATCCATCCATTGTCTTCTGCTTTATCCGGGGCCGGATAGCGGTCGGATAGACCAGGAGGCACCCGAAACATGCCCGAGCAGCGACTCTACTCCGAGCTCTTCTCTCTTCGTTTGTACTTGAACCATTTTTTAAAAGCTGTTTAAATAAAGAGGTTGGTAGTGCCATGGACCTGAACGCTGAATCAGTCCGAGCCCGAGTTCTCAGATCTGAGCCTCAAGTCAAGTCTGGAGTCTGAACCTGAGACTGAAGTAAAACTGCAACACAGACATGAAAAACTGCAGCTGCTATTGGCATTTTGTGCTGTAAGGAGAAACATACGGATAAAGTAGGCTACGTTTACCTTGTCCTCAACATTTCACCCATCCTAGAAACCATCCAAGTCTATAGTGACAATCATTGCCTCACCAAACATCGAGAGCACAGCACAAGAACAAGTCTTTTCTGCATTGAATAAACCAGTTCCAAAAGCTCTTTCACCAAAGTCACAGAGTTACGGAAACTGGCTGCAACAACAAAACTCTGCTCTGACTCTTTCCAAAGTGGTAACACTCTGTCCCGAGTGAGAATAAGTTCACGACCTTGGCTTTTAAAATTCTAAAATGGGAAACAGTGGTCTAAAAGTAGCTTTGATGGCGGTGCAACTTGTTTTTGGGTCAACTGGTATAGTCATTATTGCGATTAACGCGTAAAACAGTGGCAACGATGGATTCTTGTAATGATTTGATGTGTTTAAAGCATGATGCCCTTCCTAAATCCATCTGGCTCACTTGCTATTCATTCATTTATATCATTTTACCAGAACTTGAAAACAATGGACCTGGGTAGGTTCATTTTAAGATTTTTTTTAGATAATGTTTTTGTCCCTGTGAGAAAATGTGCCCTTCCTTCAAAGCAGCAGTGGGTCAGTTACCCATCTCCAGATCTTTTTTATTGTTCACCTTAAGCCAGAAACACGGAGGAAACGAGACATAGAGAGAACACAAACTCTAGAACCTGAAAATTGAACCCGGGATCCTATTGCCCTTTCTGGTCACTCTTATTAGCAACACTTCTGTAACATTAATTACAGAAAATGTAATATTTGCTTATGCAGTCAATGATTGTGAATGTGAATCAGGGTGAACTCTGCCTCAAGCCCATAGTTGCTGTCATCGATTCAGACTAGGGTTGCACTGATCCAGTACTGGTATCAGATATCGGAGCAGATACTGGATAAAATACGATATCGGGTATTGGCTACAAATATCTCATACTGAACCGATACCAGTTTTGGCTTTAAAAACACAACTTTCACCAACTGATCGCTGCACATAATGGCCCAGCATGCTAAAGCTAGCGGCAGAATGCTAACGCTAGCGAGAAAAATCAAGGCGTGGTCAGAAACTAACGTAGAAACACCTAAAGAAGACTAATGGATTACAATAACCACTGCTGGAGCGGCCACGTGTTTAGTTTAAAATGCTGTAGCAAAGGAATAACTCATCTAACGTTTTTTTGTTGTTGTAATGATCAGAGAGTTAGCCAAAGATATAAAAAAGTTCAGGGATCTTTGTTAAATGCTTCCCATTAGTTTATTAATAGATATAACTGATAATGACAATCATGACAAGACAAGATAAGACTTTATTGAACTTATAATAGAGAAAAGGATCGTATCGGTTAATATCAGATATTGGCAGATTCTCAAATCCCAGTATCAGGATCGGAAACAAAAAAGCTGGATCGGTGCGTGTCTAATTCCGATCATCAGCAACTCTTAATAAGAACAAATTATCTTTGCACAGAGAGAGCTCCGATCGACCAATCTGAGAAGTGAACCCACAATCTTGACACTGAGACACAGAAAGACGAACCACTCTGCCGTAATGTACTCCGACCGGAACAAAGACCTCCCACACTAACCGCTACCTTTCATATTCCCTCCCGCCAGATATGACTAAGGCCCCCTCAGCCCTGAACTCAGTAATTGACCGGAGTGAGTTTGTTCAGCCCAAAGTGAAGCGTGCCCCTTTAATAACACTTGTGGAAATGGCCGCCCCTCACCGCCGCGGCTGCTGCTGCTACTGCCATTATTTTTGTGCCAGAAGCCTCGCAATTCAGTCTGAGAGCACACTTTCAAAAGGTCCAGTGCCTGGGAACATAGCAATGAGTAATCGATGACTCAGAGCAGAGAAAAACATGTTACTTCTTGGTTTGACAGCCCACTTTCATGAATATATTAAAGGCTGCCCACATCAATTCTGAAAAATAAATGTGTTCAATGCAACAAAATAGCACCTTTTTTTTCCTTACATTTTAGATGAGTTGTTCGGCAATCACTTATTCCAGGTTTTGGTGGCAGAAGCAGCGAGCAAAAGCAGTGGCTCAGTTGGACCGTTTGCCCATTGATCCAAAGGTTGGTGGTTCAAATGTTGCCCTAAAAGTAGTTAAAGGATGTTTAATCTACAGCAACGATACACATCACCTCCTATTTGATCAAACTGATTCAAACTTCTACTGCCACACATTACATCAGTTCTTAAATGACTCTAATGAGCGCCGTATTATGGCTTGCAAAATGGCCTAATCACAGAGCAGCTAATGGCCTCAGTTCATTACTGACGGCATGGGCAGACCCGCAGTGGATAAATAATGCAGGAGAATGAGTTCCACTGACCCAACAATCCCCCCCCCCCCCGTGTGTCCCTGTACTGAGTCTGTCCGGTGAGTAAACAGCGTCCGGATACAGCAGCTCATCAGGGACTCGTGTAGAAGAACAAGCCCCGAAACAAATGAAACACAAAGAGAATCTCAAGAGTGTAGCGGCGAACAGAGGCACGATAAAGGTGAAGCAAACAACCCCAAAGCACTTTACATTGCTACTACTCATCTGGCCGCAGCTGCCCCGAGGCTAACTGATGCAAGCATGATGTAAACACAACAAACCAATCAATGTTCACCACTGAACACACCATCCACTACACACATACATAAAGGCAAGGTTCGGTGAACACAAAACAGTATATTCAGATTAAAGATGCTCCACCACATGAGCCACTGTCGCCCGCTTTTATCTTTTGTAGTTCTTAAAAGCCGGTATTCTCAGGATACACCGAGAGGCTTGTGCCAGGATCAATGTGCCAAATCAATATCTGAATCGTTACATAAGGAGCAGAAAAAACAAGAAACCTCAATTCGTATCTTGTTAAGTTTTTTTTCTGCTTGGGCTGACGCTTAGAACTTTTCTTATCTCAGCACTTCCATCGTTCCACCACCTCTCTTTTGTCTGCGTCGATGAGAGTGTCCTGCAATGAAAGACCTTCCACTTTTTGCTTTAAAAATGATTAAAATCCCCTAACCCTGAGGTAGGACGGACAGTACACCTTTGCAGGAGCTATTTTAAATAAATACCCGCATTCTTAGGCCTGTGGGCGTCCTAAAATATCCCTGGCAAACGCATTAATGCCTGTATCGTCCTGTTCCACCTTTAGATCACAAAGGATCCATCACTGAAGGCCAACTGCACCGGGTACAGTGCCACCCTTTTACCACAGCATCTTAAGAGGCTTTATCTAATGCATTATTCTCTCTCGAAAACTTCTAAACAAACTGTGTGCTACTTTTTAGACAAAGTTCCGCGCTTGACGCCGCATGAATAATTCTCGCATTCAAATTTCTGTCTGCCGTTTATCTTCGGGATGATTCACTCTGGGCTGGTGTCCCCAAGTGAGCGGCTTTATCTCTGCTTGCTCCCGGATATTTCTCCTCCTATAATCGGCCGCATCTGAGTTGTTTTTGTGCACGTCTATCCCCCCCCCCCCCCCCAAGCCAAACAGCTGTCCCGCTAAGTCGCAAGAAGTGGGTCTGTCTCTCCGACCGTACAGCGCGGTGTTTTGGTCACGTGTCCCGTTTGAAGACGCGCCTCCTCCCTCTTTCTACTCCGGGGGACGGGCTCGTTTGAAGTATTGATTGAAGTAGCCCCGTTGTCCCTCGAGTGCTATTATGTAACGGAGAAACGAAAATCCACAAAGTCACCCGAGGATGGGACATGGGCTCGAGCTGGGGCAAGATTATGTGGATGGGAGTCTGGGAAGAACTTTTGCTGATAGGCACTCAAGCAATGGAGCTGTAGGCAATTCATTATCCATATTCACGTGACGCACTGTACATTATCCAAATATATCAGTAGCATAAATTAATGTGGTCTCAATAGTAACATTTCAGGGTAAAGATACAAAGAAAAGCTTCGATACTCTATACCAGAGGTTCTTAAACTTTAAATCAAAAGGTCCGAATAATTAGTTTTGAGCTCATTGTACAAAAAGAATCTGAATTGGTTTTGTTGCCACTGAACATATTTGACATAATTAACTTCTAAAACTTTAAAACTATAAGACTATAAAGGCATGTAAAGTAGATTAGTATGGAATATGATAAGAAGCAACAACAATTTGATACAGAACAACAGCGTGAATGTATTAACAGAGGTACAGGTCCATTAAAGCAGCTATACCTGCTTCAAACTCATCTCAGTCTTTTCCTAATGTATTTAATCAAAATTTGTCACAGGGACAGAGTTTAAACCAGGTTTCACAACTTTCAGAGAGGAAAACTGTCACTTCACTGTAAAAAATGTCTAGCCCGACATGTTATGTTTAAAAGGCTTTAAAACCAGTGTTTTTTGGATAAATGTCTGCTTTTACCATATACTAAAGGACAAAATCAATTTTATTCCAACACAGAAAAAAAAAAAAATCAAGGACAGCTCCTTTAAGTGGAAACATTTAAATAGTAAAAAGGTAAAATGCATTTGTCAATATACTAATTCATTCATTAGAGTGTATTTTAACATGAGCAAAATATGCATAATTCTCTAAAGTATCCAGTCTAGTTTAGTCCCGATCAAAACCAGCTCAATATCTGGAGATGTGGTCACTGGAAGCTTCTCGTGACATGTTGCCCCAGCATTGAAGGGTGGGTCAAATACTGAAAGCAACTTTTTTGCGGGGACGATCAAGAGCATCTATATAGAGTTTACCTCATGACTGGAGTTGCCCCAAAATTAGATGCCGCACTTCCTGACCTGACAGTAGTATTCCCAAATTCCCAGGTCACTTTTGGGTTGATATCCTTCGTTTAATGGGGTCAACTGTGGACAAAACGGTGCAAACTTGTATCACATCAATCAGGAAGTGACGGCAGCCTGACGAGTGTGAGCCAGTGTCATACATCAAACTCCACTGTGTCTGAAAATAGGCCAGTGAGTGATGCTATCTGCTCTCTCATTATTACTTTGTCTTATCGGACGGATCACACGACTTCTTGATGTGTTGTACAGAGACTGGGGGGGGGGGGAAACTCCTAAGATGTTCCCCAGAAAGAGTAAAGAAACTGGGCTAGAGTCCTCACTGGGATGAAGAGCGGTTATTTACCAGACACTCTGCAAAAATACAACAGACAGAATGGATGATCCGACAGTGGAGAGTTTAGCTTTTTGAAGAAAAGAGTTGTTTGGACATGAAGGAAGTCAGCGTGAAGCTGCTTTGTGTCCCACTCTCTTTGCACCACAGAGTTTTACAAAGTCTGCGCGTTTAACTCATCAACAAAAACTATAGAAGGGACTTTGTTTACTGTCGTTTGGAGAGAAAAAGTAGATGGACATTAGTATTATTAATCAATGGAGTTTACCAGAAGGGAATCTTTTTACCTATTTTATGCATGCCCTTGTAGTTTTGTAGTTTTAATAGTTTAAACAGGCAAAATAAGTTTAACTTCTGCCTAAACCACTTGGTCACAAATTACAAGGATCTTGATGCTGTGTCTGATGCTGCGTCTGAAAAAATAACCTACTACTACTATTATTATTTATATCTACCAAGTTTTTTGTTCTATGTTTAGAAAATTCTAGTTTGTGGACCTGTTCACTGACAATAGCAATGAATAAAACCTATTCTGATTCCGATCCTGGTACAATCCGGCAAATGAACTGTTACAGATGTTCATCAGATAAGTAAGGGATAATGCACAACGTGGTGTCCATTATCAGAAATAACTGGACGATGTGGAGGCCTGAACGTTTGCTTCCGCAGAGTCCAGTTCTGATAATGGACACCTCGGAGAGCATTATCCCGCTTATAACATGGTCCTGCGAACTGAAACTGTTCACTGGGGCCTGTTTGTTTATTTTTTTAAGTCCTTGGCAGGAGTTTTCTCACTTTTTAATCAGTTTTACCTGAAAGTAGTTCCAGCTCAGTTGTCTATCGTTAGTATGGAAACAGCTGCAGCGGAGTGATTTAGGAGTGATATTTAACTGTTGCCGGGCTAGGTGTACATTATCACTTTTTAACGGACACCTTCCAGCCAATCAGAATCGAGTATTCTCCCAGACCTTGATATAAGTGAATGTTTTCATGTATGTGCATGTTTTTGTATTAGGAGTTTATTCTATGATCTAACACCAACACTAAAATACCACCCTGTTTGTCCCATGTTGCTTTTTCATCACACACTGGACGTGACATTTCAAGAATGTTTCAGAGATGCTCTGGGATTTGCTCTCTCACTGCCAATTAAGATAAGACACGTAAGTGAAAAACATTCCTGGACACATACCAGGAAGCAGAAAACATGTCAAGGCGTTCGACAGAGGACAGAGACGAGTCAAGGACCCCCGGCACTACGACCCCTCCCACACCTCCCACACCAGCCAGTACTTTAAAAAGGATTCACAGATGTTTAGGAAAGCTTTGCAAAAGTTATATATTGTATTAATTGAGTATTTACCAATTGTTTTGTCAATTGTTTACAAATGAGTAACAAATGCTTAATAGAGTGTATTTATTATGAATTACTCAAAGAAGAACTAAGTATCTAACCTTAATAAATCCTTTTCCTAGTCCCTCTGGGGTAATGCAGGTGTTAATGGGATGATTGGGGGTCTTTTATCTCCCCCTGGTGCCTCGGCCCTGAAAACAATTGCAATTTTCTCCTACCTAAGGGTTGCAGTCACCAATACACACTAATGGAATCACGAAGAAGAAGCTAACAGGCTAATGGGCAAAGCTAATTGAGGGCTAGCGGCACTTTAGCAGTGTTTACAGCCAAGTTTGAGTGATTTTTTTTTTATCTCCATTGTGTAATTGGATGTACAATATCCCTCTCTCCCATTGTCTTTTCTGTCAGCAGAGTATTTACTCATGACACCTGCAGTGGCGCTTATAGCCTCTAGGGGCATGAGTTACTTAGTTCTGCTTTAACTCTTTAATAAAAAAAAATCTATTACCTAGGCCTCCGCTGACACGAGCCCGTCACATTCGGACTGAAGGGCAGTGGGGCGCAGACTCCACACGGTCCCGGTTTGACACGCAGGACTCCCCTGTGTGATGTACGAGCCTCTTCAAAGGCGTCACAGACAAACTCCGCGCGCTGGACACTCTCAATATGTGACCTTTCACCCCACTGGACCCTTGAGATTGAACATTTTGTTTTCTGCATAGTTCCCTACATTCTTACCATTTTGTATTCGCTCATGGGTCATTCGTAAACCTGGATGCTTCTAATTGACTGAGAAAAGGCTGTTTGTATTTTTCCTTTGTGACTCTCAATCATCTTCCTTTGCAAAATGCTTTATATTGTTCCTCCATTTTCCCCCTATTTCCGCCATGTCGTCTCTTTGAAACAGAGACCAGGCCTCTCACATAATTAACTGCAGTGCTCTCTCCTGGACCTTTCGTAACAACTAATGCGATAGTTTGTCTTCCGTTTTATGAGCGGGATGTTCTCTGAGAGGTTTTTGTTAGATAAAATAAAAACAGAGTGCTCCCCTGCAGACTGGATTCATACAGTGCAAATATCTCATGATTTAGGCCTGTGCTGATGGCAGAGGAAGTTGGAGGCAGCAGTAAAAGCGATTCCAGTCCAAGCAATAAAAGCGTAAATCCTGTCTCCAGCGTAGCTGTGACTTTCTCTGGAATAAAAGGAAGAGCCCATTTATAGAGCTTTATTAGAACCCTCTGTGTGGAGATATTAACCATTACCTGGATGCTTTTCATTATAAAAGTGGGCTCAGCAGTTTTAGAAGCAATAATGTGCTTCCTTGTGTTTGGTATTTAGGCATTAGGATTTCTTTCAATATTTACAAAAGAGAAGAAGGAGGACAGAGTAAATTATTTGTAATACCAACAATCAGTTAAACACCGCACATGTTAAACAATATTTAAAATCATGTCAGTCGTCCAGTTTGTCGAGACGCCTCATCAGGAGTGTGGCCAAAAAGACATCACAAGCAGTTCAGTGCAGTTATTTTAGGCCCTTGAGTATTTTCAAAAGAAAAAAAAAACATTGTCATGATTTCTCAGAACTAGATGGCCCCAGCAGTGTTCAAGGCGATGTGTCTGTCTACGAATGTCCTTTTTACCAAGCACGCGGAAAGACTTACACAGCCTTCTGAATGTGCTGTAGAAACAACACCTCACAACAAAAAGATCCTGAGCTCAGTTGCTTGACCATTGTGTGGAGTTTGCATGTTCTCCTTAAGTCTGGATGAGTTTCCTTTAGGTGCTCTGGTTTGCCCTGTCAACCAGAAATATGCACATTAGGCACATTAAAGACCTCCTGATATTTTGCATTAAGCCCTTAAATGTGGAACTCCCTCCCTCTGACTGAGGCTAATTGTACAGGCTTTTAAAGCAGCACTAAGTAACTCATACCCCTAGAGGCCATAAGCGCCACTGCAGGTGTCGTAGCATGTTGCAGTTTTTTACTCATTAATTGTCTGTGAGAATAAATCCTACGCTGACAGAAAAGACAAAGTGAGAGAGGGAAATTGCACATCCAATTACACAATGAAGATCATTTCTTTCACTCAAACATGGCTGTTAATACTGTTTAAGTGGCGCTAGCCCGCAGCTAGCTTTGCTCGTTAGCCTGTTAGCTTCTTCTTTGTGATTCCATTAGTGTGTATTGCGCCTCTGACCCAGTGCAGGAAAACTGCAAATGTGGTTTTCTGGCCAGAGACACCAGGGGGAGATGAAAGACCCGCCAATCATCCCATGAACACTTGTATAACCCCCATAGGGACTACGAAAAGGATTTATTAAGGGAAACAAGTTACTTAGTACTTACTTACTTTGAGATGAGCTTCTCCTGGTTGTCTTTAATGAACGCCAGTATTTAGTGTTCTGTGCACTCTAAACCTGTACAGCACTGTTGGGCAATGATGTTTTGTAAATGTGCTTTATAAATAAACTTGACCTTGACCTTGTTGAGATCCTGTACATTCAACTTGGTCCTCTGATGCAGGCGTTCCCAAAGTGGGTGTCGGGCTGCTCTGATAATAAGCCAAATATCAAAATGTATTATTCAAACGAATGCACTGATGGATTCACACATACCGCAAATCTCTGAGCGTGGCCTCTTTTATACAGTACCTTTTTATCGTATTTTTCATAAAAATTCACCAATTACAGTCTCCACTTGAGTCTCCACCTGGCTCTCTCTTTTTTTGGAGACAGAAGATCATTTTCATTCACTCACTCACCAAATAAAGCATCTAATAAAGTCCCAATCTGGTTCCATCATGAGCCACGGACTTCATCTCTTCAGACCGTCCATCATTATGTCCGTGTGCTCCACGTGCCGCTGCTGTGACGTATCGATCGAGTCTTGCGTAACCGCTGCTTTCATATTCAAACGCACTGCAGACCGTAAGTACTTCAGAGACACGAGGGGGGGCGTCTGGACCTACCCCCGGGACATGTACAGAGGGAGAGGGCTCACTTTGTAGAATAAAGAGAAAGTGTCATGATTAGGGCGCACAGGAGACACACAGAGAAGGTTAAAGAGGGTTTCTGTAGGGTTCGTTCACAGGCGTGGGTTTGTGTTGAAAGTGAGAAGCACAGAAGTAAGCAGATAGAGGACGTCCAGTGCAACTTTAACTGTGTTTTCCATGAGGATTGAACAACAAGCGCTGAGCAGGAGGTACTTAGATAACTTCATTTGAAAATAATAATGGCTTAACTTTATACTTTTTACAGTAAAACGTTATGAAAATTTGAACCTTTTGTTGAATAAAATGTAAATAAAATATGAAAACATTAAAACAATAGTAAAATAATACATAATTGTCAACTAAAGTAATGCTAAAGGGGAACCACTGCATTATCGTAGCTAATTTACTTTCATTACATTATTCGTGACACAAGAAACGCTAGAATATTTTTTTTTGTGTTTAAAACTACCTTTGTTGCTCTTGAGTGTAATCTGCATCCACTTTTTAACCTCTTAACCCCCTCCTGAACCACGCTATTTTTTTCCAGTTTGACTTTACCCAAATCTTAAGGCTTTTTGAAAAAAAAAAGTGTCAACAAAGAAGCCAAAAAAGAGCAACAGAAAAGTGACTAAATAGCGGTGAAAATGTGCCGAAAGTCTGACAAAAAAAACTATGTAAAAAAGACAACGCCAGGAAAAATATCCATTAAGATGAGTTTTGTCGGTCTAAGCTTTCAGGCATTACACTGGCCCATAGGCTGTGACCTTATGGATTTGGGTAAAGCTGAACTGGAGAAAATGCACTCAGTTAAGATGGGGGTTAAAAAGTTAAACAGCTCAGATGACTTAAAGAAGTACTAAGTAACTTGTTTACCTTAATAAATCCTTTCCGTAGTCCCTCTGGGGGTAATACAAGTGTTAATGGGATGATTGGGGGTCTTTCATCTCCCCCTGGTGTCTCTGTCAAGAAAACCACCCTTGCATCTTTCCCTGCCTCCGGGTCGGAGACACCAATACGCACTAATACAATCATGAAGAAGAAGTTAACAGGCTAACGGGCAAAGCTAACTGCAGGCTAGCACCACTTAAACAGTATTTACAGCAAAAAATATCTCCATTGTGTGTGTGTGTGGATGTACAATATCCCTCTCTCCCTTTGTCTTTTCTGTCAGCGTAGTATTTACTCTCACGGACAATTAATGAGTAAAAAAAAGCAACATGCTATGACACCTGCAGTGGCGCTTATGGCCTCTAGGGCATGAGTTACTTAATTCTGCTTTAAATGACTAAAACTTAATAACTGACAACCAAATAGTACCAGTTTCTCATATTTTTCATCTGCGTCTTGTTTGGTGAACTAAATAAAAGTGTTTTCAGTCCACGCAATAAAACTGTAAAACCTCTCTCCGATGTTGACTTTCTCTAAGCAGCAGAATGAATGAGTCCATTTAAAGGCCTTGTATAGGAAAATTGGAAAGAGGAATAAGCAACAAAATGTAAAATAATACTCAAATAGTCATTTTTAGCTGATTTATAAGTAAGAAGTAAGAGTAAAAAGACAATAATATCGACGTTAACATTCTGAACGTCAGTATAACTCATGTGTCCGTGTTTGATCCGGGCGTAAACAACCACAGGACGTCCCGCGTGAGGTGGCCCCTCTCTGTGTGGCTCTCCGGCGCTGACCCCAGGCCTCTCCTCGGCACATCCATCACAGTCCATCAGCCCCTCAAGGTGAGTGTTTGTGATCTGGCCGCTGCCTCAGCCAATCGGAGCGCGGCACCGGGGGTCAGGGGGGCAGAGGTCGCGCCCGTTCCCACAGTAGCAGAGGCGCTTGTGTCTGCTCACTGTCACCTCATCAGCGCACTCGTGGCGTTTGACCCCGGAGAGGTGCACACGGCGCCTCGTCCCGTGTTTCAAAAATATATAAATGCACAAAGCTTCGTAAAGACCATTTCTAAGCGGCTTAATTTCTAAATTGCTACAGCGTGAGCCGCCGCAAAACGAATCACCAAAGTCGCTCAGTGATGGATATTTTTAGCGCGGAAAGACATTGTTTCGATCTCAGACACTTTTCAATCTACTAAGTCAGTGTAATGATTTGCCGGCTAATTAATCTCCTAATTTAGCGTCTAAATTACAAAAAGCGAGCGTCGCAGGTTGTGATAGAACAGCATGTGCCTCTAATGGAAGCATCCCGGGACAAGTGGAGTGAGTGTGACGGGGTATGACACATGCACAGTCACCAGGGACCACAGTAGGTGTGTTCAAGCAGTCCTGAGCAGGTGGAGGGACTCTCCCGGGACATCCTGAGTGAGCAATATGTCAGATCCAGAGATGAGGGAGACTATTGGGAAGCACAGGCTCGCTCAGGGGCCGTAGAGTGCACAGTCTGATTGTTATAAATTTGTCGTTCATCAATTGGAGCTAAAAATAATAATAATAATAATGCATTGGTTTTATATAGCGCTTTTCTGGACACTCAAAGACGCTTTACATTGCGCTATTCATTCACTCCATACTCGGTGGTGGTAAGGTACAATTGTAGCCACAGCTGCCCTGGGGTAGACTGACGGAAGTGAGGCAACCAGTCCGCGCCATCGGCCCCTCCGACCACCACCAACCACTCACTCACGCATTACATTCGCTAGGCTTCCTGGTGTTACCAAACCGTCTCCCATCCAAGTACCGACCAGGCCCTGCCCTGCTCAGCTTCCAAGGTCTGACGGGATTGGGCAGAGCAAAGGCGATGTGGCCTATAAAAAGAGGCAGGTTACGTAAGACTGAGGTAACCGAGCCGAAATACACTGTCTGACCAGAAAAAAAGTCGGCATCTGGATTTAACTAACTGTTTTGATCTGGGAGTCGCTGCAGTTGGTCAGAGGTTCAGCAACACTATGTGCCCACAGAATGAGATCATCCTGACCAGGTTATTTCATCAATGGATTTGTTCCCCCATGATGGCACGGGCATATTCTAAGATGGTAAATGTTCTCAACTTATACAGTATAGTGCTTTTATCCACTGCCATTCACACTCTCATTCATGCACCAATGTGCGCATGGAGGGAAGGTGGGTGGAGTGTCTCGTAAAAGAATGGTTCAGGGAGCATCACTCTGGTCAGCATCACTTTCACACATATATTGGCCACAGAGACCAGACCCCATTGAGAATCTTTCGGATGTGCTGGAGAAGGTTTTGCTCAGTGGTCACACTCTCCCATCATCAATACAATTTCTTTGAATAATCAATGCAACACTGGATTTCATGACATTGCAGAAGCTTATTGGACTAATGCTACAGCGAATGCAAGCTGTAATCAAAGCTAAAAGTGGTTCAACAAATTATTAGAGAAACTTTTGTTTTATATGGCAACTTTTTGGGGGTTGGGCAATTAAGTAGTTTAGTTTAGTTTATTAGACAATAAATAGGGAAAGGAGAGAATTTGCACACTCAAAAGGTAGGTTGAAGTTCACAGAACTTAAGTAAAAAGTACCCCTGACTTATCAAACATGAAGCTGCAGTAGCTGACATACATTTTCACTTTACAAAAGTTGTTTACAGTAAACTCTTGATATAAATAGGCATGTCTATTGGTACTCATTTATGACTGTACAAATTATACATTTCTAAAGTTTTTCTCAGTCCTTTGATGGGTTTGTAATACCACCTATTTTATTGTTTATGATTGTACAAAAAAAAAAAAAAAAAGACAAAGTAGATCAGTATTTGGAGGTAGTCTATCTGGATGTACCAAGTTCGGGATTGTTATAAACTCATGGCCAAAATCGGCCATTTTGTGGTAAAGGCAACAACATCATTGAAGAAACATTAACAAAAGTGATGTAAAGAAAAATCTGAATTTTGGGTAACTGCTGGGACTAGAGTAAATACATCTCACACAGTGTAGCATCAAAACGCTTAAATGCAAATTCTAAATTGAATATTTTCAAACGTTTAAAATTGAAAGTCTCCACCGAAGTAAATGATGGCCTCCTATTATTTAAAACTGACACAGTGATAAAAACAGCACCAGACACTGCTCATGTGCAGCTCATCAGGTGGAGTGGCAGGTGTGAGGGCACAACCCAAACATGGTGGGATCACAAGGCCAAGGCTAACTATACCCTCTGCCTGACAGCAGAAGTTCACTCGGTTCATTTAAGTGTTTCTTTCAGGTACATTTCTTCTTCTTTGTCCTGATCTCTGTGCCCTCGCCTTTCATCTTGACTTCCCTGCTGCCAGTTAAACCAAAGGTGCGCCTGGCAGCGAGCATCTATCATCCCCATCAGTTCAGGGCGGGTTATTACCGCGAGCCGGGCCCATTACGCTTTTACCCCGAGGCGATCAATGGCAGATGCTGGAGGCTTGTTTATCTTTTGTCTTCTTCTTATCACAGAGGCAGCAGAGGTGGTGCAGAGAGAGGGGCAAACAGAAACAAAACCAAAGGGCCCAACTTTGCATTCAAGGCACAGGGAGTTTTGCCGCATCAGAAAAAATAAATACTTTGTACCTTTCTGCAAATACGTAACGTGTTCACCTTTATAGGACATCGGCGATGGGAGGAACAGCTCTGGGGCTGAGGGAATGACTCACAATAACGGTGATCAGTGTGAAAGACCTGCTTTAAGTAATTACGCTCCACAGCCTCACGGGTTAAACGCTTTATGCAACATTTGAGACGGCTGACATTTAGAAACGTGGGAGCTTGAAACGAAAGTTTGAAAAGGCAGGTGCTGAAGTGCTCTATGACACACTTAAAAGACCGAGTCCAAACTGTGGAATAAAATAAAATAAAGGCACTGACAATGCAAAGCAGCTCTTGTGTCTGGGGTATTTCCCAGCTAATGAAGCAGAGCAAATGTGGATAAGTGGTTAATGGTAAATGGTCTTAACCTATGTAGCGCTTTTCCACCTACATAGGCACTCAAAACACTTTAGTTAGTTTAGTTTATTGTCCCCAAGGTGAAATTCATTTTCACAACATTATAAACAGACAATATAGTATACAAATATGATATTATGACAATTGATGACAAAAATACAGGCGTCACTGTGGGAGTGTTAATTGATGGCTGTGGGGATTAGATCGACTGACTGACCTGTATGTTCATCCGGAGGGGAATAGAGTGAAACAGTGGTGCAGTGAGCGGGTGTTGCCCTGTGTTATTGCACGTGCAATGAGTGTTTTGGCATTATTGTTTAACTGTGTGAGGCTGGGTGTGGGTAGACCGATGATTTTGGCTGCTATAGTGGTTATTTTGGTGAACATGTTCTGGTTCTTGAGTGTAAGCACATGAAACAAGGGGAGCAGTGCAATAACACAGGCTGGATGATGCTTTGGTATAACACAGAAGATGTGGTGAGTTTTCTTTTGTTGCATCTTTTCGGAATGTCCAGTGTGTCCTTATCAAAACGGAATTTGTCGATTGTGAGTCCCAGATATTTTTAAATCCTCCTTTCGATGATGGTGGGTTGGTGTGTCATGGTGCCAAAGGTCATCTCCTGAGTTTTCTTGAGGTTGAGTTGAAGGTGGTTGTTCTATGAGTTAGTCCTGGTCTTGTACCAGGGATGAGCTGTCCTTTAAGAAGTCCCAGTATGGCATCTGCATGATGTACACAGTTGTTTTTACAGCAAAGAACCCCTCACCCATTCACACTCTCATTCATACACCAGTGTACGCAGACGCTCGTGGCGAGGTGGGTGAAGTGTCTTGCCCAAGGACACAACGACAGTGTGCAACATCAGGAGCTGGGACCTTCTGGTCATGAGACAACCCGCTCTGTAGACCGGCCCCTGTCGCCCCTGTATCCTGAGGTGTGTACTCATTTATTCATACTAATTCATCAAGTACATGGACTTGAGCACATGTTTGACGTAGTTTTATCACACAGTACTTACTTTACATACACAATGCTTTTACTTGGGTAATACTACTTTAATGTCTATCTCTTAATTGAGAATACAGAAATATGATGAAGGCTTTATGTTGGCATTACACAGTTTTAAAGATCATGTTTTACACCCTTTTCTAACATTTTGTGGTTCAGTTATTCAATAACTGAACCGCATGCGGCTCGAGAGCCGCGGGTTGGCCACCCCTGAGTTATTGTAACAGAATATTTACATGATAATTCCTCTAAAACATAAACCAGACTTTGATAAACAAACATTACACAAGTAGTATCTAATCTCTTCTTCTTCTTCTTCTTCTTCTTCTTCTTCTTCTTCTTCTTCTTCTTCTTCTTCTTCTTCTTCTTCTTCTTCTTCTTCTTCTTCTTCTTCTTCTTCTTCTTCTTCTTCTTCTTCTTCTTCTTCTTCTTTTTTAAATGTAATTATACTTTAATTATTTGAACGTGAAAGTGAGTGTACATTTTTTGGCTGCTCACTGATCAACAATCCTATGTACATTCTTGCTCCAGTACATAATATACTCTATGTCAAATCAGATGTAGAGTCTTTAAAAAGTCGTCTCATTTGCATAACCCGTATTGAACTCAGCACTGGTGGTTACGTGACGCAACACTCAGGCTGCTCCTCCATGTGAGCAAGATCATATTTATCTTAGGCTTTGCTTCATGCTGCGGTTGAAGGTGACTTGTTAGGAGGCAGGAGGCATACAGAAAGTCTGCTCTGTGTGAGAAATCTCGATGAAAGCCTTTATACCAGTCCGGCGCTAACGAGAGAGAGATGGACCGAGCACGCGGCGGGTGATGAAAAACAGCTGTCAATGAGCTCTCCTCCCTTTGGGCCGCCTCTCATCTCTGCCATTATAAACAACACGGACCAAGAGACACTGAGCCCTTTTCTCCCGCTCAAAAGTGTATATTCTGCTTATGAAATGTGATTGAATCCCCCAGATTATTTTCAAAAACGTATCAACTTGACGCTGACCTTAATTAACATTTTATTCATGCATTCTTTTGATTCTTTTCACAGCCTCTCTTCCTCGACTCCCAGGCCTAATTTAATTCAGCAGTAACTTTATCTAATACCCGGCTGGTTCTCCGTCCAGGTGAGAGCGGCGAGGACTTTCAAATAGGATTATTAAAGAGCTGGCTTAAATGACTGGAATTTGGATAGGCTTTCGTGAATTAAACAGTGCAGCGAGTTGAGATGAGAAAAATCAAAATGAGTATCCAGGCCCCTGCTGCGAATGTTGAATAGAAAAGAATAATGATATTAGTTCCACAGTTGGACAACATGACCCAGTCTTTTTTGCCTGTTATCATTTGGGCTAAATGTTTTAGATAGTGCAGCAGCTTTTTGCAATAATCTTGAGGCTCAACCAATTATAACTAAATAAGGAAAGATCTGCAACAATTATCGAATAGTAATTATTTACAAACGAGACAAATCAGGTGTTAAAACTGAGCTAGCACAAAAGTAGCATAGCATAAGAAATAAGAAAGGTAGTTGGGTTGATCCAGAGTAACAATCTGATACTGACGATAAACCCAAGTCCACATGGAGAATAAATAAGTCACAGGACTGCATTACCAAAGTCCTGCTTGCACTCGACAATACTGACACCTAAAATGTCTGTGGTATCGGTACAAGATCCAATACTGTTATCATAACAACCCATACAAAAATTGACGGCATGCACTATAGCTGAAGGGGTTTAGGCAGCAGCACTTACATGCTGGGCAATTCGCCAGCCTCAGCTTTGAGACTTCATCTCCCGGCTCCTACAATTTGCTCCGCTCTTTACCCCCATTCACACTATATCAGGAATCTTTGATTCATTGAGCCTCTAATTGGCTTATTGAATTGTGTTCTTCATATATATTTGACATTTCTTCAATTGTCATTTATCTGTCATTTATTCTTTATAGGATCACGGTAACTTCTATTTTGGGGTGTGAAACATGGCAACTGGCCATCTTCTCGGACCACTGCCAGAGCTTTACAATAGTGTATTTCTTGAGCAGACACCGTGAGCATCAGGATATAAGGTTCCTATGCAGCCACCTGTGGTCCACTGGGCATTAGCATGCGTCCCAGCCGGGGCAGCAGCTCGTGTGTCCTCCACACTGAGTTTTGCTTAGGCCTGGACGTGGGAATGTGTTGTTTACCTGCGTTTGAACAGAGCTGCTGTGTCTCTGTTGAAAGGCCCCATTGATAGGCCTGAAGCCTGGGCATTTCCTGCTCCACTGCTGCTGACAGTGCTAACGGGACACAGGGGACCGCCCCTGTCAGCAGCTCCCAATCTCCATAAACAAGTGGGCCTTCAAGCAGACAGAGCATCAACAGGTTCTGGAGGTGGTCCCAGGTCAGTGCAGAGCAGTGGACTTTCACTGGAGCAATAATTTATCACCGAGTTTTCCAATCTGCTGTTGTGACAAGTCATTAGTAAAAGTTGATGTTTTTGTGTGTGACAAAAATAAACACAATGGGCTACTTGTGAATGAATTGGGAACAGGCCAGTCTCAGAAAAAGGCTGGTGCTGTTGAACGTAGAGTAAGACATAGTTATGTACCAAGCCTTCTGTACTGGATGTCAGTGATCCATCTAAAAAATCTGAGAGTTGAAACCATAGAAATAAAAAGGAGAGCCGGCGTTTGACATAACGTATGCGGACAGTTGGCAGGCTGTCTTGAAACTGGCATGTCATACCTCGGCATGCATCATTCTAGGGCCAGGAATCATCATGAAAACAAAATGTCCGTCTCATTGGGAGTGTTCTTGTCGAAGCAGAGCCAGCGTTGCCATGGCAGCGGTGACACCGATGATTTCCCTGTGATGAATGTGTTTACATGGAGCCAGCAACTGAGCCATGATATCTCTTTAATCAGTTCGTGCCGTTTTAATTACAGACATGGCACTAATCTATTTCTGACTGATCAACTCTGATACCCACTATTTGATCCTTTCTTCTTTAATCAAAATGACTAACACATACCTGGTAACTTGGTAAATTGCTACTAAATCATATGTGAAGATATGAAGATTTGAAAGATGTTGGATGTAATTGTTTGATCAAGTATTGTATAACATGCTAACTGCTTATATATTAGCACAGTAGTGAAGAAGAATGGATGACTGCAGGTGTAATTAAACATTAGAGGAGAACTGACATGTAGTAACTAGATGATAAAAGTTTCTGTAGTTCAGGAAAGTTTACAGATTGCTAAAACTAAACTAAACGCACACTATTAAGCATCAGTGGAGCTTAAGATGAGGCAACTGTAGTTAATTTCCCCACAGCAATAAGTACCACCTGCTGCACGGTGGCTTTACTAAAAATTGGGGGCTATGTTTTTGCCACTTAAAGCAGTACTAACTTAGTAACTCATGCCCATAGAGGCCACAAGCGCCACTGCAAATGTTGTAGCTTGTTGCGGTTTTTTACTCATTAATTGTCCATGAGAGTAAATACTACGCTGACAAAAAAGACAAAGGGAGAGAGGGATATTGTACATCCAATTACACAATGGAGATTATTTTTTTCACTCAAACTTGCCTGTAAATACTGTTTAAGTGGTGCTAACCTTTGCCCGTTGGCCTGTTAGCTTCTTCTTCGTGATTCTCTTAGTGTGTATTGGTGCCCCTGGTCAGAGCAGGGAAAGCTGCAAGAGTGGTTTTCTGACCAGAGACACCAGGGGGAGATGATAGACCCCCCAATCATCCCATCAACACCTGTATTACCCCCAGAGGGACTACAGAAAGGAGTCATTTAGGTAGTTACTTAGTACTGCTTTAATAGTAAGTTCCCACAATTATTACAGTTTCAGTATAGATTTTCTTGGATTTCTTGTATTGGATATTTATTTTGAAAGGCCTCTCTTTCATTTTTAGGCTGGAACTTTGATTTGTCTTGTGTTCTATGGACCGATTAATAGATTCAACAGTCAATGGGGAGAATTGCCTTTTGCCCCGTGTCTTAAAGTGGAAATCCACAAATAGTGCAAAGAAAAACACCATTATGATTGGGCATTTTCAGCCATTTCAGGATTTGTTGTTGTTGTGTGTTTTTCTCAGAGTCGGTCCTCTCGGCATTTTGAGTGTGAATCTGCTGGTGATGGCCACCTGCCTCCACAGCTGCTGTTAGTCTGCTCGCTCTCAGCAGGACGTACATGGGACACATTTCCACTCCTCTTTGCCAGATTGTTTATGTTGCCTGTGGCCACTCCGCAATACTGTTTTAGCCATTAGCACTTCGCCCGCAGCTTGGCTTATTGCGACTCCCTGTGGCGAATGCTTCTGGCAAAGACCCAATTGACAAAAGAAGCACTTGAGATTTTACGGGAGTGCGAGGCCTGCCGTGTTTACATGCATGAGTTCCATTCATTAACATGCGCTGGCCCAACCAAATAAACACATAAATTAAAGACAAACTGACATTTACTCAACCAGATTAACACCCTGTCCATACGAAGTCAAGCTGAAGACAAAACGCAAAGATATTTTATCAATCCAGTGCATCGTCCATACGAGTGTTTTGGGGGTCTGTAAATGAACATTTTCCAAACTAGGTCCCAGAGTGGAAAGATCTCAAAACGCTGTTTACGTGGCGCCGTTGTTACAATGTCAACTTTTGCTAAAACAATGACATCACAGCGCCAGAGTGGTGTCTGTTATCCATTATCTACTGACCTTATAATGACTTTTACTCATGGATCTATGATGGTTTTATTCCACTCCTCTTTGCTCCACTGCAGTCCGCGAGCCACAGGTGACAAGTAGAAAAACATGGCCGAGTCAGTCTGTGTTTTTGGACTGACAGTAAAAGTCACTGACAGGTTTTTCTGCTTTAGTCCCGTTACGTCTGAAGAATAAACTCGCCTCCTCATCTCTTCTGTACATCGTAAATCCCTGAATCAGATTCATTTTCACTGTTTACATTCAACAAATGTTTACCCTCTACATCTTGTTCTATTATCTGTGTTAGCGTCACAGCGCCTCACTCAGGCCTGGAAGATGAATTGCGCCGTTTTCACAGCCCTGAGTCGACCCATGTGGACGCACACATTTACAAAGCTAACTTCGGGGTTACAAAGAACGTTTCTGAAAATATAAGCGTTTTGTCTTCGTGTGGATATAACCTAAGTCATAAAATAGCATTTAATTCTTTCCCCAGCTTGCCGCACGTTGAGAATACCGATAAGACAATTGTACTTTTATCTCATCAAATATCTCAAAAGACTTACCCTTTATCATATCTTTCTCAATGCTGCGGTGAAATTTAATAATCCCTATCCTCTGATGATTACAAACCTTGATTTTCTCACAGACGTGCTGCTGACCTTTCTGACAGAGATTTAGATAAGAACATTGCTCAAAGTGAATGAAGTTTGCACAAGGTAAGGTGAGGTATTTTAACTAATTGAGAACCAGAGCCTGAGTTTATTGTTTTCACTGAAAGACAAGCAGGTAAAATCCAAAATGATGCAATTGGAGGCAAGGGCATTTTTCATGAGTGCAACATGGGTGGATTTTTGTTTGAAGGAAACCATTTTTTATCTTGGACAGAAGGAAGTAATGAACACTGACACGTCATTTATAACTGGATGTGAGGCTGAAGGGATTGTATACAAAAAGAAGGTAGCTAGAGGTCACAGCTTGCACCAATGAAGTCATGATCGAGGAATCTACCTTCACCATAGCAACATCAGTTCAACAATGTACAGCATAGTGATTGCAATGAGAGAAAGATTTTTTTTTTCCTTCCCACTAATTAGACTTAACTATTTGCTGCTCTATTTCTTAGCTCTGGGCTTATACAGGCTCTGCGTGTTCCTTATAACCTTTTTCTTTCCAAACTGTTTCCAGTGTTGCTAAAGACGTGTGATGGTGTGCCACATTTTTCACAGTGCTGTCACGGCCGGTTAATCTGAGCGGCCGCTGTGCCCCTGCGCCGGCTCTCGTCCCGCGGCGGTCACCCACAGTTCGTCCTGATTGCCCACTGACACAGTACTGCGGGCCGCACCCACCTGTCGCTCCCCACGACCCTTATCAGTGATCAGCGGTCATGCAGGCAGGCAGCACAGGCAGGCAGCACAGGTGGGCGCTAAACCAGTGCAGTGGAGGGTCAGCATATGTGCCATCTAAAGGCCACAACAGGCGGTCGTGAAGAACATATTCGGGGAGAGCAAAGACATTGTTTAGCTTTACAGTTACTCCTTGATGTTGTTTCTAAAAACGTTGAACTCATGAATGGCAGGAATCCTATTGTACTGATATAATAAGACTTCAACAGGACGCACTAATGCTTTCTGCTGCCACATTTGGACTGTGCAGGTGAATACATTTCACTGATTATCTATAATATGGGGCTTGGGCTCTGACTCTGCTGTAATAAGTGACCTGTATTCAGAGCATTGCATCACTCAAAGTTTGCAAATTCTTGTCAATATACAGCATTACCTCCCAGTGCGGTATGGGTTTGCACCATCATTTTATATCAAACACACAATGTCCTGAACTGTGTGTCATAACTCAGCTTATGACTCATTTGGCTTCAGTCGCTATGCATTAACATGTTTTGTGCAAACAATATGATGATCGATAGGGTGTCTGCTTATACAAAGACTATGACTATCTTTCCCGTGTCAGACTGGATACATTTGTGTGGGATAAGATAATGACCTATCCTATATCTAAATCTTATCTTACACATTACATTATATAAGATTACATGAAGATTGCAGTCTGACCTTGCAATGTGGAATCTTGGTGGTGTCTTTGACGGAGTGAAAAGCAGTGGTTGATGACGACTTAATGCTCAGATGTTACGTATAGATCTGAGCGTTGCATAATCTGAGTGTAAAAGGTTTTGAGTAATTAATGCAGTGTCCACTACCTGCCGCACACCAGGCCATGTGCCCCGGTTATATAACTGTGGAGCAGCCCTGATAACATCGATTCAACGGCTCAATGGTTCACGAGACTGGAATACAGTCCAGGTGTTTGGGATTTAGAATATTTAATGAAAAACAATTGGCATTGCACCGCTTCAGTGACAGTTCATATACAAGACTGGAAACTGCTACGTGGCGACGTTTCAATCAGCAAGTCATGAGCAGTGTAAGGGTTCTAATTTTTCTCTTTTTACGTTAAAGCAAGACACATTTTGCTGTATTTTTGTACTTGAAATGCAGTGTGTAAACAAAGACTATAGAGCACATGCGTCAAGTTCAAGGCACATGGGCCACATGCGGCCCACGAGATGATTTAATGTGGCCCTTTGAGGAGCATGAATTCCTGAGCATGTAAAAAAATATTGTAAGTCTGTAGCCCATTCCTGTGCGGAGTTCCACACGAGTCCAGCAGAGGACACTGACATAATAAGAGATCAGGATATAAACAGCATATTACAGCCACGTGGTAAATGGTCAGTCTGCCCCAGGGCGGCTGTGACTGCAATAGTAACTTACTGTCATCGAATGTGGAGTGAATGAATAATGACTTTATGTAGCACTTTGAGATACAAATAAGCCCAAGCCGTTATGTATTAGGCGACAGTCCTTTACAAAATATGCGGCCCACATATAGACCAAACGACTTCGACACTCATGCTATAGAGGAACAAGTTTTCCCTTTGATGAAATGTACTTTTTAAATACTGTCTGTAAATATTATGAACTGTATTGTTTTATGCTTTTTGTACAGTGTTTTGTAATTGTCTCGTGGACTGCAGATGGAAATTAGTTCCAAGAGTAAAGTCTGGTACAAAGCATCTTTTCATATGCCGATTAATGCTCCTGTACATGTACCTGTACCCCTGTACCGCTGATTAATGCTCCTGTACATGTACCTGTCAAAAAATAAATAATAAACTAAACTAAATCATTAAAAGTCATGATTAACTTGTCATGAGAATATGGATATGGCTGAACTTTACAATAGTTACACAATACAAATATCTGCTTTTTAAAATAGGAATATCATTCATTTGTCTGCCTTCAACTAGTTGTCTCCACTGTTCTGTAACATTGTTTGTGCATTGAGTTGTTTTGTGTATACGCCTTGCATTAATTAACCTGTTACTTGATCAGGGGGATTAGGGTTATAATTAGGATTAGAGACGGCAAATATCATGTAAGCTGTGTTTCACTCACGCAGATCTTACACATACTTTTAGAAACTAGAAGGTCTTGGCTTTCAAATGAGGTATCACACTGGCATAAGCTGGCATAAGCAATACACTTAGAGATTTGGATGTGCATGATTATAGAAAATAACTCTAACCCTATGGTAGGTGGCAGGTTGAGCAGTGTTTCATGATACTACCACGCTTTAAATGCATGTCCTCCATGTTTCTGCCTTTTCTATCGTCCATTTTCTATGCCACCGGTGATAAAGCTTGTGCAAATCCTCAGCTTTAGAGCAGGTCAAAGGTGAGCTATAAAGATACATACAGTCCATCTATCTCCATACGTGCATCCAATCCTTTCACTTTTATAATCCATAATCGGTGCAGACTGCCATGTAAACTGCTGATTCCTACAGTTCTTAATCAGTGCAATCCCACTGGTGTTTCCTTTGTATTGTCTCCGTCCATAATGTTTCACTGAAAATAAACCCGATGCCTCCATTGCAGCTTATGTCTTTCCGATAAGGAACGTGACTGGACGTATAGTAGAAATACATATCACACTGTACATGCCAAAAATATGGTTTATTCTGCGCAGGGGTTTGTGTGTGGCTCCCACGTCTTAAATGGTACAGGGTTTTTAGATAAGGATGTCAGTAATCTCCGCTCTTCTTATCCTCCCGCTACAATGTCGTGACCCAAATCCTGCACAACACTAAATACATTCTTGAAAACTCATAACAAATCTGTCAGACGCCAACTTTTCCTCTCACAGCTGACCCCGTATGGATTTATGCTGGTGTTTTTCATCACTATTTCCATGTCGCTGCTGTGATAGCCCCATAAGCTCATGTTTGGATCGTCGACAGAGATGGTGCTGTGTGAATCCAGAGACATGAAAGTAACGTAACTCTACAATATTGAGTACAGTACATCCAGTACATTAGATTTGTATTTTCTCCTTAGTATTCCAGCGACATCTAGTACAAGCAGTGAGCAGCAGGAGTCACAAAATAAGAAAACAAGTGTCCAAGGCTCTGTTACAAAAGGGGCACTTAGCGAGTCATTTGTCCTTGTTGTGCAAGCTGACTTACTCTATTTATTTTTGCTAAGGTTTACGGCAAGCTATAGATGTTATCCGAGGTCAATTATGGTCGGAGTAATGTAATTTCCTGGAGTGATGAACCAACACGCTTGAAATAATAATACATTAATAAATCAAGCGTATATAGAGAATGATTAGCTGGTGGTGGTTGGGAGCAGCTGTAAGTTTGAAAGTGAGGGATGAATAAGAAACTCTGAGATTTAAAGCAGTATGAAGTAGCACATGCCCCGAGAGGCCATAAGCGGCACTGCAGGTGTCGCAACATGTTCAGTGTTTTTTACTCATTAATTGTCTTTGAGAGTAAATACTACGCTGACAGAAAAGACAAAGGGAGAGAGGGATATTGTACGTCCAATTACACAATGGAGATCATTTTTTTCACTCATACTTGGCTGTAAATAGTGTTTAAGTGGTGCTATCCCGCAGTTAGCTTTGCCCGTTAGCCTGCTAGCTTCTTCTTGGTGATTCCATTAGTGTGTATTGGTGGCTCTGGTCCGGAGGCAGGACAGTTGCAATTGTGTTCTTTTGGCCAGAGACACCAAGGGGAGATGAAAGACCCTCCAATCATCCCATTAACACTTGTATTACCCCCAGAGGGACTACGAAAAGGATTTATTAAGGTAAACAAGTTACTTAGTGTTTCTTTAACATGTCTTTAACCTCTTAACTCCCACTTTAACTGAGCGCATTTTCTCCGGCTTGGCTTTATCCAAATCTAAAAGCTTCTCGACTGGAGAGCATGGCCTCATTTATTTAAAAGTGTTTTTGTCTGTTTTTTATCCCTTATTTGTCATGTTTCTTAGTTTTTTTTTTCCGTGTTTTCATCACATTTTTATAAAGTTTTTGTGGCTTTCTCGTTGCGTTTTCATCACATTTTATTGCTGCTCTTTAGTTGTGTTTTTGTCGCTTTATTATTGTGTCACTGTTGGTTTTGCAGCACGTTTAGTGTCGCTCTTTTGCTGCTTTTTTGGTCACTTTTTTGTTGCGCTTTCATCCTTGTTTTCCACATTTTTTCAAGATGCTTTTAGATGTGGGGTAACTGGAGAAAATGTGCTCGGTTCAGGTGGGGGTTGAGAGGTTAAAACGCTGTAGAAGTTTACTGAAGCATTATTATCATATTGCTTTTAAAACAATCAAAACAGGGAAAGTAGAAAGTAAAGTGTCGTCAAAACACACACGAAAGCATTTCCACTCCATTCTCAGTTCAGAACATGCGTCTCCTCCCGTCTTTTCTCAGATATCACAGATTCTTCTCCCCCCTGAAGTGCTTCCCACAGACCTGATCCATTTCCACCCTGTCCTCCTCGCTCTGCTCGGCGCTGTCAGGCGTGAGCTTCAAAGTGCGTTTATTCCCATCCTACCTGCCGTGGCTCTCAGCGGCTCTGATGGACTGTCAGCTCTGTCCCGACTTTGCACCAGGAAATACTCTGCATGTAAACACGCTGTCCTGGAGGAGGAGGGGGGGGAGGATGCAAATGATTCTTTCAGAAACCAACACATAACGTTGCAGAACATGAAGTGATTATCCACATGGAGGCTGTTAGATGTTTGCGCAGTGAAGTCCAGGTTGTGTTTGCAATTTGACAGGACAGTGTTCATTAACCTCTTAACCCCCACCTTAACCGAGTGCATTTTTCTCCGGTTCAGCTTTACCCTAATCCGTAAAGTCACAGCCAGAAATGGAAATGTCGTCTGTTACAAAACGTTTCCATGGCTACAAGGCAATGGTGACTTCATTTTGTTTTTCAGCTCAGGGTGCAAGAACAAGAAGTTCTTGTGTCTTGTGAAATATGGATGAGCCTTTACTTATTGACAACATGGAACATAAAGGATCTTAGAGTAATTCTAAAAAGTAAAAAAAAGAGTTAATTTACAAAAACAGATAAGCACCATTGAGAAAACTCAACATATGCTTACTCTCTACATAGATACAGACGGCATCTCTGGAATCGCCCATATATGGTCATGTTGGAAAACAGTTAAGGGGGAAAAACATGGATAAAAATCTAAACTTTCTCTAATTATTCAAAAACTACTTTAACAAATGCTGAATTATGAATATAGTTTTCTACTAAAGAAAGAAACAAATTACATGGAGAGGAGCAAAGTGGTTCAACAGCCCATAAATACATAAAAAATGGAGAATGCTAACTTGATGCTACATGTTAGCATCGGGCTAATGCTAACGGTTAGCTAGCGCAAGCTACAACTGCACTTTCACTTCGGCTGAACCATGTGCTGTGAGAAAATATCCATATGGGCCCGATTTACACTTGACTTTATTTATGTGTGATAAATAAGTTCATATTCCACCAGAAAATGGCTTAAAAGAGTGAAAAATTGTGTTTCTCTAAAGATTCTATTTTCCCCCTCGGCGAAGCCACGCCCCCTTCTATGACGAGATGCCGTCTGTATCTATAGCAGTGTTTTTCATTACCAGACTTGTTCCAGTGCCATGAAAACATAAAGTAACTTCAAAAATCACACAACTTTAGTTTCATAAGTGGCGTCTGTTGAGTACAGTAACAATTATCCAAAATGATTATGAAGAGATATCTGCTTTTGCAAATTAACTCTTCAAAATACAAATCTAGACCTAAATTGTCGTGACACAGAAAAGTGCTGCCTCAACAAAAACCTGTATGTTTATTTCGGAATAAAATAATTATAATTTCACCGTCAGCATCAGGCGTGTCGGAATAAGTAGAGAGGTATAAATGCTTCCATAACCTGTTGTAGCCAAGCCCTAAGCCGTCATTTCAGAGCTTGTTGTGTCCCGAGGTGATACCAGGCCTCAGTAATTACATATGCACCATTATAGATCCCCTCACCGATTACCTTCACCCAGTGCATGTCGGGCCTAATTGCAATTGTTAACCTCAAAGTTGCTCTCAAAACTGGAATTGACTAAGTGCCAGCTCGTATTAATCGTATGGATTGAGTGATTTTCATACTACCCCCTTTTTTTCTGCACACCTTTTAACCATTGCAATCTCCGTGCGCCTCCATGTGCGGCCAATCCACTCCGACCTCTGATTAATATTGAAGCCGAAGCTGAGCCAGCACAGTGTTGGGGTCCTCAGCTCTTAAACGCATGTCAAATATTCATCACGGCTGTTCCTTAGGGCTATCTAGCACTTCTGATCTAGGGGCTTACGTAACCATATGAGTAATAGCACTTAATAATTAATGCGCAAATCTTACACAACACGCTGGGCCGCTTGTGCCACGGCCACGTGCAAATACTACACTGAACTTATTAATGCAATCTTATATAAAATGCAATTATTACCAAAGAACTGATAGAAATATGCGAATTCTCTCACGGCGGTTCATAAATAATCCACAAAAAACAACCGCATGATTGGCAGTTCAGTCATGGAGAAACTTGAAAGGAGATCATTTGGATTGTTGGGGGAGAAAACAGGACATGGTTTGAATAATTTGTTTAAAGAAATCCTTTCTTCAACATCGTCAAACGGCAACACAAAGATGCTTTTTTTTAATGGACTATTTTCATTATGTAACATAATTGTTTTTCCTCTTTCAGGGTGGGCATCATTTGATATTCTTCATTATGCATGATTATAGCTTCAAAGCGTGAAATAATGTAGTAAGAAGTGAGAAACTGGGGTGGTCAGGATTGTCAATTGGCTCTGTGCATAACTTCAAATCATAACAACGCTGCCCAAGAGGTGACTTCCTGTTTCGATCCAGCACGCCAAAATAAAAGCACACAGCTTGTCTCATTGATTAGTTCAGGTATTTGCAACATTACAAGAATATAATAAAAGACAAACATTTTAAGCGTTTTGTCTGTTAATAGTTAGGCAGAAAGAAAGCTGAACTAATGAATAAGATTGGGCTTTTATTTTGGTGTGCTGGATCGAAACAGGAAGTCACTTCTTGGGCGGCGTTGTCATTCACTTTTGACAAACATTCACTTTTGGCTAACAGCATACTAGCAAATCCATGCATGAACACACTTTGGGGGTCATTTATCAAGGCAGGCGCTAAATAGTGGGTGCAAGCTGGAAATATGATACATTTGTGCCATTTTGTTGGCATGTTGCTCTTAATTTACCATTTGATGTTGCCTCTTTGATGTTGAGTCATTTGATGTTGCCGTCCCCCGCTGAGCCGATTTACCGATCAATCTACGTTCCTACCCTCACCTATGGTCATGATATTTGGGTAATGACCAAAAGGACAAGATTGCGGATACAAGCGGGTGGCTGGGCGCACTCTTCGAGATCGGGTGAGGAGCTCAGTAACGTGGGAGGAGCTCAGAGTAGAGTCGCTGCTCCTTCACCTTCGAAAGGAGCCAGCTGAGGTGGCTCGGGCATCTGTTCCGGATGCCTCCTGGAACACCTCCCTCGGGAGTTGTTCCAGGCTTGTCCTACTGGAACAAGGCCTCGTGGAAAGCTTCGGACACGCTGGAGGGACTATGCCTCCGAGCTGGCCTAGTGTTGCCTCGGGGTCCCTCCAGAACAGCGTGCATGGATCGGGAAGTCTGGGCATCTCTGCTGAGACTGATGCCCCCGCGACCCGGCCCCGGATAAAGCAGAAGACAATGGATGGATGGGTGTTGCCTCTATTACAATATAAGGGCCCCAAATCTGATATGTAAATAAGACAATGCTGAGCGAGTAAAAAATGCATAAATGACTGTCGCTGATCCACTTGATACTCGCTTTGCACATGAGCAAACGCTTGGTAAATGAACCCCTTTGAGCTTAAAACAGTGGGGAAAAAATCAAGGAAATGCTGATCAAAGCGCTTCAGAAGAAGAAGAAGAACGACCAAAGTTACAAGATAACAAAACATCAGTCAACCAAATCCTGGGATCACATTCAAGGTTATTCTACACACTAAAGTTGCAGTAGACATAGTTCCAACAGGATGTGAATCAAACACATCTCCACAGCATGTACAAGGTCTCCAACATCAGAGTTTTTCCTTGTAACATTTGTACAACATTTTTTGAGTTATAAAGCAGGAAACGTAAATGCTAAGGTGTCTAAGGGTATTGACAATTGTTTGAATATTACATTAATATTGTAGAGACTTTCATATGTGACTAGCGTATGTGTGCAATGTCCCAATCAGTGCATAACGGAAAAAAAAACGTTTTTAACCAATATAAAAGACAGATGAGTATTTGAAGAAGCGTTTATTTTCCATCTGCTCACTGATTGCTCACCGTCTGTGGTCATAATTCTTATTTACTTCAGAGGTGTTCACATTTAGGGAGAGGTAATTTCTCTGTTTTACACAAACACTGGTTTATATGGTCAGAGGAGCTATTGGACGGCATTTTGGGGGAATTTTCAGCCCATTAGACATGCTCTTATGGATCATCTCAATACTGGTTTTGCAAAAGACGCCATTTAAAAGCACTCCAATTACATGCTGAGAATCTTATGAAAGTCTGCAGCAAATCACGTTGGCAGATATCAGATAATAGGCTTTGTTTTTCTTCTTGAGTTGTTTTTCCAATATTTTCAACTTGAGAATGAACCTCACAAGACGACGAAGGTTCTGAGTGTTGATAGGATTTATGTCAGTGTCCCAGCGATGACACCGTCTCCATATGGACCAGGGACTGATGTTTGATGAAGTGCCATCAGAGGAAACGCTCATGTTTTATTACAGCCATAAAGGAGTTAATAATAGTCTCTAAAGCTTTGCAATTCAAACTTACAGCTGACGTTATCATTCCGACCCAATGTAATTAGATATGCCCCTTTGTCGGTCTTAAAGTTGAAAAGTCATGGCGGCAATTCAACCTTGAAATTGAATGTAGGGCTTGTAAGGCTTTAAAAATCGCAGCTCTCAAGAAATTTCCTTAAAGACGCATACTAATTGGAAAGACAATTTCGAGAAAAGCTACTTACCAGCTCAAGAGAACACCAAATTGCGCAGAGGTTTGCCGTTAATGTGGAGCATTAGAATAATTTCACAATTTCTCCTGACAGAAATAATTCGGTCCGGTCTGAGCGCTCGCATTGAGTCGCACCGTTGCCATGGCGTTTTTAAAAATGTCGAAAGCAAGGAGCAATCTCTCGTTACCACAGAGTTCAAACTGAGGAGAGACATTTACGGGGGGAAAAATGTGGCTCAGACGTCGGGAGACCAATTACCTGTCCTCTTTTTGATCAGCAGACGGTTCAAAATGCGCGTGAGGAATTCAAACGCGATGGTTAATGACAGAAAATAACGTAATGAATGATTTTACAGTTTGTCTGCTTGGACTATTCTCGTCTAACTATCTTTTACTCATAGACATTTTTCTCCTTTTCTCAATTTACTCATTTGGAATCATCAAAATGTCCTATTATTTTATGTTTATGTCTGTCGCATTACGTCATTATAGAAAGAAAATGGCAGTAATTGAATGCAGCACCTCTCTTATTTGACTCTGTGCCAACTCTACCAGTGACAGAAAGTGGGCATATATGGTCATGTTCAATGTAGGGAGAGAGGGAAAACAAAGTGAACTTTTTAAGCATTTAACCTCTTAACCACCACATGAACCAATTACATTTTCTCCAGTTTGGCACTACCCAAATCTAAAAGCAAAAAAAGTGGCACAAGCGCTACAAAAACATGACTTAAAGGGACTAGATTGAACAAGTGACTTTCTCCATTGTGAGATCAATAAAGGATTATCTTATCTGAAAATGACATTTTTATACTCGCTACTGCCACCTCTGGTCTTACACATAACTGCAGGTTCTATATTGTCATTTGGGTAAAGAGGTTATTTTTTGTTGAGAGGAGCAAAGTGCTTCAACAGCCCAAAAACAGACAACGCTAACCCGGAAGCTACGTTAGCTTCATGCTACATATGCTAACATAAGCTACAACTGCTGTTTTTTTTTCAATTTGCTTTGAAAAAACATCCATAGGGACCAGTTTTGGCTTGACTTTATATGTGTGTGATAAATATGTTTAGAATCAGTCAGAAAACAGTTCGAAAAATTGTGATTCACAGTTTTTCTTCCCCTCCTATGACGCGCTGTATCTACATTCATTATATTTCTACTGCAGAAAAGTGAACTTCTGCCCCTTCAGCCCAACTTTTCTGTACTTGTTTCTCTTTTACGCGGTTAAAAGCCTGTGCTTGTCTTTTAAAAACAAGCCCGCAAACCAACGCAGATTGTGCTGATGCGCCAACCCAGTGACCCGTGTTATTCCCTGAGACGCGTTTATCAGAGGAACACATCTCCAGGCTTAGTGCGATACGGGGCAGATGAGCGCCGCAGATCCAGTGCTGGTAAATAAGCAGAGGATTTACTCATCTTAGCGCTATTACGGAGGCGCATCTCGCAGAACATTGATATTAATGAGCAGCCATCCCAGTTAGCGGCAAACGCGTATCACATGGACATAACTGCTGCCTCACCGGACGCTTTCATCTCAGCTGTGGCCCTGATCCAGATGATGTAACGGCGCCATTCACATATTGTCATGGGAGAGTGCCAGGCATCGGGAGAAAAAGATGACGGGCGCAAAAAAAAGAAGAAGCAAACTTAAAAATTCATTAGCTTTGCCACTTACATAAGCGGCGGTGGCGGGAGGCAGACACGTGTGAGAAAGAGAAAGACGACGGAGGAGATGAACGCCCACTCATTTAAAGAGGGGGTATTATGCTTTTTTCAGCCACATAGCACCAGTCTATATCGCACTACAATGATGACCAAACCTTCTGTTGGTCTGTAAATGCAGTAAATTAGAATAACTGCCTTGTATAAAATTGCTCTTTCAAAATGGCAGTAGCAAATGACTTGAAATAGGCCTCTGTCTCTTTAAGAACCTCTGACCCTTTCCGACACGCCCCCTCCACACGCTGTCTGTGGCATCACAACAACACTCCGCTTGTCTCAACAGTATTGAAACTACGATCGGTGCATTTTAATTTTTATTGTTGGAAAGGAGCTACTGTTTATCACTTTGTGAACAATGGCCACACAGGATATTATTTGGAGACGAACCTTCCACACCGGACGCTTGGAAGAGGCTCTTGCCTGAAAAATAACTGCTGTTTGGAGGCTATCTCTTTGCATCTGCCATGCCCTATGGATCTCTAACTATACTCCCATGGACGACACCAGGATCTGCAGGAGCCCATACGATTCAAAAGACGGACATTATCTGTGCAGGTGGACAATGGTTTTTCGAGGTTACACCGTTAGCTTGTTATAATCGACTACAGCTCATTGTTGATGAAAAGTCTGCAATAAACCACAAATGTGTAAAGCCAGGCTCATTGTGTGATCATCGTAAAGGCTGCTTCGAGTAGTTGCTGCTTTGTTGACGTTATTTGTGCATAATATGCTGCCTGTTTTCAATGAATGTTGTGAAGGTGAAGGTTGTTAGCTTGTCGCGGCTAATAGTGCCTTAGCTCCGGGAGAAAACCACTCGGCTACGACTCACTGTAGATGAAATGTGAGCAATAAACTACACAATCAACAAGCCAGGCTCCGTGTGTGATCATCATAAAGGCTGCTTCAAGCAGTTGCCTGTTAAGTGACGTTTTCAATGCATAATATGCTGCTTGTATTCAGTGAATTTTCCCGTTAGCTTGTCGCGGTTAGCTTGTTAGCTCCGGGAGAAAACCACTCGGCTATGACCCATTGTAGATGAAATGTGAGCAATAAACTTCCAAATCAACAAGCCAGGCTCCGTGTGTGATCATTGTTAAACGGTTCTTTATGTGTGTGGTGGTTTTATTGACTTTATGTGTGCATATTTCTCGTTTTCACGTGATGACTCGAGGTTTAGCTTAGCATTAGCTTTCTCCGGAGGCCCAGCGCAGAACCAGACACTGAAATAAGTGTTCTTGTCACCGGTTTTAATCCTGGGTGTTTCGGTTACAGAAACACTTATGTGTGTCTTTGTAAAAGTTTCAGAACTGCTGTAACTCCGGTTCACAACACATGAAGCTAATCCTCCATGATGACTCTGTTTACATCTTAGGGCTAGACACTGCGGGGAGGGGGTTCTGCTGAGGGGCAGTGGTTGGTTACTCGGCTGGTGACGAAAGGTCGGAGGCGTATCCTGGAGGTCGAGGGCGTTTCCTGAAGGAATCAGGCGTTTTATCCCTAAAATGGCCGCCATCAGAGTTTCTACAGATTACTCGAAAATACGTAAATGTGCTAAGGCAACACTTCAGGCATGTTTTTAATGAGGGAATGACTTAATAACATGATGTAAAGCTTGAAAAAGTCCATTTTGCATAATACCCCCCCTTTAAGTTTCATCCGTGTGCTGCAAACATTATCCTCCACGGAAAACTTCTGTGTTTTATTTGGGAACAATGCAGCCAATTATTTTACTCAAGTAGAAGTATAAAACTTTGGGACTTGCCTGTGTAACCAAGAATCAAAAGTCTGATTAACAGTAGGTTTTGATGTTGATATAGCTCTACAGAAAATCACTTAAAATAGCATTACATGTTTGATATTACAATAAATGTGCCATTAAAAGGGAATAATTCTGAAAGGAGAAGTAATAAATCCTTTTTGTAAACCCTCAAGTGTTAATGGGATGATTGGGGGGGTCTTTCATCTCCCCTTCGTGTCTCTGTCCAGAAAACCATCCTTGCAACTTTCCAGCCTCCGGGTCGAAGGTGCAATACACACTAATAGAATCACGAAGAAGAAGCTAATAGGCTAATGGCCAAAGCTAGCTGTGGGCTAGCTCCACTTAAGCAGTATTTACAGCCAAGTTTGAGTGAAAAAATACCTCACATTATCCGTCTCTCCCTTTGTCTTTTCTGACAGTGTAGTATTTACTCTCCAGGACAATTAATGAGTAAAAAATACAACATTCTACCGCACCTGGAGTGGCGCTTATGGCCTTATATCGGCGCATGAGTTACTTAGTTCGGCTTTAAAGGAGCATTATGCAACTTTTTATGTGGGGAAAAAAAAGGGTTGATGTTAGTGTGTATTTGATCTTTCAGTGACCCAGCTGGCTGTAGGGTTAGGGTCCATATACTGGTTAGCTTGGCACCTTTGGTTTCCATCCCGGTGGCCTCTGTGTCGCTCCAAGACCAATTTTATTCAAGTGGGGGGGGTTTCTGGTAGGTTTATCTGATTGGAATACATATGTAACCATGAACACAGATCTATCAGCAGTGAAAACCTTCCAGAAACCCTAAAAAAACATTTGGTACTGGAGCATCCTAGAGGCCACTGGGAAAAACACCAAAGGCAGTCACTGAAAGGTTTTTAATTTTCTCTCTTTTTAAAATAACGGTCGCTGAGGTACAAGTTACCTGACAAATACCCTTGCAGAAGATGATAGGAAATGAATCAATGCGTGAGAGTGAGTGCAGAAAATGTCTTGAGGATTAGACAAAGATACTGCATTTGTTCCCCCCCCCCCCAAATATAGATTCTTGAGAGAACTCTCCCACACCGTCTCCCTCTTTGTTGAATTTCTGAGCAGCCTCTCCCTTTGACTGACCTTCATCGGCCTATAGACCACAACACTGCTCATACGTGAGTGAAGAGGGAATATGGGAGCTTGTCTGCTTGTTCTTAAGGGTGAACCTTGGATATCTTTCACAACAACATTGACAGCAGTGAAGACCTCATGCAGCCTTCTGTCTCTGTGTGTCCAACAAAATGACAAAATGTTCTGGAAATGCCTGCACCCTAATTGGTACATATTCAGTTTTTGAATGCACCATGTTTCTCCACACAAGGGCGGTACACAAAAAGTTCTACTAAAATTGCACTGTTTTATTCAAATGGCGGACTTATAACAGGAAGTAGTTCATCTTTTCGCGACAGAGAAGGTTATCCAGATTCTGCAGATGTCTTAAATATTTACATAAGGTGTGCTCGGACACTCAATCTCTCTCGTTCTCGCTCGCTTGTGCTTCCCACTTCCTTGCGTTTTTGCACCAAAAAATACTTTATACATCCTTCCTCTGAGGTGAAAACGCTGGGGAAACTCTCTAAACAGTCTCAATCGAGGTATCAAGGCAATCTAAATATTGTTGCAAGGAGACTGACAAGAGGCTGAGGGTTGACTGTGGACAGAGGCCTGTAGAGGGCACAAAACGATACGCGCTGCACCAACACCTGGCTGTATACTCTTGTGCTGTCTGAAAACTCATTATAGTACAAGTATTCGAAGTAACAATATTATTGCAGGTGCTTGGAAGATGATGGAAATAGGCAATGGCAAGGTGAAAAACTTAGGCTATTGGATTGATCTGTGACCATTAAGAATTTCTGATTTTGGTGAAAATATTATAGTTACAGCATATTGTTATGTACTTTGAATTAAAAATGGTGAAGCTGAATTTACTGCATTAGGGGCGGGTCCAGGCGAGGACCAACCTGAACCCAAGTTAGTTCTCTTTTACAACTGCCTTAAAAGTGCAAAACCTTTTTACCATGTTCCAATGTTGGTCTCGCATCAAAAATACCTGGGGATGTGTTTTGAGCCGCATGTTTCAGTAATCTCTGGATCTTCATCGGCGGCTATTCTTGGCAGCGCTGACAAAAGAGTCCTCCTTCACCCACAAAAGCTCTTCCTGAGGTCCTGTGTATCCAGGAAATGCTTTCCTCTCCTGTCCATTTCCAGTTCTTTACTAAAACAGCTGCACAGCGAAGGGGAGCAAGAGGAGAGTGCTCATTTTAGCTCACTCAGAGGACCAGGAAGTGAAGTTTTTTATTAATATTGACATCTCTAACCAACACAATGTAATATAGTGAGTGTGTTTACATGTGCTCGGGTCATTATATTACTTATTAGGCATATTGGTTATTAGGCATTTTCTGCTTAGGACAATATTCTGGATATGATGTTTACATGCGTCCGAGAAACCAGGGCACTCATGTAAACTCATGAAACCAGGGCACTCATGTAAACATCCCTGTTTACATGAGCAAATACAGTATCCTGGATACTTAGGCTCAAGAGAGGGGCGGAGCTAATGACAAATAGCTGAAGTAGCTAAATACTATAGCACTTTTGTCAGCGCATTACTTTTTCTGACATTCCTCTAGCACAGGGACAAGAACTATGCAAGGAAGATCTTTCCCAGATTAAGCTCCTGCCGTATCTGTTTCAAAAGTTTGCACATGCTCAGGGCGTCAGCAATGGTAAAAACCAGGACATTGTGTTTGCATCCTGGAAACTGTGGGAATATCCCAGTGAGAATATCCTGGTTTACATGAACCAGACAAAACCAGGAACCTAAAATCCCCATTAATAACCTGGATACTCGAGTACATACTCAGTGATAAAGATGTGTTTGACATTATTACCAAATACTTTGAAAAAGCATAATACTCTTTAAACGTTCATCATATCATACCATATAAGACAATATTTCATTTCAAATAATGGGAGCACTAAATCATTCAACCTTCGTAATCGTAACCCATTCAGACCCCAACTCACAAAGTAATTCCCTTTCATCCTTCTTTATTTAGTCTCTCTTGGTGTTGAAATCTGAAGCACATACTGCACATTTAAATAGCTAATCATATTCATATGCTTTTGTTTTGTTTTTGCCAAACATGAAAGAAAACACCATACATAACCCAGTTTCAGGTATATCCCGTCTATAATGGGGAGCCGACTGTCTCCTCCACAGGACACAGAGATTAGAATTTCAAAGATAACAACTCTGAGCCTGGACTAGTGCGGCCTCAGTAATGGACACACCGCCATCTGCACCTCTGCCGTAATTAGATTTGCCCTGACATGCTAAATTAGCCGGCAACAACCTGTCCATTTTATTTGTTAATTTACTGTCACGACCGCGAAGGCTAGGAAAGAACCAAGGAGGCCAAGAATTAAAGGTCCTACACTGATTTTTTTTTTCTCCTCGTAGTGAAATGTGTTTTGACCTTCATGTAAAAGCGGTCATGTGTGAAAAAAGACCTTTGTGCACTGTGCATCTATAGTGGATATAGACTGTTTTTTATCAAGCTTTTTTTAAATGAAGGAGTAGCAGGAGTGTTGTTTGTTAAGATAGGGCTTGGCAGCAGCCACATAAGTACGCATAAACTGATATATTGGCCTTCATTTGTAAGTAAGTATGAGCTATCGACCTTGAAGTATCTGCATTGTGTGATGGAGTCTTATCTGCAGTGAAAAAGAAGATATTTAAAATCTGTGCATTAATCTCTTGTCACTTAATTTCACATACAATTAAATCAGCCATCGTCATAGTAACCCTCTTTGGTAATTTTCATGGTACCTAAAATGGTACTTCACAAATTGTCTAATAGGTTATTTTAGAAAGACATGGGGATGACAACATTTTTTTTGCTTCGACAGACTTGGAATTTTACCCCCGTCTTCCTCAGAGGCGTCTCCAGACGTACATGAGGACAGCTGATAAGAGACGCATCATGTACGTCTGGAGGAAGATGGAACACGCAAGGTCTTTAAACAGATATTTTTTGTTATACCTCAAAATTAATGAAAAAAGTGGCACTACCACGGAAGGTACCATAGACTTACCATAGACTACATTGACTTTCTGGGCCATATTGTAAAGTTGCCGGATTTTTTTTTTAAACTTTTTTTTAAATTAGTTTTGAGGTTCAGATCTCTATATTGTCATTATACAATTGTACAACAAAATGTTTCCTCTGCATTTGACCCATCTTCCGATGTCGCTGGGACAACCCCGTAAGCAGCAGTGGTGACCGCAGTGCAGCCCCCGGGGAACAATCTCCAGATCAGGAGCCCGGCTGATGGTCAGAATCCCTTGGATGGCGGATTCACCTGTTGTGCATGTTTTGAGTTGATGGGGGAAACCAGACACAGACATGCACACTCATCACAGAAAGACCTGCCCGGCTCGGAGACTTGAACCCGGGACCGTCTCTGACTGTGAGACCAGAGCCTCCGTGCTGCCCAGCTATAGCTTTACTCTCCCACTTTGCGGCATGAAACGTTGCAGCCCTCTGTAATTCCACTTTGAACTTAAATACTGCCAGGGGAATTGTCCTTAAAAGCCTTTCCATAAAAATAAAGATGTTTTTGCAGAGACGACTGACCTTGCAGACAGATACCACAAATGATACGACCATGAGCGAGCCGTGTAATTTATGTGTTTGATGGGAAAAGTAAGCCGTGTTTTTTAGTGTCCTTTCTGTTGACATTGGGTCTGCAGATTACAGGCTGACTTTCTACTTTTTATGTCTCGCTAATAATCGGAGAAGACAATGTTGGAATTAGTGGCAGAAACATTTTCCATTCAATTTTGTGATTCTGGGGTGCGGAAAAATAGTAGATTGGTAGAATAATAAAGATTAAGTGTCAAATAAAGATTAGAGTCGGTCTTTGTTAAAGTGAATCCTTCCAGCCATGTCCTAATATGTAGAATGAGCTCAGACATGTTCACCACAACTGCCTCTAAAATCCTGCACTGTCACTCAGAAAGGTGTTAATTCGGGTCCGGAGTGCCATCATACACAAGCCTATATAGAACTGCAGTTACACATAAGACCTGAGGTGGCAGTAGTGATTATAAAATGACTAACTTGCATCTAGCCCCTTTAAAGCAAGATTTTGAGGCCGTAAATAGTCACATTACTTACTCTAATTACTCTAACCGTCATCATGGTCATGGAGTGTGACTGCGGGTCTCAAACTAAAGCCCTTCCTAATGAAATCCTCAAATTGCCCGGCTTCCAAGTCACATCTAAAACCCATTTCAGTCTAATCTAAAGCCCTGCCTAACCTTCATGTAAACCACATATCTGACCTGAAGATGCTCCGACCAGACCCCGCGTCTCTCTTTGCGCAGATGTTGTCTCGTTGTTGATGTTTTGAGCCCCGAATCCTGCTGCGGAGCTTTCCTCTGGACTAATATTTGTCTTTTCCCTCCTCCGTCTCCCAGTGAACATCTGGACCAAAGCGCTGTACAGAAACACAAACCTCCCTGGCTGAGATTTTTGGGTTTCTTTAGATGAAGGCGTTCACGAGCATTGATAGTTTACGGCGGCTGTAAACATCTCCCCGAGGCCACCAACGCTCGGACGCTCGGCTGAGTTCTGTCAGTAACACTGTTAATCCCAGGAACATGTTGCACTGTGTATAAAGATCTCATGTGGCTTTTTAACAAGGCTTTCTCTGGGGTCTGACTGATGGCTTTGTTAAGAGATGTCAGCACAAATACATGCTCACCATTGAAAAATAAAGGAAACAGTGGGACGGGACTTGATTAAATGTTTTCTTTTCTTTTTTTCCAATATGATTTGACAATAAGTATAGGTGTTGAATTAGTTAGAGGAACTTGTTGTAGTAGTTCAAAGTTGTCGGAAAAAGCGATTGAGTTGCAATAGCTGGTATGTTTGCAGATGGGACTGGCCATTATGTCCATAGAAGGGCCATTGGCTCGAGGGCCACTGGTCTGGCCTCTCAATTTTCTCCTTAACCTCTTACCCCCCGCCTTAACCGAGCTTTACCAAAATCTAAAAGTGTAAAAGAAAAGCATCAAAATAGAGATGAAAACGAGGATGAAAACGGAACAAAAATGTGACGACAAACCAACAAAAACATGACAAGAAATGTTAAGAAAAAGACAAACAAGAAACAAAAACACAAAAAAACAAGTAATGAAATAAAGCAACAAAAACATAATAAGAAAGTGACAAAAACAACGGCAAGAAGCCTCAAAAAAACACTGTTGCTCTGCAGTCAAGAAGTTTTCAGATTTGGGTAAAGCCGAACTGGAGAAAATGCCATCAGTGAAGGCAGGTGGTAAGAGGTTAACATTATGTCTTTGTCCGCCCCTGTATTTGTAGTAGTGGTAGTAAAAGTGGTAGTAGTGCTAATAGTAGTAGTAATAGTAGGAAGCTAGGTAATAGTATTAGTTGTAAATCTACAGAACACTTGTTTTATGACTGTATGTTCTCCAAAGTACTGTGGGATGACATCCATTATTGGCTTTCCCCGAAGATTCCCAATTTACAGGACTTTTCAAGCAAGGACATTTTTAAAAAAGGACAGCGATATAGAACTTGTTTTAAATGTTATCATTATATTGGGTAAATTCTTCATCCACAAATGTCAATTCTTAAAGACAAAACCATCATTTGTCACTTTTCACAAAGAACTGTCTTTATTTTTCTCCTCTGTATCCTTCATGGAAAAAAACACTGGTGTGAACCTTAAAAACATCATTGATGATCTAGACTTAATAAGCAACCTGTAGTATTGCAACTCACTTTTTTTTGTTTGTTTTTGTTTTTGTGTTTATGTCCTGCTCTGACTTAACAATTTGTAATACGGAACATTCCTGCCATATTTGTTGTATTGCACATGTTAATAAAAAAAAAAAAAAAAAAAAAAAAAAAGGATTAGTTGTAGTTGTTATCACATTGATTGTAATAGTAGAGTATAGTATGATCTTTATCTCTACCTGTACATTTGGACTTACTTTAAGTGCAGATGTGAGGCCTGTGTGATCGTTTCAAACACTTCAAAGACAGTTTGTTTTAGGAGAATGATTTTTTTTAAATATGTATAAATAATATTCGGCTGAACTGTGTGAATGAACAAGTTTGACAGCAAAATTGTTTTGGCTTCACGCGCCGTTCGTCCCTAAGCAGGAAAAATCTGTATTCAAGCTCCCCCGTGCATTTAGAACTGTTTTTCACATGACTTATATCGGGGATCTCCAACCTTTAAGCTACTTTTACTCAACAATATTGCCAGAGACCGACTCCTGCTTCAATGACATTTGTGTCTGCGACAGATGGAGTTAAAGTTAGTAACCAAGAGGACGTTTCAATGCAATGAAAGAAAATGACTCGAGTTTCCCCTTTTACTTATATGTGCCTTCAACGTGTTCAGAACAAAAAGAAAATGTACCTTCTCAGCAAGCGTTAAGTAGGAATCCAGAAAGATTTAAGAAACGGCTGTAGTGCTATTGGTAGTTCCCATAGCAACTGGTTGGCGATCCCTGGCTTAGATGTCATGACATTTGTGACGGCTGAGGGAAATTTGCTTGAAATGCTAACATGACAAGTGCAATTTTCTCCAAAACAAAACAAGTCACAACATCCCATAGTCAGTCATATAATCGAGGACTATGGCAAGGTATTTGTATACAGTAGAGCGCAATCTATTTACAAGTGCTTCAAAATCAAAACTACATAGACAGCTCGGATGTTAAATGCCGCTTGCTAAGTCTGTTTTGAAAAATTGGCCTCATTGGGGACTATTAAAGCATAATGAGGCCTAAACTGAACCTATTCATTTACCTCCCAGTGACTGACAAGTGCGGCCTATTTTCGTACCTAAAATGCACCTCAGATCAATACCCCCCCCTCCCCATTGTCTCCCTCTAACCAGGTTGTCTATAGACAGCGCTGAGAAAAACAGCTCAGGCATGTTTTGTATTTCCAGCTCGTTGCTCAGAACAGATTATTCCCACGGGTCACGAACACATCAGCCCCCCACGGACCTCGCTTCCTCTCGAATCAGGGCAAGAAACCTCCGACAGCAAAAAAAAAAAAAGCGAAATCTCTAAAAGTCATCTCCCACTGAGCCACGAAGACGATTTATTGATTTTCCTGAATTCCAGAAACGCTGCACAATAAAAGCTGCATGTTTTATGGAGATGCGCCTCGGGACGTCTGCCGGGTTTGCGCTCTGCATCCAATCCTCAAATTCAGTTTTTTGCTCTAATAGTGTAGGCTTGTTATTGGAGCCGGTGCATGCGAAATGAAACGAGAGGAATAATATTGAAAAGGCTATATTTGTGTTACTTAAAATGTATGAGGAGCAACATAATGAGCGAGCTGGCAGGTCACACAGCACGAGCGGTGGTTCCAATTTTCATTTTCTCCCCTGGGGGAATTCAATGCCGTCTATTGGGCCTCCTCAGCTCAACACTGCCACTTTTTGAAGATGTTCAAATGTTGGTATTGTCGGTCGTGTGAAATGGACTGATGCAGTGAATGGCAAAGTGGTTCTATGATGTATGTGAATCCTAAACAAAATGGTGGCATCGTCGGAATGCACAGAAGTGATTATAAATGGGATTGAATATGAGGGAAGCTGAGAGCATTCACTGTCATTATATATTTATTTTTATGTGCAGAGCTACAGATGTAAATTAGCGAGTATAATCTGGAGGAGTACATCTCTCTTTATGAGCTTCATGTCACATTGTTATGAGAAAAATGACTAAAGTGAAGTATCCAATTAGACGTGATGTATATTATACTTGTTTCTACCTAACAACATTTTGAGAATGATTTGCACGATAATGATCTCTCTGAAGTCTGATTTTCTCCCATTCTCTCCAACTCATCCAGTTCTGTCTGAAAGGCCCGACACCTTTTCTTTTTCAACAATTACAAACGATGACAAATAAAGCCACTAAACTATAATGTTAGTTGTAGACCAAACCATTCCTAGCTTTCCTTACATATTTGTAGCATCCCAATTCTACACAGGGATGAGTTTATAGGTGTAAACAAGCAGCAACCTCCCTCTCTCTTGGTTTAGCTGAAAACTGTATTTGTGGTTTCTGTGCTCCACCTTGTTTTACTGGATGCTTTTGTACGTCTTTGCCGTGTTTTTGTGAGGTTTGGTGTTTTTTTGTTTTTTTTAATGCAAAGAGTCCACAATGGTCCAAATGTCTTCTTCTGAAACACTGAAGAGGCACCGAAGAGTCCCCCACACCTGCAGCACTGTGCGACACAAGAGGCGCTACAGGAAACAAGGAAGGTACAAACAAGGAGGCATCCGGGCAAGACTCACAGCTAAGCCACACAAGCCTTCTATCCCTACTATAATTCTGGAAAATGGACGCTCACTAGAGAATAAAACAGATTAACTGTTAAGCTCTTCCCAGAAGATGGTGAAAGACTGTTGTGGAGCGGAGGGAGCTGCGCAGGAGGAAGGAGGAGGTGGACCTGACCAGTGCAGGACACCACGCTCTGAAACAGGGACAAACCCAGGAGGCGCTACACCGTTTCAGAGGATCAGAGGAGACTGAAGGCAGCCAGCCAGGTTTCCTCCAGGTGCTACGGTTTCCCCAACCTCCAAAAACATGCTGGTTAGGTTGACCCACAATGGCAGTGTGGCTCAGTTGCAGTGGCTCAGGACTAACACCTGAACACAATTTAGTTGTACGGTTGTATAATGACAAATACTTACTTATTGTACAACTTTCACAGAAATGCTTTAAAACCTGCCGGCAAGTTCATGAAATGGAGACAAATGCTTTAGTTTATATGTTTAATATGAAAACCAATGGTTGTGTGTAAAGCCCTGTTATAGGCTATCGTCCATTGGTAAGTGGTGTAATTAGATAGGAATTAGGGAGTTAAGAAATAAAGCTACTAAGAAATAAAATAGGAGAAAACAGAAGAGCTGCTCCATTCGGATTGCCTTAATGCACAGTATAAAAAGTCGCCTTGAATATGTGAATCTTTATCCATCGCCGGATGAGTCGAGAACGTGTGTCCGCTGTATCTGCCTCTCTCCGCTCTCTCTCAAACCTGTTACCAAGTCAAACAGCCCGGAGTTACGGTCCAATTTCCCCGGTGTGATGGAAGTCATTACCTCCGCTGCTCCGCGCTCTGATTGAAGTGCTGCAGTCACAAAGGGCCGGCGTGAGTCCGTCTGAGGAGGGGTCGGGGGGGAGGAAGAAGAGGGGGCAGCGGCGCAGGAGAGGGAACTATCTAATCAGCTCGATCCAGGAGGAAGAGCTGCTCAATCAGGCACACAGCGCTCCCTGACATTGTAAGGTTAGAGAACACTATGAGCTGCTGGGGATAAGCCATGCACATTGAGTCCTATTACATTCAGTGCATGTTGTTCATACTCTGTTAGTTCCGCTTGTGGCTAATGTTGTGGTTTTGTGATGCAGAGAGTAGCTGTCTCTCTGTAGATGGCAGTGTAGCACCAGATTCCTCCAAGTGGCATCTGCAGACTGTTGTAGCTGCTCATTCAGAAAAAAGGGGGATGCAGGAATATGCCTTTAAGTAAATAATGCTCAGTAGTTATGCATTTTTTTTTTTTTTTTAAAGAGGAAAGAACCAACAATAAAAGTAGTCGCTTTTTGGACAGTCAAAGACACATTAAATTAATGTAAGTGAGTTATTTTCTATTTGGTATCAGAGGTAGGCAAGTTTGTGTAGTGAAGGGCCGATGTTCATCATCGCCAAATCACCGAGGGCCGAACCACTGAAGCCCAAAGTAAAGGACAGTTTTCTGCAAATGCCAGTGTTTTGCCTGGATTTTTTTTTTTTTTTTTTACCTCTAGTTCGGCTTGAACCAAATCTAAAAGCTTCTCGACTGCAGAGCAACAGTGTAGCGCCTCATTTAAAAGCTATGGCCTACAAAACTAATTGTAACTTTCTGTTGTGTTGTCGGCGCTTTTTTGTCAAATTTTTGTTTTGTTTTTTTGGTGTATTTTTGCCCTGTTTTCTTTTTTTGTCGCTCTTTAGTCACTCTTTTGTTGTGTTTTTGACGCTTTTTCGTCTCTTTGTTGTGTTTCGATGTCATTTTGATGATTTTTTTTTTCAAGCAGCTTTCAGAATTGGGTAAAACCAAACGGGGGAAAATGTGTTCAGTTCAGGTGGGGGTTAAGAGGTTAAAAAACATACTCATTGAATTTATACTATACTGTTTTTACACAATAACCACCAAAGCAAAAAGAGGCTCATCTTCCCCCACTTCTCCGACATTGGCAGGTATGCGAGCAAATTCATCTTGGGGGCCGGAGGTTCTCTGCTGGAGGGCTGGATTTGGCCCCCGGGCCTGACGTTGCCTACCCCTGCTCTATATTAATAAAAATGTCTTACATTTGTATTGCGCTTGATAAACTTGACAGTAGTAGTTAGGGCTGGGCGACTTTGGAAAAAAAATCAGCGTGCTGATTCATAAAATTAGATACATCCTTTATTCAAACCTCAGCTCAAATAAATGCTTTCATCAAGTCTCAGTTAATGCACAAAAGTCTTCCATTGTCTGGTCCAAACTGTTAATGCTGAAGAAGTGTCTGTAAACCTGTTGATTATAAAGTCCCATGACGATCATTGAGATTGACCAAAGTAGAGATTGCGATTTCTATTAAATTTCGATTAATTGCCCAGCATTAGTAGTAGTTATTTTGAGCCACAGCTTCTTCTAACATAGGCAAGGTAGTTGAGTAATCTTGCCCAAAGACACAAAAATACTGCGCCATAAACAGATGGGATTCGTTCCGCTGACCTTTGGATCCGTGGACAAACTATTGTCTACTCCAAGCCACTGTCGCTTCCATCTGTTTTAAATAAATGCTCTGTACCTTGAGTCCCAAAACGGGGCACAATTTGAACTATTCTGACAAAATGAAGAGACAAGTTCAAAACACATGGGAATTTGTGCACATGCATGTCATGGAAATGCCACATTCCTGAACTTCCGCTGCAGAAAAACAAGCCCCGGCTCTTTCTCCAAAATAAGCCCTCTCATGCTGCGTTCATTTGCATTGCATGTTTCCAGTAAATCTGCCTCTCTGTGATGGGCACACAGAGACGCACTGTGGGCTTCAAGGGGAGCAGGAAGTGCAGAATAAGAACAGCAGCGGAAATTGTATATATTTAGCTGTTATGATATCGATAAGAGGGACGATGCCAGGAAGGTTTCGGACGGCGGCAGAGGGAGGAAGAACTCTGAAGCTGCTCTTAGGTGCTGCTAAATCAAAATATGAGCGCAAATTAAAGTACTTTTGAATTAGCAACAAAATAATGTAATGAGGTAAAGTAGAGCTGATACAAGATACATCAAGGTACAATGACTTATACATTTTTTCATACGTTGCTATATGATCTTATGTGTACTTAAAACTACTACTTAAAATACCTAGTCCATACTATTGGAGCTACTATTGCCATTACTTGAAATGCTTTTACCACAATGTCCTCTCCTACATCCAGCATCATATCACCCGTGCAAATACTGTCATCAATGTATTTTCTTTCTCTAAAATACTTCCAGACGAGTGCCATAGAAAATGCCCATACACGTTGTTCCAAAAAGGTAAACCATCTGCGTAAAGGTATCTAGTTAAAGCAAAAGGGGAGGCTGGTGTGATTTTGTGTTGAAAGAAGTAGACGGATGTGACCCAGCGGTTAGTCATGTCCCCCGTGGGTCTCTCTCTCTCTCTCCTTCCACATCTGGAGCCTGTTTAGCATCATCAACACCAGATCCCCCCCCCGCCATGACACCTCAGCTCAGAAATACTTCTAAAAAATGACTAAAACGGAGGGCTCTTACGGGATTTTCTTACTTTTTTTTTTCCATACTTGTGGCTTTGCACTTTCTTTCCCTGTTCATCCTCTTTTCGTTTATTGATTGCACTAATTGTGGTAGAGTCTGGTGACCGAAGCACATCCAGACCTGAAAATGTGCTGACTCAGGTGGGTTTAGAAAGACTTTGATGATTCCTTCATGTGTGGACTGCATTAGTTTTAACAACCTGTTTGTGCTGTTCTTGATTTGTTTGCAGCTTGTACTAACATCATTAAACTGGCTCACGTGTAGTTACAGTGGCTTCATTTGCCGCCAACCCAAACTGTATATGTAAAAGGTTTCCAAAAGAATTACATCAACTCTGACTTCCGCTTTTTATTATGACAATGAATATAGTCATAGCACAGTGGTTTGGAAAAATATGTTTTTTTTAAAAAGCAGAACTAAGTAACTCATGCCCCTAGAGGCCATAAGCGCCACTGCAGGTGTCGTAGCATGTTACGTTTTTTTACTCATTAATTGTCCTTGAGAGTAAATACTACGCTGACAGAAAAGACAAAGGGAGAGAGGGATATTGTACATCCAATTACACAATGGAGATATTTTTTTTTCACTCAAACTTGGCTGTAAATACTGTTTAAGTTGTGCTAGCCCGCAGTTAGCTTTGCCCATTAGCCTGTTAGCTTCTTCTTCGTGATTCTATTAGTGTGTATTGGGTCTCCGGGTCAGAGCAAGGAAAGTTGCAAGTGTGGTTTTCTTCACAGAGACACCAGGGGGCGATGAAAGACCCCCCCCAATCATCCCATTAACACTTATATTACCAGAGGGACTACAAAGAGGTAAAACACGTTACTTAATACTGCTTTAATTTAGCCATAAATGTGTAATACGTAATCACCATTGGCTGGATGATGCATTTTTTTTAACCTTGCTCTGGTGCATTACTTTTTTTTTTAACATTTAAATTCTAAATTAATACATCTTTATAAACCATTAAAAAGAATCTGAAAGAATGTAAGATTTCTGAATAATACAGTTGTCTGCCAGGCTGGGAGAGGCAGCTGATTCTCCAGTGAAAAGCGGATTGGCATTTCCATCAATTCGGCTGATTCATTAGAAATGTAAAGCCTTTTTGTCACCGCTTTAGCTTCAGCACGTTGAATCCTATTAGTTTTGTGTGTGGTGTGTGTTTATTTACCATGTTTACAGCGGCTGCCCCCTGTGTGCCGCGGCCGGAGGGATTAGCGGAGAGCAAACACCCCGCTTCGGGTTGAACTCTACGTGTTCACACAGCACTGTCAGCAGAAGACTCCACGCTCAGTTATCGCCTGTCACAGACCTGACCTGTGTCTGCCCCGGGGCACTGCCACCGCTGCGGAGGATCATGGGAAAAACATGTACACCAGACTCCATAACACTGCACTTTTCAGAGGTAGGTAAGATAACTTGCCACCAATCATCTAATGACCAAGGCTGCAAGATCAGTCACAATCTCATGGCTGTGCTCAAAGGCTGCTGCTGCATTAGTGGAGTGTCTGCTGCTGAAAAGATACTTACAACATAAAGTTTAGACCACTACAAATCTGTTTTGAATTGGTACCAATGTTGTCAAATGTTAATGCTCCTGGACATGTCAATATAAGCACTGTTCAGCAACTTTATTTCAAAAGATTTTGCAAAGTAGGTGCGTGAGTGAAAATGATAGTAATAGTGTAGTGAAATAGTATAGTGAAATGATGCTTGAAATAATGACTGATTTATGTTTCACCTATAGACAGAGATGGAGGGATTTGCAGTATATTTTATACTTAAACCTCTGACAAGTGTCAAACGTGTTATTGGATTCATGTGAGCCAGACGTGTGCCATGTGTGAGCTGGAATTCCTGATGAGTTCTGCTCTGAGAGAGGTGCACTCTGCGTCAGCTTATGCAATAAAAAAAGCACCAGATTCTGGGGGTGAGAGATTTTAGACGATAAATACTTGACCTATAAATGTTTTTAATTCTCAAAATTTGTATAATATTATTGTTTGACCTCACTGAGAAAGTAGCAGTAATTGCTGTTGTTGTGATGGCCTACCGTGCGTGCAATCTCACCCGATCTTGGAAATGAGTTTATAACGTAGCTTACCTGATTTTAGATTGTGTTGTGTGTGTGTGTGTGTGTGTGTGTGTGTGTGTGTGCGTGCGTGCGTGCATGTGTGTGTGTGTGTGTGTTAGCATGTGTGTGTGTGTTTGCGTGTGTGTTAGCATGTGTGTTAGCGTGTGTGTTAGCGTGTGTGTTAGCGTGTGTGTGATCGTGTGTGTTAGTGTGTGTGTTAGCGTGTGTGTTAGCGTGTGTGTTAGCGGGTGTGCTAGCGTGTGTGCTAGCGTGTGTGTTAGCGTGTGTGTTAGCGTGTGTGTTAGCGGGTGTGCTAGCGTGTGTGCTAGCGTGTGTGTTAGCGTGTGTGTTAGCGTCTGTGTTAGCGTGTGTGTTAGCGTGTGTGGGAGCGTGTGTGTGTGAGCGTGTGTGTTATCGTGTGTGTTAGCGTGTGTGTTAGCGTGTGTGTTAGCATATGTGCTAGCGTGTGTGTGAGCGTGTGTGCTAGCGTGTGTGTGAGCGTATGTGTTAGCGTGTGTGTGTGAGCGTGTGTGCTAGCGTGTGGACTTTTGCGTTGTCTTCAGAAGCTTCTTCTCGCTCCTTGAGTCCAAGGTAAAACTAGTACACAGCAAAAAGTCATCTAGAAATGAGTGCAATTTTTGACACTCTTTATTTTACACTAACTTTGACACATTCAGTAAAATAAATCCAGTACAGTGTAATCTGCTTCGTAACAACCTGTAATAACGTAATAATAATAATAATAATGCCTTACACTTGTAATGCGCTTTACAAGCCTGTATTAACAAGTTTCTCAAAGCGCTACATTGTCGTCATTATTCATTCACTCCATACTCGGTGGTGATAAGCTACTGTTGTAGCCACAGCTGCCCTGGGGTAAACTGACGGAAGCGAGGCAACCAGTCTGCGCCATCGGCCCCTCCGACCACCACCAACCACTCACTCACACACCACATTCACCCCAGGCTTCCTGGTGTTACCAAACGGTCTCCCATCCAAGTACCGACCAGGCCCTTCCCTGCTTAGCTTCCAAGATCTGACGGGATTGGGCATAGCAAAGGCGGTATGGCCATATGGCCACGTATAGTACATTCACAATGGAATCATACGTTACCACTTAATGTAAGACATACAGTGGGGAAAAAAGTATTTGGCCAAAATCCAATAGAAAGTCTATGGGGAACTGACCAAATACTCTTTTTCCCCACTGTAAGTGCAGTTGCGCATAAGACCTGAGGTGGCAGTAGTGAGTATAAAAATAACAACTTGCATATAGTCCCTTTCTTCATTCTCCCTTTCAGTTGAATGTATTTTTGGAAGGAACATGAAAAAACATCCATATGGACCTTATTTTGGCTTGACTTTATTGATGTGTGATAAATATGTTTATAGTACAAAAGAGTGAAAAATTGTGATTCCCATGAGAGGTTTTCTGCCCCCTTGGCTAGGGCACTCCCCCTTGTATTGTATTGTATTACTGTAGATCTATATGGGTTCCAATGGATTACCATGGCAACGCTCTAGAGTTCTATGACAGCTGTGTGGAATGGTTACAGCTGTTCTAAATGTGATGATGTCATCATCTCTGTATGACCTCATACCTCAGTCAGTCATTCCTTCACACACCCACGAGCCTTTCGACGCATTTGTAACATTTTGACGTATCTCCACGCATTTTAACGGTTTTCGACGCATTGAACTGCATTCTGTAGCATTTCAACGCATCTGCCACATTCTCCGACACATTTTGTCGTGTATTAACGCATTTTTCCGCTTTTTTCACTAACGCATTTGTGAAAAAAGCCATGAAAATGTTTAGGAAGAAGCGTTCTTCCGACGCCGCGCTCATTCAGGAGCTCCGGCTTGCGCTCTGTTCAGCGGAGAAGATCAATCTGTCTTTGCAGGAGCAGGTGCAGAGCGAGCGTCAAGTAAACTCCTCGTTAGCGAGGGACCTCGCCGACAAAACCCTTCTTTCACAGGACGCGCTGTACGTGGCCAAAGAAGCCCTGAGGCAGAGTAGAGCCGATGTGCAGGCTCTAAACGCCCAAAACCAGGGTCTGAACGAGGAGAACTTAAGGCTTCAAGTCTCCGTGTCGGAGAAAGAAGCCAAAATTCTCCTCCTTCAACAGGAAAAGGATAACCAGACAGACAGTATGATGCTGGTTATCAATGCCCTGAAGACGAACTACGGACAGCTCAAAGTAGCAGACGCGAGTCTTCGTGAGAAGATTAAAGATCTGGAACACCAGGTCGGACAGAAATCGCTTTTGCTACAGCGGCAGGACGAGGAGCTGGCAGAGAATCGTCTCAAGCTTGAACAGTTTATGCTGCTTGAGATGCAACACACCGCCCTGAACGAGGACATCCACCAGATGGAGGGGGAAATGAAGACTCTTCAACAGGAGCAGCTGTCCATGAAGGAGGCCAGTAAAACAGCCGCCGAGGAAGCTCAAGAGACCATTTCTGCCTTGAGGAAAGAGGTTGAAGTCCTCAATAAAGATCTGGACTCACAGCAGAGAGCGAACCAGACTCTGCAGCTGACCCTGGACAAAAAAACGGTCTCCTGCAAGAAGATACAAGACCAGGTCCATCAGACAAGACAAAAATTGATGGAGGAGCAACAAAAGAACCTTGTGCTCCAAGATGAAGTCTCTAAACACTACGACAGCCTGGAGGAGAGTGTGAGAGACAGACTCCATGCTCTCCAAGAGTCTCATCGTATGTTCGAGACATTTCAACAAGAGAAATTAGCAATGAAGACGGACTGTGACAAGGCTAACGAAGAAATGGACAGGTTTAGGCAAGAAGCAAGCGTTCTCCATGGACAAGTTGAGAAATTGCACGAGAATTTGAACTCTTCTGCAGCTGACCGAGAACTACTACAGTTAAATCTTCAGGACAAAGTTAACGTAATCAGCCACATTGAAGAAATAAACATGTCGCTTGTGTCTGAAAAACGCGTCCTCTCAGAAGAGCTAAAGACGTCGAAAATGCAAACATCAGGGACCATATTACAGCTGGAAACCCAGCTCCAGGAGGCCAAGATGGAGCTGGAAAAATCAAAGAACTTCCAACAACAGCTGCAGCCGAATATGGAAACCAACCTGATCCTTAAGAAATTCGAAAAGGAGAAATTAGAAATGAAGGCGGACCGTGATAAGGCCGTGGAAGAGGCGGACAAGTTGAGAGAAGAAGCAAGGGTTCTCCAGATAAATAATAAGGTCATTTATGCGAATCTGGAACATGCCGCCAACGTCTATGTGGAAATGACGTCTGACATAGAGGCACTTCGGAAAGATAACATTAGCCTTTTACGCCAAAACATCGCTTATGAGAAGGCAGCGAAGGCAGCAGCCGTACAGCAGGAGACGAACGAAAAACCACCAGATCTGCTGAAAACCGTGGAGCCAGAGAGGAGCACAGCACCTCAGGACACACGGGTCAACAACTACGCCTCACAAGACTACAGGAACCGGAGACAGAACGAGCAGAGGAACGATTCCGACCATAGCATACCCAACAACTACGCCTCACAAGACTACAGGAATCGGAGATAGAACGAGCAGAGGAACGATTCAGACCATAGCATGCCCAAAGTTCAAGGCCGGTGGAGGCATAATGGCTTCAACAGGAGACGCCAGGAGGAGCAGGGTTAGAGGAGAAACGGTCACTGGGCCTGAGGGGAACAGATCTCTCTCACGAGGTCTGAGGGAACAGATCTCTCTCGAGGTCTGAGGGAACAGATCTCTCTCGAGGTCTGAGGGAACAGATCTCTCTCGAGGTCTGAGGGAACAGATCTCTCTCGAGGTCTGAGGGAACAGATCTCTCTCGAGGTCTGAGGAGGACAGATCTCTCTCACGAGGTCTGAGGGAACAGATCTCTCTCGAGGTCTGAGGAGGACAGATCTCTCTTGGGCAAGACACTTCACCCGCCTTGCCTCCAGTGTCTGACGCTGGTGTATGAATGAGTGTGAATGGGTGAATGGTTCCTTGATGTAAAGCCTTTTGAGTGCCTCAGAGCAAGTACAAAAGGTGATACATATATGGGACCATTTACCAGTTCCCCTTCTCTCTCCCCTTCTCTCTCTCCCCCTTCTCTCTCTTCTTTCATTTTTTCTTTTTTTGGGGTGACAGTGGCGCTGGGTCGTCGCTTAAGCGGAATGTCCTTTAGGCGCACACTGTCGTTGTGTCCTTGGGCAAGACACTTCACCCGCCTTGCCTCCAGTGTCTGACACTGGTGTATGAATGAGTGTGAATGTGTGATTTTCTTTCTCTTTTTCCCTTCTCTCTGTTCTTCCCCCTCTCCTCTCTCCTTTCCTGTCTTCTCTCTTTCTCCCCCGTCCTCTCCTCTCTCCACTTCTGTCATCCATCCTCTCCTGAAAACCATCTTGTTTCTCATCCGCAGACCTCCTCTCTCTCACCAACAGATCCTGCAGTCTCTTTGACCCTGTAGACCCTTCTCACCCTGGACATGGACTATTCACCCTGCCTGTCAACTGCTGAGGGATCCTTCGGCCCTGGGTCTCTATAGCCTGTCCGTCCATGGGAGTGGATCTCTCCTTCTGTGGTTCTCCCCAAGGTTTCTCTTTTGTCCCGCTGGGTTTTTGAGTTGTTCCTTGCCGTACTGGAGAGTCTAAGGACAGGGGACACCCGCGCCGCTCGTCGCCGCCTGCTGCCGACTTTTATTTTGACATTATGTTTGCCTGGATACTTCATTCACCTGAACTTGACATTGTCATATTTATTGCTCTGTTTTATTGCCTTAATGTTCGGTGCAGCCCTGTGAGGCGACTTCTGTTGTGATATTGGGCGATACAAAACCATTAAATTTAAACTTAAACCCCTAGGGAGATCATTTTTTTCACTCAAACTTGGCTGTAAATACTTTCTATTACTATAGGCCAATGTAACCCCTTATTTGAAAGCTAAGACCTACATGATTTAACCCCTGACCTGTAGAGCACGAATCACTGAGTATGTTAAAAAGAAAGAGTCTCTCGCCCATTCCTGTGTGGAGCTATGATTTTTTTTAACTAAGTAACCAATATACTCAGCCATTAGGGACAAACTTAAATAAATAAAAAAGATTTCCACACGTGTCCAGCAGAGGGCACTGACAGATCAGGATATAAAAACATTATAGCCACGTGGTAAATGAAGTCTCTACTTCACAATGAGGCCTGCTGCATTTTGGTCTGGGTCATACAAGTCTATGTTATAGCCAACCCGGCCCGCCATCACAGTCAGGAACCATAATGTGGCCCCCAGAGAAAAAGGTTTGAGGACCCCTGATCTATAACCTGTCCGTCCATGGGAGTAGATCTCTCTTTCTGTGGTTCTACTCAAGGTTTCTCTTTTCTCCCAGTTTTTTTTTTTTTAGTTTTTCCTTGCCATGGCGGAGAGTCTGAGGATGAGGGATGCCCAGGGCACGTTTCCATCTGCTGCTGACACTTATTTGGAAAGGACCTCTATCTGGACTAGTCCCATAATGTAAACACCCGATGGAGCGGCCAGGACAGAGCGGTGAGTCAATCAAAACGTGTGTTAGCGTGTGTGTTAGCGTGTGTGTTAGCGTGTGTGTTAGCGTGTGTGTTAGCGTGTGTGTTAGCGTGTGTGTTAGCGTGTGTGTTAGCGGATGTGTTTGCGTGTGTGTGTGTGTGAGCGTGTGTGTTAGCGTGTGTGTTAGCTTGTGTGTTAGCGTGTGTGTTAGCGTGTGTGCTAGCGCGTGTGTGTGTGTTAGCGTGTGTGTTAGCGTGTGTGTTAGCGGATGTGTTAGCGTGTGTGTGTGTGTGTGTGTGTGTGAGCGTGTGTGTTAGCGTGTGTGTTAGCATGTGTGTTAGCTTGTGTGTTAGCGTGTGTGTTAGCGTGTGTGTTAGCTTGTGTGTTAGCGTGTGTGCTAGCGCGTGTGTGTGTGTGTGTGTGTGTTAGCGTGTGTGTGATCGTGTGTGTTAGCGGGTGGGTTAGCATGTGTGTTAGCGGGTGTGTTAGCGTGTGTGCTAGCGCGTGTGTGTGTGTGTGTGCTAGCGTGTGTGTGTGTGTGTGTGAGCGTGTGTGTTAGCGTGTGTGTTAGCGTGTGTGTTAGCGTGTGTGTTAGCGTGTGTGCTAGCGCGTGTGTGTGTTAGCGTGTGTGCTAGCGTGTGTGTGTGTGTGTTAGCGTGTGTGTTAGTGTGTGTGCTAGCGCGTGTGTGTGTGTGTGTTAGCGTGTGTGTTAGCGTGTGTGCTAGCGCGTGTGTGTGTGTGTTAGCATGTGTATTAGCGTGTGTGTTAGCTTGTGTGTTAGCGTGTGTGTTAGCGTGTGTGCTAGCGCGTGTGTGTGTGTTAGCGTGTGTGTTAGCGTGTGTGTGTGTGTTAGCGTGTGTGTTAGCGTGTGTGCTAGCGCGTGTGTGTGTGTTAGCGTGTGTGTTAGCGTGTGTGTTAGCGTGTGTGTTAGCATGTGTGTTAGCGTGTGTGCTAGCGTGTGTGCTAGCGCGTGTGTGTGTTAGCATGTGTGTTAGCGTGTGTGCTAGCTTGTGTGTTAGCGTGTGTGTTAGCATGTGTGCTAGCGCGTGTGTGTGTTAGCGTGTGTGCTAGCGCGTGTGTGTTAGCGTGTGTGTTAGCGTGTGTGTTAGCTTGTGTGTTAGCGTGTGTGCTAGCGTGTGCTAGCGCGTGTGTGTGTGTGTGTGTTAGCTTGTGTGTTAGCGTGTGTGTTAGCGTGTGTGTTAGCGCGTGTGCTAGTGCGCGTGTGTGTGTGTGTGTGTGTGTGTGTGTTTTATAGATATGTCTGTTCCAATGAGGAAACACAAGATTTACTTTTAATTTTTTGAAGGAGCAATGGTGGAGGTTTTATGGCGATATACATTACACACAATATGTTCATTAATAAAGTAGTCGTATCCTGGTACTTTAGCGTGAGTAATTCAATTTCAAACTGCACTTATGAGTGTACAAATTGGGTACCTCCACGTCGGCGTGTTTCAGGGGGGTGCTCGTCGGTTGAGGGCATCTCCAGGTCTTGAGCAGTAAAATATTTCAGAGTCTGTCCATCACAGTCACTAATGGCTTGTGCAGACCTCTTCCCCATCGCCAACACCAACAGCCATTAAACGCTGCATGTTTGGAATTCAGGGCTTCCAAAGCTGCAACACAGAGATCAAAAACAACATGGAAAAAATAGGGTCATAAGAACATAACTCATTACAGCAAAGATGTTTTATCTGCATTTTCACATCTGTGTCTTACATTACAATGGACTTAGGTGACTAAGGCTTGATTTTCCAGAGGCTGCTAAAATAAACTGAATAGTATAGCAGCAGTAATAGTATGTTCTTTTAAATTAATTATTTAGACTATTTTTTCTGTTATTTCATGGATTTAATAATGCAGCTTTTTTTTGGAATACCCCAATATGAGCAGTTGAAGTGGGCCTAATGGTGATCGAAGTATTAGACTGTGGCTGGATGGGGATGATTCATGCTGCAGAGATAGTGACAGTGTTGTTTACAGCAGGTCACATCAACAGAGTCGTCCTCCCTGACCTCTGAACTTTGACCTCTGCAGGCTAAAGGAGGGGTTGGTTTACCAGAGCGGGGCGTCCCACGGACGGTCTGTCACCAGCACCTCATTTAACAAGTCAGTACAAACAGTGAAAGCCATCAGGCACAAGGACCACACAAACATCTTTACTGAGATATAATGTCATTTCATTCTTTAACTAGAATGTCTGTATTTAATCTGCCTGAATCATTCTATAATTAGGGCCAAAGTATCTCGTGGTGTCTCTTTTTAAGACAGCAATAGCTGTTTGTTTATTACTTTATGCTTTGGTGTTCAGACGACTGTCTTTGTCAGTGATGTCTCTGATCAGCTATTGTTTCCTAAAAGGAACACAAAAAGATTGGTGCAAATTTTTTTTGCAAAATAAAAGTTCATATTACAACCCCATGAACTGCTACCTTAACGTGGTGGGGTTGTTTGAGTGCCCGAATGATCCGAGGAGCTATGTTGTCTGGGGCTTTATGCCCCTGGTAGGGTCTCCCATGGCAAACAGGTCCGAGGTGACGGGTCAGACGAAGAGCAGTTCAGAAGACCCTCATGGACGTACAACATACAAGGACCGAGACGTCGCCCGGCATGGCGCAGCCGGGGCCCCACCCTGGAGCCAGACCTGGGGTTGGGGCCCGAACGCGAGCGTCTGGTGGCCGGGTCTCTGCCCACGGGGCCCGGCCGGGCCCAGCCCGAAGGGACGACGTGGGCCCGCCCTCCTGTGGACCCACCACCCGCAGAGGGATCCGTAGGGGTCGGGTGCGGAGAGGACTGGGTGGCAGTCAGAGGCAGGTGCCTCGACGACCTGGTCCGCATGCACAGCTTCTGGCGTTCGGGACATGGAACGTCACCTCGCTGGGGGGGAAGGAGCCTGAGCTTGTGCGGGAGGTGGAGAGATACCGACTAGATATAGTCGGGCTCACCTCCACGCACAGCTTGGGTTCCGGATCCCAACTCCTGGAGAGAGGCTGGACTCTCCATTTTTCTGGAGTTGCCCGCGGGGAGAGACGGCGGGCTGGGGTGGGTTTGCTCATATCCCCCCAGCTCAGCCGTCACGTGTTGGAGTTCACCCCGGTGGACGAGAGGGTCGCGTCCCTACGCCTTCGGGTCGGGGACAGGTCTCTCACCGTTGTTTCGGCCTACGGGCCCAACATCGGTGCAGAGTACCCGGCCTTCTTGGAGTCCCTGGGAGGGGTACTAGATAGTGCTCCGACTGGGGACTCCATTGTTCTACTGGGGGACTTCAACGCCCATGTGGGTAACGACAGTGAGACCTGGGAGGGGGTGATTGGGAAGAACGGCCTCCCCGATCTGAACCCGAGTGGTGTTCTGTTATTGGACTTCTGTGCTAGTCACGGTTTGTCCATAACGAACACCATGTTCGAGCACAAGGGTGTCCATAAGTGCACGTGGCACCAGGACACCCTAGGCAGGAGGTCGATGATCGACTTTGTAGTTGTGTCGTCTGACCTCCGGCCGCGTGTCTCGGACACTCGGGTAAAGAGAGGGGCTGAGCTGTCAACCGATCACCACCTGGTGGTGAGCTGGATCCGCTGGCAGGGGAGGAAGCCGGTCAGACCTGGCAGGCCCAAACGTGTTGTGAGGGTCTGCTGGGAACGTCTGGTGGATCCCTCTGTCAGTGGGGTCTTCAACTCCCACCTCCGGAAGAGCTTCACCCAGATTCCGGGGGAGGCGGGGGACATGGAGTCAGAGTGGACTCTGTTCTCCTCCTCCATTGTTGATGCGGCTGCTCGTAGTTGTGGCCGTAAGGTCTCTGGTGCCTGTCGCGGCGGCAATCCCCGAACCCGGTGGTGGCGCCCGGAAGTAAGGGATGCCGTCAAGCTGAAGAAGGAGTCCTACCTGGCCTTGTTGGCATGTGGGACTCCTGAGGCAGCTGAGAGGTACCGGCAGGCCAAGCGTGCTGCGGCTCGTGCGGTCGCAGAGGCTAAAACTCGGGTCTGGGAGGAGTTCGGGGAGGCCATGGAGGAAGACTATCGGTCGGCCTCGAAGAGATTCTGGCAAACCATCCGGCGCCTCAGGAGGGGGAAGCAGTGCTTCACCAACACTGTTTACAGTGCGGGTGGGGGGCTGCTGACCTCGACTGGGGATGTCGTCGGGCGGTGGAAGGAGTACTTCGAGGACCTCCTCAATCCCGTCGTCACGTCTTCCAATGAGGAAGCAGAGGCTGGGGACTCGGAGGTGGGCTCGCCCATCACCGGGGCTGAAGTCACCAAGGTGGTGAGAAAGCTCCTCGGTGGCAAGGCTCCGGGGGTGGACGAGATTCGCCCTGAGTACCTTAAGTCTCTGGATGTTGTAGGACTGTCTTGGCTGACACGTCTCTGCAACATCGCGTGGCGGTCGGGGACAGTGCCTCTGGATTGGCAGACCGGGGTGGTGGTCCCTCTCTTTAAAAAGGGGGATCGGAGGGTGTGTTCCAATTACAGAGGAATCACCCTCCTTAGCCTCCCCGGTAAGGTCTATTCCGGGGTGCTGGAGAGGAGGATCCGGCCGATAGTTGAACCTCGGATCCAGGAGGAACAATGCGGTTTTCGTCCTGGTCGTGGCACACTGGACCAACTCTATACCCTTCATCGGGTACTCGAGGGTTCGTGGGAGTTCGCCCAACCAGTCCACATGTGTTTTGTGGATCTGGAGAAAGCGTTCGACCGCGTCCCTCGTGGTGCCCTGTGGGGGGTGCTCCGGGAGTATGGGGTCCGGGGCCCTCTGCTAAGGGCTGTCCGTTCCCTGTATGACCGCAGCAGGAGCTTGGTTCGCATTGCCGGCAGTAAGTCAGACCTGTTCCCGGTGCGTGTTGGTCTCCGCCAGGGCTGCCCTTTGTCACCGGTTCTGTTCATTACTTTTATGGACAGAATTTCTAGGCGCAGCCAGGGGCCGGAGGGTGTCCGGTTTGGGAGCCTCAGAGTCTCATCTCTGCTGTTTGCGGACGATGTTGTTCTGATGGCTTCAACGAACCAGGACCTCCAGCACGCACTGAGGCGGTTTGCAGCCGAGTGTGTAGCGGCCGGGATGAGGATCAGCACCTCCAAATCCGAGGCCATGGTTCTCCACCGGAAAAAGGTGGCTTCCCCTCTTCAGGTCGGTGGGGAGTCCTTGCCTCAAGTGGAGGAGTTCAAGTATCTCGGGATCTTGTTCACGAGTGAGGGACGGATGGAGCGTGAGATGGACAGACGGATCGGTGCGGCGTCAGCAGTGATGCGGTCGCTGTATCGGTCTGTCGTGGTGAAGAGGGAGCTGAGTCGGAGGGCAAAGCTCTCGATTTACCGATCGATCTACGTTCCCACCCTCACCTATGGTCATGAGATTTGGGTAATGACCGAAAGGACAAGATCGCGAATACAAGCGGCCGAAATGAGTTTCCTTCGCAGGGTGGCTGGGCGCACCCTCCGAGATCGGGTGAGGAGCTCAGTTACCCGGGAGGAGCTCGGAGTAGAGTCGCTGCTCCTTCACGTCGAAAGGAGCCAGCTGAGGTGGCTCGGGCATCTGTTTCGGATGCCTCCTGGTCGCCTCCCGCGGGAGGTGTTCCAGGCATGTCCTAGTGAGACAAGGCCTCGTGGAAGGCCCAGGACACGGTGGTGGGACTATGTCTCCGAGCTGGCCTGGTGTCGCCTCGGGGTCCCCCCAGAACAGCTGGAGGAGGTGTGTGTGGATCGGGAAGTCTGGGCATCTCTGCTGAGACTGCTGCCCCCGCGACCCGGCCCCGGATAAAGCGGAAGAAAATGGATGGATGGATGGATTACATTTGACCTTTCAGTGACCCAACGGCTGTATGGTTCCTATGATGCTTCAGGATCAATTTTTTTTTTTTTTTTTTACGTTTTCTGGTAGGTTTTTGGAATGGAATGTATACTGTACGTAACCTTTGATACGGTTCAATCAGCAGGGAAATCTTCAAAAACTATTGATCCTGGAGCATCCTCGGGATGGTAAGTAAAGGCACGATGCAACCACACAAGCATCCGCTGGGTCACTGAAACGACAAGTATGTATTAGTATCCACTTTTTAAGTTGCATAGTGCACCTTTAACAAAGAAGACATCATGAGTATGTTAAATAATGAGCCCCGTAAGATTCAGAATCAAGGGAGTCCTGGCCTCATAAGGCAATTTGCTCACAGTAAGGCTCCACCCACTCTGCGAATCAAACTTGTGACACTGTCACAAAGTGGCTCACAATACCGTAACAAAATAAATGCAGAAGAATCGAGTTTTATATGTGAAAACTCTACAATGGTGAATGAGGTGAAAACCCTGCTATAATACTCTATAATTATAAGCTGATACTTTCTTTAAAAGGGATGAAACAAACCAAATGGGAATAGTGTTAATCCTTTGACAAAGCCTCAGTCCCCAACAGCACAGGTCTTATCTGAGGCAGTCGTAAGGAGATGGGTCCCTGAGCCCAACTCCCACACGGGACCTGTGGGCAGGACAGTAACTGCCCAGTAATAACTCCAATCTCCCCTGTCCAAACCTGTCATCAACCCAACAATAAAAGGTGAAGAAGCCATTACCTGGGCGGGATGGGGTAGTGGTGAAGGTGATGTTTTTAATCTGAGCCAATCGAAAGAAACACGCGCCCGCAGGTCATTGTGGCGTGAGGAGGTCCCAGTCGAACGTAAAGGTCACCCCCTCCCCAGGCACTTCAGGGCGGCGATGAAGGCAGGATAAGACATGATGGGCTGTCATAATGAAAATGGACACAACGCCTCAAGCAAAGTGGACAGTCGGAGATAAAAAAAGAAATGCAAGCATTCATTTGGTGTGGGTGTATCTCTGTGTATGTTTGTGTGGAGAATAGGGAATATTGCAGGTTTTCCATACAGGCCACAATTATTCATAACACTTATTTAAAGGCACACTGTGTTACATTTAGGGTTCTACATTTGCCAATACAAAACAGGCTCCTAATGAGTATCTCGACACAGAAAAAGCTGTTTTTGCTGTGGATAATAAAAGAATGGTTTTGGATGTGGACCTAAACTACTAAAATCTCATTGTTGGCCGCCTTTTGTCGACCTCTCCATGGAGACGGGCTGGAGACGTCCCGCTCCCAGCAAAGTTACCGTCAGGTTTGCTAATTGTCTATGTTTAAAAGATACAAATATCGATATATATATATACTGTAATGAACATTTTCTACAACAAATACTTCAGTACTTTCACTTATGTAATAATTTGTTTGAACAACTTTTATTTGATTAATATTTGACCAGTATAATCCGTTCTTTTACTCGTGTAATGAAATGACGTTCTTTGATCCACCACTGACAACAACAATGAAAGCCATGTGCAATATAGGAACAGTATGTTTGAAGTGTTGTAGCTTGAATGATAGAAATTTGTATTTAAAGAATATTTGCCACAACAGAATAAAGCTACTGTTGCCTGTGTCTGCACCACATCCTCCCCACATATCTCCTGGATTTGCTCCTCTTCCTCTGGCTGCCCGCTGGCCCCGTCAGATGAGTTGTTTCCACTGAAATAAGCACAAATGTTTGTTTAGCTTAAGCCTCACCAATAAACCAGTGTACGCTAGAGTGCACACAGACATGCTACAATAGACGCGTTTGTTCAGCTCCAGCCCTGAGGTAGCCCTGCTTTAAAACAATAACACCCAAATCACATTGTCTTTGCATCATGAAATTATCTATCAGAGATTTTGCTATTTTACAAGACAGTGATCTCACTCACAACTCAACTTTTTATTTTCATGTTGGGAATTTTTCCCTCAGTTTGCCAAAAACATTAAACCCAGTGCAGCAGGAGACATTTGTGCTTTATTAGTTTTACACAGAGAACATGCTGGAGACTGCAATACCTGCGGTTCTGGATAGAGGGCAGTATTTGCCTGACATTCCTGCTCCCACATAAGGGACGACACACTCAAAACAATGTGAGGATGTATAAATATGGTAGGTATGTTCATTATTGCTGAAACGTTCTCATTTCACATGTAGAGTATGCATTATTAATAGATAAAATTAAGACAGCTACCCACTATTTTTTTTCTAATTGCACAATTATGATTCATTCAGACTTCATTTATAAATGTATAAAGTGGTTGACCTATGGAAGTTTTTCATAACTTGCTGCAGGAATGTGAATTATTGAATTGAATTGAACTGAACATTTTATTTCGAGCTATAAAAACAAAACTATACAAACAGTGTTCAAGAACAAATACAGAGACGAGGATACATGCCATATCTGTCCAAGATCTTTACCTTTCATCCATTCCACACAATTCCTTTGCCCCTGTAATTGGCCAACAAAATATAATAAATTACATTTTAGCTCAAAAAGGAGTGGGAAGAAAACAAACTTATTTACTCCCACCTCCATTCATATATTCTAAATAATTTAAAGAAAGTGGTTGCTGCACTAACTTAGTTTAGTCCTTGGTAGCTTGTAGTAATAAAACAATTAGGTTAGTTACATGAGATGCAACAATGCATTAGGTGAACATTCACAAAATGCTACACTTTATAACAAGTGTACAATTATTCATTCCTACATCCAATATATCACCATGTTAGTATTACTGTTATTATAAAATCAGCATCATCATCACAACCCACACAGTATTTATATTATATATAATATAAGTGTTTGGTTGATATATAACATAGCCCATGTCTATTCATGAGAAGTACCAATAATAGATTCATTGATGACTGATGCTCATGGTTGCCAGATTTAATTCTAATGATGTGCATTAAAAGGAGTTGATGTTCTTTTTTCTTTTCTTTTCTTTTTATTAACAAATATACATGTTGATGCTTAAATCAGAGGTCCCAAAGTGTGGCCCAGGGGCCAAATTTCAGACCATTTTTTGTTTGCCCATAGGCTTCTTGCGTGTGTTGGTAAACAACATATAATCAGAGATGATACTTTTCCTGCCATTTCTTTCAATTCTTTCCAATTATAACCTCAAAAAACGTATATATTTTAGAGTGAGGTCTTAATGTTCCATGACTAAATAAAGTGTGCTTGTTAAAATCTCTGCTTAATGCACATAGTCAATGTTTCACTGCATTGACAGTGTTGGTATGTGACCCTCCACACAGTTTACACATCATTATTCAGCCCAAAATCAAACTTTCTGGACAAGCCTGTATTAAATGAAGAAATGTTGTTTGTTACTTTGTGTAAAAAAACAACAACAAAAACTGTGCTGTTGAGTAAACAAACGAGAAATACGGGTTCCCAATTTAATCTGAAGTGAAGCACGGTGGGTTTTATTGGCTCACAGCACTTTGTTCACTTCACAAAAAGATTTGGTGCAATGACAGCTCTTTCCTCCTCCGCTGAAGGATCCAGGAGAGTCTTAAGAACTCACTCAAGTCCTGGTTTTGAGTGTCCTCGTGTGCCCTCTCTGGAGTGTGTTCGTACCCCATTGAAGACACCAGTCACTTTGGACTTTGATCTAACACCGTATCATAGGAGACAATGGACACAGACAGAGTGGATGGTCCCACTTCAGAGGCCGGGACACTGATACTGTTGAAATTAGCGGCTCCAAAATCAGGCCGAGGGCTTTCATACTGCGGAGGTATATTTACAAAGTGGCCTCAGCAAACAGTTCATGTAATTATTGACATGGCGTAGTGTTGACAATGGGGCTGGAAGCGTTTGTTTGTGTGCACTGGTGAGGTAAAACGGCTGTCTCCAAGTTTCCAAAGTTTGTCCCAGAGAATCCAGTGACATCGCATAATGGGTTCACAGCAAAAAAAAGACCTCAACATGTGTCCAAAAAAAAAAAACTTTAGAGGACCTGCTTCATTCTGCTTCAGGATGGGAGTTTGCTTAGCGAGTGAAACATTAGCCCAGAACGCCTTGAGGAGAGGAAGCAAAAATATTACATAAACAGTAATTGTGTGTGGACAGAATATTAACTTTTGGAGTTCCTTCCTTTCTACATGCACTACAGGGATTTACTGTGGAAACTATTTAGTTATTGGCAAAATGTCTTAAATACTTCACCCCAGCATTCAAGTTGAGGATATGCCCTGGCACATACCTCTTTACTCATGATTAGATGATAATATTTTCTTTTCCTTGCATCATGGTTCTGTGTGAAAAGTTGAAGACCCAAAGTAGTTCTGGTACTTGTTTTTAATCATCCAAGTTTAGACCCTGTTAGTTTGTCTGTTTCTTTATTATTGGAAACCCCGTTAGCTTCCACCGTCTTCACCCTGTCCTCTGATACATTTTGAGAAAGCTCCTGTGTATAATATATGTCCCTATACTGTCATGCTGGTTGTCTTATTAGGTTGAAAAGTTGCAGACATATTTGACTTTGCGTGTGGCAGTAAACTTGACACTCTCTTAGACCGTTTCTTGCGCTTTGTCTTGGCAAACGTGGTTAGTAAATCCATATGTCACCCACTCTGTGATGTGTCCTGAGCAGTAGACACAGGGCACTGTGCTGCAGGAGCCCAGACTAAACAGTACACACACCTCCAACTAAACAAACACCCGCTCGGATTACCTCACTGTAAATACACACCACAGAGAAAAACTTATTTCAGAAAACTGCCTGTAGGTTTAGTCACAAAACCCCAAAATTGGCAAGGCAACTTTATTTATACTACACATTTTGTACACAAGCCTTGTGTACACATTGAGTACACAAGTCAACAACTGACTGCAATTGTTGATCGACTTGTTGATTGTTGATTGACTGCAACGATTTCAGTCTAGCAACAGTTGACTGCAATTGTTGATTTTTAAAGGACTGTATCATGCTATTTCAGCCATGCCAAAATTTATATGATATATTGTACCGTATTTTCTGGGTATTTTGCAAACCCGGAAGACAAGACGCTTCGATTCAGTTAACTCCGCCCCCTCTCTCCGAGCTAATCCGCCCATGCATTATTAGCAGTAAAATAAATATACATATCACAGCAATAAATGAAGTTACTCCACAATGCAGTTATAAGGAGTTGACATCTGACATCTGCTAACACGCGTTTTGATTGACTCACCGATCTGTCCTGGCCGCTCCATGGGGTGTTTACAATGTGGGACTCGCGTTGGTTAGAAAACTTAATCCACTTTGATCCTAGTGAAGGTTCACCAAGCATCCACCATGAGACAGTCACAGAAAAACACTATTTTGGCTAAAGGTTGCTGAATCCCGGAAAGAAATTCCAGCCTCTAGCGAGTGGCCTCTTCTTTAGGAGGGTTGAATAAAGTCCTGCACCTCTCAAACACGCGTTTTCCCCGTGACATTATCATTAGGTAAGAAAAAAGAACAGACGTCCAGAGTAGATTAGAAAGAGCTCCTTCTTCACAACTTTCAGTGCAAACATGACATCTGTTCAGACGCTCAAGGTGTGTGTTTGTTTTCACCACAAGGGCAGCGCGGACGTGTCAGGCACTTCCTTTTTTTGTCCTTTTTTTCTTTATTTCTTTCTTACAACAGAAATAATGAAAAAGCTGTTTTATAAATTAAAATCAGGTCGTAGGGCATTACATTACAGATGTCGGGCTCTTCCTGTTTGACACTATGAGTGTTTTTCGTTTTTCAGGAGAGGGCGGAGCAGCTGCTAAGGAAATAGCATAACAACAGCTAAAAGCTCCAAAAAGTCGATTCTGCATGATATAGGACCTTTAAAGTGCATAATGACACATTAGACACCATTTAAGTAGCTAAAACATAGTTACCAACCTGCCATAATACGTTTTAAGGCTGAATGCCAAAGAGTGCACCAGAATAACTTTTCATTGTTTCTCTCAAGGATATCGGGTGCAAACTATGAGGTAGGCTATAAAACGTCTACCCACACCACTTTCAACTAACTAACTAAATAACTAACTAACTAACTAACTAAAAATGAACTAACTATAACAAAATAAATAAATGAACTAATATTTGCTTTACTTTACTTTAATCTTTATTGAAGGGACAATGTACAGAGACATTAAGCTCAAAGAGACAGAGATGTACTGCACCAGATTATAGCTAAATAGCTAGTTTCCATCCGTAGTCTCCGGTTACATCAAAATAAATAACACTATACAGCATGACCATTCATTCTATTATTGGAATGCTTCACTCTAGCTTGCCAAATTTTGCATGTTAATAGAAATCAATATTTTCTAGTGAATTTTCATACATTCTTATGATTATTTTTGAGTTAACATTGATGGATAAACGTGACATTATCTATTCATTTATTAGTAGATTAGATTGTTAGAATGTATTTATTTAGACCTTGTGCTGCTTGAAGTACTTTTCACATTCCTCCAGTGCACAGTTAGCGTTTGTCAGTGGCAGCGACAGCTTGGCCGGTGTCCGTCATCTGTGTAGGAGGCTCTGCGTTTCCCTGGACCGCAGCCAGGAGCCCACATGTTTGACTGGAGCTGTTGGTTTAGCCCTGATCCCTGGAAGTCGCGCTTTAGGGCCGCGGTCGAAGTCGTGTTATGGGAGAACAGGAAATAGCTTGGTTTGACTGTGGTGGCGGCTTCACAACGGAGCAAAAGATGAGACTTCTTCTCCATGATATGAATTATATCAGTGGGACGGCAGCTTTAATGTGGGATGAACCTGAGGTGAACTCTAAGATTATAACGCAGGAGAAACAAGAAGGCGTAACCACACTGACCCCATGACCAGAGACATGTATAAATCAATTTATCACATGTTTTCTATATATATACTGTTTTTAGATTAGCTTTGTCCTTCAATAAGTTGTCTTTTTTATAATGTGTGAACAGACTATTGTCTATTGCCGTGACAGACATTTTCTTTTATTTTGGTCAATAATATGTATAATTGAAGAACAAATCTCCACAATGTGTTGGGATTATTTTCAGCCTCATAACAATCAAAACAATAACATTCACTATGAAGTAAATTTCAGCCCCATTAAAACATGAGCTCACAAAGTTTTATTTTCTCTTGGGAATAATCCTCTGAGTTTGTCCCATAGACAGATAAACCGTGTTGGATCAGGTGTCATCAGCTTATCCCGCTCATCCCGGAGCATCGCCGTGTGGGGCGCCTCCCGCTGCACCCAAAAGTGTTATGAATGTATGTGTCTTCATTCTGTCCCATAAAGTCTGTGGGTGGCAACATTAGGGTGGGCCCGACTTAAATGGGAAACCGTGTCCTGTTAAACTGAGCTGCTCTAAGCCGATTTTTTAAGGTCACGTTGGCACCAATGGAGGATTAGCTTGGTTCAGATCAGTGTCTGATTGGGATCTTTCTGTGCGCCATTGCCTCCCTGTGTCTGCGCAGAATACGGCCAAAGTCTTGCGATTTGTACTTGGGGAGAAGAAAGGCTGTCCCCTCCCATGGTGGACAAAGGCACACATTAACTCAGTTTTGCTGTTTTTTTGCGGGTGCAACCGTCCCCAAAGGATCAAACGTCTGAAGAAGACATGGCTGAGGAGGCCTCCCACTGCAGCTGCTGCTACTGTTGCGCTCAGTGCAGCGGGACGCATGTGTGTCTGACAGGTGTCCGAGCCGCTGCTGCTGTAAACACCTTCAGTTCATAATGAAATACTGCGCACATTGGGGAGATGTTTCAGATGGTTCCCACAGGACCAGGACCCATGACCTTCAGATTAACATGTGACAGTCATGGCTCTGACAGTATGTGGGCGTTCTAATAATGCAGCCAAACGGATCCTCAACTTTTGGAAGCTTGTACCAAAATAAGAGAGAGCTGTTGGTTTAACTTTTTGTTCTTAACATTTTGTATGAATAAAGGAAAAGGTAGTTCAAATCTCAAAGTGATAAATATAGATGCCATTGTCATAGAAATTAAGAATTCAAAACGTAAAATTTCATCATCTGAATCAGGGGTGTCCAAACTTTTTCCACTGAGGGCCACATACAGAAAAATATACAAATAACTGGGCTGCACTCAGTAGAGATCAGATATTGTATGTATCTTCGCCTCTATTGTATTAAAGTAAATGAAAATGTTAAGTATGGTTTTTAATGGAATATACTTAAAGTAAAAAAAAAAACAGCCTTCATCACAGCTTTCTATTCATGGATTGTCATTTATTTTTCATATATTCAATTAAAGCAAAAATAAATAAATAAATTAATAGATAGATAATAATTTCAGAATTTGCAGCGTGCCAATTAATAGTGGGCCGTGGACCGCAGTTGGCCCGCGGGCCGTAGTTTGGACACCCCTGAATCATAGAAATGATGACAGTTAGCAAGCCGGCTAGTCCGGGAAATTTTTCAGTGTTAGTTCAATGTTCCTAGCCGTTAGCATTAGCCGTCAAACATCCCAAATTATGAACGATTCAGAGATTTTTTGCTGTTAAAAACACATCGACCACATGTAGGTCATATCAAAGCGACAATAGAAATCATTTTACTTTAGCGTATGTTAGCGTGTGTTAAACCATATTCAGTTAAATTTCTGTTTTTTTCCCAGGTCAGATGCACATCCAATGGCCTCTAAATCTCCTCTCTTAGTATGTTTATAATGGACAAACAGAAATGATATAATTGCCATGAAATAGACATGTCACAGCTCTCCATACTTTAGGGCCTGGCTTCACCATTCATTTGTACGGATAGACAAGGCTAAATACAAACAGGTTTAAAATAGTGAAAAGTCCTCAAAATGCTTGCCATAGGATTGAAACCCATCTATAGCTAGAAAACAGCATTAAATCAATTGTACTGTCCCTTTTATAGAAGGGGTGGGGGGAATCCTATCAAACAATGCAGCTGGATATGTCCACTCTGATTATTTATCCACCTGGTGTGGAGCATTCTTGTTTAACTTCAATCCAGGAAATATAGATTTTTCACTGCTATTCTGTTGACACAAGGTCAGCCACAACTCACAAACTCAGGAGATCTCAGATATATATATCACATAATAAATCACAGACCACACTGTAATCACAAGACAACCATGCGGTATGACCCCAATGCACTTTACACAATGTATAGTCATGATTTAACAGCCCGTACAAGACTGGCACACAAAACTCTGATGTATATGGGTCTTTTTGTTGAAGCAGGAGGTCATATCCCAACAGTGAGTTTAAGCGTGGAGAGATAATGAGTGGTGTACAACGCCGCAAAAAAGTTCCTTTGTTTCACAAGTGTCTCATTATCCAATCAGATCAGGCCACTAAACAAACAGGGACACCCATAATTGATGTTAAGGCTCTATGGTGACCTGTAATCTTCCGAGACACTCACCAAAATCCCTACCTCCATCAAACAAATGATTTATTTAGTAATCGAGAGCATCACAATAGCGCTGGGATGCATAAAACTCGTTCCCAGCTTTGACTAAAAATACAAGTACGGGGAGGCATATGATATAAAGGGCAATTGTGCGTGAAGATGGAGTGATTATTTGCGGACACAACAGTCTGGAGAGCGCCTCTTAAAGAGTGGGGCAGAATGGGTCTCCTCCCCTTTAAGGTCGAACCTATTGAGGAGCGTTGCAGCTGGGAGTGTTTGTCTCCATGTTCTACACCGAGGAGAGTGACTTAAATTAGGTCCAAAGGTCGCAGGTCAACCGCTGCACCGGTGTTTAAAGAGTTTTATTGACACAGGGACGGTGGCGCGGGCCTGTCAGGACTCAATTTGAATAATGGTGTTGCATTTAAAGCCACCGTTAGTTCAATATCTGTTGTTTTGATACAAAAGATAAAATGACTTGAAGACGAAATACTCCAGTTATTTTCTAAAGTAACAAAAAGTCTTGTTTCTTCAAAAATAAAGCTCCCCAATTACTAAATTAACAGGATATAGACTATATATGTACATTATTATATACATTTTTAGCCTTATTTAGCCAGGAGAGTCCCACTGAGGTTTCAGAATTTCTTTTTCAGGGGAGTCCCAGGCCCAGCAGGGAACCTATTGTACACGTTATTAGTGGAAGGGGAAACCGGAGCACTCGGGGGAAACCTAACTCTACACAGAAAGACCCCACACGGCTCGGGATCGAACCTGGCGCTCACCAGTGCAACTACTAATTCTTCTATTTTCTTCCCCATCAAAATACCGGGGACAAACCGCCCGATCGTGGCCCAAAGTAAAGCACCACTTTCTCTTGTTGTGCATCTTGACCCAACACAGTGTTTGGGAAGAGTCCTCGCTGATGTGAGGAGCTGACAGTATTTTCAGCATTTTTAGGACTATGTATTTGATTTCTATGTGTGTCATGTTATTTCTCAAAATCATTTAGGGGCCAGAGGTTTAATACATTCCCCGCCTTACACACCTGGCTTTGCAAACATCCTTTGCTCATTTTGTCACAAAGTAAGAAGAAAGTGAAAGAACCTGCTAAAACACTGTTATGATTGTCATAATACTGGCCTCATGAGAATAAGTTTAGAGCAAATATTAACCTGCAGTCGGCTGCCTCTGTCTCTGGTCTTTTTCTCTCCTGATGAGCTTTGAGTGTAATGAGCCCGTCAGAGCAGCCTGAAGCAGAGGCCCGAGGCTCACTGCATCATTTAGCACCGAACTACTCTCAGGAAGCAAACAAAACTTGACCCCCATCACAGCTTTAGGGAGAGCGGTATCAGGATGGCAAAAAGTTGAAAATAACCAGAAAGACACAATGACATTAATGCACTTATTATTATTATTATTTTTTTCAATTCAATCAATAACTCATTCAGACTGAATTTAGCTTTGGCAAAATACAAACTTTTTAATGAAATTTTCACAAAGATTGAGTATTCACCTTATTCCAGAAGTTTGCGTGGGCTCCGCCATGAATTGTGCCCACCCCTTTTCTCCTATCTGTTAACATGGGGCTGGAGAAGTCCAGATAAAATCAGTTACTACACGAAAAACGGTGCAGTGTTGACATGTTGGTGCAAATGAACATTTTACACAAATCAATCGACTAAACATCAGATTTGAGCGGAGAACATTTTCCCTCGTTCTCCGTTTAAATGAACGGGCTTCGCGCACGACCGGTTGTGTCAAGACAACGGAAGTGCAGAGACAAAGCAAAAAGTGGCAAAAGTGGGCGGGGCGGAAAAAAGTGGATAGAGTTTAGGAAAATCCTCTGTTACCATAGAGATAAGCCATGTTTGTGGCTGTTATCATACATTTTCCATTGACTAACATTAGCTAAAAACAGTATAAAAAGTGAAGAAAAAAGCCGAGGAACAACTCTGTTGAGTCACTACTGGTAAATACATCTGCTTTGATGTGAACAATAACTCTTGTATTTTAACATATAAAATCTCCATTAGTTTATTATTGCTGCAAATCCCATGATGCTTAGCGGTATGACATCCTGAACTCTAATGAGCTGACAGTAAAGCAGACTTCTGCCACACAGTACAAAGTAGGACTGACAAAAACATGTGAATGTAATGTCCCATTTATTAGTAAAAACAAACAAACTGCTTCAAGCTTTCATTTTCAGACCAGCATCTACCGTTTAGGTGTCACTGCTGGTTAGACAAATGGCACCTAATGGCCTGTACGTGTCAATATGAAGCCTGTGGTGACCTCACTGTAATATGATGTTGCTTTCATGGATCATGGAGGGTCTTTCTCATACCTAGCATAAACCTTGCATAAACAATAAATACTAACACATTAATGAAACAAATATTAGCTTTGCAACTACCCATGTCCTTTAAAAATCACACCTCTGTTCTCCTTTTCCAGAGATTATCCATAAAACAACACGCACACTGAAGAGGACGTAAGTCTGACAGCTGAGGCTTTGGGCCTCGTTTGACGACTTCATCATCGTGGGACGACCTCCTGCTGCAGTCCCTCCCCCCTCCTCCTCCTCTTCCTCCTCCTCCTCCTCCTCCATCCCAGGACCACACTCAGGCTCCAACAACTCTTCATAAGAACTCTACAAGAGCCGTTATCTCCTTAAAGCCGCTTCAGGACGAGAGGGCTCTGTGAGCACCCTGACTGGCCACTTAGTTTGGGACAGGTTTAACAGCACTTAAAACAGAGCAGCCTTTTTTTTTTAGCAGACAGTCGAGAACAGGCTCCAGGAAGACTGGCACCAATGCGATCACAGTCAGCATTATAACTCACGACATCTGCTTTGTCAAGTGCATAATTTGACTATTGCAATCAATGCAACTTGTGGGTCCTCTCCTTGAGACAGGCTGGCTGTAGAGGTGCACGGAGCTGATGGAGGCTTTCAGAGGTTAGGTCTGTTTGGAAGACATGCCTCCTATCCCTGGTATAGCCACACTCGTCTGGCACTCTCTGGGTTAGATTTCTTCAAAAAGAGACATGGACTAAAACCTTTCAGACAAACAACACACATATCACTGGCAGCACTAAACTAAAACCCTGCATCAGTCATTAAATCTGCGTCTTTCTTTTACAATACAATCAAACAAGTGCAATGTTTAACCGAGCGGTTTAACAATTTGTTATTTGTTTTGATGTTTTGTGCAGTGCTCTGAGGCAACTCCTGCCGTTATAATGGGCTTTAAAAACAACTTGATTGGATTTAACAGAATTGACACGTAAGTGAAAGATCAGACGGAGCTCCAGGTTCCACCTTTATTGCTTTAAATGAGAGATCTCGAAACGCTTCACACAAACACACAAAGCACGTGCAAGGTTTGAACAAAGTGTGGTGCCAGGGCAAATAAACAGATCGGATCGGTCTTGGCAACAAATCGCCAGGTGTAGGTGAGGAAAAAGGCGGCAGAGGATGGACCAATAACCTGTTTAATAACTTTCTAAATAGAACTTGCCTGTTTCAGTGATCGTTTACCAGAACCACAAGAACCAGAGCTTTGAGTCCGACCTTGAATCTGACGTTTCCAGTATTGTTCTCACTGCCGAACACAGTTTCTTCCTCTTTCTGTGCGGGAGAGAAACTGTTTGTTTTACTCATGGCTCGGAGTTTGTGAGTGAAAGGGAGAGATTGACAGTGCACCTGTGGACTGTTAGTGGAGGAGCGACCCACGGAGGAACAAGGAGCGAAGGAGGGAGGAGAAAGCACTTCAGTTCTCACTTGAGTGCCTCTCTTTGGGCCCTCAGCAACTACACACACACACACACACACACACGCACACACCTACACACACACACACACACACACACACACTCTCTCTCTATCCCATCTTAAGACTGACATTCCTCCACTGACCCCTCCCGCTCCTCAGGCACACACCGAGCGGCATTCAAAACGCATTAACGCCAAATCAATGGGAAACAGTGAAAAAAGCAAAGGAAAAGAATAGAAAGGGGGTAAAAAAAGATCTCCTTAGCAACATAATCTAGCCTGGTTAAAGGAGAGGGGGGGTGAGAGAGGAGCCCCGGGCACAAAGGAAGCACACACGGACTGCGACAAAATTGAGAATTAACACACAAGAAACAGTTCCTTTTTCACGGCAGCACAATCAGGGACTTTAAACCGTCGACACAGGCTCCACCTCTGACTTTACCGGGACGTCCCGAGCACAGATCGCTACGTCGGCAAAGTTACGGAAAAGATAAACAAAACAAGTGTTCTCTTTCGGATGTTCTTCTGAGAAAGTGCGGTTTTAGGTAAAACCCTCAAGAAAAAAAAAAGAAAATAATCGCTAAGGGTGAGGATGACTTTGTTTATTAATATATTTGAATTAAAAACACAAAACAAAAAAAAGAAGAAAGAAATATTTTCTCTGATTATTGATCCATCTAGACATTTTTCTATATATATATATATACATTGCAAATAAATTAATGTATTTTACTAATATGGTTTTTGAACATAACAAGATATATATTTAGCCTCTTAACCCCCGCTTTTACACAAATAGATATAAAAGCTTCTCGAGCCTTACAGTGTAACGGCTCATTTGAAAGCTAAGACCTAAAACAGATCTAAGAGTTTTCCTTGTGCTATCGCCACTTTTTCATCATATTTTTTGCTTTTTTGTCACTGTTTTGCTGCTTTCGTGTCACTTTTTTGTCGGCTGTTTTGTCACTCTCTGATGCTTTGCTTGGCTGCAGTTTCACTATCATTTACGTCTCATTTTTGTCGCTATTTTGCTCGTTTAGAGGTTAGAATAAGCCTCTACTTCAATAAAATATTCATGCTGCTTTTCACTAAAGTGCCATTAAGCACACACACAAAGTACATTTTATACTTAAGCTCCAAACCAGGTGCTGATGCCTCCACAGAACAGACAGTGAGCCTGAAATGATGAAAATGCTCAGAGAACGTTTGTTACATTTCTAGTACGACATTAGTTCAGTCCTGTTCAGTGTCAGTGCAGAGCATGGTTCCCCCTCGTTGTTTATTCCCCCTCACTCTCCGTTCAGTCGTAATCAGAGAGGAAAGTCAGAATACTTGTGTAAATCCTCTTACACCTCATCGACTGGGTTTAAGTCGTGTCCTCAGCCTTTAGACAAACACTCAGAGAGACTTAATCAACTGTGGACCTGCTCCGGACTAAACCAACTCCGGACCAGACAAGATGGCGCTGGTCAAGCCTCTCGTCTCGCTCGGTTTTCATAAGCTGCGCCCGCTCTTTGCTTCTGTCCCGTTAATTTGTGGATATTGAAAAGCAATTAGCGTGGGGCAGGAGCGCGGCCACCAGCAGCCCTGTAAATGACCCCTGACCCCTCCTACATGATCAGCCCATTCAGGGGAGCCGGCTTTAATTAGGAGGTTATTAAGAGCAGCCCACAACCACGGGATGGCTCACTCCCACCACTCGCACTCGAATAGGCCTACTTCATAGGACTTTATAGACCACAGTCACTGGTTCAATTTTAACTCTCTTTTTCAAAAACACAAATGTAAATGGTTCTGCTGGAAGGCGCAGAATAACAGTGTAATGAAGCCGTTGTTTGTTGATGGTTTGTTTTGGGGCAGTTGACCGAAGGTAAGAGAGTTCAGGCTCTCCCCATGCGGCTGATGAAATATGGTAAAGTGAAATGATTTGGAGAGAAGAGTCCCACGCAGGATAAAGGTGCGGTGATGACAGGACGGAGCGGTCCCAGGGCCCTTTGATTCAGCCCCTGATTTCACACCCGGCTTTGGGACGTTTTCTCTTTCAGGACTTTCTCTTTCTTCTGACTTTATTCAGTCTTATTCTGAGGCCGCAGCTCCTCGGCCACAGAGAGGGAGAGGAGTCAGGCCTATTCACAGCTTTATAAATCACCTCAGCATGTGCAGACCGTGGCCAATCGGCCAATTAAGCCCCCTGACACACCGGGCCCGATAAAGACGGCCTGGGACAATGGGATCATAGGACAGATAAACGACCCTTTAATGAAGTCGCCCACAAAACAGGCCAAAACCGCGCGCCCCACTTACGTAGTCCATCACGGCACTGCCCTCACATTTCCTGTTGCTCCGCAGCTCACAGAGGCGCTGGCAAAGTGGGAGAAAAATGACTCCTGTGTGCCCCCCGCCCTGGCCCCTTTCAGACTTTTGGCCCAACAAAAGCATCTGTTGCCATACTGTGTCGCTCAGCCCCCTCTCACTGCACTGCAGAGCACCAGAGAGACCAACGCCGGACGGGACGGGCGCAGCTGAGCCGCTCACCTTGGGCCATGGGCCATTGAAGCCCCCAGCCCGAGCTCCTCCATCCATCTTTGTGTCCCGCACAAACACAGAGAAAGTTAGTGTGACAGAGCACTGTGCAGCTGCAGCATGAATAGCAGCCAGCGCCGGACGAGGTGAGAGAGGGCCGCCGCTGCCGGGTGGTCCCACCTCAGAGACAGCGAGGAGAGATAGAGCGAAGCAAACAATACGCACTCACAAACAATAACACTGTACAGAGCACAGGCCCAAAAAGAAGCACTGTACACACTGATACTGGTTCTCAAACTTTTCACATAATAGCACCTCATATAATATCAGGTTTTCTATTGAGAACCAAAACTACACACTAAAACACACTAAAACACAATAAAATAGGAAAAGGCCCTAATATAGCACTAAAACATTAATCATTACCTCATCATTAGTGGATGTACAGATGGAAATTAGCTTGAAAAAGCTACAGTACAAGCATCCTTGCTCACGAGTATTACGTAATTGTACATTGTCCTGATAAATAGATAAATCAAATTAAATTAAATGGATGTGTCCTCTGATTTACCATTAATGTTGAATGACATGAACATTTGTTTCCCATCTCAATGAAATAATCCAAAAATGAGCTTTACTGAAACCCAGTGAATGTAAACATGTTAATGAAGTTAATGACTGTGTTCCCTCTCTCTTGTGGAGGGGACTGAGTGGAGCCTTTGGGATAATTGCGACTGCTGCAGGTGCAGCGGGTGTCTCCGACCCCTCCTCTGTGAGGCTCAGGCCTCCGGGATCAGAGCACACACTCCTCTGCCCTCGTACAATTACTCATCAGAGAAGACAAAATGAATGAAAACATAAATTCCACTTTTTTCCTTCTTTAAAAGTCAGATTCCATTGATTTGACATAGTTACATTTAGGACACTGTGTGCATTCTCGGTTTACTCCTGCTACTTATCATTAGTTGGTTCTGTTATTTTCTTTTATTTATTTGAAAGTATTTTACAATCCACAGTTGTTACTTTTTTCAATAATAACCTGACAAAAGAATAGAATGCTCCAGTCCAATCGTGTGGCACTTTCCTTAATCATTTATAGGACGATACACTTTTGTCGTGATCCAATACGTATCACGATACAGATACAATACATATTGTGATACAATATGTTCCAGTGCATTATAACAAACTGCCTCAAATGAATGTAATAAGAAAGAGTAAGTGGAGTTTCCAGAATTTATAAATCATTTTTGAAAAGTCGAATGGAAGAAGCATTTTAAAAGTCTTGTGTTTAAACCAGTCAGCACCAAATTTGGTCCGAACAAAACTAACCGTCAGGCAAATACATTTGTATTTATATTTTTTTCTATATCTGAGCTGAGTATCTAAAGTATTGCGATACATGGTTTTCAATACAAATATCACAACAAAGCATTGCGATATATTGCAATAAGTAGCTTTCTGAATATGTAAAACAGGTTCCCTTTCAGTGGTGGATATGATTCTATGTGTCCCGTGTCCGGACAGGAGATGCGCCTTCTCTCTCTCGGCACAAACACCTCTCCTACACTTCAAGCACATTTACTCTGTGGGTCATTGTCCGCGCTTATCCAATAGGACGTTTTTACGAGTGTGTTTAGCATTCAGCTTTAGTTATTCATTCCCCTGTCCCGGCCAAGAAATCTTTGTCGGGGCGCTCCTCTTCAAACCGTGGAGTGTCAGGCGGGGCGGGGGCATCGATTTGATTCTAATCGGACCATGAAAAGAACATGATCTAACTGCTTTGAGCCCAGAGTATATTTAGTCCCACTACGGCCCCCCCTCCCCTCGATTTAAAAAGCTTTGAAAGTGTCGTCAATGACTTTGTGAATACTGAAGGGAGCTGCAGATTTGGAGAGGGATGAGGTAAAAAAGGGGGTAAATGGAGGGAAAAAAGAGGCCAGACATAAAAATTCCTGGAGTAGTTAAAAAGCGTGGGTGGGTGCATTTGCATGACAGGGGGAGAGTGACCGCCCCAGCGCTCGGCCCGGGACGCTGGCTCAGGCTGAGGTGACCCCCTTCATTGACTCTGAAAGGATACTGTGTCAAAAGGAGCGGGCATCTGCAAACGGGACGCTCCGCACGCTCTTAGCGCCGCGTTCGCCCGCACTAGCACGAACGGAACTCATAAACGCTGAGATAAACAAGTCACTGGTCATTTAACAAGGCTTAGGGGTGGCACAATGAAAGCTGCATTATTGTTTGTGTCTGTGTTTGATTTTGTCCTGAAACTTCCAGGATTAAGGGAAGATGACTTTGACTTTATCTCACTGGGGTTTGGTTCAATGAAAAAAAAAAGATTGATTTAGCTCTATATGAAAAGGACAAAAAAAGTGATTTTCAATAACTGTTGATATATATTAGAAGAATCATGAAAAAGTGCATTCACTTCAACTTAAACTGTGAAACTAATATATGATCTAGACTCATTACATGCAAAGTGACATATGTATAGCCTTATGTTATCATTTTGATTGTTATGGCTCAGCTTGTAATAACCTCTAATTAAAAATCTCAGAAAATTGTAATATTTTAAAAATGGACTGTAAGACATAACATTAAAATTATAACAAACAGAGACTGACATATCTCACTTTGCATGTAATGAGTCTGTGTCATATACTGTATTAGTTTCACATTTTAAGTTGAATAACAGAAGTGAATGCACTTTTTCATGATATTCTTATTATATGACGAGCACCTGTATAAAACTGCGATATTTTACTGAACCATTTCCCATTAAGTTCTGAATGGTGAACTGAAGTCACCATTCATTTTAGTTTTGGTGTTTCCTAAAGAAGCAAACCAAATATACTAATAATTGATTTTTAGATTTGTTGTTTGGCGATATATTGTTCCCTAATTAAAAACGTAAAAAAAAAAAAAAAAAAAGTCATCTAGGAATAAAAGCTTTAATTTTTTTCTCGTCTCTAATTTCATTTTTAACTTTCAAACTAAGAAAGATCACACTGAAAATTAGATGGGAAAATGTTAATTTACATGAAATAAGATTGTTTTTTTTCTTAATTAAAGTGTGAAATACTTCTAATGTGTTTTATTCTGTTGCTCTTGTTTTTAATGTTTTTAATGTGTCCATTGTACAGTGTTCTGAAAGAAGCTTTTAAATAAAATGTATGATTATTATTATTACTTTCCCCATGGACAGATTTCTTGAAATCAGTTCCTCAAATCAAGGACGAATTTACTTCGAAGAATATTTTTCTTACCTCAACATTTGCCGTGTGGACACAACTAATGTGCATTTGTAGACTTGGCTTTTCAAGGGAATGAACACGTTTGCTTTTGTCCTTTTGATTTGTAACAGCCTTTGTGTTTTAAATATTGTAGAGGTGTGTTGTGTTGCAAAATAAAGAAGCCAATCAACGTACACAAAATTTGACTAGTTATTTGTTGCTTTTGAGTTACTTATTGTCATGTTTCACAATACGTATTTCATTGGCATTGATGTTATTTCAGTTTCAGTAAAAGCCTGTTAATACATCTCGGTGTTATATCTGGGTATTGTTCCCTGCAGTGGGGGCAGGCGGTCTTTTCTCTCTTATCAGTGAACCCCCAGACCAGAGTATGAAGTAAACACGTATAGAAAGCACTTCATTATTCCTCCTTTAGCGCTGTGTCCACACTCTCACATTGACTGCGGCAGGTGCTGGGACACCCCGCGCACGTGCACCCGTCCCACACGCTTCACTTATTCCTCTATGATTTAATGCAACAGGCAGGTGAGCCCTATAGAGTGCACTGGGAGGGGGCCTGGGGGGGCAGCGATGGACTCTGCATACAAATCCGACTGACCCCCCCCTAGACTAAGTTGTGACTCTGGGCAAACACAAAGAATAAACACACTCCTCTATCCTTTGGTGGGACGGCACGGCGGTTGTGGCCGACCCGGGATGGTCCAGACAGGAGCTCTTGGCCCTGACCCCCCCTGTCTGGCCGGACTCAAAGGGATCGCACTTGGGGATGCGGCGGCGGCGGCGGTGGAGTAAACACTTGTCGAGTTTGAACAAATTCACCAAAGACAAAAGACAGAGACAAGTAGGATGCTCCGGACAAAGAGGGCTTCATTTAGGATGCAGGCGGCGGGACAGCGGGACAGTCCCGGTGCGGAGGGGACGCCACAAACACTGTACTCGAACAAAACCCTCTAATGATTCAAGGAGAAGTGAAACAAATGTAGCTGGTAAATATCCAACGCTCAGAGAAGCAGAGACAAAATGATGGATTACATTAAAGTAACCAAAGTAACTTTCAAAACAAAATCTTTAAGAAATTATCCTTTAAAACATGAAGAAGAACTCCACTATATATGTATGTTTTTATTTGTTCAAGTGCTTTAAGTGCTTATGGTAGATGGAAAAATGCTATATAATTTGAGACAATTTACAATAGCTCAGAGCCTTTTTCCATTTGCAGTTCTATCCGGTAAAAGGATACCACAAAAACAAAGAGCATAATACTTAGAAACACAAACAGACCAAGCAAAAGGAATAAAGAAAACTAAGACTCATCAAAATAAACATTACTAGTAGTTTATTTAACAGTTTACGGATGCTCAAAGGGAGTAGACTGTGCCTATACCCCTCATGTAAATTACATTTGCATTTGATGATCTTACAGTTAGACATTACATTTACATTTACATTTACATCAGATAAATAATCCTTCCTGAGTGTTCTGTATCAGTTTCACAACACAACTATATACTATATGCATGTTTGTGAGTTAACCTTTATCCTAATGTAGTTACAATGATCAACATACAATCAGCAGAATTAGCTTTACAATTAGCAGCAAAGATGTTTTATTTCACAGCATTTTCACAGCCTGCTAATAAATAATAATAATAATTTTGTTTAGTTTATTATTAGGATCCCCATTAGCTGTGCTTTACAGCCAGTCTTCCCGGGGTCCTGTTAAAAACATACATATGCAAAAATATTACCAATATGACAGACAACAGACATAAAATACATTATAAAAAGAAAATACAACAAGTACAATGTAAACTTGACATCATTCTGCATCCTCAAAGATAATAAACACCAATATAGTTCTTCAATTGTTCTTTAAAGACAGATTTGTGGTCTATTTGAACCAGGTTTAGTGCATTCATAGCTCTATAGACAAAAGTGCTTTTGATTTGTATTTGCTTTGGGAATTAAAAAACATCCTTGTCTATTGTCTAGTGTTATAGTCATGTGACTCTCTGTTGTTTTTAAATTGACAAAGTAAAAACAGGATTATTGACTTAATAATAATAATGAATAGTTATTATTATTGATCATAACAATTTACCTTCTTGTCATCATCAATGAATATCCAATTTCATATTATATAGGCACATTGGACATTCCACATCCTTGTTATCATTTCAATCCACCATTCATTATCATTATTATGATAATGATATGGCCAAGTTACATGCCCTATATACATTTAAAGAACAAAGGAACATTTTTACTTGTAGGTTATGAGAGATCAAGAAACAAGTTTGGGACAAAACAAAAAAAATCACAGTTTGAGCAGAAAAATCAGGTATTTTAGCTTCAACATGGAAATACATCGAAGCTCATAGACCATTGCAGCTCAACAAAGACAAAACAAAATCATTTCATTTGAATTATTGTTCCACAGATGTGTTTTATACACTGTACACTTATAGTAGTATGCACTTATAGTTTAAAGTCTAATTTATCTTATATGTTTCATGTTGCATCCTGATATTCATAGATACTTCTGTTCTAAGCGGTTTTCTCTGTCTTTTCCAAACTCCTCACTTTATTGTATTCAGTAGCTGAGACATTTTTAATCGCCATGTTAGCGGCGAGTTTGAGCGCATAAATCTGATAATCCGCACTAAGTGACAAAATGAGTGTGGGGCCCTGAGCCTCATCATGTCCTGCCCCTTCATGTGGATAATACCAGAGGGATCGCAGTAAAAAACACAGCAATGAGTGGAAATGAGCGGAGATGCATCAGCAGCTGGGACCATCGCGAGACAACATCGCCCAAACGAGTCCTCTGTGTGGCCCCTTCGAACTTCACATGTTTTATAATTGAGGCCATTAGAGGGACACGATGTGGGATAAACAGGACCGAGCATGTTATTAGGAAACATAGCTCAGAAACAAGTCTCAAGCGGGAAGGGCAGCCGCACACGCAGTGACAAGACGCTGCGGCCAACTAAATCGGGATAATGGCTCAAAGGGCTGAAACTATACTTGTTATTTCTTGAAAATGAAGGATGAGAAAAGCTAATGCAGTCATCAAGCTAGAGTTTCACATGTGTCAAAAAGTTATACTGGCAACATACCGATTCAGTCCAGACTCCACTCGAAAAACACATGGAGCTAGAATTTAACCCACGACTCCCTGAATAAATTGTTTTCAAAGACAAAGGGGAACGTGAATTACAGCCCTACTCCCACAACAACTAGATTTGAAACTGTATGTGAACAAGGGTGTTGTTTGTCCATCCAAACTGCAACGGATACTGCAGCCCGACTACAGAGATGTGAACAACTGCACTGAGCGATCAGCAACCAGGGAACTGTTACAGCAAAGGCACTTCTCCACCACTGACTAGTGTTTAAGTGAGCTTCATAAAAGAGGATCCTATATATGAAGCACCTTTTGCAAACTGAAATAAAAGTTGTAGTCACCTATATAGTAAAACCTGGATTGTACTGCATGTATACTATTACCTGGCATTTTGAGCTTCAGAGTTTTAGTACCAATGTTTGTTGTCCCGTCGACAGAGAGTGTTGTTTATCGTAACCGCATAAGTCGGGCTTTCTGACCTGCACGGAGAATGAGACATGTCTGACCTGACTATCATCAGATAATGTGCGTGTAGTCAGAGTACCTAGTCAGCAAACATACTGTACTGTATACATTGATTGGTATGAACCAGAACAGTAGCGTTATGGCGGGGTGCAAACAAGCAGCAACCTCCTTCTCTCTCGGTACAGCTGCTTTTTCTTTTTTTTTTTGCCTTTTTCTGCAAACTGCATTTGTGGTTCAAACAAACAAACAGCAGGGTTTCAAAAGAAACACACCGTGCCCCTTGTGACGCCTCAACTGTGCCCTACACACACCTGGAGCACAATGAAAGTGTCACAAGGGGTGCTACAGGATGCAATGAGGGGACAAAGGAGGAGGTATCCGGGCAAGACTCAAATCTAAGCTATACATGCCTTTTATCCTACTATTGTTCCGGCTAATGGACATTCACGGGAGAATAGAAGATGGTGAAAGACCATTGTAGAGCAGAGGGAGCGGAGGGAGCTGCACAGGAGGAAGAGGAAGGCGCTGATCAGTGCAGGACACCACGCTCTAAAACAGGGACAAACCCAGGATGTGGTGCACCGTTTCAGAGGATCAGAGGAGACTGAAGGTGCCAGCCAGGTTTCCCCTGGGTGCTACGGTTTCCTCTACCTCCAAACACGTGCTGGTCAGGTTGGCCCACAGTGGCAGCGCGGCTCAGTGGCAGCGGCTCAGGACTAACACCTGAACACTGTTTCGTGGTGCGTTTGTACAATGACAAATAAAGTACTTACTTGCTAAAAAACGCACTCATTTATAGTGATGCTGGTCGATTCTTGCTCAGTTAAATGTGTGCATTATATTCCTTTATATCATAGTTATAAGATTTGCTTCTATTGTAATTGATATGAGTTTACCAGGCGCATAGTGAAAGCTGAGAAAATAACGGGTGCCCCTCTCCCCTCCATTCAGGACATGAACATCTCATGAACATCTCTTGTCCTGAATCATGCGCCCATACACCGTCTCTTCAGTGTGCTGCCCAGAGAGGGAACTGCAGAGTCTCCAGTCCAAGTCCAGCCGACTGAAGAACAATATTTATTCCAACAGGCTGAACTTTCTTCCCTCCTTCCCTCAGCTTCCACCTGCATACACAAACTTTGGTCCAATCCAGCCCATCAAGGTCACTGAACTCTGCCCCCCAATCCTCCCGCATCCTGAGTTTGAAAATTCCAATTCTCTGTATGTTTTTCATGTGGATGGATTCCCAATAAAGCTTTAATCTTTCCGTCTTTAATTGTCAACTTTCCTCTGTTAATCTCTTGCTCAACAGCTCACTCTCTCCTGCACTTGCATTAAAGGATTATGGTACAATCAACTCTATGGCTCTATACATTACATGCACAGAAGCCCCTCATTAGTTGAAACAAAAGCCGCTGATAACAATAGCCCCAGTGTCAGAGCTGATTGGATTATAAAAACTCAGCGGCCAATTGCGTCGCTCAGACCCGGTGATTGACGGGCAGAAGGTGCGTCTCTAAAAAGTGGATGAAGTTGTGTTTGTTTTTTTTGCGCGCGCGTTCACACTGGTCCCGGCTCAGGACGTGGGTCTATTCAGGTCCCGTGATAGTGACAATGGGCCGGCGAGCACGGGCGCATTCCACGGCTCTTCCGCTCCAGCTCACACGCTCTGTCCCGGCTCTGCGCCCCCTTTCACACAGGAGCTACACTATCAGCTCATTCAGACAGAGGCGCAGGCTGCAGGGAGGAGGCACATGTCACTCACATCTTTATTCTGCCGGCGTTTGGGCGTTTCCTCCTTGAGAGCAAACAGGAAGTCCCAGTGTCGTCAGCTGATGGGAGAACCTTTCAGATCTCCCGTAGTGCATTATCGTTGTGACCCTTCGCTTGTTAGTGATTAGCCGTCCTGCAACTTAAGCCAAGCAAAAGTGCGTAGAAACTTTTTACAGAACGTCGATGCGGTATAATAGTTTGAAGATGATTGGGCTACCCTTAAAATGTTCTAGCTTTGACCATGAGTGTCCTATAGTTCAGATTGTCCACTTTAAGTGACCTCAGGGGCACTTTTCCTGCACCCGAACCTACACAATGCTTATGGACCAAATTAAGAACTATGGAACAAATCTGACTATAGAAACTTGCATTAAAACATGCTCATACCTTACAGCAGTGAACTTAGTAGACTATAAACATGGAATTAGGTTAGGTTAGGTTAATTTATTTGTACCCGTGGGTAAATTCGTCTTGTAATTCTGAGAACTAGTCAATACATTAAAACACATTATACAAAGACAAAACATCACACATATTTAAATATAAAACTTGTGTTTAAATGTAGTAATTTATACTATTTGAAAATGTTTTTTAATCTAAAACATAATTCATTTGACTGTTTTAGCTTTATTTGGACACAAAACATTGTCTTTTTATCAGGGCTGTCAATTGATGAATTTTTTCAATCGCAATTAATAATTTTTCTCTAATAATCTTATTCATTTTTAATACTTACATAAAACACTTACATTTTAAGTGTTTTATTATTGATTGTACATTTCATTAAAGGCACACTGTGTAACATTTTGGACTATACTGTTGCCATCAGTACAAAACATTTTTCTAATGACCAGCTCGGCACAGAAAATGCTATTTCTGCAGTGGGTAATCAAAGAGTGGATTTGGATGAGGACCATACCTGTCTCAAATTCTGCTGACTTTAGTCACATCTCCATGGAAACGAGCTGGAGACGTACCCACTCCCGGTAAAGTTATGTCATGTCTTTGGGTGAGCTGAGGCCGCTCACAGCAAAATCACATGTTTGTTTTAGATATTTTTCAATGCTGAAAATATCTGTCATAAAATAAAAGCTTGTATTTCAATTTTATTTTTTGGGTAAAATTCTACGCGGGGTGGCTTTAACCAAATATTTACAGTTTCATAATTATGGGAAAAGCCCTTTTGTTTCATAAAAGTACCTCATCGTGTGAAAAGATTGGAGACTCCTGGTTTACAATATGTAGTTAATACAAGTGCTTTGTCTTTCAGGTACAGAAGTGTGTTGGGTCAAAACATATGATGCGATTAATCACGATTAATTATGTTTTCGATTAATCACGATTAATTTTGACAGCCCTACTTTTTAGTGATATAAAGTACATTCAGTTGTTCACTTTCCAAATATTCCACCACACTCTTGAGATATACTTGTTGTAGTTGAAGTGCAAATGAAAGGTCCAGGGGGTCCGCAGCACAAAAAGGTTGGGAACCACTTTCTTACAGGACCGTACGAGTTCAAATTCGACTTTTCCAGAGTTTGCCGTTAGTTTAGTTCATAAGCATTGTGATATATCAGGGTCAGGAGGACGTTCACAAGCTGCACAACAAAAAAAGCCAATTTCTCCAGCAAGTGCACCAGTGCTCAAATGGCAAACTTGATTAAAATGAAAACAAAGAAATCAAGCAACACGGCAACATTCCTTCATTTAAAGTCACACGGTGGAACATTCAGTCACAGGGGAAACCAAGCCGCCACAGAGAAGCGAAACACAAACGTGCCAGCAAAACAAAACGAGCCCCTGGTGCTCAGCTACAGAAAATTCTATTTTTGTGGTGGATTATTTAAAAAGGCTTGTGGAAGGGAACCTGTTTGTAAATCATTTGGCTGGCACCTAGATTCACAAAGCAACATCAGACGAGCCGGTGTTGTGCCGCTCCCAGCAAAAGTGCATTTTGTTTGAGGTCTTTTTCACCAATAACAACACCCAGCTTGTATCTTGTTCTCTTCATTGGGTCCCTTGTTTTGGCTGCCAATATTTGTGTTGCACAGAAAGACGTAAACCGCAAAGCCCCACAATTATCCTCTCCACTATTCTGACGTTTATAAAACATGTTGCTGTAATAGATCAGACAAAGGCCATTATTTGGAGTATTTTTTCGGTGAACGCCCCAGTCATTAACGAAGACACAGCAGCATCTTGATCCTCAGACTCACCAGTGGGACCGCAGTAATGAGCCCCCCCCTCTTCCAAAACTGGGAAGTAAATTCACCACTATTTGACAACTCAAGCAAGACGTGATTGAAATAAGGGCTTTTCTGCTTTGCTCCTCATTTATCCTCTGTAATGGCATTTGTCTATTCTTTCGGAAACAACAGAGGAGGAGTTTTTACACTGTCCCGGGACAATGGCCTCTAACAAAGCACCCTTCTTCCGGGAACCGAGACCACTGCATTGCTGTTTATCTCATGTCCGTGTGTTAGGACGGTGTTGCGTTATGCAGACTTGAGTATATGTATGAGTGTTGGGACCGTCCAGACCGAGGTGGGGCCAGGCAGGGCACACTTCAGTCCTGAGGGTCTGGGAAGCGTTTTTTGGTGCATAATTAGAGCGGCCCGGTGCGGGACGTGTCTATGGGCCATCCACAGACTCTCAGGGCTTTGTTCATAAAAACTCTCCTCCACTCAGACGTCTCTCCAGCGTCTATAGCGCTGTGGCCGTGCTGCCGTATTGTCTGTGCACAAAAACTCTTTGTGCCCTTCAATACTCGGTGTAGGTTTGATTTGAACATAATATTCTTTCATCCAGCTTGACATGTGATTAACTACACCATATCGTGTGCTATGATAATGGCAAAGATTATGAAGCAGCAACAGCACATTCATAAATAGGTAGTTAGTGTTATTTCATGGAGAGATACAGTCTGCATGATCAGCATACAAATACTTTACAAAGCTGTAATTTGTGCAGATTCATAAAACTCACATTTCTCCTTCTTCTTTTTTTTTTTATATCACTTTGAAAACTTTAGCTTGAGATTACTGACATAAATATTAACAATGATTAAAAAATGCCTACATTTGTGGTGACTAAACATAATGGAAAGGCTTAAATGTATGGGTTTATTTTATTTTTTAACCAACTGACTTTTTCAGAGAGAATTTTGGAGATCTTTTGTTTGGAGCATACTGACCCAAAACCTGAAAATGTACAGTTTAGTTTAGTTTAGCCTCCACTCAAGTGAAATAATCTATTGTGGCGACATAACATGACTTGGATAACGTCTTACAAAATAAACATCATGTCTTGTAATTGTAACTGTACGTGCTTGTACACAAAATGTCCCGCAATCAGTCAAGAATGGTCTGTTCCTGAGCGTTTATGTTTGTTTATTACAACCCTTTTTAAACTGCGATTTAAAAAAAAATATCATTGACTGTGTCTACTCCAAAGTCAGATGTGGGCCACTTTTCCCTAAACGCTGCCTTTGCTATTGATCTGGAGCAGTGACTTGGAAGAGCTTCTAAACTCCTGTTGCGCCACATTAGAAAGGCCTGCTTTTCTTTGTCTATGCCGTTAACTTGTCACGCCGTCTTAAGATGCAATTATTTCCAACTCATTTTTGCATAGAAACCTAATTATTCACCCTGATATAAATTAGATTCCACATTCAGGGCGCTCTCTCCTGTGGACAGCCTTTCTCTGAGGTGCAGAGGAGCCGCTGCAGCTGCTATTCACCGCACACAGATAATTGTAAATGGAAAGTCAGTGCGTGGCATTATGTTGTCCACACATCATTGTTCATTTCCCCCATGGCCCATTGAGACCTGTGTGGACGACCAGAGAGTTTTCTTTGAGTTTTGGTATTCACGGTGTGTTGCCTGGAGACTGATAAAGGCCCAAATCATGCACTGTATTGGCCAAGATGGGCCGCAGACTGGCCCGCCGCAACAATGGCCGGTTTGTAAAAAGGCGTTGATACAAGTTAATGACGCTTGTTCAACAAAACCTTAATGGGCTTCTTCACGCTATAATACGGCATGGGATGCGCTCTGAATGAGGAGGGGGCTCCACTCTTACAAGTTTCTGTGTTTTTACCACTGGGAGGAGTGCACTATACAATATATATAAACATATAAGAAGCTTCTGAAAATCCTAGCTCTGTAAATAACACTTCAAATCATGCAGTCCAGCTTTAATGTGATTTGATAAAAGATGAAAGTAGATCTTTAATTATCTATTGACTTTGACACTGCACTGTTGCACTGATGATTGCACTGAGGACAGATATTAAACACAAACAAGATGACACAATAACTTTGATTATATATGATTTCAACTAAATTATCATTTAAACTTCTTTTTTTTATTTTTGTAGAAGGAAAAAAAAGTGAAAATGAGTCACTGCCAGTGGCTTTTTAGATGATATTTATTATGCTGCATGTCTAGTAAAAAATACAGTCTCCTCAGCTCTGAAGAATGTCTCTTGATCCATGATGCCTCGACTGTGAAATGCTTTGACAGGCCGTTTTCAAAATGCTGTTAAACTGAGCGATTAATCCTATTATTAAAGTGTATTTAATCAAGCATGCTTCACAAAACAAAAATTAAAAAGAATCTTTCAGTGAGCATTTTCCCAAGACGGTGAATAAATTGATGTATATTTTTTTGGACATATTTTCCTATTGAGTATCAGTGAGTGTTTTATCTAACACATTATCTGCTTTACCAGGTTATTATGTGGATTATTTTTTTGTATTATTTTCACCACAGCTCTTTCATAGTTTAGTTTAGTTTAATTTAGTTTGTTTTGAACAATAGTTAAAGTGTATAAACACTGCAATAATGCAACAGTATCGCTCAAAAAGTTGTGGGAAGAAGTTTAAAACTTACTAAATCCCACCCTTGCATCTAAACATACTGTAAACATATCACGGCTTCCTTCAGTTCAGCACAACAACAAAAGCTGCATAACAAAGAGATAAGAGATTTAGCATTTTGCCATTGTGTCATTATATTTTCTTTACAAATTAGTTTTGTATCTATATTTGAACTGCTTTATGCTTACACTTGTTTTTATGTTCTTACAAATGTTATTCCATAGTCTTACAACACAATAAGAAATACAAAATCTTTTCCTGTTTGTTTGATTTTGACGGATTATGAAGTTCTTTTGGCCCCTCAACACATATAGCCCTTCTCTATTCTTAAATATTTTTTGTGTATTATATTGTGTGTGTTTTTTTTTAAAACATGCTATTCTTATTTTGTTGCATCATTTTGCATGTTCTACTCTTTTCTTTCTACTGCACTTTTAACAATTTGTACAAACAGGAGGGAAAAACCTCTTAAATCAAATTGCAGATTCATTCAGGTATAGGGTGTCCAGTTGTTGGGCACTTCTTCAGTGTTAAACCTGTTTTGGGTCCTATATGGTAAACTAGTTTTGCCCCATTGAGTACCTGATGAATTGTCCATCCACATGAAGTGAAGGGGGTAAATTGAGCAGAGGCCTGTGATATCAGCTTAAGCAGAGAAAGGTGGGGCCCACATGGGAGATTCAAACATTTCTCAGATTCTTTTTCATTTAAGCAGGAATGATACTCTATGAGGCCCCCATTTGTTGCACTGACTTCTTAACTTAAGTCAAGCGGAGCAAAAAAACTGCAGCTCCTCCTGTCACCCCGAGCAGAAGGAAGGGTATCAAAGGATTTGTATTCCCTTAAATGGACTAATTTTCTCCTTGAATTATGAAAGTAATGGCTAGGTAACAGCCAGTGCTCAGTACCCACGGCTTAATGCTTCCTAAACCCTTCCACGTGGCCTCGCTAGTCCCGGCAATTAGGCCTCATTATAGCCTCATAAAGGACCTCGTTTGTGGGATTACTTCATAGACAATGAAATTTTTATCGTGCAGAATTATGGAAAATAATATCAGAGCGAGCGTGGTGTGATGAGGGCGCGCGCCTCGCATCATTCCGCCCCGATAAGTCGCTCCAAGTGTGTGTGCGCGCGTCTTTTTCTGCGCCATAACAACGTCTCCGCGTCAAAGGCAGGATTCACTTTATTAGAGCAATTACTGTCTGCGACGCTGACAGACGTGTGCGCTCCTGACGCGGTTTGTTGGATTTTAAAGACTTTCTAATGCTCAGGTCGAGTCAAGGAAAGACCAGAGGTGTCCAGGTTCGTGTTTTGCACTTGGGGCCAGACTGTAGCGTTTGTTGGGGCTTTTTCCACAAAACTTTAAGCGTCTGAGTGTTGGAGACGCTAGAGGGTAGATGAAAGCAGAAGCCAAGCTCAGGGCTGACCCGATTGTGGGGATCAAACTCGCTAATTATTGTCACAAGATGAGGGATTAGGGCATTTCTCAAATAGCTGCGTGTTTACCCCCGCACAGTACGCCCTTTATAAACACTTTCTAATTGAATCATAATCGCCATCCAATAACCGCCCGAGCGCGCGCCTGCATCACTTTATAATTCTTTAATTGCTGCCGCTGTAGTCGTGGTGCGCTTATGGCAGTTTTGCAGATCATATACAGTTGTTTTGTCAAATGTTTGCTGTATTCCTACTGACACTTGACACCTATAACTATAATGACAATGATGATCTGAGTGAAGTCTGAAAACACATACAAAACCATTGAATTTCCTTAGCAAACAAATATAGACTCGCCTGCATTACGTCCTAATGCATACAAACTGCACACAGCTGTACTCTTAAAGTGACCTTCTAAAAGTTTACCGTTACTTTTGTTTGTTTTGTCGGCAGCAGACGGCAGGTGTCAGGAGCCTCATTAAAAACGCACAGAGCTGGCTTTAGGGGCTGATGTTATTGTGGTGCAGAGTAGTGTGAACTGAAGAAATGGGGCTAAAAACAGTAACTGTCCAGTTTGTGATTGGAGGCCCGGGGAGACGTCACGTGGTGCGGGGTCTCTAACTGCACAAACCCCCGGGAGCCGGGCGCGCACGTGGGTGACGCTGCAGGGCCAGCCCTCTTCTGGGCTCCCTTTTGTTGAAGCATCAAACATAAGCACCTTAGGAGTCTCCCGAGGGGCTTCACATGAGAAACGGCTGTCCATCTTCACTCTTCGCTCCACGCACACGCACGTCCAGCCATGTCGCGCTCCTTCTATGTGGACTCTTTAATCGTTAAGGATCCGGTGCGCCCTCAGCATCCCGCGCATGACTTCCTCATCCCCATCAGCGCGGTGCACTCTCCGGGCGTCATGACAGTCACGTCCCCCATGTGTCCTTCTAGGAAGACCGGCACCTTCTGTGTGTGTCCGCTGTGCGTCACGTCGCACCTCCACTCGTCCCGCAGCGGGATCCCTGTGCTCAAGACCCAGTTCCCAGGAGCCGAGGCGCAGTACTGTCAGAGGATAACACACCAACATCAGAGCGCGGCTCTCCCGCACCCCGCACACACAACGGTCTGCGCACCTACGTTCAGCGTCACCGACCCCAGGAGATACCATTGTCTGTCCATCGGTAAGTAACACCTCTTTACGCACTTTACGCACGGGGCTTCTGCGCTCCACCTGTTGGACCTAACTTCAAATAGAAGTGAACAACACTGAACACAACTCTATGAACATGTAAGGAAGCGCATTGAATGTGTCATTATTGCACTTCATTGTTATAATTGCACCAGAGTCAAACCTTGTAAAAGAAGGAAAAGAAAAGTGATAGAAAATAGCTTAAAGCACCAGCAGTGTGAGACTAATTGTATCATTTTCCCACAGGCGCCTCGGACAGCACTCACATCCAGAATGGGAAAAGGATGCGCACAGCCTTCACAAGCACGCAGCTGTTGGAATTGGAGAGGGAGTTCTCCTCAAACATGTATCTGTCGAGACTGCGGCGGATTGAGATCGCCACGTACTTGAACCTATCGGAGAAGCAGGTCAAAATTTGGTTTCAGAACCGCAGAGTCAAGCACAAGAAGGAGGGAAAATCCACGCAGAGAAGCGGCAGCGCGCACAGCGGCTGCAAGTGCACCACGGGACACCTGACGCCGGACTATTCCAGGTCAGAGGACGAGGAGTCCATGTCCCCGGCATCTGTGGCTGAGGACAAGGAAGTGTCCCCGATCTAAAGCAGGCGCACTGTCCCATGTTGTTATTGTAGAGTCAGAATCCACTGCCCCGCATGAAAACAATGAACTCTCGTGAAAAGTTGCCTGGTAGTTTCCGGACATTCTCAAAATTTTGGCTCACAAGAGTCAAAATTCACCCAAGAATTTCCAGTGAGCGCATGTATCTACGTCAAGGTCAAACCTGATTTATTGTGTAAACTATTGTATATGTGTATTTATTGTAATAAACATGAGATTAATAATCCGCAGTTGTCATGCTTGAATGCAAACCTCCAAAATTAAATGCACGGGCCAGAGCTCAGTTTATTATTATTTTTTTCTATAATAACGTTGGCAAATGGTGTCAGATTTAGGCAATAATTATGTAGTTATTTTCCCCCCCTGTAAATGTCAAAACTCTCATTATCCACCACTTGTTCACCTCAGCCTTGGTTATGCACGATACACCACTCCTTTTTCTGTCGTTAAATAGTACAAAATCTAAGTCTTTAATCCAAATTATAGCATAGTGAAACAAATGAATAAATAATCCTTCACATCCTTCACATTTTAGATGTGGCCAGGACTCAATTAACCCTTCAGTGACTTCACTGCACCTGCCCTAAAAATGGACAAAAAGAAAATACAAAACAAAACTGGCGGATAGAACGATGCATGTTTTGTGGTATAAACAATGTCAAAATTGAACTGAATTCAAAACAACTACTACACCATTCTGTCAACATTACAGGTATTTAACAAACATTTGCCTGATATCAATGCAAATTTTCAATCAATGCATTTTAAGAGGCATATAGTGTATTATTAAGATGCTGTTACTGCTCTGTTCTCTTGGCCCTTCTTGTATTTGGAGACACGTTCGGCAGAGCATCATTTACATGATATAGGCCTTCGTTTGGAATGGATGGAGTGCACTATGAAGCTGTAATTTCTCCTTGGATTCGACCACAAAAGGGTACCCGATAACGCCCCGTAGGGAGCAGCCAATAGTCCCTTAATGCCCGCTTTTCAATGGTTTTTTGCTTGTCCAAGGCCAGTTTAATTGCGTTTCGGGTCCCACGTCGGTGGGTTGATTATACTGTTATTGCGTGGAAGCGCGGAACAAGGATATATAGAAGTGGCCAAAGGCTTTGACAGGTTAGATTGTCCTGCCTTGGGACTCTCATTTAAGCACGGACCCCCTGAAGACTGCGTGCTCAGAGCGCTTTGAGAGGGAGCGCCAGGGTTCCTCCCGCAACACACAACCATTTAGTCACTGTTTCATTAGGCGCTATTTGAGGCTTTCAGGCGGCGCTGAATCAAATGGAGCGGACTCACTGGGAGCAGGGATTATGGAGGAGGGCCCACTGGAAATTAGCCGACGCCTAATTTAACTCGTTTCTGTCCGAGTTTGGGATACATTCCTAATTGAGAGGGGAAGCAGGTGAAGTTGCGGTCCCACGCAGACCCATTCATAGTGCGAATCAATAGCCCCTTTTTCCGTCCCGCTGCTGATCATATATTATGAGGGCAAAGCCACCTAATGAATATATAAGCTCCTATTAATCGAATTAAGGTTCCTCTGCAGGTGTGGAGGGCCAGTGTTACACTCGGGGCATTTAGGACACTTTTCAATGCTCTTTAGTGGCAATGAGAACCCGGGTCGTATAGACCACCATAATGGAGACCGAGGACACTTTTACGCACAAAACTCCTGAGTTCTTCCTTCAAGTTTTACGCTCAAACTGAATGGGCATTTGTGGTTTTGTGCGCATTTAATCGATCTGTAATTCTCCACTCTAAAGATGTCAACCCTCAACGACCTCAGTTGACAAAAAGTGGCAATTACGCATGACAAAGGGTAATTAATAAGCGGCTCTGAGGCTCTGCAGCTGCTCGTGATGAAGAGACACAGGCAGAAGAAGCTCAAGTGCCGTTGAACTCCGTCTCCTATTGGCTGACTTAGTTTCCATGTCAGTTGTCCAGACATGGTGCTGTTGTTATTGTGACTATAATTGAAGTGAAGAGACATAAATGCTGTGGATGATCTTATGGGATAATTACTTAATGAATAAAAGGCGCCCATTACATCCTATTCTAAAGCTGTATTTTCTATAATTGGCCAATTGTAAATTAAATTAACACTGACTAACCACCAAATAAGCTTCTATAAATGCGAACTGTACAATCTGCATCAGAGATTAGATTTAGATAGTAATAAGCTGTTAATGTCACCCACAAGAGTACTTAAACCTATACGTCTTTCAACATCTTGCCGATTTAGAAAGTAGACTCATTCTTACAGAACAAGTCGTTGCCTGGTTGTGCCAGACTAAATGAAAGTAGCCTCAGTCAAACATAAAACAAACAAAGAGTATTCCAATGAGCTCATCTGTACCAGCAAGCTAAAATAAATAAACTACATCCAAATTTGTTGTTGTCTATTTTGTAAAGTTTTATGAGGAAAGGTTTGCTTTTGTCACTCAGCTTTAATTGGGTTTCCGCAGGTGACCTACTGTTTAGAGCGTTCATGTCCTCACAACATTTCCAAAATTAACACCAGCAAGAAGGCTAATATTTTAGTTCCTTTCCTTTGGCTGATACAAACTTGCCTGCCCCTTTCAGGGTCAAAGTTGTTACAAAAAAGCACCGACCACCAACCAGACCGTGACAGACAGACAGTCACATGTGTCTGAGGAACGGGCTCAGACTTTGGCGGGACTCGTGACTTCAGCACTCCGGACAGCTCCCCCGAGACACGCCCACGAGACCTAAACACCACAGGGCGCTGATCCGTGGTGTGTCTGATTCACAAGGTCAAAGCCACATAGAAGCCATTATTCGTGCTCCATCTATTAAACGAGCAGTGATGGTCGCCACAGGTGTCTCAGTTCATTTCACCTTCTCATGTGAAAGTTGTCACTAAGAATGTGCGGATTTTGGACATTTTCCAAGCTGAATCTGAGGATGAAATTGATTACTGTCCAACTTTATTTGACTGACTCAATCCGGGCTTTGATTCCATGCGTCCAGTCTCATTTTACAGGAGAGGTCTGTATAATCTAAGGTTCTTATTCGAGTGATTGCATTGTCTATGTATGTTTGTCTGTCCCCCTGGTGGACGGTTGATCGCAGCGCACACTGAAGTCAGACGCACTCAAGTCCACTGTCAAATCATCGCACGTTTTTATGAAGCCCCTTCTTCACGTAGCGCATTGTGCAGAGTCATGCTAAACGCACCTCTGTCAGCAGCAGGAAGCAGATATTTTTTTAGCTGAAAGGGGCAAACCTGAAAGTGAGCCGTCAGCCGTGCGCTTGAATCTGCGCAGCCTTTGTTTGGAGAACAACGACACTGTTCTCTGGAGCAACATGTGGAAGTGATTGCGCTGAGCGGCTGGCGCGGGGAGGGGGCGCATCACGGCCCGGGGCTCTCTGCTGTCTCTCTGTCCGGGCGCACAGGGGATTCATATAGGGGGGGCATTATCCCCAGTGCCCAATGGTCTTTCTTAACCGCACCGCTCTGCCCCGGGGCAAAAGACCCGTCCTGCAGCTGACGCGCGTGTGCCATAAACAGCCATCCCCCCCATTGACGCAGATAAAAGTTTAAAGGTTGTTTCATGGTCAATTTGTTTCATTCAACTTATAATGAAAGGCGTTATTATTTCAAATGAACGAAAAAGGTCAAGAGTTTTACCAATACAACGCGCAACACTGCTTAAACTTAACAAAATGCCAATGTTGGTGCATGATATCCGCATGTACTTGCTTTTTTACGCCAATGTGCGTCAGATAAATCACCTTTCTCTTAAATGCATTCATTTTGACGTGTTCGTATGAATAAACCGCTATTTTTTCCACTTTCTTGGAGCGACACGAAGACCTGCATTTGTTTGTGTGTACGTGCATGGACGCGCAGTCTGCAGGCAGGGAGACGCTTCAGATGTGGTCATACAGTTGTGTTGGAGCGCCCTCTAGGAGCTCCAATGTTTCTCTTCGTTGCACTTTGTAGTCTGACTATAATGCACTTTTTTGATGAGTTTTAAATCAGCATCTCTTTATATTATTGAAAACGAAAAAAAATACTTCAAGCACTATCATAGCTTTCCACACAAGCTCATAATTACTCCAAAACAAACATATGCCGGTTAACAATGTCTACAATTAGTTTCTTCCCTTTCGCAGTTCCTTCATTCCGCCTCGCGCTAAAACCTTTTTTTCTGGGAGGCAGTCATTTCCTGAAACTTATTTACTTTAAGCCCGATGATTACTTGTTCTTCTTCTCTTTCTCGGAGCTGGTGGCGGTGCTGTTTTTTTGGGGGGAGGTGGGGAGGGAGGGTGGAACGCGCTGGGCCAGGGGGTGGACTGACTGACTGTAACACTGAATCAGTTACAGGTCGCCGTGGAGCTCAGGCGCATTCGTGAGGGCGGTCGCGAAAGGCGCACAACCGGTCGACGCACACATATGGTCTACCCAGCGCAGGACCTCTGAAGGATTTACCCCCTGACTGTGGACCATTCACTGTGGATATACTGACACCGGAGCGATAGAAAGAGGGGATTACTGAAGGTAAAACGCGCGCTTTGTGGAGGTTTTTTTTGGCGACTAATTTGGGGAGTTTTACGCACGAATACGCGAGAGGAGAATTGGATTGTATTGATTTGCATACGCCGTTTATGCACATCCTCGGTTACACTGCACAGAGTAAGTTGGCTTTTTCTTTTTCTTTTTTCCCCCCTTTTTTACAGAAAACGCGTTCAGTGTAAAGATTGAAAGTTTTTGCACAACTTTTTACGCGTGGTAGAAATGCGTCACTTTTCCAACACTTTGCTTCAGTGGCTATACGCATATGGCCCCTGGTCCTGGACGCCTATAGCGGGGGACATGCCGCTGACTCTGCGGGATGAAAGCGAAGGGTCCGGGCTTCACAGCTGGAGGTGTCACTGAAGACTGAAGAGCTTTTTTTTTGTGGGGTGACGCTTCACTCTGGCACTTAATGGGAAACACACGCACTTGGAAAACGTTGTACAACGGCTTTGTTTCTCGCGAAGGAATCTGCGGAATTAAAAACTTGGAAAGAAAACACCAGCAGTGGACTAAAGCGGAGAGGCCAGAGGGGTCTTGTTGAAGAAGAGTTTTTTTGGGGGGGAGACGCCGCACATTCCTCTAATTGCGCCCTGCTGCTCCAAAAGGATTCTATCAAACCAATAGGACAAATATTATACCCTCTGGTTCTTCTCTTTTTTGTGTGCGGCTCAATAAACTCCATGGGAATCAGCTGTTGACGCGAAAAGAAAGTTACACCAAACCACATCAGCTGTCGTTGGGACATTTGTTGAGTCGCTTGGTGAGAAAAGGGACGGAGATTTACGCACAGGAGAGTAATAAGAAAGAAAGAAAGAAAGAAAGAAAGAAAGAAAGAAAGAAAGAAAGAAAGAAAGAAAGAAAGAAAGAAAGAAAGAAAGAAAGAAAGAAAGAAAGAAAGAAAGAAAGAAAGAAAGAAAGAAAGAAAGAAAGAAAGAAAGAAAGAAAGAAAGAAAGAAAGAAAGAAAGAAAGAAAGAAAGAAAGAAAGAAAGAAAGAAAGAAAGAAAGAAAGAAAGAAAGAAAACATGTCGTTTGGGATTGTTTTAAGGCGAGGCGTGCGCACAAACTCCTCAAATCTAATTAAGCTCGCTGACATTCGACTGCCGCGAAAATATACGCTTTGTGCAACGTGAGACCGGATGATTATAGAGTGAACCAAGCCCAGGTTACACATGGATCATTAAGCCGTCTCAGATGCTCCACAGAAGGCAGCCACAGGAAGCGAAACAGTCCAACAAGCGCAAAAAAATTACAGCTGATCTACAATCAAAGACAAAGCCTATCTGGAATCCTCCGTGTATACAGGCCCGCAATGTGGCGCACAGACGGGAGCCTCTGACCAGACTGTGTGGCCCCAGTGAAAACCGGGATCCATCACTTAGACAGACAGCCCTGGACTTTACGCTGGTTCACACAGAAAAGAACAACTAGCCCATTCAAGCAAGTTAGATTTGGAATAGAAAAAGAAAAAAAGAAAGGGGAAAAAGGTCCAGGGAAAACACCAATGGCTATATACAGTAGACTATTGTAGGTGCACGTTAATAGTATGTAAAATCTCTTCTATAAACCAACATTTACAGCATTTTTAATCCCACCTAAGAGGGTTAATCTTCCTCAACAAAAGAAAACAGAGAAAATTGAGCGTCCGGGGAAAAATGTGCAGTGACTTTTCAATGTCTGAAATGGTGGACTGTGTCGCCCCCTAGTGATGACTCTTCAAAATACGGAGGGACAGAACTGAGCAACTCAATAAAGCGTCTGTGGAATCGTTCTACAGTGATTACATGTTTGCCGTTCATTTAAGAATCGTTTTTAGAAACAATGATTGTGTTAAAACAACTGAAACAGTTCCTAAGGGAAATGCCTGTGCTTGCACGCGTTTAAGTTTGTTTTTCTCCTTGCAGGCCTCCGCATCCATCACCATGGATGTGCTAAAGCCGTGCCTCCTCTTCTTCACTCTCGTCTCATGTGAGTCCACGTATTTTGTCGTTTAATGCTTCTTCCATGGTCTCATAATAGCTGCTCTTTCTAACGCAGTTCCTATTCCTTCACAGTAAGTTGCGGCCTTTCACCTCCAAGTATCATCTCCAACGAAGACGAGTTCATTCTTCAGCCGGACTCCGTGTTCAACATCAGCTGCACGGGGAAGAGGCGCATCGTGTGGGCTGAACCTTTACCGGACAACACGTTTGTTTTACCAGGATTTTACACGGCCACTCTTTTCATCTACAACGCCACTGTGGAGAACACTGGCTACTACATGTGCACGTACGAGACTTTTGACGGGGAGCCCGAGGACAACGAGGCAGGAATATACGTCTTTGTGCCGGGTAAATAACACGATCAAGCTGCATATCCATAGGCACCAGTGGGGGCAATGACACTGGTGGCACGAGGACTGACCCATAATGTCTTCAAAGGCTTTAATCTAAATTTGATCTGATACTTGAGCAGTTACTGTTTCAGCTTTATAGCCAAACTCTGGTTTAAAAAAAAACAGTTAAAAACATTTACAGCTTTTGTTTGGTCAAATTATATTAGACAAATGTAACTTGTTATTGATCCCTGTTATTCTGCAACAGCCCCTCTGGGTGTGGTGGGACCATGGGGAGGCCATTCAGATTTCAGGAGTGACTGCCAACCCCATAACCTCAGAGACACCCCCTGAAAACTCATAGTTCACCAATTTTTGTCGATTAAAATGATATGGTAGAAAACTGTAATTTGCTTAAAATACATAAAATGCTCTTAATGCCTGAAGGAAGCAAAGAAAAGGGATTGTCAGCATTAAACTGAGCCATGAGCAGTCAAGTTAAAACACAAAATGTTATGATAAAAAGCTCTTTATAATTTATTTTGTCAACAGTTGGTCTAAAATGTAAAATAGTCACATGTTTGTTGTATTTACCCACTATCTTGAACTGTCAGTCACCAACCTTTCCTTATCCCAAATGTTTAGACCCATTGGCCCCTTTCGTCCCGGAGTCTCGGGAGAACCTGATTGTGCCCATGGACCTGATGGGGGTGCCCATCTCGTGCCGTGTGTCCGACCCCCACTACCACGCCGTCCTGAAGAGCGTGGTCAACGGAGAGGAGCTGCCCGCCCTTTACGACAACAAAATCGGCTTCTTCGGCAGTCTGTCCCCTGGCCAGTACTACTGCGAGACCATGGTGAACGGGAAGAGATTTCAGAGTGCTATCTACACCGTGGAAGATGGAGGTTAGCTAAACAAATCTAATTAATTAGGTGTTACGTCTAGAAACATACTTAAGATTGGTAGTATTTGTTTTATTGAAAAGATAAGGAAGGTAAATGATTTGGGGGTTATAAGGTGATTAGATATGGCCAGATATGAGCCGTGAACAGCTGGAAACGCTCCTTTGTCTGGTGATGATCTCACTGCATTACAGCATTATGGCATTATGTCATGTCTCACAGGGGACCGCTAACTTAACCCGCCTGTTTTCAGTCTGTGTACGGTACCGGGAAGGGAAAAAAATCTTAAGTCAGGTGTGAAAAAATGCTGTTGGCTGTAAGTGCTAGGTTGAGAAAAGTTCTGGTTCCGCTTATATCTGTGACAGGACAAGTCCAACTCCATATCCACATGCATTTAGGGAGTCTGTGTTTGAGGCTTCAGATCAACCTGTACTTGAACGCTGCCTGACGGTCTCCATCCCTTTTACAAGAAGCTTTCCAAAGGGTTTCAACATTTTGACTAAAGTTTGATGAGTCAAGATAGATTACTGTCTTGTCAAGTCAATTTACTATATTAGTAAATTTGGTTTTAGTATACCCCCCTCCTGGAACCACCACCTTAACGTGGTGAAGGGGTTTGAGCACCTGAATGATCCTGTGAGCTCTGTTGTCGGGGGCTTTGTGCCCCTGGTAGGGTTTCCCATGGCAAACAGGTCCGAGGTGATGGGTCAGACAAAGAGCTTTTGGCCCCTTATGGGAGACCAACAGGCCCATTTAGAACCATAAGGCTGTCCTCCCGTGGACTCACCACCTGCAGGAGGAGCCATAGAGGCTGGTGCAATGTTATTGGGGCAGCTCCAAAAGCTGCCCCCACGACTCAGCAACGGAAAAGTGGAAGAAAATGGATGGATGGATGGATGGATGGATGATTTTCTTATAAAGAACAAACTCAATTCATGTTCGCTATTACTGACAGTGTAGAGTGCACTCCACTTAAAGTGCAAATGACAGGTTTTAATTCTTTTGAAAATATGACTTATTTAGAAGGATGACATCAGTTGCAAGTTCAGCTGACAGGAGGTGACATAGAAGAAGGAGTTTATAGCAGTTTGACTCATTTCCCATTGACTTAACATGGCTGGCACGGCAACAGTTTAAAATGATAGACTTTCTTCGATGTCACTTCCTGTCTGTGTCCAATGAGGAAATTAAACTATAAACATCACAAAAAGGGCCAAACTAAAGAAAGCTGGGTAAAATCTTTTGCAAAATCTTAAATATAATCATGTTAAGTGTGTTTAAGCAAAAAATGTGTCTAATGTGTCAAATGCACTTTAAAAGAAAAAGGTTGGAGACCATTGCATTCAATACTGAGCCTAAACTACCTGGTCTCACTCAAAGAACAAATGCATAAATGTGAGACGTTTTGGGGTTGAAAGACTATCTGGACTGTACTGTATCTTACCATTGCACGATCTGACCTTTTTTTGCACGTTGTTGTATGAATTCGATTGCCGTGAGCATGGCAATAACTCTTGCATCTGTTTCCTTGTGGGGTCTAGACACCGCTGTTTTGGACGACCTCAAGCTCGAAGTAAAGGCCAGTGAAGAGACACTGATGGCGGGACAAAGTCTGAACATCACCTGCACCGTTCAAGGCGGTCTCTTCTTACATCAGCTGTGGCTTCACCCCAAGAAACAGGCAAGAAAAGCAAATCTCTGTGCGGATGATACAAACACTGCAACAAGGCAATCCAAAATCTCCTATTTCTTCAAAACTCCTATTTATACGACCATTTCCATCCTCCACTAAAGCTTAAATTAGCAAAATAATGGTTTTGGACAGAGCCGGGGCCAGCGGAATATGACTTCAAGCACAGCCCATAGCGGTTACGGAGTTCGTGTCGGGAAATAGAGCGACCAAATGTTGTGTCTTCATTACGAGGATGTCAGCCAAGAAAGCGCTCTGCAGTTTTCACCGCAAGGAAAAGTCAAAGCAACATGTCCTACCGAGGGAAAGGAAGCATTTCAGGAGAGAAAAGTAGATTCTTTGACCTCAGCAACCTTGTGATATCCAGCTTATTAAGCGTTGAGAGCATTTTTTTTTGCACATTTTTCAACCTCAATCTACGCTTTTTTGGTTAGAGTTGTACAATGCATGGCCAAATTATTGTTATATGGGCTGCAACATATGTCAACATCACTGAGGTCTTCCATCTGGCTGGGATTTACACATTAACAGAGCCTAAAACAATGCATTGTAAGATTTAAATGTGCAAAGTCATGATTTTCCTCGTTTTACTTTGGTCCTGGTTCTATGTTATTCAAAAAAATCGTTATTGCAATAGTCTAGACTTATTAAATATTGCAAATGTTTTCTCATACTGTGCAGCCTGAGTGTTGTGAGCACATTTGAATTCCTAATGGCTTTAACAGTTTTGTTTTTTTTCTTCTTCTTGGGATTCCTCTAATTCCTTCTCCAGATGCTCCAAAACATTGAGACCCCGATTCCTGTTTTTTGGTTTTAGTCACAATTACAGGCTTTAGAAGACCTCGTGCGCCTGATTTATCGCCAGTGGCCTTGCAAGTGTTTTAGCCATTAGCTTTTAGACACTTTTCAGAGTCTCTTTAGCGGAAAAAACGGAATACTCAGAATATTCTTCCTGCTGCGTGCGTGACCTTTGGCCTATACATGTTTCCTGCAGGCTGTGGATGCCGTTCAAGGGAAGGAGACGTTTTCGGGGCACGTCGTCTACACCCTCAGCATCCCCAAAGCCACAGCGCGGGACAGCGGGAGCTACGAGTGCTCCGTTACCGACCAAATCACAGGAGAGATTAAAACGGGCACTGTGGTGGTCAGGGTGTTTGGTAAGTCTGAAAGTGAGATATGCAGATATAGATTAGAAGGAAGTTAGAAGGAAATGCGGAGCGATTTGCAGTGTGTGACGTTAAAGGATGTTTTGACACAATGGACTTTTTGTAAACAGATGAAGAGAGCATTCTCACCTAGGGCTGGGTACCATTAAACGATACCAGTCTGGTGTCGAGAAAAAAAAAGGTTTAGGTACCACTGGTATCGGAAAGCAAAAGCTGGGATCGAAAGCAGGTACCGTAAAGAAATCTAGAACCTTTACATTCAAGGTTTCATGCTGTTGTTCATCAAAATTTAAAAGGATAAAAGACTCGTTGAAAAAAAATGGAAAAAACGTGGGGGAAAAAATTGGAAAAACATATTGAAAAGTGGGGTAAATTTGGGGGGGAAAATGTGAGAAAAACTGGCAAGATTTAGGGAAAAATTGGGTAAAAAATAAAAAAGTAAAATGAAAGAAATTGGGACAAAAATTTGGGGAAAATTGGAGAAACCTTTTTGGAAATAATAGGAAAAATTTGGGAAAAAATTGGGAAAAAATAAATCAAAAAATGTTTCCGCCCTTTTGTAGTAAGTTTCTTGGTTGTTTCACCTGAAACAAATGTTACCAATGGGGAAAAAAGAAATTAAACAGAAAGAAAAGGAATAGTTTAACATTATTAGTCTGTTTTATGGTTCTATTTGACAAATAATTTAATATAGGCATCGGAAAAAGTATCGTTAAAGTACCGGTATCAAAAAAAAGTTCACAGTACCCAGCCCTATTCTCCCCTCGAAGATTCTGCACCACAGTGACACACAGTAGGACCAGTTCAAGCTTTGCAAACCTTTTCCTGAACATGGTCTACATATCATTTTATATACAGTTTATTGTTTAAATTGCTACTTTATACAGTTACCTTTCCACCCTGATTTTCCGACGTGCACATTGACATTTTGGCGGACTTAGAATGGTTTTATTTATGTGCCTGAGGTGGCCCAGCGGTTTGTGGAAGCCATTTGCTGCCATCCGATTGTAAAGCTTCACCTCTGCTTTTACCATCAACTCGCTGTGTTTAACTAGACGACCTGAGCAGATGTCCCACTTCCTTTTCCACTGTGTTTTCCTTGTCCATTTAACCCAGGCGTACCACCACTAAACACAAAGATTTGCGCCGCTAATTGTTTCATCCGTGTTTAAATTAACATGTTCTCTGCTTTCGTGTCATTTCAGAGGACAGCTCTTTTGTGACCCTGGATCACAGCGGGATCCTGCCCACAGAGTTTGTGAGTCTCTTGGAGGAGACTGAGTTTACCATCCTGATTGATGCCCACCCGGCCCCCAAAGTCACGTGGCAAAAAGACTACGTGGACATAGAGAAGAGCTACTACGTCTTCACCAGAACTACACATGTCGAGGGCAACAGGTGAGAAAGCAGAGTTTTTCTTACGTTTGTGAAGGCCTACATTTAATCTATCTAATCTGTCTTCATCAAATCAACCTTTTGTACATAGTTTCTTTATGTGGTTTCATGTTTGGCTTGAATATATTTTATACATCTTTCAGATACCAGAGCATACTCAAACTTCGCCAACCTCTGGAGAAAGACAACGGGAAGTACTCCATCATCGCTGCCACTGGTTCACGCAGCGCCCACTTCTCTTTCAACCTCAAAGTCAAAGGTAAAAGAGTTAAACATCTTTTTTATGCCTTTTACATACGGACGACTGAATTGGCACAGAAATTGACGATGTATAAACCATAAACCTCGTCAAAGCATGTGAAATATCAAAAGGCAAGTTCGACCTTCATATTAATATCATCTTTGTAATGTCCTGTTCTCCAGCTCCTTCGGCCGCCATGTTCCCGCCGTCCTCTGCCCCGGTGCTGCTGCCCCCCAACGAGGAGATGGTGGTGCCCCTTCACACCCCGTTCTCTCTCACCTGTCGGGGCAGTGCCAGAGTGGCCTGGGAGACTCCGCTGGACGTCCCGGAGCAGACGCAGGAGGACAGCAGCGGTCTCTTTGTCACCACCGTCACCGTGGAAAATGCCACAGCCATGCACACGGGCCTCTACAGCTGCTACTACAGCTCCAACAGCACAGAGGACCTGGAGGACAGCAGCATCTACGTCTACGTGCCGGGTAGGACAAACAGCCTGAGTTATACTAAACAGCTAAACAGCAACTCTCAATCAATTCTTTCCCCTCATCTTCAGATCCCAAGGTCCCCTTCGTCCCGTCCGTGGTGCCGTTCGGTAACCACGTCACGTCGTCCGACCACGATGAGATGGAGATCCAGTGCAGAGTGACCGACCCGAGCGCTAACGTGACTCTGGTGAATGTGGACACGCAGCAGCCCGTCCCGAGTGTCTACGACAGCAAGAGGGGCGCGCTGGGGGACTTCGCCGGCGGGACGTACGTGTGCAAGGCTGTCATAAACGGACAGGAGTACGAGAGTGAGGAGTACATCGTGCACGGAATAAGGACAGGTGAGCGGTCGTATCAAAGAGATATGTGGAGCTTAAAAGTGCTATTCTTTAAGTGTTAAATTTGAAAAAGGACCTCACATATTTGGCCTACCTGTAGTCAAAGCCAGGTCAGAGGAGATGCTCACAGTACACTCACTCGGGCTTAGTTGTATTTTCACCTACAGAAACACCTGGAAATGTTTTAATGCTTGCTCTAGTGCTTGGATGCGGCACAGTATGGTTTAACTTGATCTAGACTGGGTTAATCCACAGCTGTAGAATATGTCACAGTCAAGAAGTTTTAAGTGTATGATGTACGACTCAACAATTCTGACCTTCCTATTATGTGTGTGTTGAAATGCAAATTGTTATTTCAGACAGCGATCTGCATGTGGAGATGAGCGCTAAGAGAACTGCTCTGCTGGTGGGCGAGACCATCACTGTCTCCTGTCTGGCGAAAGGACCAAAGATACTGGAGGATTACTGGAAATATCCTGGGAAACCGGTGAGCTCAAGTGACGAGTACAAAGTAGAGCTTGCCTTACACGGACATTTTGTGGCGCTTCCTTGTACTTCTCTCTTTCTTTCTCTTGGGGTAGGGTCTTCCAGTCTACATGTAGTTCTGCATATTTGATGTTGGCTCAGGCGGTTCCCCTAAAAGACTATTGCAAAAGGGTTGTTTGAAACGGCGGCTTTTCTTTCACAGTTAAACCGCGCCATAAAGACGGTGAAGGAAAACGACAGGAACAAGGAGATCCTCTACACGCTGACCATCCCTGAGGCCACCACCAAAGACAGCGGCCTCTACAGCTGCTCCATCTCCGACAGCATCGGCGGAGGCACTCAGATCAAGACGCTGACGCTCACAGTCTTTGGTACGAACAATTCACATAAACGTTATTGACATAAATGACAAACAGGAAAGCAATAAAGCATCACGGCTCCGTTTGAAAGAAAAACTAATGAAGATGTGTTTTTGATCAATACAATTTCCCTTCGTTTCTTTGTTTTAGCGAGCGAGTTCCTGGATATTTATCCCGAGTTTACAGCCTTCGAGACGGCCGAGCTCGACCAGGTGCGTGAGTTCAAGGCTGAGATCGATACTTTGCCGAGCGCTCGCGTCGCCTGGCTCAAAGACGGACTCCCTCTCAGTGACGTCACTGCGGAGATCTCCCCCACCATCCAGGCACTCAGCGAGACCAGGTGAGCAAACTGGACAAAGAACTTAGGCTCCCTAGTTATCCAGCTCATCCCCTTATAGTGTTATTGCTGTGCTGTGAAGTATAGCACAACCCGATAGTTTTGTATTTGGCAACACAGGAAAACAGGGGGTAATTTAGAAAGGTGGGATGAGGGCACAAAAACCAAAACGGCTGTAGCTGCACGGCCAAAAGAGGGACAGGTGCTCACCTTAATCACAGCCCCAATAATGACAAGACGAAGTGAAGTTCCCACACTCCAGCGTGTCATTAGACTGCTGCTTGGCGCTCATTTCTCTTCTGATTCCGCAGGTTTCTGAGTGTCCTAACCCTGATTCGTGCCAAAGAGGAGGACAGCGGGAACTACACAATGCAAGTGACGAGTGGACACCAAAGCCGCAGCATTAGCTTCACTTTACAAGTCAAAGGTGAGGCATTTAAAGAAGTAACTTGTTTGCCTTAATAAATCCTCTCCGTAGTCCCTCTGGGTAAGTGTTATTGGGATGATTGGGGGGTCCTTCATCTCCCCCTGGTGTTTCTGGCCATAGAACTACCCTTGCAGCAGAATCGCGAAGAAGAAGCTAACAGGCTAACGGGCAAAGCTAACTGTGGGCTAGCGCCACTTAAGCAGTATTTACAGCCAAGTTTGAGTAAAAAATAAATATCTCCATTGTGTCATTGAGTTGTGGCCCAATGTACAATATCCCTCTCTCCATTTGTCTTTTCTTTTCAGTGTAAGATTTACTCTCACTCTCAAAAAAAAACCGCAAAATGCTACGTCACCGGCAGTGGCGCTTTTGGCCTCTAGGGGCATGATTTACTTAGTTCTGCTTTAAAGCTCATTATTGGATATATGTTTTCTTTTACAGTCAAAGGAAAACTTCAAATCATTTTGCGTAAATCGTGAGGTAAAAATCATTTTAGACAGTTTTACTGACTTAAGACGCTTGATTTTATATTAGTATATAGTAAAAAAAAAAAAAAAGTTTTGTAGAGTAGCACAAAGCACAAAGGAAGATATTATATTGAGAGGCTTGCGACTCTCCAAGGACAACCTTAGCCTCTTGACCCTCGCCATAACCAAGTGCATTTTTTCCAGTTCAGCTTTGCACAAATCTAAAATGTCAGCCTATAGGCCAGAATAACGCCTCATTTGAAAGCTAAGACCTACAAAACTGGTCTAGAAGGATCCATTTCCTCGCCTTGTTGCTTCGTTATCATCACTTTTTTGGCATTTTCCTTCATTTTTCGTCACATTTCTTATCACTTTTTCATTACCTTTTTGTTTGTTTGTTTTAGTTTTTGTTTGTTTCGCTTCTGTTGCTTTACTGTTGCCATTTTGTGACTTTTTTCAATAAGCTTTTAGATTCGGGTTAAGCCAAACTGGAGAAAATGTGCTCAGTTCAGGCAGGTTTTAAGAGGTTTAACGCACATCATGATTTGCACACAATTCCTTAAGTCTTTCTCTCTCTTTTCCCGAACACTGGGTACATTTGTCTTTATTTGCTTTATTTGTTATATAAGATTACTGAACAGAGTTTTTTACTGTTCTGTGTGCTATGTGCTTTGTGTGTGAGCAGCTTTTGGCGACAAATGTGCAGTGTTTAGAAAAATGTGTGCTTTATGTTTATTGTCAAGTCTTTGGTACAACCTTTATCCACAACATCTTGAGGAGAAAAGCTGGTCCTTGTAAATATAGTTTGAGCGATGAGTTTACGTTGCTCAGAAAATGTCAGCTCTAATTTTACATATCCTCTCCTGTCCCGTTCCAGTGCCTGCTTTTATTGTGGACCTCATGGACATCCATCACGGCTCAGCCTCTGGCCAGGCTGTGGTCTGCATCGCCCGAGGCCAACCCACTCCTGAAGTCGAGTGGTTTGTCTGCAAAAACATCAAAAAGTGAGCTCTCAGCCCCCTTCCATTTTTGTAAACACATATTATTTTGTCATTCAAGTTAAACGCCGTCCCTCTTTTTTCTACAGCTGCGCCAATGATACGGCCTCCTGGGTGCCTCTGGCCGCCAACTCCTCCCACGTCACGATGGACGCCCACATGGACGAAGAGAACAATCTGGAGAGCCAGGTGCTGTTCGGTCACCTGGAAAACACGCTGGCTGTTCGCTGTTTGGCTAAAAACGACATGGCCGCTGTGAGCAGAGAGGTCAAGCTCGTGTCTAGTGGTAAGGACGACACTTTAATCTCTCACCCCCTCAGTTCGGCTTTATCCAAATCTAAAAGCCACTCGACTGGAGAGCAACAGTTGAAAGCTAAGGCCGACAAAACAAATACTTTTTTGTTCTCACTTTTTGGTCACATTTTTGTCACATTGTTGTCCCTTTTTCATCACATTTTCATCACACTTTTTTGCCACATTTTCGTCCATTTTTTGTCACATTTTCATCATTTTTTTTGCCACATTTTTGTCACTTTTTTGCCACATTTTTGTTAATTTTTCGTCACATTTTCGTACATTTTTCATTACTTTTTTGTCACATTTTTGTCACATTTTCGTCACATATTTGTCACAATTTTTGTCACATTTTTTGTCACATTTTTGTCACTTTTTCATCACATTTTGTCACTTTTTCGTCACATTTTGTCACTTTTTCGTCACATATTTGTCACAATTTTTGTCACATTTTTTGTCACATTTTTGTCACTTTTTCATCACATTTTGTCACTTTTTCGTCACATTTTGTCACTTTTTCGTCACATATTTGTCACAATTTTTGTCACATTTTTTGTCACATTTTTGTCACTTTTTTGTCACATTTTTGTCACTTTTTCATCACATTTTGTCACTTTTTCGTCACATATTTGTCACAATTTTGGTCACATTTTTTGTCACATTTTTTGTCACAATTTTTGTCACATTTTTTGTCACATTTTTGTCACTTTTTCATCACATTTTGTCACTTTTTCGTCACATTTTCGTCACATTTTTGATACATTTCTGTCACTTTTTCGTCACATTTTTGTCGCTGTTTTGACACTTTTTTCAAGAATCTTTTCGATTTGGTCAAAGCCGAACTGGAGAATATGTGCTCGGTTCAAGTGCATGTTACGAGGTTAAAGGACATTACTAGCAACTTTTCTTCCCATTCTTTCTTGTTTTTTGTCTATTTTAGTGTTTCTTCTGTGCTGCTTCCACCGAGTCACTTCCACTCCTCACGCTTTAAAGTGTAACCTGGCTTTTTAGGGGGCGAGTCGTGTATTTGCGGCCCCACTTAGAGCTGTCACTGTTGGGGCAGCTGTCAGAGGATGAGTTAGACTAAGTGCCCGTCTCTCTCTTTCCAGCCTGATAATTCGGGGAAACCAGAGACCGTTAGGGCCTTTTGGTTTGTCCCAGATGAGCCTCCCACCACCACCACCCCTTACTCACTCGCACACTCACCCTCTAATCTCAACAGCAAGCCCAGCCTAAGTGTCCCAGAACCCCTCCCCCCCATTGACTGTATCTTATCTTTCCCCGCATACCTTTTGCTCTCGGCCACTAAAAGCTGTCACCCATACCGTCCGCCGCAGCCGTTTAAAGCACCATTTTACATACCGTACAAGTGTTTTTGACCCTCTTGCTCTTAAACAGGTCCTCACCCCGAGCTGACTGTAGCCGCCGCTGTGCTGGTGCTGCTGGTCATTGTCATCATCGCACTCATTGTGTTGGTTGTCATATGGAAACAGGTACTGGTGCCACCCTCGAGCAAATGCCATTGTCATTTATTCACTCATTCACTCATTGTATTTCCATTTTTGCACTGTTGAGAATATTTCCACCTCCTCATGCATTTGATATAAAAACAAGCCATTTTAATGAAGCAGCCAGTATGTTAATGCTTTGAATCAATCTAAGCAGTGCTTTGAAAAGATTTGAATCAATCTAAATGAATAAACTTGAAAAAAAGCACAAAGAATTAACCGACCATAACATGACCCAAAAGCGATGAAAAAACAAGTGACAAAAACGTAACAAAAAGCCACAAAAACGCAACAAAACAGCGACGAAAACGAGACAAGTATGAGAAAGAGAATGCGACAAAACAGCAACAAAAACGAGGATGAAAATGTATGAGAAAAGACACAAAAAAAGTGAGGAAAAAGATCCATTTAGATAAGTTTTGTGGGTCTTCGCTTTCAAATGAGGCACTGCCCTATAGGCTGTAAGAGACTTTTAGATTTAGGTAAAGCTGAAGTGGAGAAAATGTGCTTGGTTAAGGCGGGGGTTAAGAAGTTAATGGAACTTTCTTTGGTTCAGTTTGTTTTGTACAAATTCACTAAAATGTCACTGTGAAACTTCAGCGAGCACCTATCGAATACTACCAAAGTATCTAGTGCTTTTCTAGTTGAGCATTCAGAGCTGTTTTACATGACGAAACCACAAATACATCCATACGTTTGGGAAAGGCTAATGGAAAGTCTTGAAAACAGCAACAGTATAAATTACGCCAGTGGTTACGAACCTTCTTTGTTTCATGTAGCGCTTGACTTTTACACTCTAAGTACCCCCCAAATTCAAGGATCCTGCCAATATTTGTACAAAGTGATGCACTAAAGTCAGATTATTGAGTATTTAGTAGCACTGCATTCAAAAAGAAGCTAATATCCTCAAATTCAGACATTTTACTGAAAAAAAACATTGCTACAATTATTTATCTGTGAAAATAAATGAAATACTACGCTACTTGATTCTTGATAATTCCCAGTACCCCTTGCTTTGTGCTCAAGTACTTTTTGAGTTTGTTGCCGAAATTTTTTGGCAACGGAGGAACTGCTTCCTTAAACAATTACTCGACTCAACTACCAATATTGTATTTTTTTTTTAAAAACCTGCAAACGTAAAGCAGTGTTTGATCTGTGTGGCATCTTGAGAAACATCCCCGACCTAAACACACTTTGTATTTTTCCTCACAGAAACCCAGGTATGAGATCCGCTGGAGGGTGATCGAGTCCGTGAGCCCGGACGGTCATGAATACATCTACGTGGATCCCATGCAGCTTCCCTACGACTCGAGATGGGAATTCCCTCGCGACCGACTGGTGCTCGGTGAGACATTTCCACCATTAAAACGTTTGCTCATTTACTGAATCACTGAGCCACTCCTGCTGAGATGGCCCTCACGTCTATCGCTCTTGCCTTTGAAGTGATGCAGTGATAAGCTAATCTACTTTGGGGGTCTGTCTGGCGGCTTGTTGGGAGAATCAAGGACAAACTGTTTGGGAGTCGCACATGAGGAAACACGGGCTAAATGTGTTTGTGTAAATCCCTCACTGTCTGCTTTACTGAGCGCTTTCATCCCGTGTGACCGACAGGCCGTATACTGGGCTCTGGAGCGTTTGGGAAGGTGGTCGAGGGCACGGCTTACGGGCTCAGCCGCTCGCAGCCCGTCATGAAGGTGGCAGTGAAAATGCTCAAACGTGAGTATAAAAGAGGAGCCAAACTCAAACTGAAATCTTTTGTGAGTTTTGTGATTGAAAATAGGCAAAAAGCGAGGAGTCAGGTTACTAAACCCCTTAACCCCCGCATTTACCGAGGACTTTTTCTTCAGTTTTACCCAAATCTAACTTCTTGACTGGAGATTACATTCTGTAGGCCAGTGTAACACCTCATGTGAAAGCTACAACTCATCTAAGATTCTTCCTTGTTGTAGTTGTTATAGTTGTTTGTTTGTTTGTTTGTTTTGCCACATTTTTGTCACACTTTTGTCCTATTTTTTTTTCATGTTTTTGTCCCATTTTTGTCAAGTTTTTGCCACATTTTTGTCCCATTTTTGTAAATTTTTTGTAAGTTTTTGTCTAATTTTTGTCCCGTTTTTGCCACATTTTTGTTCATTTTTTGTAAATTTTTGTCCCAATTTTTGTCCCATTTTTGTGAAGTTTTCGCCCAATTTTTGCCTCATTTTTGTCACGTTTTCATTGCTTTTTTTTTTTTTTAAATGTTTTGGCTACATTTAGTTTGTTGTGTAATGTAGCTGTGATCAAGCCACAAAAATGTGACCAAAACAAGTCAAAAAAGCAGGAAAAACGTGATGAAAACCACCAGTAAGGGCGAAAACATGACAATCATGAAGAGGAAGAAGCTTAATCAGTTTTGTAGCTTTCAAATGAGGCATCACACAGGCGTATAGGCTGTAAACTTTTAGATTTGGGTAAAAATGAACTGGAGAAAATGTGCTTGTTAAGGCGGGGGTTAATAAGGTACATAACTAAATGGACTCATTAAGTGATTATCTATGATCACCTGTAGTTTTAGTTGGTAATAGGTTTGACTCACTGATTTATTCTGCATTTTAATTTGATCAAGATTCATATTTGGTGATGTTTTGCTCAAGTATAAAGTTAAATAAATTTGTTTTACCTTTTCTAGCCACCGCCCGCTCCAGTGAGAAACAGGCCCTGATGTCCGAACTCAAGATTATGACCCATCTTGGACCTCATCTGAACATTGTCAACCTTTTGGGAGCATGTACTAAGTCAGGTAAATAGCTTTAGATGCCAGCTATGGGCAGTTTAGATGGATATTATGGGTTATCTTTTAGTCTTTTTGGATAAGATCAGACTAGACACTGATGCTGGTGCACCCCCTGTGTGTTGTGTTTTCATTAGGTCCTATCTACATTATCACTGAGTACTGCTTCTACGGAGATCTGGTCAACTATCTGCACAAGAACAGAGAGAGCTTCCTCAGTCTCAACACTGAAAAGACCAAGACATCAAAGGACCTAGACATCTTTGGGATCAACCCGGTAGACGAGAGCAGCAGGAGGTACAAAACTGTTCATTCACAAAACATAGGCTCTGGCGTTTGACCTGTGACTCTCTAGAAATGACAATATTTCTTATCAGTCGACTGAATAGAGCAGTATAATTAGGACTTGATTGTGAAAGTAGGAGAGAGTCACTTTATGTTCATTTCCAGCTTGGTTTTAGCTGTAGAATCTGGCAACTCTAATTGTGGGGCTCATTCAAACTGCGTCTTGTTTTACTGATAACGATTGTAATGTTAACCTCTTACCCCCACCTGAGCCGAGCACTTTTTCTCCAGTTTGGCTTTGCCCAAATCTAAAAGCTTCTTGAAAAAAAGTGACAAAACAGCGACAAAAACAAGGATGAAAACGCAAGAAAGAAGTGACAGAAAAGCATCAATCGCACAACTAAAAAAACAAAAAAGTGATGGAAAGCAACAAAAAAGCCATAAAAACAGATAAATACACAACAACATGCTGCGATCAGATTTGTAGGCCTTAGCGTTCAAATGACGCTCTCACACTGGCCAATAGGCTGTAAGCTCTCCGGTCACAAAGCTTTTAGATTCAGGTAATGCTGAATTGGAGAAAATGGACTTGGTTAAGGCGGGAAGTAAGAGGTTAACATTACAATTGTTATCAGTTAAACCAATGATAGGATTTAAAGGGATATTTAAGGCCTCATTTCCTAGTTATCCAGAGTGTTGTTGATTTCTGGAGTTTAGTGGTGCTAGGCTAGTGCATGTCTATGGTAACTAGTAGCCTGCATTAAAAACAGTCTGACCCAAGCACAGTGCACCTGAGGGAAATGACTTATAACATCAGACTACCCATATAAATGTCTGTGTTGACTGAATTTTTTTTGAAACATAATTATTTTGCTTTTAAAAGAACTTTTATTTGAGCAGCATCAGCTTCCTGGTTGTAAGCTACGCAGGGGCAGAGAGATCTGCACCGGATCTGCAGTAGTTTGTTTACCTGCGGCCGGCATTACTACACGTGGAATTCATAAAGGAGCTTTCTACAAATCAGATATGGCAACGTTTGGAGGACGACCTGATGATTTTGAAGAGCTTATTAATGCAGGCTACTAGCTACCATAGACATGCACTAGCCTAGCACCACTAAACTCTTCAAATATAAGGACTGCATGAATTAAAAAACAAAATTAAATCTCCAGAAATCAACAGCACAACTAGGAAATGAGGCCCTATGTCAAAAATCCTGAAATATCCCTTTAAACACAGGTTGGATTATCTCGTTTGGACTTGAAGAAAGGATGCCTTCAAAGATTATGCCTGAACTCATTCATTATCAACAACAACATGCTGACCTCATATCTGGGAACACAAATATGTCACGTTTACAAAATATGAACAAAAAAAACATATTCACCTTGCCTTTAAATGTTTACGCAGGATTATTCATACAGTTTTAGCCTCAGCAGGTACAGGAACAAGACACCCTAAGATGGATTACCTCAGATCCCTTTAACCAAATTTGACTGTTACATCCACTGAAACAATTTGGGCCCCTATTATCTGCAACTCTATCACCGATCGAGCAATTGTCTGGCATCTTCAGCTAATCGAATGCCGGTCTGGAGTGGCCTCAGATTTCAGCCAAATTGCATTCTGTAGGAGTTACCTGTTAATTGGCTCCCCTTCAGAGGAGCTTCGCCGAGACTACAGCGCCTCTTCCTCCTCCTCCCCCTCTCCCTCTCGCTCCGTCTCTTGCCAATACATTTATGACTCACTGCGACCACACCTCAAAATGACCAGAATTAAATTGAATCAGGGTTTACCATGCTAGTGCCCAAACCTCAGCTTCCCCTCTGCCAGTCTTAGTGAATTGAGAAGATTTCTGAGCACAAATAGGTCGCTTTTCGTGCATTGTTTGGTTTTGGCAAAGTTCTTAAAATCTGTGTGTCATAATACACACATCCCTAGAGATTTGGTTAAATGCTTTGGAGTAGTTAGCATATGTTTTCTTGTTTTCCCACACAGCTACGTGATCCTGTCCTTTGAGAGCAAAGGCGATTACATGGACATGAAGCAGGGGGACAACACTCAGTATGTGCCGATGCTGGAGATGAGCAGCTCCTCCAAATACTCAGACATCCAGACCAACTACGACCACCCCCCATCACAGAAGTCCTCCACCGGTGAGGAAACCGCGCTTCACTTCACATTTGTTGCTGGGCTTTCTTGACTTGTAATGAAACATACATCACGCTTTTGTTTTAATGTTTCCTTATCAATTATTTGACTTAATCCTGTTCATCTATGCCACTGCAGAAGCGCTCTGATCAGTTTTTCTAGGATTTTGCTACATTGTTCTGTGCACAAGCGTGTTCATCAATGCCATCAATATGCCAGCATGTCATGAACTGAAAGTGAAAGCCCATTCGCACTTTTTTCCTCATTTCATGTACTGTAAACTCAGACAACACTGCATCTAATTATAAAACATTTGTATCAATTTCATAAACTTACAGATTAGTTAGGGAGTGAGTTCTCGTGTTTTTTGTAAAAGTGACCCTGAGGTTTTGTAAAACTCATCCGTGTGAAGAATTTGGATGAGTTAGGCGTGAGATGGAACATAACTAGTAGGGGTGTAACGGTACGCTAAAATTGTATTCGGTTCGGTTCACGGTTTTGGAGGGCTCGGTTCGGTTAATTTTCGGTACAAATAAATAAGAACTAACAAAAATTTTCTTTTGAAAAGCTGCCAATACACAATAGAATTCTTGCATAAAATAAATAAAAGTGACCCATTTGGGTGATATTTTAAATAAATTGCACTCTTATAATGAGAGTTACTGTAAACTCATGAGAACCATGTGGATTCAACTCAACAAAAAGGCCACAGTGAACGGCTTTTTACTCTCGTCTACTCGCCAAACTACTGTCCTGATACTCTAGACTCACCAGACACAGTAAGAAGAGGGTTTAAATGAGAGTGAGGCCCAGAGTCTGCGCAGAGAAAACATGAGAGCTGCGCCCGGGACACAGGTGACATGATGCAGCCGCGGAGGAGCCGCGCATGAGGCGAAGCGAGCACCGGGAGACAGACGGCCGAGCGGGACACGAGCGGAGAAGCACTCGCGCTTTGGAAGAGACAAGGGGAAGGCGGTCGGTCTCTCCTGCTCATTCACTTCACCAGACTACTCCGTTTTGGTGTTATATGTGGCGAAGTAGGCGGAGAGTGAGTGCGCGCTGGAAGAGCCTGTCCCCGTAACAACAACGCGTATAGGAAGAACCGGCTCTGAGCGCTGGTGTAACTTTTTGGCTGAAGTGCGGACGTGACGGGATATTGTAGCGAGGCTCAAGACTTTTAATCAAATACTTAAAGCCAGCGCCTGTAGTTTCTCTCGGCTACTCATGCAGCTTCAATGTACGTCACTCAATAGCGTCCGTGCGGAAACTCGCGTAGGAACTTTGTTCCGCGGCACTTAATATGACGCTAATAATAAATTTACATTATTTAATGAAAATAATACACCGAAACGGTACGCAAGTGGACCGAACCGAACAGGCCGAACCGAACGGTTCAATACATCCCCGTGAACCGTTACACCCCTAATAACTAGCATTTTAATTTTGTGGCTTCGTCTTTCATTGTTTGCAATAAAACAAGAATACAGAAAACAGGCTGAACGCCACACATTGATGTTGAGGCATAAACAACAAACTAAATATGTGTCTGGCATGTTAACAGCACACAAACAGTTCAGATAACTGTAGCATAAAGAACATACCAAACTCACTCTCACTCCAAATCACTAAATCCATTGAAATCTTCATTGGTGTAACTGCACTGTTGACAAGCCTCTCCCGGCAGCACGTTTTACAAGCTCTCATTTGCAGCACTCGTTCTCTAGCTGTGGCCATCTAGCTTTTACGCAGGTACAGGGGCTTTAATGCCTGTTTTGTTTTGGTGGATTATGATGGATACACCCATGTCAGAGTTTAGGCCTGGTACTGCCCTCTAATTACACAGGGAGGATAATTGTAGCACATACATTATAATAATGCTCAGCTTCTCCCTGCTATTAGTAAAAGCCAGGTTTGGCCCGACTCTATATTTACAGTAGCTAACTCTGTGTTTGTTTTAGGGGAGAGCGAGATCGACATCCTGCTGACTGACGACATGAACGAAGGCCTCACCACCACCGATCTGCTCAGCTTCACGTACCAAGTGGCCAAAGGCATGGAGTTCCTGGCGTCCAAGAATGTAAGTCAAGCTGCAGCCCCTGGAGTGAAGGAAATGCTGATGAATGAATGTGGACTTTGTGGCAGAGGCGGTCACATGCCACGGAGGACCGGCGGCTTGTCGACGGGCTGCTTGTGAATCTGTGCCATGTGTGATGACAGCTGTGTCTGCCAAAAGAAGCCAGCGGTGGTGCGATAAGCAGGGGCACAGCCTCGATTTAGCAGAGCAGGAAGACGAATCTACAGCCAGAAGCTTCATACTTATTATACTTAAATACCCACTGGTGACATACCCACTGGTGACATCTAAGGCGACGGCTGGCTCTTGCACAAAGGCCGGCTTTCTGAAGGAAAACGGAAAAGCATTAAATAAAGGATAAAAATATGCTAAGTCGCTGTAGGGACATAGACTGGAGGTTTTTATTCATTCATTGAAAATGTAGAAGAAGAAGCCATTGTTGTAGAATTGGTTTATATAACGCTTGAATGTGCTATGTTAACCTCTTAACGTTGCAGTTTCTCCAGTTCAGCTTTACCCAAATCTAAAAGGGGACGGCCTCTAGGCCACGTACGGCTCATTTGAAAGCTAAGACCTACAAAACTCATCTGAACAGATCTTTTTCCTCGCGTTGTTGCCGTGTTCATTTTTTAAACTTTTATTTTCATCGCTTTTTGTCACTCTTTTGTGGCTTTTTTGTTTTGTCACTTTTCTATTTCTCTTTTGTCGCATTTTCATCATTTTTTGAGTCCCGTTTTTGTCACTTTTCTGCTACTTTTTTTTTTACACTTTTGTCACTTTTTCATCTTTTTTTGTCTCATTTTTGTCACTAGTTTGACCCTTTCGTGCAAGAAACCTTTAGATTTGGGTAAAGCCAAACTGGTGAAAATGCGCTTGCTTGGTTCAGGTGGGGGTTAAGAGGTTTATTACAACTCCATCTCGCAATTATTTCCCCTAAATTGTGCACCCATAGAACCAAATCTCACTGGTGTTTTTCTTTTTTCTCTAGTGTGTGCATCGGGACCTGGCTGCCAGAAATGTGCTCCTCTCCCAGGGCAAGATCGTGAAGATCTGTGACTTCGGCCTGGCCCGGGACATCATGCACGACAACAACTATGTGTCCAAAGGAAGCGTAAGTCTGCAGTATTGTTGAATATTGTCACATCATCTTCTGTAGTAGCGTGTGAAGGTTTTTAACATTACTTTGCTTTGTAAACACCAGACCTTCCTCCCGGTTAAGTGGATGGCTCCCGAGAGCATCTTTGACAATCTGTACACAACTCTTAGTGACGTCTGGTCCTATGGCATCCTCCTTTGGGAAATCTTCTCTTTAGGTGAGCTTGAAGTTTTAAAACATCGCCAAAATCAGGCCAAATCCTTCACTTCAAATTGTCAAGCTGATGTGTTTTGCCTACAGGGGGCACTCCTTACCCAGGGATGGTTGTCGACTCGAGCTTTTACAACAAGATCAAGAGCGGCTACAGGATGTCAAAGCCCGAGCACGCTCCCCATGACGTGTACGTGATGAGCCGCATGATGCACTTTACCAACACTACACCATTGTTTAGATGCACATAACGTTTTTTTCTCACATATATCTAATGCATGAGCGTCAGTCAGACTTGTGTTTGAACTAGAATATTGTGCACAGTGCTGCTGCCGTGCGTCACAGCCAAATTACTGGGCACAGGTCGTTCCGTTCCTGTTCTTATGGTTTTGTTTTTTTGCAGGTACGAGGTGATGATGAAATGCTGGAACAGTGAACCGGAGAAGAGGCCGTCCTTCCTGGGCCTGAGTGACACCGTTTCTGCGCTGCTCCCCTCCAGCTACAAGAGAGTGAGTCCTCCTACGACCCCTCACCCCCACACCTGCTTCGTGCTTTTTTACCAGCAACACCCCTGACCCCCACATCTGATCCAAAACATTCTGTTCTTCACCACAGAGCATGTTTTTAAAAGAATTACCCTCCGGTGGAAAGCTCTCTATTAGTGAGGTAGTTAATCTTGTCAGCTTTTATGTTTTTAAGGTTGCACAGTTTCACACTTTTTTTTGCATATATACATAGGTTATTTTCATGAGAAATACCAGTGGCATCAGTGCAGCAAGACTTTCTGTGTTCTTTCCGTGTTCTCCCCGTGTTTGTGTGGGTTCCCTCTATCATCTTTAAAACCGTCTGTCCTGACCAAACCTAGCTCAAGACCCTGAGATGAGTTGCCCACTGCTCCTGATGGTTCACCCCTTTAAAGGAAGGGTCAAATACTTATCCCGCCATATTTCATGAAGCACACCTTTACCCTCTTTCTTTGAATGTCCAAATCTCATTCCGACTCTTCCCGCCTTTGAAATGTGATGATGTCCTCCCGTAATACTGTATGTGGCAGTCCCAAGCCTGTATAAATGGACAAAAGGGTGCATTACATTGGGCACGGATCACTCCATGCTTCTTATTCAGTGTGGAAACCTCCAAATGAAAGGGGGCAGTTGAAATTGACTTTATTGCAAAACAGGTTGAAAATAAACAGCTCAGACCTCCCAATTTCCTCCTTTAGTGGTTTAGCAGATCTACGTTTCTGTAAAACCCAAGCCTGCAAGTGCAGCTGTGTGTCTCAGTGGGCCGCTTCAATCTTGGTAGTGACGCAACTCAGTTGTCGCCTCCGCCTCCCAAACCTTAATGATCCCATTAAAAGCCCACATGGCACTCAAACAGCCCTCCTCCCTGCAGCCAGAGCAGCACCCGCTTCTATTTTAGCACCTCAGGCGGGATGCATGTGTGATTTCCAGGTTAAATCACAGTCTACAGCTGCTGGCAGGAAAATGCCTGATGTGCCACAGCTTAAAAAAAGGGCTAGACCTGAATCCTACATTTGTTTATAAGTGCTACTTTGTTGTACGTTTAACGCTGTGTGTGGTGCTCTCAGAATCAGACTGTATTGGCATGGATCAACTTTTTGGAACTTTAAACCCTGATACAGTATAATGTTAAATCCAGTACATATTTCATACTCTTTTCCCTCTTCCATGCTCAAAATGCCTGCCCACACTCTGGTAAATAGCGCACAGAGAAACCCATGCTCCAGAGGCTCAAAAAGTTTTCTTCCATGAAATTGCAATTATTCTGACCATCCATTTAACATCCATTGGTATTTGTTCGGTGGCAAACGAATCGTAATATTTATACCTATTTGATCTAATTTCGCAGCATTATGAGCGAGTCAACCATGAGTTCTTGAAGAGCGACCACCCGGCTGTGACCCGCATGTGCACAGAGAGCGACGACTACATCGGCATCACGTACAAGAACCAGGGCAAACTCAAAGACCGGGAGAGCGGCTTCGACGAACAGCGCCTCAGCTCGGACAGCGGATACATCATCCCCCTCCCCGACCTGGACCCCATCTCTGATGACGAGTACGGCAAGAGGAACAGGCACAGGTAACAGGCCACTATTGCATATACGAGCACCCGGATCCATTTGAACAGGGGTTTTCAAACTGTTGGCTGTTTTCTTGGCTCTATGTGGGGGTAATTAAGAGGAGCACCCGACCTGTATGGAATTTTGGGAAGTTCAAAATATCAAAACCATTATAGTAGTTGATAGATCACAACTTAGAGTCCTTTTCAAGCCCTCAGTTTAGTGTTTTCATTCCTGCTTTGGGTGACCAGATATTTCACATTAAAAACAGGGAACTGTAAAACTGATTAAAAACCTTTTTTCGAAAGTATATCGACAATTAACCTCTTACCCCCACCTTAACCGAGTGCATTTTCTTTAGCCCGGCTTTACCCACATCTAAAAGCTTGCAGCCTATAGGAAAAGTCTAACAGCTCATGTGAAAGCTCAGACCTACAATTGGACCTTTGTCCTTGCATTGTTGCCTTGTTGTCATCGGATTTTTGCCACTTTTTCATAATTTTTTTTGTCACTCTTTTGTTGCTTTTTTGGGGGCTCTTTTCATTGCGTTGTCAACCCATTTTTTTCTTCACTTTTTCATGAGTTTTGTCACTTTTTTTATTGCATTTTTGTCACTTTTTCCTTGTTTTTGTTGTATTTTCGTCCTTGTTTGCCTTTTGTTTTTGTTGCAATTTTGACACTTTTCTTCAAGAAGCTTTTAGACTTGGGTAATGCATATTTGGAAAAAATGTGCTCAGGTTCAGTGGTTAAAGTGACCGATCAGCGGTGAGATGAGAGACCTCCGAGCTTTTGAATGGGCTCAGTTGCCATGACAACTTTATGAGTGACGCACAAAAATTCCCACGGTTTCAAGTGAAAACGCTGCTTTGGGCACTGATGGAAAACTGGGACAAGTCAATGGTTTTGTGGTCATCTCAGGGGACAGAGGGCTCAAAACTGGGACTGTCCTGTGTAAACAGGGATGTCAGGTCACCCTATTCTTGCAAAAAAGGGCTGCATTGGGAATAAACGTCCACCATTTTAACCAGTGCTGGGGTCATTTAATCCAATTTGTTCCCATGTATTGCTACAGGGCAGTACGTAACTTCATGCACCGCCGAATCTGAACTAAACTTGTGTTTTTCTTGCAGTTCTCAAACATCCGAAGAAAGCGCCATTGAGACGGGCTCCAGCAGCTCGACTTTAGCCAAGCGCGAGGGCGAGACGTTGGAGGACATCACGCTTTTGGACGAAATGTGTCTAGACTGTAGCGACCTGGTAGAGGACAGCTTCCTGTGACCACAACCTTAAGGGACGACCAAAGACTCCAAAAGACTGTCTTCACACAGTAGACTTTTTTTTCAGAGGAAACCACTCCACGGTCTCGACGAGGCGTGTGATTGACTGTAACGGTACACGCTCCTCCACGCTCCCCTGGACACTGCCCCCTGCTGGCCTGGAGGAGTGACGGCGAATAAACTTGGGACGACAATGCCGACTCAGAGCCAGAAGCCTGACCAGATTAATGTTAGGAGTAAGGGAAAATGCATTGACTTTTGTGCGATAGAGCTTTACTGTATTGGGCATTTTGTTAACAGCAATATAAGCAAAAAAAGGGACAAATGAAACGTGCCACAAGAAGACACTCATCAGCCATAGAAAACCACTACAGATGCACTATTGGAGCGATATTAGCAGGTTGAAATCTCTCTGTCTGCAACGACCTGCCTTGAGAATCACATGATGCTGGCACAATCAGTAGCAAAGGGTAGGATTTTGAAAGCACAACATTTGGACTATTTTGTATCTTTTTTTTCTAGTTGCGACAAAGTGCAGTATTTTGATTTATTTTTGTACTTCATTGTGTATTATCTGAGTAGATGTTGACCGTAGCTCTTTTGGATAGAAGGTACAGTTATGAAAATACCTTTGTAAGCTTCTTCGCATTGTGTCTCCACCTTTTTTGCTCGAATGCAGAGCCCCAATTGGTTGCTATCAGCGTACGACCTTCCCAAATGAAATGTGATTGTATTGTAAATAGATCCAGAGTTGCTTTATATGAGTATTGGGATTACACTACACACGTATTTTGTACAGCACATATCCAGCTTCGGCGGCCATCTAATGTTAGCTTTACTAGACCATTCACAAGGGAATTCCATCGCGGATTTTTGAAGGACCAAAGCCGATTACTATGTTAAGGTACAAGCAATGACCTGGTGTCAGTATTTTGTGTACTCTTTTTGTAGGTGACGAGCTACTAGACCAGCTATGCCACTGCCTCGAAATCTGTCAATGTGACGTCATCTGCAATCAACTCTTGCACTTTTTATTTTCTTCCATTTTGATTTTGATGTTGCCAAATAGTATTAGACAGAAAGCTATGAAAAGCTAGAGCTGTAAAGAGGACTCCTGGTGTAAAAAAGCGGATGTGAATGTTTGGTGTGTGTGTTTACGGTACAGTGTTGATAATTGTAAGTAATGGCCCAATACAATGTTTTACTATATGCTTCAGTATTTCACGACATGTACATTCAGATGATTTATATTTCAATAAAAGGTTTATAATGAACTTGAATCTTTCAACATTAATATGACTAACTGCACTCTCCAGAGCAAAGGACTCCACTCACTCTTTACCCCTTCAGCCCTCAGGACAGAGGTACAGGGCGCTCAGATGCAAGATGGTTTGTTTCAGATGAAGCCTGTGACAACAATGAGTGTTCTCTGTTGTTCTGTTTCTGTATCAAACATGAATCAAACAAAAGAATTTCCATCTTTGGGGACAATAAAGCCTAAAGTCTAGTCTCGTCCAATAAAACACTAATACAAGGACTTAGAATGTACACAGTGATTGTCCCGCTCCAAACCATGAAGAAAGAACAATGTGTACAGGCTAAAAATATTGGTACACTTTGGTTAGAGTTGATACATTTCCTGCAACGGATATAAACCATGTTGGAGAAAGAAAATGTATAATCTTGTATGTGATTATCATAAGTGTTCATTTTTTGGTACAATTTTAATTCAACATAATATAATAATAAACAATAGAAGACAAGATAAAATTATATTTAGTGTGTATTCTCCTAGGACCTGAACTTTTGCATGGCATGAATCATTCTTTTCCCTTTGCTATTTTAGCTGATTGGGACCTGATTAGTGTGAAAACAAAAAATTATCATTTTACATGATGTCCATATATGTGGACATTTGGTAAACACTTTGTCTGTCTTCTCCAGGGCGTTCATCTGAATGAGCTTAAACCTGGAGAACATGATCTGGAAAGTGAAAGGTGGAATCAAAAAGTTATAAAAAATTACATTTATGCCCCCCCCCAAAAAAAAAACATTGTATTTGAACATATTGAAATATGCTTCGGTTTGCATATTAAGTGATACAAAATGTTCTCAGTAAAAAAAGAACTATTGCCGCCATATTTATCAACTAAATAAAGGCTTCTTTAATTTCTCTTCTCTCAAATACACAGCGGAATGATTGGGGGAGAATTGTAATTACCATATCTCTCCACGAGATGGGGCTAAGATGCCACAAATAGGAAGCAGATTCGAGTGTCCGGGTCTGAGTCCAGATGTCTGTGTCGAGCTGCAGGTGTCATTTAGTTTATGGCCCTGCAGCAGATTTTGACTTCTTCATTTAATAACAGGTTATATTCTGGTAACAGGTGAACCGTGAATTTCCCCCTTATGAGATCAAAAAAGTTATCTCACGGAAATGTCTGATACTGTTAGTAACTGTGGCATTGGCCTCATCCATTTTAGAGTGATGCTTACATTGCAGGAGTACCTAGAAAAAGTATGTAAAGTATACCTCCCGAAATACAGTATATGGTCATTGCAAAAAAGTATTTATCTGCAATCAGCACTACTACTACTACTATTATTGAAGTTACTGTATGCGTGCGTGGCTCTTAGAGGGGTTCAATTCCTGCAGGTTTGGTCTCAGGAGAGTTATTACTGAAGATATGTCTGAAAGTGCAACTGAATGTGACAACAACGCGTGTCAAACAGTCCCGCAAGTTGGAATAATTTACCCATCTCAATCGGCTCTATCTCAACCATCCATCTGTTTTCAATCACCTTGAATCAAATCTTTTCGATAATTATTTCAATGTGCTACTTACAAATTTCATATTTTTGGTTTCCATCACTGTGTTGGAACGTGTTTTATTTCCTGTGACTTGGCAATGCAGGTCTGACAATATGAACTGCTTGAAATAGAAATAAAAATAAAAATAGGGCTCTGGCTGGTCTGTTGAGTGAGTGTTCAGAGGAGGCCGATGGGGCAGACTGGCAGCCTCGCTTCCGTCAGTCTACCCCAGGGCAGCTGTGGCTACAATGCTTACCACCCTCGAGTATGGAGTGAATGACAGTCCATAGAAACGTCCGGAGCCAGCTGTCATTTGCTTATGGTTACAGGAAGGAGAAGGCCAATAAGTCCATTCTTAATTTTACGGTCTATGCTTATGAATGTGTTAACTGTGATTGTTAATGTTTATTGGTCGTGGAATTGTAAACAAGATGCTGCATCTCAACGGGCTTTTCCCACAAACAAATTCATTGATTCATCAAGTGGTCGCCTGTTGAAATATTTTGAGAGTCTTAAAGCAATACTACGTAACGTGTTTACCTTAATAAATCCTTTTTGTAGTCCCTCTGGGGGTAATACAAGTGTTAATGGGATGATTGGGGGGTCTTTCATCTCCCCCTGGTGTCTCTGGCCAGAAAACCACAATTGCAACTTGACTGCCACCGGACCGGAGCAACAGTACACACTAATGGAATCCCGAAGAAGAAGCTAACAGGCTAACGGGAAAAGCTAACTGTGGGCTAGCGTCACTTAAACAATATTTACAGCCAAGTTTGAGTGAAAAAAAAACTATTTCCAGTGTGTAATTGGATGTACAATATCCCTCTCTCCCTTCGTCTTTTCTGTCAGCGTAGTATTTACTCTCACGGACAACCTGCAGTTGCACTTATGGCAAGAGTTACTTAGTACAAAAGATTGATTTGGCAATGTCGTACACAGGCCTACTTTGAAGATAAACTAAGAATTGACTGGAGGACAATAATATAGTGATTATTTGCAACACGCTCACCATTTAAAGAAAACAAACAGGGGAAATACCCATTTGTTTTCATTGTGTTTGTTGCTGTGGGGTACGAATTGTTTTCTCTGTGGTGTACTGTGGGCCGCGGTGCACCTCGGCTTGTTCTGGAGGCAGTTGGTGAAAAGTCTTTTGCCGGTGGTCTGTTTTTGTGTATTCTGTTTTTGGGCCTAATGACGGCAAAGAAGTCTGGAGGTTAGAACGCGATACTGCAGAAGACTCCCCTCTCGGCGTCGTGATGTGAATATGTTTTTGTTTGATGAAGAAAAACAGGTAGTAAAGCACAATTGGCAGCACTTTAATGTTCAAAACAGTGAAGGAGGCCATTCTAAATGTGTTCACACACAGACAAACTGATGTAATTTAACACCTGGAATCAATATGTTTTAAGTTATATTTATTATCTCAATCTGTAACCTCTTAACCCCCACCTGTACCAACCACATTTTCTCCAGTTTGGCTTTTTTTGGCTTTACCCAAATCTCAAAGGTTTTTGGAAAAAGCGTTGTCAAAACAGCAACAAAAACAAGACAAAAATGTTAAGAAAATGAAACAAAAAAGCAAAAAAACGAAAGTGACAAAAAAGCGGCAAAAAAGCGGCAAAAAAGCGGCAAAAAAGCCACTAAACAGCCATAAAAATGTGACATAAATGTGATAAAAAGCATCAAAAAGTGACAAAAAAGTGACACTAAAATTCTGAAAAAGCAACAAAAAAGCAACAAAAAACAACAAAAAAATTACAAAAATGCAGCAAAAACTGACAAAAAAGTGTGTGATTTTTATGTGTGAAAAGCACTTTAGAAATAAACTTTACTTACTTTCTTACAAATGAGGTGTTAAACTGACCTATAGGCTGCTCACCTCCAGTCAAGAAGGTTTTAGATTTGGGTAAAGCTGAACTGGAGAACTGTGCTCGGTAAAGGCGTTAAGGTCAAGTGATCTAAAGTACTTTCGATCACTCTTCTTTCAGAGAGACTGCTTCAGATTAAGGCAAAGCATCTCGCCGGAAGCTATGATACTGATGATCAAGAGTTTGTGTGAGGTCCACAAACACCTGTCATTTCAGACTTCCTCTGTCAAACTAAATAAAGGTGCTCATTCGCTGTAAATGTGCGGAATTTACCATGGCCACCTGTGTCCTTTTATGTTTGGAATGTGCTGTATACGGAAAATGAGAAAGCTTCAATTAAAACATAGCAGAAAAATGATCAGTCTCTCTCCATGACTTTGTTCCCCATTGTGTTGGCCTCCCCATTAGTGACTCAAGCGGCGGTTAAAGTCCTTTGTTGTACATCGCACAAGCCTACTTTTGCACCTGCTTAGACATTTACAGAATTACATGTTGTTGTTTTGGAAGATACTATAGCAGCCCTAATTTACATGCTTTAAATATTTTAGCTCTTTTATGGAGATAATTCATCTTAATGCTGGATTTTATTTTTACGTTAAGTAAAGAACAACATTGTAACATAATAATGACCAAGTTAGATGCAGAAGAAGCTTTGAGACCCTTGGTCCGACTTATTCAGTTCAGTCTATTGAGAGCAGTAAACTATATCGGACACAGAGTCACAGTTGTAAAAGGGGTTAGGCAAAATAAGTCTTGGCTTCAGCCTAAACCCCTTCGGTCAGGCATCATTTAGATTAAATTCTTAATGTATGTGTTTTCTTATTGTATAATGTCTAAGATCTTTGGAAAACATGTGACATGTGATTTAAATGTTCATAATGACCGAAGAAAATAAATTAACTAACTAACTAACTAAATATTTGGAGTTCTTCCACTATTTTCACATGTAATTGTTTCTGACTTAAACACAGTATTTGATGCCAGAAAGCAAAGTGAATCTATATTAATTTATGCATAACAACACTCTATACATGTGTTTTTAATGGCATCACGCATAGTTCCAGCGGCCATTTTGAATACCAGCAAATGTGGCACAGATGTAGCAGCTCTGTCTGTCGAGCTACAGCGGGATTTACTAATGATCTGAGTCTCAGTCTCAATGTTTAAGCTGCTCAAGAAGTTAGCATGCTACCGGCTAGCAACTGTCATCGATCAACTGTCAGGCTTCAACACGATAAACACATGTGTGGCTCACATCTATGAACACTGAGGAAATACTGCAGTAACAGCTCAGCTCTGACCTCTGTCACATGTAACCCAGGCTAGATGTTTGTGGTTCAGGGCTTTCTCTTGGAGAGATCAGAGATGAGCTGTTGAAGCTAAATACTAACCGGTAGAATACTAACATCTTGAGCAGCTAAAACACTGACTTACTGGTTTCTTCAAACGTGCATCTCTGGGGCCGTGTTTTTACTCTTATCATCTTGAGCAATGATTATGAGAACATAAAAATGCCACTGTCAATCAGTTGTCTTTCATTTTCATCCTGAGTAGACATTACATGTTGTAGTACTGCATACTTCTACTTCGGTATTCAAAATGGCTGCCACAACATCATAAGTCACATGATTGAAAAGCATGTATAGGGGATGACAGTTGTGTCGCATACTATCAATGTCGTAATTCTTTCCATTATTTCCGTAAAAGGGTTAATTTTTCTCTTAACTATCAATAGCACAGCTTTCTACAAGTGCCCGTCGTTCACATTGTAATAAGCAAAGCAGAGGGCCACAGACTAGAGGTCAGTGAATCATGAAACATGTCTGTGTCTCTATATCCTTATGCAATAATTCACATTAATGTCACGTTGGTAACACGTTGCTAAATATTCACACATATTCACTGCAATGATTAATTAAATAACTACTTTGTTCAAAAATGTGGTTGCTGTGAAGGAAATGAAAGAAAGTGAAGCTTTCAGCTGATGTGTGGCATAATGATATAACAAATGACATAACCCCCAGACCAGATTCATAACGTTGCTGGGAGCAGGACATCACCAGCTCCCATTGAGATGCATAGCTCTGTAGTGGGTAAAATACATGAGGTCCTCTCTCCCTACCCCTAACTGACCACCACCCCTCATAGTCCCCACGCTCCCCCACCAAAGAGAGGAACTCCACCACAAGCCTCACCGACACTCTGAAGCCGCAGTCTGGGATCTGTGCATCTGCATCCATTTTGATTCCCATTTTGGCCTGGCCCAGGATGTTATGCATTAGACCCACTTTCCTCCGCTGTTGTACAGAGAACTTGCTATAGATGAACAGTTCTCTGGTCAGAGTCTGTCCCAAGCGCTCCATCCAGTCCTTCGGGAATGCAAACAGTTCCCTGTGAGGCGAAGGCAGGACAGCCACAAAGAAAGAGATTGAAAGAAAGTGTTTTTGGCATGGCCTCTTGTATTGAGTGTGGTGGTTTGTGTTTATGTGTGTTTTACTGTATTTACTTGTATTGTCCTGTATGTCCTGTGTGTTTGGTGGTATGTTTGTACCCCATGGGACTTACCCCATCAGGCATAATGGCAGTTGATGTTCATGCATCGTCCCATTCAAATACATTAATGCATGAAATGAGTCAATTGTTGTTGTTATTGCGCAGCCTAAAGTTCATTGGGCACTATAGAAATCCATGACCCAGTTTTTATAATCTGCCACTTGAAAACTGTACGCGAGGTCTTTTTCCTTGTTGATTTCCCTCTTCTGCACATCTTTTACCTTTGGAAAAAGGTAAAAGGCACTTTAAAAAGCTAGAGTTGTTGTTGTCGTTCCTTTTCACACCTTTACCACCTTCAAATCAAAGCTGATTACTTCCTCTGTCTCCAAGCTCTTGTCATTACATTGGCTGATTCTGGTTTGACAATGAGCTTGATGATAATGAAGGCCTATAGGCAAACACCACAGGCCGTCTGCACTGAAGACAGAATAAATGTGTGTTTGCAGCTGGTCAGAACCATGAAACGCCTCGAGCCACAACCAGAAAATAACGACCAATGACGCAGTTGGTTTCAGAGGATTTGATTTGAGGAATAACAAATTGTCAATTCCCAAGTAGAAGGTGGATTATTGGGAGTGGAGGGTGAGAGTTTTGAGTCTGTTTCAGTAGCACGTGATGGAGATTTCCGGTAGATCAGGAAGGCCTTTTTTAAGTGACAGAAAAATATATTCTGCAAAAAGTACATTCTGCAGTTTTGTGCATCTATTTCATTTTTCAAAAAAAAAAAAATGATGTTGTTAATTGTTTGAAATAGGGAGTGGAGTTAAATAAGTTAAACTTCTCCCCACTCCTCTTTGGACATGTGCATTTGTAAACTTTCAAGAGAATTAACAAGTTTGCTTCAGTCTTTGTGATTTGTAACAGCCTTTATGTTTACATTTTGTAGTGGTTCATTGTGTAGCTCACATGTTCAAAATAAAGAATAAAGAATAACGTTTCTTTTACAGAATAGGCTCCCACCTCGTTTTGCTTGCTTTACAATTTTAAGCAATAGTTAATCAAAAACATGACTTTCTACTGTTTGAGGACACACATGATGGACATAATGCAGCTCATCTATCCTTTGAAAATGGAAATGAAAATGGAATGAAACACATTCATTAGTGTCCAAAAGTAAAAGTGTAACACAGGACCTTTGAAGTTGAGTGTGCCATTTTTTTTTTTTTCATCTTCAAACTGTGAACAGACGAGGTAATGGAGATTAAACCGGCTCTAACTCCGTTTCTCGCTCTCACAATGACTGAAATGGACTCTTACTTCTGCGATAACCAGCACAGTCAGGTTTTATCATGAATCCAAATAGTATTTTGGGACACAACTTCAACGAGTCACAATAAGCCACAATCCACATAAAAATAACACTTTTCTGTTTAGCCCAATAAATTAGCATCTTTAAAATACAGTATTTCCTCCGAAAGCTCTGCTGTTTCAAGCATTTGTCATGAGGCTAAGAACTGATACTATCACATCAGAATCATAAATCAACAGTTATTTTGGCAAAGGCTCGTGACCCACTGAAACTCGTCCCAAGACTTATGTTAGGTCCCGATCCACCAGCTGAGAACCACTGCTTTTAAACTATTCAACGTTTATTTGATTGATCCCCCTGCTCAGAAAAGATTGAGAGCTTTTGCTTGTGAAATGAATAAGGAGGATGGCTTTTATTTTACTAGTTATCACATGTTTATATTCTCATATGTTGAAATTTGGGCCTGTTTTTGCCTCAGGGCCAAACTGTGCCTGTTGAAGACGGCTTAAAGCTGCACACATATGCTTCTTTATACTTTACTTTTGCACCAGACGGATTGGTGGTGATAATTAGCTGAGGCGTGTGGAGGCTGAAGAGTAAACGTTACAGCGGAGTGTTAGCTTAAATGTTATGTAAAAGTCATTAAGCACTTTTACACAACACAAAATCTGAAACTAGTGGTTAATACCTTCCTGTCTGGAGTGAACCACACAGTAGTCTAGCAGTGAATGTCTCTGTGGACCTGTTGATGATCAGATTTTGTACCTGAACACATGTGCTGTCTTGTTTGCAGCTGTCCAGCCAACAATGAGAGCGAAGAATTATATTTTGACGACATGCAAACTCCAGCAGAGGACACAGCAGTAAAATTGCACTTCTATGGAAATGTTTTCCACAGAACAGGCCAAACAGGTCCTTGATTATACTGCAGGTGTTACTTTTTCCAAGTAAATGAACTGATAACGGACAGGAAATAACTAGACAAAGTGCTCTGGAAGTCAATAACAATTTTTGAGGAAGATGCTCTTTGGTGTTTGGGGAGTGTCTTGGCTTTTGTTTTGCTTTTACAAATAATTGTGTGGGGAAATAAACTCATCACATTGTGAGTCAGACTCAGATATCCAAAATATGTCCGATTCATTCCTCACTAATTACAAACGTGAGCTTCAAAGCAAAGCGCCCGTATTTGTCATGAGAAGCTTGTGCAAACACGGTCAGGCCTCTCTCTATAAGTGACCTTAATAACACTGCTGGTTAGATGAATGTGATATAAATGTGTGAATCGATTCAATGGCACGTTTCACAGCCTATTTGAAGCAGTTCTTTGTAAAATGTTAGTGAAAGTTGTTTTTGTCTTTTTGGTGCTTTTTCCAAAATTCCACAGGAGGGAAGCATTTTCTTCGGCTGTCTGTTTACTGAGAGTATCGTTTCCTGGTCTTCTCTTTTGTTTGCATTCAAGCCTGACCAAATCAATACTCCACAAATGTGTAACAGAAGGCAAAGATCTTTGTGAAGGAGGCGGGGCCCAGGCAAATACACTTCGTTATTTATGAGGCAGGATGCACTTTACGCCTTTTGTTTCATTAATCCGCCCCAACTGCCCCAAACTGTTTTCGCACCTCTCATTATTTGCCAAACCTTCATGACATGTTGACACATAGCAACACACTGGTCCCAAATGCAGTAAACTGTTATGTGTGCCAGCCTGGCCATCCAGTCACTCCTAGCGTGTTGAGTGCAAGAACTGTTCTTGCCTTAGCTTAGACAGAGCTTAGTTGATTCGTACCTGTCTGGTCTTTTGGTGCATTCATGTGGACTCGGGAGCTCGTTTTCCCACGATGTGACGTCATTGTCCCCAGTTGGTTTCTGTTCATGTGTTTTTATGTGTTTTTATCATTGATTAGCGCTGAGCTGAGCTTATCATTTAAATGTGTTCTTAGTGTCTCAAAAGATAAACTTTGTTTGTTAGATATCACGTAAATTAACTTTTTGCCAACGTCGATGTCAGGCATTTCACTCACAATTTTGTTACTACGAGGATGACGACAGCTCACACTAAACTCAAAAGTGTTTAACATAAATAAATGAACAAATCAGCTGATTTCGGTGTCAGGTGCGGAAGTCGGGAAGCTCGGCTTGACCCGAGTTCCTCTGTCGTTTTCCCCAGTTGAGCGGGCGTTCAAGTCGTTCGCCCGAGTTCCCGAGGACCACATGAACACACCATTTGTGAGTGCGCTCAGTCACGCAAATGTTGTTAGCATTTAGCCTCTCTCAGTATAGGTATAGCTCCAAACTGGGGGGAAGTTAAAAGCTACCAAGCTGTTCCACGTTTTCCCTATTTAAATACAGTTATGTGAAACGCTACACGATCCAAGTATAGATTTTCGAAAACGGTCGAAAACATGTAGAAAAACGGGCACTATACTGTGAGGCGCAATAACACCTGGGGTACTTCGACGTCCGCACAGTAATATCGTCAAACAGTTTGGAGCTATCCTGGGAGAGGCTAAACGCTAACAGCATTTGCGTGACTGAGCGCACGCACAAAGACCAGACAGTGACGCATCAACTCGTCTAAGCTGAAGGTAAAAACTTATCTCAGTATGTAAAAACAGTGAACTTCGTAACGTTCATTGTGTCTACTTGTGTTCTAGTTTCACTTTTTTTGTTTGTTTGGTCAGACACTAAGGTTAGGGATGTTAAAGATCTTTTACCTTTACATGTTTCAGCCGCCATCTGCAGGCCGTCATCAGAAGAATCACCGGCGTGCGGTGACGTGTCACTTATCAGCTGTTCTTACTTCCGAGGCGTGACCAGTCTGACGGTCCCAACAGGTCCGACAGACTGGTCACGCCCCCTGCCGCCCGGTGGATTCAGGGCGACAGGGGGCGTAATCATTGGAGGAGGGTGTCCCAGGTGTGGGACAGGAGAAACGCTCCTTCGTCACGGTTGATAGTGTCGGTGCTCCGTTTCCAGTGGCCTATTCCTTTAAATCATAGTTGTTCATTTGTAAAGCATCACTCCATTACAGAGGAAAACTTTCCCTCCCAAACAACCCCTGCTGGATAGATAAGAAGAGGTCCCAGACAAATATATTTGAAAAAAATATAGAAAAAGGCTGTTGTGGCTGGCCATGCTGGCTCGTTCACAAATCGTCATTCCTTGAACCTTGTTAACCGACACCGCTGCATGATGCTGCACAGCGGGAAAGCCCTACAAGAGCTAAACTTTTGGAGCTTATCTGATCCAGTTTTTATTAACTCATGCAATATTGTATTTATAACAAATCCTGCCTGTGACTTGGGCTTGACTGCACATTTCGTACAATAAAAGCTCTTACTATGAGCCAGAGACATCTCAACGTCCTTAACTGTTTGGGGAAACCAAATCCGATTCAATTTGGAACGATGAATAAAGATCCCTTTCAACAATGCGGAAAGACTGGCCGAGACCTTTGCAGATCGTAAGTCATGAAATCTATTGAGGAAAATTTAATTTGATTGTGTTTTACTTTGCCAGAGTGAGAGGCAATCTAATTTTGATATATTCGGCGGCCCGAGTGAGTGTGGGACAATTACATTAAGCATCTCTTTGGCTTTGTTTGATATGTAACATCAGTCTCCGTGGTGAAACGCAATGCCTTGTTGCCGTGTGGTCTGCAAAGCCTCATGGGATTTGGGGTCCAGGAGTGTAGCCATCGTTTGGACACGGTTGCTTTAAAAATCATTTGCCTCTGTCCTCAGAATAGATGTCCCGTTTCACTATTTTCTGTGAGGTTCCCCAGTGCCTGGATTAAACTGGGCCCTCATGTCCAGATTAAAACAGCCATGTTAAAGATACCACCATTGATTTGTCCGACAGGGACAGGACGTGTTTACTGTATGGACGCAAACTCACATCCATAAATCACAGAATAGTATGAAGTGCATGTGGTTAATGAGCACACTTTTTAAATCAAATGAGTTTTCTATGTTTTTCTATGCATGTAAAAATCAGCTAATTCTGTCTTTGCATGCAGGTGTAGAGACCATGTGAAACTAAATATTTGCTTGTGAGCTGAGGTTTTGCAGTTGTTAGCTGAAAAAAAAAACTTCTTCCCTAGAGGTTATTCTTTGCAGTGCTGCAACAACTCCGAAAAATCTCCTCCTGAGGTCCTGCGTATCCAAAAAATGCTTTCAAGTAATAAAATCAAACTATATTTATATAGCGCTTATCATACACAATGTGACACAAAGTGCTTTACAGATTAAAATCACCTCAACATATATAAACTGCTTGCTCTTTTGCTAAACTTAATCCTCTCATCTCAAACTTAACTTCACTCCAGCCACATACAACAAACGGTGTATTTTTAAATGTATTTTTTACTCTTTATTAAAACAGCTGCGCTGCAAAGGGGAACAAGAGGTGGTGGGTGGGAGGTGCATATACCGTTATTTCCGGACTATAACTTTTTTTCATAGTTTGGCAGGAGGTGCGTCTTATACTCCGGTAGCCTGGCTAATGCTAGACTAAAATCACAAGTGATATTCAGTCTTGGGACCACCAGTTTATTTTCTCATAGGAGAGGTGTGGTTTATGATTGTCCGTTTATTGGGTGCTACGAATCATATGCGTCTGCACGTAGCCATAGCCGATCATATCATAGTATCCGATGACGTATGACGTATCCGCTGCAAACTTTCGAACTAAACTATTTAGAACACGGTCTAAAGCATGATCGAAAGATAGCGTTGCGTCTGCTGCTGTCATGTTGGAACCGTAAAAAACATTAATTATTACTACTACTATTACTACTACTTTTACATTACGTTTTGAAATGTATTCGATAAATGATAAAAAGGATATCCGTATACAAACTACAAGCTTCTGTATACCGAATAGCGCAACATTGTCTTGCCGTCCCTCTTCGTTATGTGATTGGTTCCCAAATCCATGCAAAAATTTTGGCCATGGTCCCCAGACTGCTGTTCGAAATGATTCGAGCGTGTGTAGCGTTAGCCAGGCTAATACTCCGGAGCAAATAATATGTGATTTCATACCAGACACATATTTAGTCTGTTGTTTATGCTCCCTGTAACTAACCATCAATGTGTTACGTTAGCATACCTACGCCTATTGAGCCTGTTGTTTTTTTCTTCACGACGCACAAGTATTTTGTGCTTTACTGTTACAACTATAGGCACAGATGGTATGTGTCAGGGGTATTTGGTCTAGTAACTGCAGATAATTTGCATATTAAGCAATTCTAAAACAAGTCAGTTCTAAAGTATGGGTGTGGCAGGCTATACAGTAACTTTAAAATGTGTCTCTAGGTGCTACACTAATGAACTCTTGATGTAACTACAATCTCCACACATGGCTCACGATGTTTCCCACGGGAATTTTACGTCTGACGTCAGAGCCAAGAAGTCTATACATTAGTTCTGCAGAGATACAGTAGGTACCCACATGCGTCAGGTCCAGGAAGTATATGCATCAGTGAATAATAGGATCATATAAGCATAACTCTGAGCGCAATGTACTTTATGCATTTTGCCAAAAGATGTGCAGAAAATCCCACAGCGCTGGCTTAAGTTGGTTGATTAATCAGCATGACAACCATATAATAACAGGATGCAATCTGTTAGACCCTTGTGACATGGTGAATAAAATCTCCCTAGACATGAATCTATTGTTCAGTGATGTCTTGCAGAAATTTGGACCGCCTGTAGCAAGTTTTTCTGTAGGCGGCGATCACAAACATAGTGAAGAGAGTAGTTTATAGCTTCTCAAGAACATTTAGGTCTTATTGTTGGGCGCTTGCTTTGAGCAAGGAAAACATGCTAACTCATGACTGAGAAGAAAGTTGGCTTTGAGAAATCATATGAGACCGCTCGAGGCCCGAGATAGTCCAAGCAGCTCCTCTTAAAACAACCTGCAGTTTCTTCTGTGCCGTGTCTGGGATCACTTCAAGATGTGGATAATGGAGCAGATAGATAACAACATGCACTGCAAATGTTTTCAGCAGAAGCTACAGAGAATTTGTTGAAAGGGGATCTTTGATTAATAAAATTTGGTATTATGGAATTATTATTATTATCATCAATGTTTGCAACTATGTTTATGTTTACAATGGTATAAAATAGAGAGGTATTGTTTAGGATTTATATGATGATTATTACTCTTTCTGATGAAGGGAAGGGAAAATCTAATTAACTACAATTACAATTAATTGTATTGCACCTTACAAACCTGTGTGACAAGGTTTTCAAAGCGCTGTACTGCAGTAATTATTCACACATTATTGGACGACCTGCTCAAACATTTGAGCCATGGTTTACAAACGGCATCAAAAAGAGTTTCAGGCAAAGCACTACAAGCTACTAAATCTAAGTCTTTCACGCGCTTGAGGTAAATTTACGAGTGTTAATAATGGGGTGTCTTGGAGTTTAGCTTGTTCCATGTGTGAGCTGCTACAATATGCAGCCTGTTGTCTTTTTATGGTCTATTAAGTTTGACAAAACCTTTTCCACATAGTTTGCAATCACTATATTGCATTTTCCCCTTTTCTATCAATGATGATTAAGTTAATGTTTTATATCTGCAATATGTATAGTATAGTATAATAAATGAATGATTTCTTAACACGTTATTTGGGACAAAGATACAAAACAGACCCCTTTCTTTGTGCTTTTAGTTTGTCCCATGTCTCAGAGGAGGGTAAAGGTCAGTCACATTTGAGGCCACTCGTGGACTTCACAATCCATCTTTTGTGCAGATATATTTGTCATGTCTTAATCTGCACATTAAACATGGTCCTTCTCGCACAGGGTCCAGCTGGATCAATGATGTGCTTCTTCAGACGCTTTCATAACAATTTGTTCAAAGTTAGTAACATAAAGAAAGCTGAACAGCATGAACATAAGGATTTGGGGCTTAACATAAATCAGAGGCATGAATGCAGGTTTGATTTTGTGTTCGTGTGGAGCATGCCCCCCCGTGTCTGGGTGGGTTTTCTTTGACTAATTCTCTAACTATTGTAAACCCTGAACAACATCCTCATCAAGATAATTGACTTATTTGAACTGTTGTGTGTCAATATTAATGTCAATGTCACCATATAACATAATATAATTTGGTGCATGACCAAGGTTTTTAGCCCTTAAGATGAACAAGTTCCATTGAAAATGTTCCATTAGTTAAATAGAATTTATTTGTTGCAAAAATATGTATTTCGTTCTTTTAGAGTTCATTAGAATGTATTTAAAACCTTTGCTGAGATGCATATCGAGTCCATGAGATACAGATTTATTAATTGGGCAGTGAGTTGGACTGTTGGACCGACACAAATCGCAGACAGAGATGTCAGGTTTAGCAGAAAGACAGGATAGTAATGGGCAACGCTCGCACTAGTTATAGTTACAGACTGCATGTATGCTCAAGTACCCTAAGCTACATGCAGCTACACTTAAAGTACCCGTTAGAGCCACATTTCATGTGCTGTACTAAGAGAGAACACTCATCCACAGGACCATCAGGGAAACGCAAACCCAATCTGCTGCTGCTACAGCGTTGCGCCATAATGTGCTCCTGGGAAGGGATCTACAGCGACACTAATACATGAAAAGCCCTCAAGCGCCAACAACATGCAGAAGTTTACACAAGGCCAGAGGGCGAGCAATAGTAAACTGGGGCCTTTTATAGGGAACAAATGGTAAATGGTCTCAACAACACTACCACAAAATACTTGCATCATCACTCCTTTTATAATTTTGTGACTGCTTTAACAATTTGTCTATTTAGTTATTGCTGGATATAGTAATGCAGACCCACTTTTCAATGTGGTTCAGATAAATGTAGTATCCAATAGGAATAAAGCAGCAAATGAATGACACGATGATGATGATAACCCATTGTTAAAATATGTAATTCTTAATCATGTTTACAGTATAGTGCAACCAACACTGTTGGTCCATACTGTATTCAAAAGCATTGTTCATTTTTCTCTGACCACACAAACTGTTTTCTGCTGCGCTTTATACCTACGCTGTGTGACTATCCCATTGCCCTGGAGCCTTATAGACACAAACGTCCTCTCTCCTCTCTGTATTGGCACTTGTTTGCCCCACTGTGCCTCCTATCTGCCCCAGGGCAACTGAATACAGCAAGCAACAGTACCCCATAACCCCCATCCTATCACACAGACTGATGATTGTTTTGTTGTTGTTTTTTTCCCCTTACCATGCCCATAACTGCCTTTTCATTTGTGTTTTACAGCTTTTGGTAAGGAAGCACACTGGCTTTTTGTTGCCACTGACCTGGATACAACAGTGTTTACCCCCAGCTATTACGCTCATAGGTGCATTTGAGCACAGGCCTTTGGTATCGTGGTACCGTATCTCTACAATGTGTGTGTGTGTATGTATATGCGTGCTGTTTAGTCAAATGTAGTAGTCATGTGCTTGTTGACTTGTGGTCCTGGCCTGAGGATGACACTCTCCAGTTCATGTGATCAGCGGCAGTGGACTGTGCTGAGGCCCCAGGCTGGCAGCGAAGACAAGATTCATACGTGCCTTTTATGTTCCAGAGTGACAGAAATAACTCCATGCGGTCTCCAAAACTGCACCCTCGACTCTGATTTGAACAGCGATTTGAAACTCTGGAAGGAGTTGAAGTCGAGTTGAAAGACACACAAGCAAACAAAAACGGGAACTTGGGAAAAACCTGCTGCCTGACTTAACTGTATAAGTGAATGTTTGTCCTTTAAGTGTTTGCCTTTTTCTCTCTCTTCTCTTTAAAATACAGTCCTGAATGTCCATTGGCAGTGGAATAATAGGTTTGAGAGCGAAATAGGCCATTTTCAAGGGTTATGATCACCTGTTGGGAGGATCATTTGTTGTTTATTTGTCAAATGATGCAAAGAAAGTGATATGTTGCTTCAGATATTTCATAGGGAAGACTATGAGCAGAAAAAAAGTTACAGAGCTACAGAGACCTGCACATTTGAGACCTACAAATTTCTTCTTCTGAATCACTGAAGAGGGAAATGAGGAGGTATCCGGGCAAGACTCACAGCTAAGCCACATAATGCTGAGCACGTTTAATAAGCCATATGGAGCTGTTTCCCAACAATGACCATTGACAGATAGTAGCAGTCAATGAACTTAAATGGTGGAGTGGATAGAGCTAGGTAGCTTTAGTGATGGAAACAATAACTTTACATTATGAAATGTACTGCAACGCCACCAGGTGGTCTGCCCGGAAAATGACCATGATATACAGGACAACTACCAGTACAGCCACACAGGTTTGTTTAAATTGTTCCGTTGTAAATAGAATATAAATTGGTTTATTTTACATTTGTTTGGGTGAAAACCGTTTGTTATGGATTCATGTGCAGCCTCAGGCCCATAGACTGTAAAAAAAAATGTACGTCTTATGCTCACTCCTCCCCGTTTACCATAATGACCACGGTTGTGGGGGAATTCATGGTGGATTTACAGACTCCCCCTCCCCAGCTCTGACGAAGCATGTTCCTAAAAAGGACATACGGGCGGGATTTTCACCGTAGACTCGGCCCTTGCGTGACGTGTAGCTCACGCTGCTCCAATGCTAACAGTCCGAGCCTCATTAAGTACGAGATTTTAAAAAATCTTTTTACGAAAACCACCCTGGTTTCATATATTGTGATTAACCCAGTGTAATCTCAGGAGGAATATTTAGCCTAGTCTAGTGTTTAAAAAATTGAAACCAGGTGTTAAAGTTGTTTTTAAGGTGTCTAAACTCCAATGCTTTTCAATGGGGGCCTAGTGGCGATATTGAGGTACTACAGCAATGGCGGAGCAATGGCGGCCCCCAGTGTCGTGGTCATAAAGCAGAGGAGCCAGCGCCCATTGCTCAGGCCTCCAGTCTCCCTCCTGTTTGTATATGCTGCTGTGGTCCTGGGCTGCGGTGGGTGGATTGCCTTGGGAGTCCTGGCTGTTGGTTGGTTCACTGGCTCTACTGCTGGTCGATTGGTGGGGCAGCTCTACACCTGGAGGAACTCCTTAAAGTCACCTGTGCCAGCCATGCCTATAAAAGGACCACACCTTAGAACGTTCCGTGCTGTTGGCCTTTGTGGCCAGGACACTGTTTGTTCTGTGTCTCTTTGATGTTAATGTGTGTACGTTCTGTGTGCAGAGACACTATTATAATTTCAGTTGTGTCTGCCGTTTGTGTTATTTCCTGTGTTACTTGCTTATTTCTATTTGATAGGGATATGTGACACGCGCAAGTAGTGAGTTTAAAAATGACCAACTTGCATCTAGTCCCTTTAAAGATGGTTTCAATGGGCTATATACCTGAGATCAAAGCAGCGATGCGCAAAGTGCTTGAGGTCAGGGAACAGAAAGCTAATCTGATGGGCCATTTATACTCGCAGTGCCACCAGCCGGCCTGAGGGAACAGGCGCTACGTCACACTTATGTTCAAAATAAATTAGCTACCGATTGTCTTCTGACTCTGAACTGATGTGTCCGTAAGCAAGACTGGCTGGGAATTTTTTACCCCCATAAAACGATTTATAGGGTAAAATGAAGACATTTATATCTGTCGTTATACAGTATTAATTCTCCTTTTGTTTTCAGCGAGAGGGGGCGGGTACTCGGCACAAGTGTCCCATCTATCGGCCGGCTCTGCTTTGATAATTCTTAAATTAATATAGTATAATGAAGGAAAGCATGAAGAAAAAATCCACATTGTCAGTACAAGAAAACCCAAGCAGAATATTTGTCACTAGGTGACATATGCTGACATTTTATCTTAATCATTCAAATAGTTACTTCAACCTATTGAGGTAAGATGCTGAATTCTTCCTGCCAGGTCAACTGTGTCTTTTGCTCAATCAGACACAGACAACTTGTCATTAGACGTTGTAAAACACACAAGTGGCTCTCACTTCACGCAGACTGAATAATAATGAAGGAAACAGCTTGTAATAAACATACAAAAAGGCAGTTATGATAATTAAAATCAAGCTTCAGTAATTCTGCTGACAATTTCAGTACAATTGATCATGGACAATGTAACAATATCAACAGCATTCCCTTTTCTGGCAACCTCTGCTTCACTGCTCTGTCCTCGGAGCATCCCAAACCCATATCCAACCCTTTCGTCTCGTCAATACAGAGCATGAGATCCAAATCTGTGCGTGCCCCTATTGCATCACCACATTCAGTGTCGTTCAAGCCACTAATTCCACTTCTGTCAATGGAGAAAGGCTCATTTCAGGATAGCTTTACAAATGTGCTCCAGCTGGCTTGGAGACTGATTCTGGTCATATTTGTCATATTTGAAAGTGATAGGATTATTAGCTGTTTATCGTGAGCTCCCGTCCAAAACACAATTTTACATTGATTTATTTGAGGCCAGGGGAATTAAATCCAAAGGAAGCAGGACACGATGGTATTACTCTGTTTAGTACATGGAGTCAGTCAGACTGATTTAACAAACACCGACTATGTGGGAAGAAGCAGTTACTCATTACCATAGGACCATTGTCTGACCGCAGGAGTTCACTAAAGCATTCCTAATGGCTCTGCTCTGGATATAAAGCCTGTGAAATCGCCCAAACCTCTGTGTTATTGCTTTCACTTATCAGCGGATACGCTCTGTCACAAGCCACACATACTCAAGCTTAAACTAAATGCAGGTCACATATTCTCACACAAAGCCAACTATTACAGTGTCAAAACCAGGACATTAGAAACAGTAGTAGTTGGCTATTTATACATCGAGTAATTTAAAACTAACCCCAGACAAGACTAAATTTAGATAAATCCACAAGGGAAATTGACCACAGTGACCAGTGGAAATCAATGAAACAATAAAAACAGATGCTGATACACAACCCACAGAAAGAGAATCATATGCTCTGAATAAAAGAGTACACAAACAACATGTGAAAAGAAGCTTTTGTATCACTTGCAGATAACCACTACGCTAATACTGAAGTACATAATACTTAAGTGCACTATAGTAGAATGGCTTTGGAAAACAAATTTGTACTATGCAAGCATTGTGCTATTCATTTCAAGCAACGTGCCAAGAATTGCCACACTGTAGCCACAAAGAAGGAACTAGCGACGGTCCACTTGATGAATTGGTCATGTGATCTGCACTGTGTTTATGGGAAAGAGAAAATCAAACTGCACACAGTAAATGTACATTTTGACAACATGTTTTAGTCTTGGTCGTTTGACAAAAATGTCATCTAGATTTATATACTGTATATACATACATGTGAACCAAACTATATGTCCAATCAGGAGGAAGGGGGAGGAGCTTGATTGTTAACTTTTGAAAATGTATTTCCTGCTCCCCTTTTGCAAACTGATGGTGTGTTCCAGGCTACTGGTAACTGGTATCTTTCCCACTAGAAAATGACGACTTACGACCTTGTTCCAGGTGAATAGAGTCGTATGTAACAAAATGGCTAATGCTACAACAGTGAGCTCATACGATGCTAACGTTTCTCCAAACCAGATATAATAATCACGTCACTGATGCAATGGTTTTGTTACAGTTTTATCTTGAGGTCTCCGAGTTTTCAAGTTGTAATTACCAGTGCGAGCGGCGTTCCAAGGCACTTTTCTAGTTACCAGTTGCCTGGAACGCACAATAAGAAGGGCTTTCTGAATTTGATTGTTTAGTTTAAAGTTTCATTCTTTTTTATTTGTTTTTCTATAAAAAACAAAAAGAAAAATGGGGCACTTGCGTACAGTATTTAGACTCATTTAGACATAAGTATCAGGAGTGTATGTGTGTGCACTGACAGTTACACAATGCGTCTTGCTCTTGGCAGCACACACATATGAAGTCACTAACAATAAATTATTATTTTTCTCCACATTTCGGTGAAGAGCAATACATTGTTTAGATAGTTGGCCTTATACTCTATACTGAATGTATACATCTCTGTGAGGAATGCTGCGTTTTGATAGTATGTGTAAGAACAAGGTTAAACTGCAAAAAGGAAAGTTAAAGGAATAGGCCACCGTTTTTCCATACTGAGATATGTTCTTACCTGAGCTCACGCAAAAGATGTTGTTAGCATAAGCCTCTCTCATCATACTAACTATAGCACCAAACTGGGGTGATGTTAGAAGCCACCAGTTCTTCCATCTAAATACAGTTACTTGAAAAGTTGCACGATCCAAGTATAGTCACACAAAATTAAACATGTCGATTTTCTAAGCGAATAAAAAGGGGTGCCCCTCCTGGAACCGCCACCTTGATGTGGTGGAGGGGTTTGAGCACCTAAATGATCCTGGGGCTTTGTTGTCGGGGGCTTTGTGCCCCCTGGTAGGGTCTCCCAGGGCAAACAGGTCCTAGGTGACGGGTCAGACAAAGAGAGGTTCAGAAGCCCCGTTTTAGAGGCCAACAGACCCGTTTAATTGTGAGGCCGTCCTCCCGTGGACCCACCACCTGCAGGAGGAGCCATAGGGGCTGGTGCAATGTGATTTGGGCAGCTCCAACGGCTGCCCCCACGACACGGCACGGACAAGTGAGAGAACATGGATGGATGGATGGATGGATGGATGGATGGATGGATGGATGGATGGATAAAAAGGGGTACTATATTGTGAGGCATAATAACAACCACACTGTAAAGTTGAAGTGCTTCCTATTAGCTTTACAATATAGTACCCCTTTTTATCCCATACAAAATCGACATGTTTAATTTTGTAAGAACATATCTCAGTATGGGAAAACGGTGGCCTATTCTTATAAAGGGTTGGTTTTATTGGTTTAGAACCACTTTGTTTACACTTTTCTACTGTTGGAGCAGTTACCTCTTCATGCAGTCAGGTTGTTACAGTGTGTATTGGCTCAGTCAATATTGACATAAGCAGATAGGACACACATGAGTGAGCTGCAACACAAATAAACTTGTTATTGTTTTTAAGCTTGTTACAGGGAAAGGCACACTCACTTTAGTTAAAAAAAAAAAAGTAAAAAAACTGCTGTTGAAAACCAAACGAATAATCTTTTGAGAGAAAACTGAAATAAAAAAACGCTGTGCACCTCATTTCAATGCATTTCTTTTGATCAAGAATGGAGGAGCTGGTTAGCATTACCGTGGCAATACAGCTACAATTTGTCTTCTGAAAGTTATGAAATGTGTTTGAGGAAACAGAATGAGGCCTCATGTCTTCACTCTCCAGTCCTGTAACCCCTAAGTGACTACAGCAGATCCTAGGAAAACATCAGTCGTCTCAGTCCAGTAAAGTGCAGTACAGCAAAGGACACTGCGCAAAACCCTCGAACTCCCAGGCCTTTGGTCGAGGCCCTGAGCTTGGAAGGATGAGGTCAGCCAGAGTGTGAATTACGACTCTTGCGCCATGCTTTATATTTGACCTTATACGTATATGCAATGTAAATCTATAGCTGAACCGCAGTCCGAGTCCCTGGGAAACTAATTTATTCATTCATGTGTCCAATGTGTGACTGACCGGCGTGACTCCCCTTGGTCCAAAGGCCGACCGTATAATAGGCCAGATCTGCTTCCTCCAGTGCGCGGCTCTCACCGGTCCCTCCAGGCCCGCGTTCATATCTCGCTGATAGTTTTATGGCTCGCAACAAACAAAGCTCTTTATTGGTTTGGAAATGGACCACCACATTGTCCATGCTGTGAGTGTAAAATACAGGGAAGTTGACATTTCAGAGATAAATGCACTTCTCATTTGGGTCTGGCATGAAAAACAGCTGGATTCCACTAATGTGGGAACTCAAGTGTGTGATATGGCACAAAACTGAGCATTTTATGGAACTGTAGAAGTAGGCAAACAAAAACCGTGAAAAGAAAGTGTTTAAAGTTGAGATAACTCATTTTTATGTAGAAGAGGAAATGTTTTAGCTATATTTGTGTGACAAAAACAGATGCATTGTTAATATATATTCTTATGGGTCGATCGCCAATGGGGTTTTCAACAGCGCAGCGGGATCATTTGGGTTTCACAGCTTTACAATCTTAAATGGAACACAATGGTTTTCAAATTTAACCAATGTGTTGTAAGATCAGAGTCATGCTTGGTGCTTGTGACTCTAATGCAGACAACTCGCTTTTCCTCTGCTCTACTAAGACGTGCAGTCAGCGAGTTCTGAGGGTCATGATTGACTAACCAATCAGAGAGCCCCCCAACATGGCGGCTTACCTGAGTACGAGACTTTAACCAAAAACAGCGTCATTTTCTGGCAAGTTATCTGGTGGACAATTAAATTCTTACGAAATGAGAGAAGTTTGTTCTAAATGATATGGGGTCGGAGAAAGCTTTGATTGAGAACATAGTGATCACAAAATGTTCCAGCTCCAAGGGCATGTAGGGACTAAAAACGGTATGTGCAAAATGGTTGGGATTCCATTCACACAAACGCTGTGGACACATGTGGTTTTCTGTGTTTTGAGGGATTTGAAACTTGCGTCATCATGGTATAGCAATTTTCTGTGCGGTGGAGCTGAGGAAGTTTTACCATGATTTCTCAAAGCTACACAGATCAGACATGAATTAGCGCTCGCGACTTGCTTTGATTCCTGATTGCATTGTCTCGCTGTCAAATAAATAATAATCAAAGCTAAAAAAAAAAAAAGAGGGCAATATCGCAAACGTGGCTTGATTATGGCACTTGTTGCACAGTGGAATATATAATACATTAAAGCAGAACTGAGTAACTCATGCTCCCAGACCCCATAAGCAACACTGCAGGTGTCGTAGGATGTCATGGATTTTACTCATTAATTGTCCGTGAGAGTAAATACTACGCTGACAGAAACAAACTAAGGGAGAGAGGGATATTATACACTGTGGCACAACTCAATGACACAATTGAGATCATTTTTTTCACTCAAACTTGGCTGTCAACACTGCTAAAGTGTTGCTAGCCCGAAGTTAGCTTTGCTCGTTAGCGTGTTAGCTTCTTCTTTGTGATTCTATTAGTGTGTATTTTGCCTCAGACTCAGGAGCAGGAAAGTTGCAAGGGTGGTTTTCTGGCCAGAGACACCAGGGGGAGATGAAAGACACTTGTATTACCCCTAGAGGGATTACGGAAACATTTTATTACAGGAAATGTTTCTGTGTGGAGTTTGCAGGTTCTTCCCGTGTCTGTGTAGGTTTCCTTTGGGTGCTCCGGTTTCCCCTACCACTAAAAACATGTACAATAGGTTAATCCTATGGCCAGGTGTTTCTGACCATCAGCCTGGCTCCACATCACAGAGATGGATCCCCGAGCACCGGGCCACGCTGGCAGCTCATTGCTCCTATAGGTCATGCCAGCGGCATTGAGGATGGGTCAAATGCAGAGAATGAGTTTCCCTGTGGGGATTAATAAAGTATACCTTAACCTTAGCCTTAGTTCTTGTTTAACATCTAATCGCGATATCTAAATTTGAAGAGATCATTATATTGTGATTTTGTGCTGTCGCAGCAGCTCTGTTGAGCGTTTACCCACGGATCCAAAGGTCGCTTCAAAGAAACTTGTGGGCTATCACCTCTATGTGTGAATATTTTGTCGTCAGAGCAGATGTTTTGATTTGCGTGACATGTAAATATTGAGTGACTAGTTCAGTTTGCATGACTTGGACAAGGTGAAGGGCCAAGATCTTCTGGCAAGTTCCACTAAAACCATAAACAGCTTCATAGATTTCTCGCCAGAAGAAACAGAGCTGCCTGTTCCTCAAGAGATAAAATTTCTCATGAATTGACATGGATGTGTTAATTACCAAAAAAAAAACAGAACCAGGGTTTAAATCTGTGGCACGCCCAGTAACTGTCAGCAGTGTTAGTGTCAAAAGGACTGCATTTTGACTTAAACATGGAATTTCTAAGGAGGTGGTCTATAGGAGTGTTGATAGATGTTGGTCTGGGAGCCAGTCTCATTGTTGGCCACGGCCTGTGGCCAACAATGAGAAAGCTCAAGGCCATAATATGTTCAGGCTCATTTCTTAATAAATCAGTACTCAATATGCTGATTTATGGTTTGATTTGAGTTTGCATCCAGACATGTTTCTTTTGGGAAAACTGTTTGCTCCGTGCCATAATATGTTGTAAGCTCCTGCAGGTGCAGACTGTCATTGAGTCCTTGCGCAAGACACTTCACCCACGTTGTGTGAATGTGGTGTGTGAGTGAGTGTTTGCTGGTGGTTGGAGAGGCCTGTGGCAGAGCATTGCTTGTATCAGTCTACTCCAAGGCACCGGTAGTAAATGAATACTCCAACGTAAGAATCTTTGAGTGTTAAAATAACAAAATTAAACTAAAAAACGTTTAAATTAAGCTTATACATTTATAATGTCAGCAGAGTTTCAGTAGAGACGTCCTGTCTGAAATTAAAAGGAAAGCTTTTGAGCTGTCAGCATCTCTATTTCAAAATCCCCAAATTCATCCTTCAGTGACTTGTCATTGCTGTTATTGACCCGTCATGCATCGTATCTCACAGGTGTGGCTCAGTATTTGCAGATGTTCATGCATCCTTCCTGGCCTCCTCTTTGCACTAGAGTTTTTGATTATACAGCACCTTCCCAAATGTGTCTGAAATGTCTGTATTTTAGTTTCTGGCCGCAGTGATTTATTATGCTTATTGTTTGAGCATTTGCCTCATTTTTCTGAGAAAAATTGTGTGGACATAATTTGTTTAACTTTGACGGCTTTGTTTTGGGCTTTTCATCACAGACTTATTCTCAATGATGTGGAGCGGGCCTTTGTTCGGCAGGATGTGTCTGTGCCATAACGGGACACTTCCAGCCTTTATTTTGGTCAAGTCTCAGCTATCCCACTGGTTTCTGTGACCGAACAATGACCCCATGACCATGTGGTGACATTAAGCTAACTTTAATCAACAGTTCAGGGAAATTACAATTTTGGAAAATCAACCAAGCAAAGTCATGACATCTAATTCTCCAGAGGTCTCCAGACTTATCCGGTCCATACATTTCACTGTGGGTTGCATAAGTATCCACCCCCCTTTAACTTTTCTACATTTTGCTGTACTATGAACCACAAACATAAATATATTTAATTGAAATTGTATGTAAAAGGCAAACACTAAGTGACACACAAGCGTGAAGTGAAATGATATTTAAACATGATTTTGATTTTTTTTTTTATAAAAAAAAACCCTGAGAAGTGGGGTTTTCAGAAGTGTCCCCCATGTGGCTTCTGGCAAAGAGAAAACAGGACTTGTTATGGTTTTCTTTTAAAAATGGCTTGTTCTAGCCACACTTCCATAAAGGCCAGATTTGTGCAGTGTATGACTGATAGTTGTTCCCCCACCTGAGCTGTATCTCTCTGCAGTTCCTCCAGAGTCATCATAGGCTTCTTGGTAACAGCTCTGGTCAGTCCTGTCCTTGTTCGGTCAGTAAGTTGAGGAGGACAGCCGGGTCTTGGTAGGTTTGCAGTGATGTCATACTCTTTCCATTCCTGGATGGTGTATTTAACAGTACTTTGAGAGATGTTCAAAGTTTTGGAAATCTTTTTATAACCTAACCCAGCTTTATAACTTTATAATCATCAGGCAACTTCTAAAGGCAAATGGTTGCACTAAAAGGAAAGGGGGCCCGGAACTTTTGCACATCCCACTTTTCAGTTTGTTATTTATAATTTGTTATAATTTTGTTATATATGTATAATTTTATTTCACTTCACAAACAGGCAAATCCAGCATACTTTGTTGAGATCTTGAGTAGGATCCCTGTAGCCCCTGACAAAGCGATTGTTTACATTTTACATTTTGTTGTATTGTACCAAACATGAGAAACCATCGGTCAAACTCTAAACAGAGCGTTTGCTGAGACTCCACTCTTCACGGACGCAAACACAAGTAAATAACTTTTAAAAGTGTGTGCTGAATAATCTTAAACAAAGTCACTTATGAAGAATTGAACCTTTCGCAACAACCAGCTGTAGGTTTCTGTCACAGTCCACTCTCCGTTCACTGCTCGAATGGGGGAACCGTGTTTATGTTTTTAACGAACGTGAACTTTCAGCTTCTTGAAATTAAATCAGCCAAGTAAAGTATATTTTTATAATCTTGAATTCTTCTCCAGACTCATGACCTCAAACAGGAAGAGCTGCTCAGGTGTGAAGCAGTCAGATGAGTTCAGCTGCCCCGTCAGAGGTGGGAAACTATGGACATTTATCTCTTTATTCCAACTTGCAAGCCTTAAAGGGACTATGTCACTTCAGGTCCAAATTGCATGAGCTTAATATAAAAGGTGCAGTTACACGTATGACCTGAGGTGGCAGTGGTGAGTATAAAATGGCGAACTTGCATCTAGCCCCTTTAAACCTCACCTTGTATTTTGAAATTGTCTTTGATTTACCACCTCAAAACGTGCACCAAACCTGAAAAGAGTGTTCAATATTTTTACACGTTGATATTGAATTTTTAATAATTATTGATTAATAATTCTAGCTGGTCTAACAGCCGCTAAAAAGATGATTGCATGTTGATGGAAACTTAGACAGACTCTGAGTGTGGAGCAATAGCTCTGGTCATTTAAAGAGAGTGTCCAGTAAGAGCTCTCAGCAGCTCAGATCAACGGTGCCAAAAGTGCAAATATCTCATGTGGTCAAACCTGGTCACATGTAACAACTATGAATGTACATAATTATATGTAGCCTATTCTAAATATAATTCATGTCTAAATTTTACATAACTATATCAGTGTTAATTTTGTCAAATATTTAGTCATAATTTTAGTCAAAGTAATATTTTTGCTGACTAAAATTGGACTAAAACTAAAATAAAGAGAATATCCAGATATTTCCGTCGACTAAAATCCTCCAAACGTCCTTTGACAGTTTGAAAGAGCCTCTAAAGGCCTTCACCACTACAGGAACAGCTCTGAGCTTTGTTCATGTGGGAGAAGCTCCATAAACCAGAGGAGCTTGATTAAATATTATTAATAAATAACAACATAAAGTCCACAAAATGTATTTCCAATTATAGTCGATTAAAATTTGCATAAAATTGAAGAGAATTATTTGACTCAATCTTGACTAAAATTAGATAGCATTTTGGTCAAACGACTAAAACTAAATTGAAATATATTAAAATCTGAACAAATATGTCATTTTGTCTCTTGTTTACCAGTCTTGCTTGATTGATTGATTTTATTCCCCTTTTTCTATCATGCCTGGACAGTACCGGAGGGACGGGGTGTGTGAGTGTGTGGTCTTTATAATTGTATTTTTGTTTCATTCAACTGTGCATAACTGCTCATGGGAAAGACCCATTAAAACAAAGGGTGAGGGAAAAATATAGAAACTGTGCTGCTGATATATAAAGTACTGAGAGATGCACAAAAAAACACCTCTTGGTGGTTTTTTGTCTGTTCTGAACGTATCTATTACATGTTTGATCATTGTACGAGCAGCCATAGGTTTACAAAAGAAGTAAAGACAAAAAACGCTGACCCTCTGACTTAGGACGCTTTGGCTTAAGGTGCATTCCGGTGTTGAAGGATCACATTATATCAGCAGTGGTCCTCACATTATCCATCAGTTGCCGTCCTCATCAACAATAACATCTATTTCTCTCAGTCTTTCCGCAGACCGACACAAGGAGCTGTTGTTCTGGGATCTGTTTCGGTTCAAGTGCGTCTGTGTTGTATCGATCACATGCAAGTTTTAACAAGCCACAGGTTACAGCAGACTCTTTCAAAGTTGTTACTATATTTTGCAGCACTTCTGTATAAATGCAGTATCTACTGAGCTTAAATTAACTGGGTCTCCTCGAGGGCTGAATGATTTTGTAAAAATATCTTATTGCAAGTTTCTTTTCTTCAGTTTTGCGATTGTCAGCACGCTAGTCAGTTCACGGTGCATGTTTAAAGCGTTTCCAGTAGAGTTGGTCTTCGAGTGAAGATGGTAAAAGGAACTGCTAAACTAATACAACAATGCATTTTAAAAAGTGTTTGTAGATGTCTAAACTACATGGAGACAGGGTTTTAAAGAAACTACAGGGAGACAGGGTTTTAAAGAAACTACAGGGTGACAGGGTTTTAAAGAAACTACAGGGTGACAGGGTTTTAAAGAAACTACAGGGAGACAGGGTTTTAAAGAAACTATAGGGAGACAGGGTTTTAAAGAAACTACAGGGTGACAGGGTTTTAAAGAAACTACAGGGAGACAGGGTTTTAAAGAAACTACAGGGAGACAGGGTTTTAAAGAAACTACAGGGAGACAGGGTTTTAAAGAAACTACAGGGAGACAGGGTTTTAAAGAAACTACAGGGAGACAGGGTTTTAAAGAAACTACAGGGAGACAGGGTTTTAAAGAAACTACAGGGAGACAGGGTTTTAAAGAAACTACAGGGAGACAGGGTTTTAAAGAAACTACAGGGAGACAGGGTTTTAAAGAAACTACAGGGAGACAGGGTTTTATAGAAACTACAGGGAGACAGGGTTTTAAAGAAACTACAGGGAGACAGGGTTTTAAAGAAACTACAGGGAGACAGGGTTTTATAGAAACTACAGGGAGACAGGGTTTTAAAGAAACTACAGGGAGACAGGGTTTTATAGAAACTACAGGGAGACAGGGTTTTAAAGAAACTACAGGGAGACAGGGTTTTAAAGAAACTACAGGGAGACAGGGTTTTAAACAAGATTCCAAGGAAACATGATACACTGAGAAGCTGTGTTTGTACAAGACATTGTATTACCTATAGACTTTAATTGAAACCATACACATGGGAATTTAGATTTGTTTGGCCATAAATCTTGCAGCTTTAGTCACGTCTTAATACAGGGTTTTCTAAATTCTTTCTTCCGATCTGCACGTATGATTGGTTTGAACATGCATCTGAGGTGTAATTGAGAAGAGAATATCATTCCACTTCCCTGACTTAAATTTTTACTGTTATTGTGGGAGTTAATTTTGACAGTAGACTCAGTGTGCTGTCTGAATTTTGGCATTTGGTCACTATTGTATCATTTTTATGAAATGAGTATTCTATTAGAAAAAATGGTGCCACAGATGTGGTATTGCCTTCCATTGTTGCATGGACTTTCTGAAGATAAGTGAGTTCATAAACCTTGAACAATTCAAGAGCGGCAGTGATGCAACTGTCTCTAAAGCATTGTCATGAAATCTGAGGATCCCTAGATTGAGCCTTTAGGATTGTGGCCTTTGCTCTGCCTGATCCCGTCAGACCTCGGAAGCTAAGCAGGGCAGGGCCTGGTCAGTACTTGGATGGGAGACCGTTTGGCAACATGAGGAAGCCTGGGGTGAATGTAATGAGTGAGTGAGTGGTTGAGCCGATGGCGCAGACTGGTTGCCTCGCTTCAGTCAGTCTACCCCAGGACAGCTGTGGCTACAATATTAGCTTACCACCACCAAGTATGGAGTGAAGGAATAATGCACAAAATTGTAAAGCGACTATGAGCATCTGGAAAAGCGTTATATAGGATTCATGTATTATTATTATTAGGCTCGTTGCATACTTTAGTTATGCTCATATTTGATTGTTTGCCCCCCATTACCCAGTCACAGTAAAATGACTTGTTGACACAGGAAGGGCAATTACTGCACAGTAAATCAGTAAACGGCGCCAAAATCGGCATGTGACTCGTTCACTGTCTGTAGCAATACATTTGTGACAGTTACTTAGAGTGCATCCCATTCTGACTTTCGCTCAGACATAGGTGCGCTGTGGATAATCAAGACCGCAACAAGCCACAGATGCAGATGAGACCCCAAAATCATTCCTGTTTATCCTCAGGTCAATTTGTGTGAATGGAAAAATCAATGTGTGATTATGGATGGCTCTTCTGCTTGTCTTAATGCTTTGAGGAAGTCAAATTATAGATTGGGTTTCAGAGTGTGTGTCATCTGAGCTTTTAACAGTTGTCTGTGAAAAATAATCCAGCAAGATATTAAAGCCACACTGCTGAATATTGCAGGTTATATCTTGCTATTTCAATCTTTGGCAACCAGACCTCAAAGCAACAAAGTTACTGGTCAATTATAAGGAGAGGTGAGCCCGTTCCCTTAAAGGTGCATTATGCAACTTTTTATTTGACTTTGTAGTGACCCAGCGGTTGTATGAGTGGTTACCATGGGGACTTTACTTTCAGATAACAGTGGTCTCTACAACGCTCCAGGATCAATTGTTTTGTAAGTTCTCTGGTGAGTGAGTCCGTCAGCAGTGAAACCCTTCCAAACAATTGAGTGTCCTTTAGATTGTCGGCATTTCCCACCAATGAATATATCCGTAATGAAATAAATGATTTTATGATTTCTGAAAAGTGTCAAGCAGGTGCTAAACAGCAAAATGATTCTTACCAGGTTTAAAGTAAAAAACAAATCAACTTTATAGAGCTTTAACCATGTTACAATGTTGTTCTCCCATCAAAAATAGACCTGAAGCAGTGTTTTCGAGCCACTCGCACACCTTTAAGTTATCTCTGGATCTTCTCCAGTGACTAGCCTTAGCATTCCCAAGGCCTTAGCATTCTCAAAAAGCTCCTCCTGAGGTTTTACATTTCCAGGTAGCGCTTTCCTCTCAATCGCGATGCTAAGCCGAATCCTCTCATTGCAGTCGCCAAACAGCTGCGCAGAAAAGGGGAGGTGCGCACTGAGCCAGTTTTAGATCATTTTCTAGCCAACAAACTGTGAGATATAGTGATAGAGATGTGAGAAAAAAACAATACCCCCTCCCGATTTGAAAAGGCCTCCTATATAATGTACTTTGCTTGTATTTAAACAGAGTGCAGTGGAGCAATGACGGGTCACTTAATTTGTCATGTCTCCTGTCTCTGTCCAAGCGTGTCAGTAAATACAGTGTTAAATAATAGAGAAGCTGTACCTTTATGCTTAACGCTCACACTTCACCTACACACTTTGCCTGCTTCATGTCGCAGGTGAATCTCGTATGGCACAGGCTTCGCGCGCCGCAGCTTTAGGCGATTTTCAGTTTCATGATTTAATGATCAGTTGTCAAGTTTTATGACATCAAATAAACACGTTCGGCGTCAACATGGGGTCCGGGCTTGTCGGAAAACGGTTAGCACCAAGTAATAATAGCTTTGTTTGTAAAAGCCCAATATCACATCGGCAGTCACTTGTCAGAGCTTTCCAAATGTTAATGATTTGAACAAACAGAAGAAGCACTGTTTGAAATTGAACAGAAGCTGGGAAAACATAGAAAAAGAACAGCACTGGACACAAGGGACAGCACAAGACAGACACAGACAATGGCTCCGTTGGATAGTTTTCCTGCATGTATGCGAAAGGTTTAAAACCCAGGCTCCGGAGCATATTTAACATGAGTACTCTCTGCGATTTTGTTTTGTTGTTTATAGTGAGGGAATTATCAGATTACACTTTTCAGGGTCTAAGCTTTATATCGTCAAAAATATGTCAGGTTTTTATTTCATTTCATCCTGCAAGATCACCTGGGATTTTCATTTGTTTGTTTGTTTGTTTGTTTTCTGTTTCTGGCCCTCCACAAAGACACTTCAATGAACTGACAGATCAACAGGCCTTCTCTTTTCTCATTAGAAGAACAGGCCACCGTTTTTTACATACTGAGATATGTTCTTACCTGAGCATAGGCGAGTTGAAACGTACCTGTCTGGTCGTTGTGTGTGCCCTCAGTCACACACAACGACCAAAGATGTTGCTAGCATTTAGCCTCTCTCAGAATAGCTCCAAACGGGGTGAAGTTAGAAGCTACCACACTCTTCCACGGGCACACACAAAGACCAGACAGTTACCTATCAACTCGTCTAAGCTCAGGTAAGAATATATCTCAGTATGGAAAAACGGTGGCCTGTTCCTTTAAAGGGGCTAGATGCAAGCTAGCCATTTTATACTCACTACTGCCACCTCAGGTCATATGTGTAACTGCAGCTTCTATATGAAGCTCGTGCATGAGGCACTTCAGACCAAATTAACACCTTTTTGAGTGACAGTGCGGGATTTTAGAGGCAGTTGTGGTGAACAGGTCTGGGCTCATTCTACACATTAAGACATTGTTGGAACATGTAGGGGGAGGAAAATACTTAAATTTAACAATTTTAAACTCTGTTTTAAACTCTCCAGCATAATGCAAATCTTTCTGAACTTTATCATGAGTACTTACTTTTAGAATACGTGGAACAAAGGCTAAATAGAAATGCTATTTAACACTTGCCAAACACCCTTTTTTCTTTTTTTTTCTTCTTTTTTTACATCAACATATGTGGCAAACACTTAAATGAACTGAATTAGGAAACACTGAATCATACAGCAAAATGACCTAAACGGCACAAGCAAGCCCAGCTGTCATGGTGGGTATACTAAGCACATCTGGAGTGGGGCCGAAAACGCATGATTGTGCCATAAAGACCGGCTTAGCTGTTGCTGTGACGAAAACTCAGTCTCACATCACTAGACTTCACAATGTTTCACCTGCTGTCCCTGAAGTTCATAACTTGGCTAACGCCAAACTGCTGTGTGCGCTCGAATCATTTCGAACTGCACAAATATCACTTGTAGATTTTAGGTTAGAAGTTCAACGAGTTCCAAACAATCACCTTCCATATGAAACCACAAGGGTTTATGTGAGTTTATAGCTGCCCCATACAGAGAGAACTCTAATGAATGATACATAGGTGGCTTGTTGCTTTAGACATAATGGTATAGTTTTCCTGATAAATAAGGACCCTTGAGTGGTTGAAAACATTGGTTGAAACTCTTGTTGGCCTGTGAAGGTTTAAAGGTGTGAATTATGTTGGGGAGAGGAGAACGGTTCCTCCCCCTTGTGTTCGAGCGCTCTGCTCCACAGCCTATAAACATGTTGTCGACGCCACAGCCGCTCACAGTCAGTCCCCGGGCGCGCGGCAGAGCGACACACGGGACCAAGAGCTGATACCTGCACACACGCACCTCTTCACAGCTCCTCATCATGTTTACGCACGGGCGAACGCACTTCTCCGCCGCTGCTGCCGCTTTATCTGCCGCCGCTTTCGTTGGAGCCTCTGCGCAAGTAGACACAGTTGTGGACTCCTCGCAGAAAAAGTGAAGCCTCTATTCAGGAGCGCGGGACAAGGGAAGGACGGACACTGAGCTGAGAGCCACTGGCGCACCTTCGCTTCAGACCCATGGAATAATCAATATGGAATACCACTGGATACTCCTGACTGTCTTTTTACACTTGACATTTCACCCAGGTAAGAGACGTCATCAGTTTATTTACAACTTAATTGCCTATGCCATTGCAACAGGTGGAGTTAAGGACAAGCGCGGTTATTCTTCTGACGAGCATCTCGGCACGTTTCATTGTTCCCATAAGTGCGTATGTAAAGCCTTACTAACAAGAGACGGACAAGAAAGTGGATACTTCGGATGAAAGACTGTAAGCCAAGAGCGCGTCTTCAATAATAAATGCCGTGTACGGAGGCAAGGGAGCACATTTAAAGTCGGCTGCACCGAGCTGTCCCGAACTTGTTGATTACGCAGCGCTTTTCACATAGAAGCCTTTTATTTTGGTAAACTTTGTTAATTCCTTGATTCCGAAATATGAGCAGATAAACTCCCGCGTCCGTGCGTTTGGACCCGTATCCCTGTGAGCAGCTGCGGTGCCTGTTCGCTGCGCTTCATTGAACAACATGTTGCATTGATTCTGTGTTTGGCATCATCACTGAGGTCCATAAACACCTTGTTCACATTTTACTGCCCCGACGAAGTTATTTTATTATTAGCTCTTGTGGGAAAGGGAGTTTGTTTTTCTTTCCACTTGATTTCACTCAAAACTTTCCTCATTGTGCTGCGCTTTGGTCAATTGTTCATTGTACTGTCCTGAATAACGGTGTGCGTCGGTGTGCGTCAGGTCTGTCATCTTGCCCCTGTAGTTGTAATGCGCAGCAGCTCTTATGGTCCGTGTGAGAACAGGAGGCCAGTGCCATATGGTCACACACAGTGGAGTCTATGCAGCTCTCAGCCCCTTACCCCCGACACGACCGTCATGTGACTCAGTCCGAGTTTGTTTAACTACTTTAACTGCATATTAGCTGATTTAGCCAGGCTCCAAGAAATTACAACTCCGCTCCTGATTTAAACTGGATATCCAGATGAAACCATATGCGCTTCTATGTTTCTAAACTGCAGTTTTTGTCTGAAAAAACCTCCACATCTGTTGGTTACTTAGATTCTCCTGCGACTTTCAGAAAGTGTGATCTTAACCCATGGTTCTCACACTTTTCATAACATATTTGACCTTCCACCACCAGGTCTAGATCAATATCATTTTAGGATTAAAAATGATTCCCCAATGGCTCAGATATTACAGCGTGTTGTTCAATAACTGAGAGCTTGGCAGTTTGAATCTTGACTCCTGCAGTTGCAGACTGTCATTGTGTCCTTGGGCAAGACACTTCACTCACTGTATGCAAATAGTCTGTGAGTGAGCGGTTGGTGGTGGTTGGAGGGGCTAATGGCGCTGGTTGGCGGCTTTGCTTCAATGAGTCTACCTCAGGCAGCTGTGGCTTCAATAGTAGATTACACCACTATATATGGAGTGAATGAACAATGACCACAGTGTAGCTTTGAAAAAGTTGTCAAGTGTGAGCCTATACTGAAAAAGCCCAAATGCATACCAGCCAGTGCCTGTACCTGAAAAACACTTGGTGGTTCACTTATTAGCACGACGCATATTGTCAAAAAACAATATTATCTCTAAATCCTTTCGTTGACCAAACAAGCTAATTTTACAAACACACGTGAAATGTGACGTGCTGCTGTATACCCACGCACAGTTTTGTCCAATTTTCTGTCACAAAGTTATATTAAGAGGTTTATAGGACCCTAGACTGCTGTTACAAACGTAACTGTCAGGACGCACATTAAGACACAGATGGACATCATTTGTGGCAGAGAAGTAAAGCGTCAGTCCAAACCTCATCTGTCAAAACATGATTCGGATTTGGGATAGCTGTATCTGTGTCAACACAAAACAAGGACCTATTGGGCGACTTGTTAGCAATCAATTCTTTGCACTATATAAGACTAGGTTTTGATTTGTATGATGCTTTCCATCTGTTTTGGTGTTTTCCTCTGTTTTCTCACTGGTTAAATTAATTGATTCAGTTCCAGGAAGCACTCACCAGAGGAGAGGGTAACTGTACATCTTTGAGAGTAGTTTTGTATCACATTTTACTTATTACTTCTACTTGAGTAATTTGATTCTGAAGTAGTTGGTTCATTTCGTTTTGTCTTGTGTTTTCTCTGAATTTCTTTTTTTTTGTGGTGTTTTTTTTGCAAGTATCCAAATCTTCATGTTCGATATCGACACTAAGCATAGACTAAGCATAGACTCAGTACTTCACCAGCACCATGGCTTTTCTTCTGTTTCCATGTCACTAGTCTCTACTTTTGAATATGCTGCTCTAACTTGAGTGAATATTTGGCCCACCTCTGGCTGCTACTGTGTGTTTGTCATTTGAAGCAACAGGCACAAAGCAGTTTGAGGTCAGGAGGAAAACAGGAGAAGTTGACGAGGCTGATTACTTTGAGTGATTGGCGTGTTTGTTCACAACTGGTCAGGGGATACTCTCATCTATGGCCTACAGCATCTTTACACAGAAGATACTCACTCACAGCAACTCCTTTTCTGCAAACACAAGCACATTTGCATTAGCAGTAAAGCAAACCCTGTAGTCTAGGTGGGTTTGCTTGGTGAAGAGACACTTTGTTTTTTTTCAAATAATTTACTTCAGGGGGTCTCCCTTAGCACCTCCGTGAACCTAGCCCCTCATCACGCTCAAATTTAAATTAAAAATATGTCAATCGTTTGCCCTGTAAAAATCTTTGTTTGTGCTGTTATCGTCTTTGAGATATTCATGATTGTTTTATTGGTCAGATCTAAGGTCACCCTGTTTGTTATAAAGCTCCAAAACGGGTAAAAAATGGTGTAACCGCTTCCTCTACATCTGTGCTGTTTTGTGCTGTAAAGATTTCCGTTTGTGCTGGTTCAGTTTTTAAACTATAACAAACTTTAGAGCCTTGAGGCGTTCACCCTCGTCCTCCTCTGAAGCGCGTGCACGTCAGAGGTGCACGGCAACACACACCGCCTGCAAAAAGAATCGTGAATATCTAAAAAACGATAACAGCATAAAACTTATTTTTTTACAGCACAAACGTAGCACAAACGATTGACATATATATTTTTTTTTATTTACTATGTAACTAAGTAACTTGTAATACACGTGTTGATGGGATGATTATCGGGTCTTTCATCTCCCCTGGTGTCTTTGGCCAGAAAACCACAATTGCAACTTCGCTGCCACCGGGTAGGTGTCACCAATACACGTTAATGGAATCACGAAGAAGAAGCTAACAGGCTAATGGGCAATGGTAGCTGCGGGCCACTTAAACAGTATTTACAGCAAAGTTTGAGTGAAAAGAATAATCTCCATTGTGTAATTGGATGTACAATATCCCTCTCTCCCTTTGTCTTTTCTATCAGCGTAGTATTTACTCTCACGGACAATTAATGAGTAAAAAAACGCAACATGCTACGACACCTGCAGTTGTGCTTTTGGCCTTTAGGGGCATGAGTTACTCAGTACTGAGTAACTTGTTTACCTTAATAAATCCTTTTCGTAGTCCTTCTGGGGGTGATACAAGTGTTAATGGGCTGATTGGGGGGTCTTTCATCTCCCCCTGGTGTCTCTGGCCAGAAAACCACAATTGCAACTTTGCTGCCACTTGGTCAGAGTCACCAATATTCACTAATGGAATCACAAAGAAGAGGCTAACAGGCTAACGGGCAAAGCTAGCTGCATGTTTGCGCCAATTAAACAGTATTTACAGCCAAGTTTGAATTTAAAAAAATGATTTCCATTGTGTAACTGGATGAACAATATCCCTCTCTCCCTTTGTCTTTTCTGTCAAGAGTAGTATTTACTCTCACAGACAATGCATAGTTAAAAACATGCCACGACAACTGCAGTGACACTTATGGCTTCTAGGGGCTTCTAGTTACTTAGTACTGCATTAAGCAGTATTTGATCTTGGATATAATAATATTTATCAAAATCATAGTGGGGCAGAGGATGTATGAGGGGCCTGACATTACCCCTGCTCTAGAAGCTGTGTACTCTCCCGATTCGCAAATGCCACAAAACTAAGCATGCTTTATTTCACCACACTGTTGCAAATTAATTAAATGCTTATAATCTCCTTCATTTGTTTATGAATGAAACATGTTGCAAACCGTTGACATCTTGATAAAGTGTAATTGTAGTAGACATGTTTCGGGCACTGGGCGCTTCAATTAGCTCTTGCCTTTTACAGCCAGAAAATCCATGGGTCCTTTGCATTAATTTGTTGTTTTCCTTTTTCATTCAATAATTTATTTTATTCCTTTCATGAACATCCATCTGTGCTTATTTCCTTTTGCTATTGTCAGCGATGCGCAAACTACCCACCAGGGGGTGCTGAGGAATCCAAAGCACCCTAGGTTCTACGGTGCTCCGGTTTGCTCTAACATCAAAAACATTAGGTTCTTCTTTTAATCCAGGACGCTACTGAAAAAAGACTTTCCTGGTTAAATGAAAGTCCGAAATGGAAGTGATAGTTGTAGCAATGAGTTAAAGTAGTGATGGTTCTAAATGATAGGCTAATGGTGCTTTTAAATACTTTTTTACACATTGGCTGGAGTGGCTTGAGCATCTCTATGAGGCTCTTTCACACTCCCACTACTGTAGTTGTGGAAGGCAACAGTCTCCCACAGCGATTGAGGAAGTGACTTTACAACGTTTTTTTTTTTCTTTTGTTTTTAGGTTATTTTTTCGTAGAGGAACAGAAAACTCGTGTGCTTAGGTGCCCCCCCCCCCCCCCCCCCCCACACACACACACACACACACACACACCTGTGTTGTAAATGACATCTCCAGAAAGAAGCCCGTCCTCAACAATAGTCGGCTGATGATACGGGCGGTTTCGGTCCGTTTAGGGAATGTCACTGTGGTCTTTATGAAACATTATCTTTATGGCATTTGAAAACACAGATGGACAGATGCGAGATGTTTTCTGGCAACTGCTTGATAACATTTAAAGGTGTCCGATAGCAGACGGCACATTAGTAAAGAGCGCAAATGTCATTGTTAATACAAGTAAAACTAATTTGCAGCGTTGGTTCTCTAATCAATGTTTTGTTGGAAGCAAGTTTATCTTTATTGAATATGTTTGATATGATTGCACAATGTAGGACTGTGCAATTTATCAAATCATGATTAAATCTTGTCCGTCTCAAAAATCAGTACGAAGAGAAAAACATGCAGGTCAGCGTCATACCCTTTGAAGTAACAGCAACGGCGTTTGGATTTTGGAGAATTAAAACTTCTTTATTTATTTCACAAGTGCAAGTGCGACCAGACAATCTGTAGTTACAAAGCAACGTTTGCAGCTGATGAGAATCACAAGATGCTTATACAGTAGCTAGTGCTTATTTTCATCTCCTGTTCCTGGTTGCAGGATTTGTTTACTGTCTTTTAATGAAACCCACACTTACAATATGATCTAAAAAGCAAAGTTAATCTCTCCTGACATGGCGAGTTGAGCCGGTAGAGAATTCCACAGCTTAACACTTTTGTAAGAAAAGGCAGACTGACCAAATGAAGTCCTGCTGTGTGGAATCTCACTATTCTAGTTCATGGAGCCTCTTCGCTTGTCTTTGGAGTGGGGCAGTAGTGTGAGGCCGTATGAATGATACTGTATATAAAACATGCAAAGGGGGCACCTGTTTTGGATTAAAATGTCACATTTTAGTATTGTTTTTGATATTTCCTTAATGAGTTTATCAAATATCTCCTTTTTTTTGTTTGGATCCAGCACCAACTGATTTTTAATGAGGCATCACCTCATGTCCCAACCAAACAGCAAAAAGATTTATAGACGCACTTAGGCAGTCATTTATCAAGACGGGTGCTAAATAGCAATTGCAATCTAGCACTATTTGTGGGCATGTCGTATATTAAACAGTCATTTATTATCCATTCAAATCCATTATGTGTTTTATTATATTAGGGACCCAAATCTGATATGTCAATGAAGAAATGCTGTGTAGGTAAGAAATGTGCAAATGACTCTGCAGCTGATCCACTTTTGCACATGCTATACTTGTTTGGCACATGAGCAAAAGTAATTACCCCTTGAGTCTGTATTGCGCTGCCACTAAGTTTAAGTTATGATAATGTCTCAATGATGAGTCAAATACTATCTTTCCAGGTGACTCCAAGCCCACCATCACCCCCATCACCTCCACCTTGGTCTTCCACTCTCACCTCTCCCTCGGGACGTACCTGTTGGTCGAACTGAACGCGCCCTTTGGCCTTCGTTGCCAGGGCGACAAGGTGATGCACTGGAAGAGAGAGGACCGTCCAAAAGTGCGCGGAGAGAGACTGGAGGACGGCATGTCCACGCTGCACATCCAGCGAGCTCAGATTCTTCACATGGGGCGCTACATCTGTTCTGAGGAGTTGTCCGGCCTCCAAACTTCCATCTACGTCTTTGTCAGAGGTAGGTCCTCCGGTTTCATCGTGATGAATGGCATTTTGATAATTTGCACGTGCCGAGGAATAGGCAAAGTAGAACCAGAGGGTTTTTTTTAACAGACATTCAGGGTTTAAAAGGGATGGAGATGTCTTTTTCACAAGTAGAGTGAAACCCATCTTTCAGTATATTGTTTTCAGACATTTGACTTAGAAAAACAGATCAGTTGAATTATTAACTTTTTAGGGCTTGATCTGTTTTTTTTAGCTGAATAGTTGTGGTTGAACACATTTTCTTCTGGCTCAGTTCCACTTTGCTCCCTGAAAGCTGTGAAAAGTGCCTGCAAACCTATTCCCCTGAAGAAATTGAATGTTGAGAATGTGCTAAGAATAAGTTAATAAGGTTCACAAGTTGACTCAGTGCAATAATTAAACACCTTATTTCTCTGTAACCAGGGACTACGGATGGAAACTTAGCTATAATCTGGTGCAGTACATCTCTGTCTTTATGAGTTCTTTGACTTTTTAATAACGATTCAATTAAATTAGAGTGAAAATCAGGTTATTTGTTTTTAAGTGGTGGTTAATAACACTCCACCGTCACCTCTATATTACATTTCTGCATGAGTATTTGCAGAAGCATGCTACATTGTCATCATGGGCAGGTACAACAGATACCATATGTGTTTACCGAGAGATTTGCATGCATTCTTTTTCTCAGTGGCTCAACATCCTCTTGGCGCGCTGCCAACACTGCAGGCCAATATCATGTGCTGATCATTCGTCCCTCTCTGAAACAACAACTGCTGATACTTATATTTACCGAGCACATGAAGTTGTGGGGGTGTGGGCTAACCTTTGGAGCACTGTTCTCCACTGTGGCAGAACAGTGCTCTGAAGGTGTGAGTCTGACTAGTCTTGTTTAAAAGGAGAAATAATGATGCGTAAAAAAAACAGAGCAGCGACTTGTGTTTGAAGACATCTGTGCACATTACTTTTATGATCAGCTTGGTATTTTAACGGGTCATAAAATTCTAAAAGTCTTGTTGACTGGATTTTGAGTAAGATTTTAACACAGATACAGCGACATTGATGTATAAGTTAATTAATTGCACTACTGTGAACCAAAAACACAGGCGAGCTTGACTGAGTGGACAGTGGAATATCTTGGCTCTGTTTGTTATGTGAAACTTCAGTAACAATTTGCAAAACAATATGGAACAAAACCAATTTCTCAAATTTCTGTCATGATAATTCTTGTCATTCTTACTGTGAAGGAAAGGAGTTCAAAGCTTTTTGAACCGTTGTGGAGCCAGGATACAGTTATAAAACTAATTGGAAGAACTATAAAGCAAAATGGGAACTTTTTATGCTTTGATATTTATCCATCCATCCATCCATCCATTTTCTTCCGCTTTATCCGGGGCCGGGTCGCGGGGGCAGCAGTCTCAGCAGAGATGCCCAAACTTCCCGATCCACACACACTTCCTCCAGCTGTTCTGGGGGGACCCCGAGGCGACACCAGGCCAGCTCGGAGACATAGTCCCACCACCGTGTCCTGGGTCTTCCACGAGGCCTTGTCCCACTAGGACATGCCTGGAACACCTCCCGCGGGAGGCGACCAGGAGGCATCCGAAACAGATGCCCGAGCCACCTCAGCTGGCTCCTTTCGACGTGGAGGAGCAGCGACTCTACTCCGAGCTCCTCCCGGGTAGCTGAGCTCCTCACCCGATCTCGGAGGGTGCGCCCAGCCACCCTGCGAAGGAAACTCATTTCGGCCGCTTGTATTCGCGATCTTGTCCTTTCGGTCATGACCCAAATCTCATGACCATAGGTGAGGGTGGGAACGTAGATCGATCGGTAAATCGAGAGCTTTGCCCTCCGACTCAGCTCCCTCTTCACCACGACAGACCGATACAGTGACCGCATCACTGCTGACGCTGCACCGATCCGTCTGTCGATCTCACGCTCCATCCGTCCCTCACTCGTGAACAAGACCCCGAGATACTTGAACTCCTCCACTTGAGGTAAGGACTCCCCACCGACCTGGAGAGGGGAAGCCACCTTTTTCCGGTGGAGGACCATGGCCTCGGATTTGGAGGTGCTGATCCTCATCCCGGCCGCTACACACTCGGCTGCAAACCGCCCCAGTGCGTGCTGAAGGTCCTGGTTTGTTGAAGCCAACAGAACAACATCATCTGCAAACAGCAGAGATGAGACTCTGAGGCTCCCAAACCGGACACCCTCCGGCCCCTGGCTGCGCCGAGAAATTCTGTCCATAAAAGTAATGAACAGAACCGGTGACAAAGGGCAGCCCTGGCGGAGACCAACACGCACCGGGAACAGGTCTGACTTACTGCCGGCAATGCGAACCAAGCTCCTGCTGCGGTCATACAGGGAACGGACAGCCCTTAGCAGAGGGCCCCGGACCCCATACTCCCGGAGCACCCCCCACAGGGCACCACGAGGGACGCGGTCGAACGCTTTCTCCAAGTCCACAAAACACATGTGGACTGGTTGGGCGAACTCCCACGAACCCTCGAGCACCCGACGGAGGGTATAGAGCTGGTCCAGTGTGCCACGACCAGGACGAAAACCGCATTGTTCCTCCTGAATCCGAGGTTCAACCATCGGCCGGATCCTCCTCTCCAGCACCCTGGAGTAGACCTTACCGGGGAGGCTAAGGAGGGTGATTCCTCTGTAATTGGAACACACCCTCCGATCCCCCTTCTTAAAGAGAGGGACCACCACCCCGGTCTGCCAATCCAGGGGCACTGTCCCCGACCGCCACGCGATGTTGCAGAGACGTGTCAGCCAAGACAGTCCTACAACATCCAGAGACTTAAGGTACTCAGGGCGAATCTCATCCACCCCCGGAGCCTTGCCACCGAGGAGCTTTCTCACCACCTCGGTGACTTCAGCCCCGGTGATGGGCGAGCCCACCTCCAAGTCCCCAGCCTCTGCTTCCTCATCGGAAGACGTGACGGCGGGGTTGAGGAGGTCCTCGAAGTACTCCTTCCACCGCCCGACGACATCCCCAGTCGAGGTCAGCAGCCCCCCACCCGCACTGTACACAGTGTTGGTGAAGCACTGCTTCCCCCTCCTGAGGCGCCGGATGGTTTGCCAGAATTTCTTCGAGGCCGACCGATAGTCTTCCTCCATGGCCTCCCCGAACTCCTCCCAGACACGAGTTTTTGCCTCTGCGACCGCACGAGCTGCAGCACGCTTGGCCTGCCGGTACCTCTCAGCTGCCCCAGGAGTCCCACAAGCCAACAAGGCCAGGTAGGACTCCTTCTTCAGCTTGACGGCATCCCTTACTTCCGGGCGCCACCACCGGGTTCGGGGATTGCCGCCGCGACAGGCACCAGAGACCTTACGGCCACAACTACGAGCAGCCGCATCAACAATGGAGGAGGAGAACAGAGTCCACTCGGACTCCATGTCCCCCGCCTCCCCCGGAATCTGGGTGAAGCTCTTCCGGAGGTGGGAGTTGAAGACCCCACTGACAGAGGGATCCGCCAGTCGTTCCCAGCAGACCCTCACAACACGCTTGGGCCTGCCAGGTCTGACCGGCTTCCTCCCCTGCCAGCGGATCCAGCTCACCACCAGGTGGTGATCGGTTGACAGCTCCGCCCCTCTCTTCACCCGAGTGTCCGAGACACGCGGCCGGAGGTCAGACGACACAACTACAAAGTCGATCATCGACCTCCTGCCTAGGGTGTCCTGGTGCCACGTGCACTTATGGACACCCTTGTGCTCGAACATGGTGTTCGTTATGGACAAACCGTGACTAGCACAGAAGTCCAATAACAGAACACCACTCGGGTTCAGATCGGGGAGGCCGTTCCTCCCAATCACTCCCTCCCAGGTCTCACTGTCGTTACCCACGTGGGCGTTGAAGTCCCCCAGTAGAACAATGGAGTCCCCAGTCGGAGCACTATCTAGTACCCCTCCCAGGGACTCCAAGAAGGCCGGGTACTCTGCACCGATGTTGGGCCCGTAGGCCGAGACAACGGTGAGAGACCTGTCCCCGACCCGAAGGCGTAGGGACGCGACCCTCTCGTCCACCGGGGTGAACTCCAACACGTGACGGCTGAGCTGGGGGGATATGAGCAAACCCACCCCAGCCCGCCGTCTCTCCCCGCGGGCAACTCCAGAAAAATGGAGAGTCCAGCCTCTCTCCAGGAGTTGGGATCCGGAACCCAAGCTGTGCGTGGAGGTGAGCCCGACTATATCTAGTCGGTATCTCTCAACCTCCCGCACAAGCTCAGGCTCCTTCCCCCCCAGCGAGGTGACGTTCCATGTCCCGAACGCCAGAAGCTGTGCATGTGGACCAGGTCGTCGAGGCACCCGGCCTCGACCGCCACCCAGTCCTCTTAGCACCCGACCCCTACGGATCCCTCTGCGGGTGGTGGGTCCACAGGAGGGCGGGCCCACGTCGTCCCTTCGGGCTGTGCCCGGCCGGGCCCCGTGGGCAGAGGCCCGGCCACCAGACGCTCGCGTTCGGGCCCCAACCCCAGGTCTGGCTCCAGGGTGGGGCCCCGGCTGCGCCATGCCGGGCTTTGATATTTATGTTCGCTTGAAATCAGCTTGACAATGCTCAGAAATCAATCAGCGTTGCCGGCTTTTCATTAATTATTATCAATTTGATTTATTTGGTTTGGACAGTGCATGTTAATGAACATACATGGGACTCATGCATGTAAACACGCCACGCCGGAGGTATTGGCTAATTTGCTTCCGTTGTCCTCCACTCACTCTCAAACACACTCTCATTCATCCTGGCCTATTGTACATGTTTTTAGTGGGAGGGGAACCCGGAGAATCTGGAGGAAACCTATGCAGACACAGGGAGAACATGCAAACACCACACAGAAAGGCCCCGTCCAGGTCAGAATTGAACCCAGGACCTTCTGGCTGTGAAGCACAAGCCGTGTCTTATGTTCAAGTCTGAGCACTAAAACTTCAATTTCTCATGGTTAAAAATAATTTCCTTTTTGTGCAGCACTAATATAAAGTGCATACAATGAAAGGTTTCACTTTTTTGAAGTTGGTCAGCGTATTACTGGATCTGTTAGTTAAACCCACTAGCTAATCACTCATTAGCATTTGGGCTAAATTGAATGTAGCCATTTATTGTCGCATTGTAAGGTGCTTTTGTCCAGTAAACTTTGCTTTGTGGTTGTTGCAATCCTTCTTGCCTCATTTGACAATTCAATCAATCAGTCAATTGTTTTGTTTAGCCCAACAACAGGAGCTGCGTCATTGTACTGCACAAGCATTAAGACAATGAAACAAAACACGTCAATATAGAGTTCAGGCAAATGTAGAGTCCAGGCTAACATAATGTCCAACAGAGTCAATGTCCAAAGCAGTTAGCAGCACATACTGACAGGCCTCAGGGGCGGCCCCAGTCCTTAAACTCTTGTACGCAGCAAGGAAAAACTCAAAAACCCAGTGGGAGAAAAAAGAAACCTCAGGGAGAACCACACAGGGAGAGATCTACTCCCATGGACGGACAGGCAGAGTCCCTCTGCAGATGGGGCCAAGACCACGGAAGTCCTTGTTGGAGCTTCAGTTGTAGTTGTCCAGGCTCTGCAGGCAGAGCCCTCTTCTCCACGGAGAGGGTTAAGAGTGAGAAAATCATAGTAGATGAGCAGCTAATGCCTTTTCCCTTTTGAGTTTGGCATTTGTTTACATTAGCAACAATGTGCAGTACGGTGGTGGGTGTCATGTGACTGGTATAAACTTTATTCATCGGTCACAAGGCCAACCCAGCCGGCCTTAGCCTGTCCATCTACCACTACTTCTTACTTTAGTGTTTATTTCACACGCTCCATTGAAACATAAGGTTAACTTGGACAAAATCTAATTTAGTTTGACATTGTTGCAATGATGGACATGCTAACGTCCTGGGCCTCCAGAGCCAAGTTGAGGTGCAGCACAGTATTCGTCTTCAAGATTAAAGACATCCAATGGCAACAAGTTAAACTCGAAAGTTGCCTCCAATTCTGATACAACATTTGTTTTGTTTCTTTGTTTTGACAGATCCTAACAATCCTTTCAGAAGGTCTCTTGTGAATAGTATTTTGACTCGAGAAGGGGATAAAGCCTCTATTCCATGTCTGGCCACTGACCCGACTTTGGATAAACTGCATCTAGAGACTTGCTCCGGTAAAGGCCTGGTCACTGGTCTGAAGTACAGTGCGGATCTGGAGCACGGCATCACTATCTACAGCACACAGAAGCACTACGAGGGCTGCTACGTCTGCAAAGGAACACTCAGAGACAAAGTGGTCCAGTCCATTAACTATGCCCTCACTGTCAAACCAGGTAGGTTGGCTTCAAGGCTCAGTGTCACCATCAAGTAATCCGACAACACAAACAAAATACTGTGAGTGCTCGAAGCCTTTTATAGTTCTGCTCACTAATAATTTTGAAAAATGTTGCCTTTTAGTTCTCAAAATTGAGTTACGGTCTCTTCATTTTGGCTTATTTTAACTAATAAGAATGTGAAGGAAGTAGAAAGTAGTTGTAGTTTTACAGGTTTGACTACTGACTTAATGGTTTTCAGATGAGAAATGCCCGATCCTGTACATTTTCCTCAATTAATTATATAGCATAGGTGTTACTGGGTTGTTTGAGTCTAGGGCGTTTTACCGCTCTCCTCCTCAGAGGTTTGCTCTCACTCATAAGTAAAACAAATCAGACTGGGTAACACAAACTGGAAGCCTATTCTAACTGTGGTCAGGACTATACCATCGCCCACCTAAATCTTGTTCACGCTTTCTTTCTTAAGTTCAGTGACAATATGTTTTTCTTGAATTGAATTGACACTTTTTTCTTTATTGTGCTTTGATGCTCCAGTTCCCAGAGCTCCTCCCGCCATCGAGATGCTGGGTCCGAAGCGAGTCATTCTGATTCGTGGAGAGAACTTGTCCCTCAGCTGCAACACGTCCAATGTGAACAGTGACATTCAGCTGAAGTGGTTGACTCCGCCTGGCTCGGTTAGTGCCCCCTCTGTACTTGCCCTTTGTAGTGTCAAGTTCAGGGACAAAACACAGTATCTTTGAGGTCAGACAGCTTACAGGGCCTATTTATTTCACAAGACCAAAGAAGTTCATGCCAGACTGTAGCTTAACATTAGCTAACCAGCCAAAACCTCATAGATCTTTGTTTTCATTAGCTGCTCATTATACCGTATTTTTCAGACTATAAGTCACACCAGCCAAAAAATGCATAATGAAGAAGAAATAAGGAGGCGTAACTGCACTGTTTACAAGCCTCTCCCGGCATCACGTTTTTCAAGCTCTCATTTGCAAACTAATTTGCTCACAAGGGTCTCGCTCACTCCAAACGTTATTTCTGCTGCTCAATTACCGTTTTTTAAATCTTCAGTGGTGCAGGAGTAGCATTCACTGGTACACAAGCCTGGAACGCCCTGTAGCTGCTGTCAGTGTGAATATAACAAACATGTGAAATTATGTATTTCGATATATAAGTCGCATCGGAGTATAAGTCGCACCACCAGCCAAACTATGAAAAAAAGTGCGACTTTAAGTCCGGAAAATACGGTACTCTTTGTAGCCACGTTTGTGAGTTGAATCTTATACATGCATTTGTTTGTAAGTCATAGACAAAAGTTCTTAAGCCGTCATCTCTATTGGGTTGTTGTAGTGCTGAGTGAGGGCAGTCTTACCTCAAGAAGCTTCTAGTAGTGGAAAGTGCATTCTACTCAAGTCAAATGTTTATTCACATGCAATGCATTTCACTGTTACATTGACTGTTACTTGCCTTTGAACTTTATACCAAATGACATTAGCCTTGAATTGTTTCGAGTCCAATGCCACGTCAATAAAGCAGATTAAGAGCCCAACCATCCAACTAGAAACAAAAAAATGTGTACTTTTAACTGCACCTCTCCTTTTCCCCTCCAATGAAACCACTCTTTTACTGCACCATCCACATCCCTACTCTGGCAGTTTGAGTGCACATGGAGTAAATAAGATAAGAATGAACTTTATTTACCATGTGAGATATCCTCTTGTGATGCCAGCTGAGATTGCAAGCAAGATGTGTTTGATCAAAATCCTAATAACAAATTCTGAATATCTATCTATTGCCTCCATTCGTGCGTGTGCGTGTCTCTGTTGGTAAGTGTGCTTGGCGCGCAGAGACGTGCAGACGCGGTTAATCTTTAGAGATCTCTGGGCGTTGACAGGGTGCCGTCTGGTATCCACAGCAACCGGCAGAGGTGGACACGGCGTCCCGAATCGTGATGGAGCCGATCAGACACGAGCGAAACGTCACCCTGAGCATCGCCGACGTAAAGCCTGAGGACGCGGGACGTTACCGGTGCGAGGCGCAGAACGAGAAGGGGTTCAGCTCCCAGTCGCTCTGGCTGGATGTCTACGGTGAGTGAGAATTGATAAGTGACATACTGACATCAAGCAAAGATTTGTCTGATATTACCTTTTTCTGTCTCTGTTTTGTTTATGTCTTTCTTTATTGAATCCATCCACCCATCATCCACCCACTGTAAAAAGCATAATGACATAGTTCTGTTTTATTGTTTCCAGAGAAGGGCTTCATGACCCTCGTGCCGAAGAAGAACTGGACCTTCCACGTGCGCTCAGGGGAGAGTCTGACTCTCAAGGTGGAGATGGAGGCCTATCCCAAACCGCGCAGCTTCTCCTGGGCCCTCAGGGAACATGGCCTCCGCAACACCACAGACCACGTCATCACCACGTACTCCCACCAGTACAGGTACAGCCGATTTGTCATTGTCTAGGTAATGACTGATTATTTAATTTGAGCGTGTGCAAACTTAATACTCAAAAGAAAAGATGCCTCTCCAGATCAGATCAATATAGTTTCTATCTGCTGTTACTGTAATGATAAACCAGCAATTACTACGTTTAACATGTAATAATAGACACAACCTTGGGCTAGTTACTTCTACACGCACTGCCCTTGACAGGTTGCCCTGGGACAGCCTTGAAGGATACTTACCCAATCTTAATTTGCAGTGGAAATCAGATAACTCAAGGATTAAACTCCACTCTATACCCTTGGTCAAAAACAGTTTGGACACCCATCCATGTGACAATTTGAATGAAAATGGAAACATTACTAAGTCTAAAATCTCAGCCTTCTCTTCCCTGTAATCCAGATTACAAAAATGAACAGGTATCAGCAAAACGCACAGTTGCAACACTCAATTCAATCTCCAAACAGGAGCGGCAAAAAGTTCATTATAGCCTTTCAGTGAAATGTAACACCCAGGTTTGGCGGCGGGTTAGTGGAGTGTGCAGCTACGTGAGAAATTCGGCTGAAATTTGAAGAAGGCCTCGGGGTTTCCACTGAAATGGAAACTGTTAGAATTGGAAGTGCCCTTTTGCAGCAAACCCGCAGCCGCTTCACAGATAGAAATGTGAGCCAATATTTAACCTATTACATTTGGTTCTTGCCTCGGGGCATCATCATGAAGAAACAAGCCATAATCTTTTAGTTCTAATAATACATGACGACTGCAATCAAGCGTGACACGGGCTTTTGAAGCGCTCATGTTACAAATCAATAGACTTGTGGTAAAAACTTGGGAAAATTGATTTTACATCACACAATTATCCATGGATGAAGCAATGTAAAAGCAATGCAATTAACCCCTTTGTCTATTCCAGATTTGTGTCCGAGTTGCGACTGGTGCGGTTGAAGATTGCGGAGAGCGGAGTCTACACTTTCAGAGCGACTAACGGGCATACGTCAGTGAACGAGTCGTTCACCATCTTTGTCATCAGTAAGTCCAAATGTCATCCTTTAAATTATCTTTATTTCAAATCAATATTAGCAGTTTGACGACATTTAGTTTTGAATTGAGATCAAGCCCAACCTATGAACATTCAATTTGGTCATGTTTGATGTATAACAGTATTATTTTTCGATGTGGTGCTTGTGTTAGTCCTCTATGGAGGGGTTCAGTCCCCCATCGCTTCCCCTTATCACTAACATAAGGATTTCATCAATTGCATTTTGTTTCAGGTAAACCTGAGATTGTGTCCCACGCGGGCCCCGTGGATGGCCAGGTGCGCTGTGTGGCTGAAGGATCTCCACCTCCAGAGATCACCTGGTATTACTGTGAGCAGTCGTACGTGAGGTGAGTCAGTGCATGGCAACGGATTGAACACAGACTTAGAGCATTTTTTTTTTCATATTTAACCTATACGTTGATGCAAAGGCTAGAACCAGACGTAACTAGTAAATAGAAAAAAAATATTGCGTTTCTTTCATTCTATCCTTACATTGTACCACACTCACTGTCTCCTTTATAAGTCTGTCACACCTCTGTCGGTCTGCCCCAGGGCAACTGTGGCCTAGACGTGACCTACTGCCATGACTAGTGTGTTTCTTCTTATTGTGTTCGCATAACGTTAATGAGACTAGTGCAATAACGTATTTATTAAATAGACAAACTTAATGCATTTACAGTGTTCGTGCCCCCTTAACCACTGCACTCAATGACTACTGTTTGAACACTTTTTTACAGTGTGGAGCTTTATTATCAAACACAAGTCAAATGTACTGATGCAGTCCTTACTTGTGTAGACATAAATGTATAGCTTTAGTATTTACTTATAGATTAACTTCCAAATATTCTGTTAGAACACAAAGCAGACACCTCCATTCTCAACTCGTTACACCAATATTTGCGTATGTTGACTTATCAACTCATGGGATTTCATCCTTCTCACTCTGTTTGCCTTTTGGGGCTGGTGTTTGCATATTCTTGATAAGTTGTTATATATTAGACAGGTAGTTACCGCTTCGGTTTTGCATGATCCGTAGTTAGAGCTGAGGTATCAAAAGAAGAAGTTATAAAACCAAATATGGCGAACAATGAGGGGCTTAATGTCCAAACTGAAAGATAGATTACTTGTCGGGTTGTGCTTTTTTCCACACCTGACTTGAAGTCTTTAAGTTTTGCACAGTAATGTGATACAGTTTCACACTGTAAACTGCATACATGGGCGGGACATCCTAGTAATGTATCATAAGTGATTATCCCAACGGTAAGATGACAATTAATCTCATTAGGTCTGCCGAATGAAACAGGACGTAGCGTGACCTAGCTTCACCTATGGCCAGAGAGCAACCACATGACGTCCAATTACTTTGGGATAAACATAGGATTTCTTTGTATTTTTATAATTCCCAAACTTTTCACGCTAAGTAGGTTTAAATCACAACATAACTTGATAAACCTAGGTTTTAACTTGGGGATAAAATATTTGTTTGTTTTAGTATATATAGTATCCTTAAACTACAATTTAGGACCTATCTCCCAAGACATGAAATAGCATTTAAAACTAAGAAATGGTTTTGTTCAAATTTACAAAAAGGAAACCATGTCTAGATCAGGACTATACCAGGTTGAATTTAGGATGAAAATTCAGTCTCTAAATTGGTTTCAAAATATAAAGTAAACATACTGGCTTTGCTACAGTACATCAGCCCCATGTACCACTTGTTTCACTGTCACCACATATTGAAACACTTCACAATAGCATGTGAAAACTGAAAACGGACTTAAACCTTGGCAGTCATCAGAGGAAGTGATTTATCTGCAGTGTTATTGTCCTCGCAGGTGCTCACAGCAGGTGAACGCTACGCAGGAGGAGCACAACGTGATGACAGTGACCCTGTTCAGCCCGCTGTTCGGGAAGACAGAGGTGGAGAGCCGCGTGAACATCAGCCGCGGCCGCTTCAGTACGCTGGAGTGTGTGGCCACCGTGGAGGGAGAGCAGGCCTACATGCTCTTCTCTATCAGTGGTGAGAAATTACTACAGATATTTATGTTGAAGCATATTGTGACCCTAGCAGTGTCTAGCTTATACTACTAATGTTCATATATTACTATACTTATATATAAAAAGACTTAGTTCTCGCCAGATAGCATTGCTCTGTGGTTTGATGGTTGAGCTGAAGCACATAATATGCAGGTTCATCAGCTGTCGTGTGTCTCTCCTCACTCTCTTGCAAATTTCCTGCTGTGCTGCTCTGTCAGTGAAGCCTTGGGGGTAAGGATTACTGTATCTTATGAACCTGGCTATTATTAAGAATAACAATAATAATATACAGATATTCCTTCGCTATTGTTTACACCCACTGCAGTGCAGTAGAATAACTGCTGCGTCTTAAAGTTGGAACAACTTTCTGGGGTCCAAACTGGATGATTCTATTCTGTTTTGATTATTTTAGCAGATCTTTGACGATTTTTTTTTGTCACTGATGATTTCACTGGTAAAATCGCGGTCACGGAGGGAAATAGCTTGGGAACCACTGGGATCAGTTCTTTTAGAATGAAACCTGCATGGTCCCAAGAAAACAAACCAATATTATTATTTTTTTCCCTTCCAAAACTAAGATTTTGTATTAGGTGATTTATAGTGTAATCTTTATGGGACTGGGCAACTGTCTAGTTTTTAGATGTTGGCTAAAAAGTCCATGTCACCTGCCAGTGATTCCATGCACAAGTCAACTTAGAAAATCAGATCTTGGCTGTCCTTCTGTATTCACACAACTTTGTAAACCCCAAATGGGATTTTCTCCTTGGCTCACAATATTTACTAAAAGCATGTTTTGCCAGGGTTTAGCCCGTATACGCTCTGGCACAATCTGTAAGGTAAACATGTGTAAGGAGATGGCCAGTGTTGATTGGTTACAATAAGATGCCACTGATAGGAATTGTCTCACGTCATTGTTTATAGTCTGTCGCCAAATCCGCTCTGTTCTAACGGCTTCTCCATCTGCTAAACACCGTGTCCAGAGAGGAACAAGCGCGGGGACTCTGAGTTCAGTGAAGTCGTCCCGGGCCGATCAGGCGAAGGGTTATGTAGGACACTGCGCAGGGGTTAGTGGGTCAAGAGAAATGTAAGTGAGTATTAAGAGGCGGGATTTGGAGCTTCCAGAGTGTTGAACAGTGAGCGCCGCCGGAGTCCTGTTCTTGGTGGGAGTCCCGGGACAAAGGGGGTGGAGGTCTTGAGGTGTGAGTGATGAGCACAATACACAGCTCTAGTATCCACTGACAGCTTTACCGCGGATTAGTTCCTGCAGACTCGGCATTCTCAGATTCGAAGTGCAGAGAAAGCTCCTTATCTATAAAGAGCTTATTACATCCCACTGTACAGAGGAGCAAAACAATAAAGGATCAGGCCTTATAGGTACATGACAATGGACACATATGATGGCTCGTCCCCTTTTATGCAAAAAACAATTACATAAAATTGGAATATAGTGTGGATAACGTAGTGATTTGACAAATGGAAAGCGGCATGCTATAATCAGTGAGACTCAGTGTACACATGTTTAATTGGATTAGTGCAGTGTGAACTGACCAAAGTGAGTTTCCGGCAGATTTAGCCTAATAGCCCATTGCAATGTCAACGACAAACCCTAAGCCAATCATATAAACAAACAAACAACGCCTTAGTAATTGCATTCGCCACGTGGAATTGCGGTAAAGTAAACTAAGTCAACAGTTAAGGTAAAATCACATAGATCACAATCAAATACCTAAATAGGATTTTGAAACAAGTATAGCATTGCAGTTTACTAATCAAATAGGCCATATGCTGTGGAGGTTTTGCTGATTTGGGATGAAAAAATAAGATGTTTTACTTAATCGGGCTGCACAATATGTTGCAAATGTTACAGATTCTCACAGTAGTAGGTTCTACATTGTGAGAAAAAACAATTCATCGTAAAATCTCTGAAACCTTTCAATCTTTTCATTTTTTTTTTTATATGTGCCTAAATTTAAAGCCATGATTTTAGCCATGATTTTTTCCGTATTTGTTTAAGTGTTTAGCATGTTTTTGGTCTGCGTTTAGAATTTTAAGTCTTGATTTTACACAGTTTTCTGGGGGAAAAATAGCCTAAGATTTTTTTTTAAATGGAATGAAATGTGTTTAAATGGTACATTATTGCAAAAATATAATTATTGTTGTATTTAAAGTAACATTTTACCCCTATAGTTTAGTTTAGTTTAGTTTTAGTTTATTTATTTATTTGAACAGGGACAGTGTACAATATACATTAACCTCAAAGGGAGAGATGCATTGTACCAGGTTATAGCACTTGTGCTAATTTCCACCTGTAGTCCCTGGGCAGACTGATGTCAACAAAGTCATAAAAATACTAATACAGAGTAAACTACAATAATTTATTTTATTACAGATATTTACATTGTTGAGAAATGGCAAAAATAATGAACAAATGTCTGTTTGTGCTGTGAGCGACGGGCTTGTGACTTTTACTGGGAGTGAGTTGTCTCCAGCTCGTTTCCATGGAGATATTGACTAAAGGCAGCCAGATATGAGATTTAGTTGGTGAGGTCCTCATCCAGATCCATTCTTTGATTACCCACTGCAAATATAATGCTTATTTGTCGTTATACACTAGATATACAGTAGTTTGTCTTTAAGGCGGTTGAACATTGCAAATTATTTTGTGCTCTATTATTGCACATTGGTTATTTGGTTGGTTGGTTGGTTGGTTGGTTGGTTGGTTGGTTGGTTGGTTGGTTGGTTGGTTGGTTGGTTGTTTGGTTGGTTGGCGACCTGGCTGGCTGGCTGGTTGGTTGGTTGGTTGGTTGGTTGGTTGGTTGGCGAGCTGGCTGGCTGGCTGGTTGGTTGGTTGGTTGGTTGGTTGGTTGGTTGGTTGGTTGGTTGGTTGGTTGGTTGGTTGGTTGGTTGGTTGATTGGTAGGTTATTTGGTTGTTTATTGATTGATTGATTAATTTGGGTGTTTGGGTGGTTGGTTAGTAATTTGGTTGGTTGGTCGGTTATTTGGTTGGTTGGTTATGCTCATGACTTCTGTTCACTAAAGCTCACTAAAAAACGCTTTTACACATCTATCATAAATGTACTTGCTTCATATGCCGCTGGCACATTAATGTGTGTACTTTTTCTGCTTTCAGAGAGGGCGGTCCCACACGGACTGTTCACCCCGGTGCTCATTTGCACAGTGTCAGTCGCCGCTGTTCTGAGTCTGGTCCTGATCATACTCTTCTACAAGTACCTACAGGTAAAAGCATGTCACACACCTATAGCTTCAAACTATATACCTGTAGAGTACAGTCGAGCTAATGCTTCCTCTTTGGCAGAAACCCAAATATCAGATCCAGTGGAAAGTTATTGAGGGCATCCATGGAAACAACTATGTGTATATTGACCCCACCCAGCTACCGTATGATCACCAGTGGGAGTTCCCTCGGAATAACCTGCGATTCGGTAGGTGCCCTGATCCCTTCATTTATCACCACTAGGTGCAGTGTGTGATGCACCTTTCCACAGTACCACTTATTAACCTTTAAAGGGGTGTATTATGCAAAATTGACCGAGGGTTGTTTACCATGCTACAAGGCTGTTCTCTCACCAAAAACAAAAATAAACTAAACTAAAACTAAATACCAGCAAAAAGCATATTACCCCTTCATTAATCCACAAGGTTATTTAGGATATGTCCCCATTTACAAACAAAAAGGTTTTAAGCAATATTACAGTAAATACTTGATGTGGGTATTATATGGCAAATTTGAGTTTTAAGTGAGCCATTCGCGCATGTTTGAGTAATCATTGAATCTTCTGTGGTGCTGTGGTGTCACTTTAGTTTCACTTTTCTCAAACTTTGCGCCTCTAGTTTTCCCCAAGCTCCTCTCATAACCAGGAAGCTCCCACTCTCCGCCTACTTCCCGCCAAAGCTCCCGATACACCCCATTGAGCAGCAACAGGCCATTACATCCACAGGTGGAAAAGGACTGGAACTGGAAAAGGAAACTGGAGGAAGCTTTGAATGTGCTGTTTCGGATCATCATTGCATTTTCTAACCAACAACTCTACTACGATGACCCTCCCTTAGGCTGCCTCATTCTGATCGATTGAACTCAGTATGTTTATATTTGCCCAGCATTAAGCTTCGCTCCTGTCCCTGGTCAGTGCCTTAAACCGGTTCCACTGTTGGTCTCTCCCTCACTGTCAACACACGGTCTGTTGACACTTAGTGCTGTTGTTTTAGCGAGCCTCCTCTAACAGGATCCAGCGCGTCCAGGTGCTACATAAACCGCCCCGGGGCACTAACTGATGATGTCCCAGGAACATGGCGCTCAGCCAACTCCTAAAGTAACAGCTTTGTTTTTACAGGGAAGACTCTGGGGTCCGGAGCCTTTGGGAAAGTGGTGGAGGCTACAGCGTACGGTCTGTCCAAAGCAGACTCGGTCATGACAGTGGCAGTGAAGATGTTGAAATGTAAGAAACACACGTGCAAAATGCTAAAAATATCACCAAATGTTTTCCAAACATATACCGTTAGTGTAATTTGCATACAAAATGTTACAACTGGCAGATCAAGTTCTTTTTTATTGGATTTATACAATAGATCATAACGATGTGTGAGAGTTGCGGTTTTCTCAGCCAGTAAGTGCCTATAAAAGTCAAACACAATACTAATCCAAATCATGAGTTTTCTTCAGATTATGAACGGTAATCTCATACAGAAAACTACTGACCAATCAGATAAGTAAACATGGAAAAAATGAAAATCTGCTATTATACTTTTAAGACTTATTTATATATTTATACATATATGAACAATGTTCAGATGCAAGACAGTATGACTTAAGTAAGTCACAGCACCTGGACGAGAAAGTCACTAAACACACAGTTATGTGCAGACAGTTAGAAAAAGTACAATCAGAGAAAAACAGGTCAAAGTGTTCTGTGCTGTACCTTTGCTGTTTCTAAACCTGTCTGATGTATTTCCTGGGATCTGCTGTAGCCAATCCCCCGCAGATGCAGAGAAACAGAATATATACACATTTCTGTAACAATGTCTGTAAAGGAAAAAAAAAACAAAAAACTACAATGAATAAAAAAATAATGCTTTAAACTAACTTTTTAATCAACACTCAATATGAACCACGCACTTCTATGAATGCTAGTTTTTAAACCACGGTTCGCTCGCTGGCTGCTTCTGGTGGATTGCAAACTTTATCACTGCATATCAAGGGCTAGTCCTTTCCTGTTTAAGTTTGAGAACAGACCTGTGTTGTCCCTTTAGACTAAACTATAAAATCTGAAAAGGATGTGTGCTGAAGGATGTGTCAAATACAGAAGACACATATTCATACAGTGATGGCAAAGTACACCTTACTTCATAATGATACTTTGCATGATCAAACACTGCATTATGTTGTTTGAACCATTATTACAAAATCTCATATGTAAAACTCATTCACTTTTGCAGCGAGCGCTCATTCCACAGAGAAAGAAGCCCTGATGTCTGAGCTGAAAGTGCTGAGTTATTTGGGGAACCACATGAACATCGTGAACCTGCTCGGAGCGTGCACAGTCGGAGGTGGGGCACTTCTGTTTGATTATGATGGTGGAAACTTGGCTCGAGGATACTGTTCCAACGGCCTCTCCTTGTGTTGTGTTTGTTTATGAAGAGCTCATTACATTTGAGTGTCACTTGTTTCAGTTGTGTTTCTTGAGTCTTCGTCCCCTAAGGCTTGCTTCCTCTCTTCAACAGGGCCCACCTTAGTGATTACGGAGTACTGCTGCTTTGGAGACCTGCTCAACTTCCTGCGCAGGAAACGAGAGTCCTTCATCTGCTACAAGAGTGAAGAAGACTGTTACTATCGCAATGTGGTCATGCAGAGACAGGCCAAAGGGTAAAGGGCTTTTGGTGCTTAGAAGTTTTCCATGTGTTGATCCCCGAACTCTTCTTGACCAACAGTATTTCTTTAAGAAGATGACCGAGTTGCAAAATGCTGTAACACAATGACTCCTTGAGAAAGGCTTGTGTTAGTAGCACACAGTGTTTTTCTTAAAGATTTAGAACTGACTAGCACATCAAAATAAGGCTTTAGAAAATGTAAATAGAAAATCTTTCCAGGAAACAGGAAGAGTGCGTTGGATTCTTCTTTTTTCCCCATGCTTTAGCCCGCCACTTGCGATCATCAAATAAATGTAAACAGTAACCTTCTCTCTCTCCTAACTTAGACTTGTTTTAGATATTCATTTGTCCCAATTTAGCCCAGAGCTGAGCCCAAGTTGAGTCCAATTTGATCTTATACTTATTATATCTTATACTATTAATTTTTGAATCTGTCGATATTTAGACTTGATCTAACAATGTACATAGAAAAAAAGAGAATCCCACAGTTCGGATTACAAAACAGTATGCTCTGAAATGCATACTTCTTTTTTTAATCCAAGGCATAGTAGATGAGACAAAAGTGATAGTAGTAGTAGTGTTTACTTCCCAGAACGTGCGTAGGATGAGGTATTTGGACAGCAGCGTGTGAGGGGTGCTGTGCTTAGCTGAGACAGACTGCTCTCTTTCCTCCTCACAGTGACAGCTTGAACGGCTACGTGGCCATGAGGCCTTCTGTCGCTGGCACACACCCGCTAACGTCCGAGAAGAGGCACTCCATTCGGAAAGGCAAGACTTTCATTGAATAATTACGTGATAGTTTGAGGTGTATAATGGGGAGATGTAATAAAGAGTGGTGTGTTTGGCAGGTGGGTCCTACATCGAGGAAGATGAAGAAAGTGAACTGTTTGAGGAAGACGGTTTCTCGTTGGATACAGAGGACCTCCTGAGCTTCTCCTATCAGGTCGCTAAAGGCATGGAGTTCCTGGCCTCAAAAAATGTAAGCATTTGAGTTGTGGTTCGGGTTAGTTAAGGGGGATTGGATTGACACATTAACAGTCCTAAATTAACTTTTGGTGTAGAGCAGTGGATCTCAACTGATGTGGCTTTGGGACAAGGGCTGGGCATCGATATGGATTTTACAAATCGATTGGATTTGATTTACTTCACAAGGGCCCGATTCGGTTCACAATTCAATTTGAATATTGATTTTTGATTCAGTTTAAGGATATTACACAATACTGATTTTACTTGGAAATGGAAGACATTCTCAGAAGAACCAATGCTGCAAATAGAAGAATCTAATTCTAATTGGGTGCATTAGTAAAAATAGGAATACTAAGAATTGAACCCAATGCAGTTACATTAATCTAGTACTTTTTATTTAAAGAGACTAGATACAAGTTGGTCATTTTATACTCACTACTGCCACCTCGGGTCTTACGTGTAACTGCAGGTTCTATATTAAGCTCGTGCATGACGGTAATTCGGTCCCGAATTAACACCATTTTAAGTGACAGTGCAGGATTTTAGAGGCAGTTGCAGTGAAAAGGTCTGAGCTCATTCTGCACAGTAGGACATGGCTGGAACATGTAGGGGGATGAAAATACTTGGTTTTAACATTTTTAAACTCCATATATAGTCCCTTTAACATGACCTGATTAAAACAAAAAAGCAAGAAGTCACATGGCAATATTATGGGAAAAAGATGTATTAAAAGGATCAATTTAAAGTTTTTTTAATCGATATTGGGCTATTCAAAGGGAAATTGATTAAAATTGATTAAAATTGATTAATACATGAATTAAACCCAGCCCTATTTGGGACCCACCTTCAAAACAACTTGAGTGAAGTAGTAATAGTATATAATATCAAAACACAACATTGATCAAAAGCCTGAATGTCAAAGACAAGCAACTATGCAGAACTGAAGACAGTGTAAAACATTGCATATTTTCTAGCTAGGGTTTGGAGAAATTAGCAAATTCACTTTGTTTCAGGTTTCTTTCTTGATAACTAACACTTGTACCGTGTAACATCTGACATGATCTCCCGTCAGTCGTACATCATACTGAACCATTCGTTTCTACAGCTCAGCCTAAATGACCAAACACTGTATTTTACTGCCCTGTGTTTGTCATCACACAGAGCGGATTGTGTTTCCACTGCTAGTAAAAGAATCTAAAATGCATGTCGGAGCATGCTGCTGAAAAATTAATCACTCGTTGAGGCTAAGATAGTGTGCACACAAAGATCACGTTTCAGTGTCAGCGTCTGCGTGTTACGGATCTCCGAGAAGCGCGGCTGCAGCACTCGCCATCAGAAAGTGTTTCATTCACAAGAGAGATACTATTGATATTATTGACTAAAATTACATACGCAAAGGTTTGATTAATCGTCCACTTTGTCTTGCAGTGCATCCACAGAGACCTGGCCGCCCGAAACATCCTGCTCACTCAGGGAAGAGTAGCAAAGATCTGTGATTTTGGTTTGGCCCGGGACATCACGACAGATTCCAACTATGTGGTCAAAGGCAACGTGAGTGGCTAGTTATTAGAATTACATGAATGAACATTTGATTTCCAGAACCACAAGACCCCACTCTATAATCTATAAGCTATTATCTCTAATTTAGTCTTCCTGCAATTACTGCAAACTTTACAGACAAATACTGACCAATAATGTTCAATTATCAATGCCTGCCAATTTTTGGTCAGAATAAGACGTCAAACTATGAAAATGCAATAGAAATGGGACTAATATCATGTAAAGATCGTGACACGCAGTGCATTCTTTGGTGACTTTGACCTTGTCTGGTGCATTGTGCAGACCACTATTCAATTTGTGTTGAAAGCTCCTGAAATTTGCCCTCTCAATCAAACACAGCGTCTGGCAAGTCTCAGTGTCAACTGACAAGCTCCAGAACAATCCACAACAATGGGCTTTGTGCATTCTTGTTTCATTTTTACAAACCATTAAAGGATTCCATAGTTTTAGGCCAAGGCTGTATTTTCAGCATTCACAATATTTAGTCTTTGGACTCTTTTGCATTAGCTATATTTTATTATGTAACAGTCTGATACTACAAATAATACAATAAATACAATAAATAGATTAATTTTCATTTGACCTGTGCATAACTAGAGTACACCCTCTGCTGGCGTTTTGCGGTACTACATTGGACACCTGATTACACCTGAGAATGCTGTTTCGACCATAGACGGTTAAAAAGAATAGACGTCTCCTGCTCACTTCTCCCCGTTTGCCACAATGACAACGCTCGAGGGGGAAATCATGGTAGATTTACAGACTCCCCCTCCCCAGCTCTGACGAAGCATGTTCCTAAAAAGGGCATAAGGGCGGGATCTTCACTGTAGACACTGCCCTTGCGTGACGTGTAGTTCGTGCTGCTCCAGTGCTAACAGTCCGGCCTCATGAGTACGAGATTTTGAAAAATGTTCTTACGAAAACCAGCCTGGTCTCCTTAATTGTAACTAACCCAGCGTTATCACATGAGGAACATCTAGCTCTAGATAGATTTTTAAAAAATGGTAAAGTTGTTTTTAATGTGTCTAAAGTACAATGCTTTCCAATGGGAGACTAGTGGCGATATTTAGGTACTACAGCAGTGGCGGAACAATGGTGGCCCCGAGTGTCGTCAAAAAGCAGAGCAGCCAGGGGCCATTGGTTTGGACAGAGGGATACAAAAACTCTCTGTAAAACATAACTGCATTGTGTGATTGTGTTTTCAGGCTCGTTTGCCAGTGAAGTGGATGTCTCCTGAAAGCATCTTCGAATGCGTCTACACTTTTGAGAGCGATGTGTGGTCCTACGGCATCTTGCTCTGGGAAATCTTCTCTTTAGGTATGTGTGTGACTTTGTGATTTGTGATTGTTTGGTTTTGGTGCAGCTGAATGTAACTGTGTGTCTGTGTGATGCTGCAGGAAACAGCCCGTATCCTGGGATGCCCGTGGATGCCAAGTTTTACAAAATGATAAAGGAAGGATACAGGATGGATGCTCCAGAGTTTGCCCCCAATGAAATGTGAGTAAATTTAGCCTAGACGCCTTTACCACACAATAAATAATAAATTGTGCAGAAATATAGACGGCAATGCCTCATACAAAGAGGCGTGGCCAAGCCGAGGGGGAAGAAAACATAAGAAAACCTCTCATTGGAGTCACAAGCCAAAATCAGGTCCATATGGATGACTTTTACAGTATATTGTCCAGTAGAAGCGAAAAGCAGTACTCTCTCTTAATGTTAGCATAAGTAGTATGCGGCACGGTAGCTCGGCGGTAGCTCGGCGGTTAGCGCTCATGCTTCACAGCTAGAAGGTTTGCATGTTCTCATCGTTTCTGCATAGGTATCCCCTACCACTAGAAATGTACAATCGGCCAGGATGAATGACGTGTGTGTGTGAATGCATGGAGGTGATCAGAGGGACCGTTGGCGCAGATGTGTGCAGTCACGACATTGTTTCTATTAGTCTCCCCCAGGGGAAACTGAACACCACCGAGTATGGAGTGAATGTATAATTGTCTCATGTAAAGCGCTCTGTGACTATGACTGTGAAAGGCGCTATAGAAATAAAGTTCTTCTTCTGCTGCTAGTATGAAGCTAATGCTACCTTCCTGGTTAGCATTGTCCATTTTTTTTAAGTATTTATGTTTGAATCACTTTGGCTCTCTTCATGTCTTTGTATCTTTATTTCGTCAAAACATATGTTCACAATTGAGTATTTGTTAAAGTAATGGTGAAATTTACACTTTAAAGGGGGGGTATTATGCAAAATCGACTTTTTCAAGCTTTACATCATGTTATTAAGTCATTCCCTCATTAAAAACATGCCTGAAGTGTTGCCTTAGCACATTCACGTATTTTCGAGTAATCTGTAAAAACTCCGATGGCAGCCATTTTAGGGATAAAACGCCTGATTCCTTCAGGAAACGCCTCCGACCTCCAGGATACGCCTCCGACCTTTCGTCACCAGCCGAGTAACCAACCACTGCTCCTCAGCAGAACCCCCTCCCCGCAGTGTCCAGCCCTAAGATGTAAACAGAGTCATCATGGAGGATTAGCTTCATGTGTTGTGAACCGGAGTTACAACAGTTCTGAAACTTTTACAAAGACACACATCCGTGTTTCTGTTACCGAAACACCCAGGATTAAAACCGGTGACAAAAACACTTATTTCAGTGTCTGGTTCTGCGCTGGGCCTTGATGATGCACAGAGCCTCCGGAGAAAGCTAATGCTAAGCTAAACCTCGAGTCATCACGTGAAAACGAGAAATATGCACACATAAAGTCAATAAAACCACCACACACATAAAGAACCGTTTAACAATGATCACACACGGAGCCAGGCTTGTTGATTTGGAAGTTTATTGCTCACATTTCATCTACAATGGGTCATAGCCGAGTGGCTTTCTCCCGGAGCTAACAAGCTAGCCGCGACAAGCTAACGGGAAAATTCACTGAATACAAGCAGCATATTATGCATTGAAAACGTCACTAAAACAGGCAACTGCTTGAAGCAGCCTTTATGATGATCACACACGGAGCCGGGCTTGTTGATTTTGTAGTTTATTGCTCACATTTCATCTACAGTGAGTCGTAGCCGAGTGGTTTTCTCCCGGAGCTAAGGCACTATTAGCCACGACAAGCTAACAACCTTCACCTTCACAACATTCATTGAAAACAGGCAGCATATTATGCACAAATAACGTCAATAAAGCAGCAACTACTTGAAGCAGCCTTTACGATGATCACACAATGAGCCTGGCTTTACACATTTGTGGTTTATTGCAGACTTTTCATCAACAATGAGCTGTAGTCGATTATAACAAGCTAACGGGTAACCTCGAAAAACCACTGTCCACCTGCACAGATAATGTCCGTCTTTGAATCGTATGGGCTCCTGCAGATCCTGGTGTCGTCCATGGGGGAATAGTTAGAGATCCATAGGGCATGGCAGATGCAAAGAGAGAGCCTCCAAACAGCAGTTATTTTTCAGGCAAGAGCCCCTTCCAAGCGTCCGGTGTGGAAGGTTTGTCTCCAAATAATATCCTGTGTGGCCATTGTTCACAAAGTGATAAACAGTAGCTCCTTTCCAACAATAAAAATTAAAATGCACCGATCGTAGTTTCAATACAGTTGAGACAACGAGCGCAGTGTTGTGATGCCACAGACAGCGTGTGGAGGGGGCGTGTCGGAAAGGGTCAGAGGTTCTTAAAGAGACAGGGGCCTATTTCAAGTCTTTCGCTACCGCCATTTTGAAAGAGCAATTTTATACAAGGCAGTTATTCTAATTTACTGCATTGACAGACCAACAGAAGGTTTCGTCATCATTGTAGTGTGCCATAGACTGGTGCTATGTGGCTGAAAAAAGCATAATACCCCCTCTTTAAGTGTTACTGACTAGAAAACTTTGCTTCAATAGACTAGAGTTACGAAGTTGAGCCTTATAAGATTTAGCTGAAATCACATTGCACCAGCCCCTTATGGCTCCTCCTGCAAGTGGTGGGTCCACAGAAGTCCACGGTAGGACGACCTCACGCTTCAAACCTGGCCTGTTGGTCTCTCATAGGGGCTTCTGAACCGTCTTTTGTCTGACCCGTCACCTAGGACCTGTTTGCCATGGGAGACCCTACCAGGGGCATGAAGCCACCGACAAGAGAGCTCCAGGATCATTCGGGTGCTCAAACCCCTCCACCACATTAAAGTGGCGGTTCCAGGAGGGGGACTTAAACACAAATAAACCAATGAAATCAAACTGGAGCAATCCAGGTTTTTGAGACCAAAGCTAATTGATGAAGAGCATTATTAGTTTATACCAACCTACGTAACACCCACAATGCTATGCTGGAAGTCTCTTCCCATTCTTCATGCGCTTTCACTATGTGTGGTCCTGTCTAAGAAAGCCTACAGGCCAAAAACATCCAGGAGCACTAACGTTTCAGAGGAAACTGAAATGGATATGGATGGCTAAGAATTATGCCTTTCAAACATGTTTGTATATGTCTAAACAACAGGTATATCATAATAAGACTGCATAAACACAGGAAACTGCTTACTAACCATCGGGGCGTTTCAAACTGTCATAGAAATGTACTGACCGGATTAATATAAAAAGTTTGTCAACAGAACAAATGAAGATTCTTGAATTCCATTTTAGAGCCTGTGTTTCACCAGTGTCTTCTGTATCATATTTTAAGAAATGCTTGTTAAAAACTCAAATATGTAGTGAAAGAATGTGTTTTTGTATTGACAGGTATCAAATTATGCAGTCATGCTGGGACCCTGACCCCGTCAAAAGGCCCCCCTTCAGGAAGGTCGTGGAGAGGATCGAGCAACAGCTGTCCGATGCCACTAAACATGTAGGTTTTCCACAGTTTGAATAGTTTGGGCCGCCTCGATCAGCAGGTGGGACGCCAGTGAACCCAAATGTCAGAGCACAGTCTGGCGTTTTTAATGGCTACATCGGGCCACATATTTCCAATAGTGTGTAATGTGTCAAGCATTATTAAATTATACCGGTGATAAATAGATTGGTGCAACAGAATTTTTGTGAGAAATTGATTCTTAAACAGGATAGTCAGGCATAATTCAGCTGAAGTTTTGAGGGCAGATCACAGCTGGAGCAGATGTGAAAGAAATGATTGGTCCAGAAGCACTCAAAATACTTCAACGATATAAACAGAAAACCACACTTCACCAGAACACTGTCGGTATTTGACCTTCGGGAGGCCTAAGTGCAGTCTGGCAGTAGATAGAGTAGTTTGTGGGGATTAATAGACATTTGCCAATAAGGTTAAAAGCTTTAAAGAGGGCTTAAACATATTCACTACGGATATTGCCTGACAACAAGAGGTTTTCTTTGTTTATTTGTCTTGCCTCTGCAGTGATTGCACCAAATCATCTGGATATTCATTTGTTTATTGCAAATGAAACGTTTATTGCCAGATGATCTTCACTCCTCACCTGGAAAGCACCACGCTTTCTTGTATTAGCTAAAAGTGAAACTCAAATGTTATCTGACATTTCATTTACCAGCGCTTAACCTTAACAAGGCTGATGCAGGATTTGGGCCTGTTCCAGCAGAGTTATGGCCTCAGGCAGGGCACAGGCTGGACCAGTGCCAGCAAATCACAGGGCAACGACTGAGAGATTGTGTGAACGATCTCTCACTCCCAGATTCGAAGGACCAATTCACACAGCACTTCTTCGGACTGTGGGAAGAAACCGAAGACGCTACATATTGTGACTGGTCAGGAAGTTGCAGCCAATGGGGGTCCTGCTGTGAGGCCAGAGGCTGCGTAATGCGTCACAATGGGCCTCTGTCTTATTTTAAGCATTTTGAGGAGAGAGTAAAAATCACGCGTAACATTACGACCAGTGTATTTCCATCGTGAGGCCTAAAAGTCCCATTTGAAAACCATGTGATTGAAACACAGCCACACGGCCCTGCCCTGCATCTGGAATCATGACATCAAATTCTAGATGAGTGTTGTGAACAAAAACGATCATAAACACATGCCTCGTCTGCGGTATAGCAACTATCCGGAGACATAAGGGAGTGGGAGTGGCAAATTGTCTGGTGAATAAGTAACATGGGGAGATATTAATGTGTTTCCTTTGTCCTACACTAATTAACCATATTATGATGACATTTATTGATGGCCCCATATAAAACTAATGATAGCACAACTTTCTTTCCTCTTCCATTAATATCTCGTTTTTATTCGTCTATTCTAATTTATTCAGATTTACAAAACTGCCCCTGAAACCATGGTTGTTAATGCCAAACTCGTGAATTCCGATTATTATCTTTACAACCATAATTATGTCACTGATCGGGTCACTGTGTTTACTACCGTCAAGATAAGGCGAGTGGGTTTTGGTCTTTTCTGTCATGACTATAGTTTAGTTCTCACAATGATTGATTAGTTTAGTGCTCATTTGGTACAACAAAAGGGTATCGGGTTCTGTGTGGGTCTTTCTTTGTGGAGTTTGCATGTTCTTCCCATGTCTAGGTGGGTTTCCGACCTATGCTCCAGTCTTAGGTGAATTCTCCAGCTAGGTCCATACAGGTAGTTTGGAAGTTTGCTTTGTGGTGGGCCGGTTTTCTTTTTCTCATAAAACAGGAGCTAAACGATGACCTTCTTTTAGCTTTTTTGGTGTACATTAAAAGACATCTGAGGTTCTATGCTGGAGGATCGGATTTTGCCCCTGGGCCTGATGTTGGCAGTGGACGTTGCAAAGCATTGGCGAATGTGTCGCAGTTTCCCTCCGGCGCAATCGTTAAACGTAGAGTGTCAAATACCGCAATTAGTTGTTCACTGCCGTTTACTTCAGGTTTAAGCTATTGTTGCCGCATTGTTACCAGCAAAATGCAACACTAAAGAGTGATTTTACAACCATCATTATGTCATAAATGTGTTCCTGACTGTCTAATTGCTCATATCCTCTTTGTTGTCTGCTCTAGATTTACCTGAATTTCAGCTCGAAGCTAACGCTGACGCCCAGATCCAGGGAGAAGCCGGGTTCCCAGAGTCCAAGCTTGAACCCACCAAACAACAACCACCCACAGACACAACCCTTACTGCTCCAGCATGAGGTCTTCCTGGAGGGGACCACTCTGAGAGCTCACCGAGTTTAGCACCGGACGTCCCTTCACGGCTGTCCCCTAAAGTGCCTGTTGAAAATATTAAGTTCATCCTTCATTGCCCGGCGCCGCCCATCGCTACGACCCATTTACTGCTCTGGTACCTGACTCACAGCCGCAGACAGGACAGAGGCAACAAAAAGACCATGGTCGAATGGCTTTTATCGTTGTGCGTGTTACATTATTGGGTGCTTGGTACCAGAAGGACATTTTATGGACTATAATTGCTTCCTTGTTTTGGGCTTCGACACGGGGAGGTGGATAGACTCAAGTGCTCCCCTGAAACTGATCAGCTGTCACTTCTTTGACTTTTTATGTTTATTTTTCAGTTACACATTTCATAAACTATTTTTGTTTTCATTTGGGGTTTTTTTTTTCTCTGTTTTGTCATACTGTAAAATGTTTCTACCACACATCCATGTAGCATTCTTGATACCGGTTGCTGTTCTTGGAGGTAAAAAAAAAAAAAGCCTCTTCAAGAAACTCAATTTTTGTATCTTTTTTTTTTTCCTTTCACATCACAAAATGCAGCTTTCTGTTTCTTTTTAACTTTTTTGTCAGTATTATTATCACATGCTCAACTGTGTGTTAAAATGAAGAAGATAACAGAATATATTTGGGGGCCAATTCAGCTGAAATAACGAGACACTTGTATAAGCTATTAGACAGGGCGTGAAGACCTTAAAGGGATATTTCAGGATTTTTGACATAGGGCCCCATTTCCTAGTTAGCCAGAGTGTTGTTGTTTTTTAGTGGTGCTAGGCTAGTGCTAGCACATGTCTATGGTAACTAGTAGCCTGCATTAAAAACCTCTTCAAAATCATCAGGTTGTCCTCCAAACAAGATAGCTCCTTTGTGAATTCCACGTGTATTAATGCCGGCCGCAGGTAAACAAACTACTGTAGATCCAGTAACCTAGCAGATCTCTCCGCCGCTGCGTAGCTTACAACCAGGAAGCTGAGGCTGCTCAGATATAAGTTATTTTAAATGCAAAATGGTTATATTTAGGGGGAAAAAAAAAAAAGTTCAGTCAACACAGACATTTATATGGGTAGTCTGGTGTTATAAGTGATTTGCCTCAGGTGCACTGTGCTTGACTGTTTTTAATGCAGGCTACTAGTTACCATAGACATGCACTAGCCTAGCACTAGCCTAGCACCACTAAACTCTTCAACTATAAGGACTGCATGAATTTAAAAATATATATCTCCAGAAATCCACACTCTATGTCAAAAATCCTGAACTATTCCTTTAAGCTTAGAATACTGTATATCTTTATGAAGAGAAGCCTACTGCTACTCCCATATCTTAAAGGGCCTGTATCATGCAAATGTCGCTTTTCTGAGCTTTCAATCATGCTATTATGTTACATCCTTCTCAAAAACATACCTGGGGTCTCACTTCCACGCTCAAAACGCCAGCCCACACTCTGGCAAATGTCACACGAAGAAATCTGTAAAGACTTGTTGCCTTTTCTGAACCCTTTCCACTTGTCATGACCCTGTCCGTTTTCCAATTGATTTCTCTGCACTGATTAGCATGTTTGCCAGTACAAATCTTTTTTCCACAGCCTCCCTTGGCACCGAAGTAAAAGAGAGAAATGCGCCCTTGGTGAGTTGATACATTTGATTTGATAAAAATCTTCAGTACAAAATCCTAAGGCTGAGGTGAAAAGTAGCAGTAAAAGCCTGGATAAAGCATGATATAGGCTCTTTAAACGTATGATTTAGACATGGTACGCTAGCTTTGAATGTGGGCTTACTGGCATTTTTGTGGGTGGCAATTCTAGCTGTAGCAACATCAAGATCGAGATTACTTTTTTTGAGATTTGTTGTACAGTTGTACAAATTGACATCCAGCGAATGACTTTTGTTTACAAGAAGCACTAGACCAGACGGTACTGCCATTTTGAGATGAGTTTCCATTTCAACCAATGACAAAGGAAACATTAAAGTAGTTAGATTTGTTATTAAGTTGTTTTAAGTCAGGGTCACATGAATGCCATTACAAAGTGGACTGCAGCGTTGATTGGGAAAGCTACGGGGGTCCAAGCCACAACACTCTGTTTAGTGTCGGCCTCTGTTATCCGGCCAGTAGCAGTTTTCCCCACATTTCTCCAGCTGTTCCTGATTCAGCTTTGAGACTTGGAGCACCTCTACTGTGTGTGTTCGAAATAGGACTGCCCCATTGGCGGATGCAAGTGTCCTGTGTGCGTGGATAGACCTATATCGTGTGTGTGACTGTGTATGAAAGTGTAATAGAAGATTTAAAAAAAAAAAGATTTTTAAGAGGTGCCACTACTTATCATTGTCTATATAGGAACACACAGTCTTACGCTCTACTGTCAATGTAAATATCAATGTACCTATTATATTTTAAAGCTTTGTGTAAAAATGAAGACGTGGTACTTCGATGCAGAACATTTGATGCTGTATTTTCTTAAGTGTGCTCGGAAATTTTGATGGTAACTTGAGGCGCTCCTTATGTGTCAGTCACCATGGAAACTTAACAAAAAATCACTTTCTTTTTGGCAATTTTTTTTTCTTTCTTTTTTTGGCTTTAACCACGGTTGCGCTTATGCCAGTCTTCTCGGTTTCTGCCACAGTTACAAGTAGGCTCACCATCACTGTCTAAAAGGCACAGAGAAAAGAGAGACTATTTTCTTGTGAAAGCTTCCTCCCTCTTCCTCTGCATCCGGCTCTTTATTTATTTAACCCGAAGCTTTAGTGACACTGTGTACATTTGTTGTGATGCTGTTAAACGTGTCAATGTAAATAAAAGTACTACATTTACTGGCGTATGTTGTTTATGTCAATGTGAAAGCACCAGAGTGTGGGAAGTGTTAGATACAGTGCTATGCAGCAATGAAATCGTCTGCAAAGTTAAAGTGTTGAAAGCAGAAAATATAATCAAAAGCAGGAATTTGAGGAGAACTGAGCACTGAGCCCACAAAATGAAAACATTGTTGAAATGGCAATAGGAGCAATTTCAATAAACTGTAATAGATCAGATTCTATTTCTTGACCGGGTCACTGAATTTTTAAAGCTTTGTTTTCTCTGATGCAAGTGTGGCCAAAGCGAGGCCCACTTGCCAAAATAAGCCCATCTCTAATTTGAGCATTTGTGATTATACTCTCTGTTAAAAATCTTTGGTGGTGTAATTAAACAATTAATATAGATAAGCTCACATGAACTGTTTGCAAGCAAAAACATTTTTGCCCTCTACAACACTTTATTGTACTTTATTGTACTTTATGTTAAAGGGATAATTCAGGATTTCAGGATATGCTCAGTTCTTATGTGAGCATAGGGCCTAATTTTCCAGAGTGTTGTTGATTCATGCAGCCCTTAAGAGTTTAGTGGTGCTAGGCTAGTGCATCTCTATGGTAACTAATGCATTAAAAACCTCTTCAAAATCATCAGGTAGTCCTCCAAATGTTGCCATATCTGATTTGTAGCTCCTTTGTGAATTCCACGTCTAGTAATGCCGGCCGCAGGTAAACAAACTATTGTAGATCCGGTAACCTGGCAGATCACTCCGCCGCTGCGTAGCTTACAACCAGGAAGCTGATGCTGCTCAAATAAAAGTTCTTTTAAATGCAAAATGGTTATATTTAAAACACATTCAGTCAACACAGACATCTATATTGGTAGTCTGGTGTTATATGTGATTTGTTGTGGGTCAGACAGTTTTTAACAGTTACATGCGCTAGCCTAGCACTAGCCTAGCACCACTAAACTCTTCAAATATAAGGACTGCATGAGTTAAATAATAATATGTATATTATATCTCCACAAATCAACGACACTCTGGATAACTAGGAAATGAGGCCCTATGTCAAAAATCCAGAAATATCCCTTTAAGAAGGTGATCATAACGGATTTGTGCAAATTCACTTTTCTTCATTGTCATTCTTTAAATGAATGCCACACTCCATACAAAGAAACAAAATCTTCCCATAAGTCACATCTGAGGGCCATTTGTTTCTTACACACTGCTCGCCATCTGCACGCACTCAGAGCAGGTTGTTCCTCTGCTCTTGCCAAAACTAAAGTCATTCAGATCCGCTGGACTTTTTGTTTCAAGGAAGTCTGCCGTCCAGTCATAGATGCGTCCCCGAGTCCTCACATTAGGAGCGGGTCTTCCTGCTAGGCACACTTTGGTCGGGGACATCTGGCCTAAGGACGCAAGGAGGACTCAGACCTCACCGGACCCTCCAAAGGGACCAGTGCGTGGGCAGAGACCATTGTTTTTGGATCTAAGCGATAAGAGACAGCCAGGAAATCCCACCATTCAAGTTCAGCCATTCAACACATGTTTAGGGAAGTTTTACACAAAAATACACAATGACTGAGATTACGATTAAAGGCTTTAGATGCACTGTGCAAATTACTTTATCCGGCTGCTTCCTTCTTAACATTCAAGTATTTAATAGCAGAATTTGTATTTTATAACTGAGCTAATGTCACCCACTGTCACTAACTAGTCAACTCTTAAGACAAATAAACAGACAAATGACCCTTATGCTTTTTTCAGCATGTATGCGACAGAACTGATCGGCCTTTATACATGAGATGTATAAAGGCCTGCATTCAACTCCTTTCAAACAGACAATAATTTGAGCCAAATTTCATGAGCTAGTGCTTACCTCAACAAATCCCCAACCTGCAGTGATTGATACATTATAGTTTTATCCTGGTGACCCTTCTTGATATAATGCATTCCCATGACCTGGGCTTGGGGCAGGCACAGCTTTTTATACAACTTGTTTTTTTGCCTAAATACACTGCCTGACCAAAAAAAGAAAAGTCACACACTCTAATATTTAGTTGGACCGCCTTTAGCTTCTGAAATGTCAAAAGATCCAATGTTGCATTAATTTCTCACCAAGATCTTGCACTGATGATGGGAAAGATCTGGACACTGTGTTGGTCAATCCATGTGTGAAAATGATCGTCTAATCCTCCCTAAACTACTCTACAGGGCAGAAGAATTACCTGGTCATTCGGGATGTTCGGTTGTCAGCTGATCTCATTCTTTGGGCACATGGTGTTGCTGAACCTAGAAGTGACCGACAACTGCGTTCCCAGGTCAAATCAGGCGGTGACTTTTTTAATCAGGTTGTGTAGAACTTGTTATCTTATTTGGTCTGGGCAATGTCAGTTAAAAGACACAGGCTTGTTGTCAGTGTTTCTTTTGCATTTGTTGTTTTAGTGAATGGGAGTCAAGACAAGTGCCAGAGTGATTAGAACTCTTACCCTCACAGCAAAAAGGTCCCTGTTCGAGTCAAAGACAGTGTCGGCCCTTATATAGAGTTTGCATGTTATGGGTGCTGTAGTTTCCCAAAATCAATCCAAGACATACGTATAGTTTAAGATCTAGATGGGCACAAGGTACTACACTCTAGCCGCCCACTGTTCCTTTCAGGTTGAATGGGTCAAATGCATTGGACAAATTTCTAAACAGAGACAATAAAATACATCTTAAAGTAGAACTAAGTAACTCATGCCCCTAGAGGCCACAAGCACCACTGCAGGTGTCGTAGCATGTTGCGTTTTTTTACTAATTAATCGTCCGTCAGAGTAAAAAACTACGCTGACAGAAAAGACAAAGGGAGAGAGGGATATTGTACATCCAATTACACAATGGAGATCATTTTTGTCTCTCAAACTTGGCTGCTAAAGTGGCGCTTTGCCCGTTAGCCTGTTAGCTTCTTCTTCGTGATTCCATTAGTGTGTATTGCATCTCCGGCTCGGTGCAGGGAAAAATGCAAGCATGGTTTTCTGACCAGAGACACCAGGTGGAGATGAACAATCATCCCATTAACACTTGCATTACCCCCATAGAGACTACGGAAAGGATTAATTAAGGTAAACAAGTTACTTAGTGCTGCTTTAAATGTCTCAAAAACAGTATGCACTGGCCGGGGCTGAGATTAGATTTGTGGACAAGCATCTCCACTGCCAGTGTTATGATGAAAACTGAAATATTGAAGGTATCTGCAACAACAGTCAGTTTATATTGCATTTTTAGATTTCTAAAATTGTTATTACTATTATTCAGAGTTACAGTATTTGGCAGTGAACATTTGACTTCAGGTTGTGTGTAACAGTTCCTGCCAGTGTGTGGTGTGTTGCCCAACTTACTGCGGTTACTTTCTGAAGCTGTAAATTTGATAACTGTGTCACTCTCTTCCCTAATGCAGTTTGTGGTATAACATGGCCGTTTGTTCACAAAAAAGATCCAAACATGAAGGCAAAACTAAACGCTGTCTTCCCTTCAGGTTACTTATTTTCACAAATAATAACAATAAAAAAATAACAGTGAAACAGTAATAACAGAAATAACCTTGGGGCGTGTGTTAAAACTGCTGGATGACCACAGCACATGTTTTTTTCTCAAACCCATGTGACACAGCAGCCGAACCATGTGATGCTTGGGATACAGTGGATTTTCTATGAACTTTTATTTGACCGAGATAGGATCATCGCCATGCAGTGGCTTCCCACACCTGCTGACCTCCAATAACCTGGGAAAAATAGATATTTGCATCGTGCATGCCCGTGTATGGAATGGCAGCATGTGGTTACTCAACTCACAAGGTTCTGAGTTGGAGTTTGTTTTAGTTTACAAGCCATATGTTGTAGTGTATGTCCCTGTCCTTTTGTTTTGTCCTGTGTGTTGCTGCTGTGGGCGTGACGGTGTAATCTGCCTCCCGCTCCCTGGCTCGCTTGGCACACCTGAATCCACTCTCATCACCTGGAGTGTAAGCATGCGCTCTCCTTCACATCTCTGCCAGATCATCAGTCTACCTCAGAGCCCTGTGCCATTGCCAATACTTTCCAGCCCCTTACCTGCTCCACTCCAGCCTCCAACATCTTGCCTGCTCCAGACTCCTACGACCGCAACCCCCACCTAACCTGCCTGCTGCCATTTACCCACTGTTATCCAAATAAATCTTGTTACTTGCCTGCTTACAGTCTCTCTTTGGGTCCGCCAACCTTAGGCCATGACACCATAGCTAAGTAGCACTGGTAGACAGTAAGTGAAAGAAACAACAGTAGAGATAGTTCAATGGAGACTTGATACAATCTTTTAGATATACAGTATCTTTCAAAAATCATTCAAGATCAAGAAAATGTACCTAAACAAGAATATCCTAACTTTTAAGTAGTTATAATTACACTAATGCAACGCATGTAGTTTAGATTTTGGCTCAACACCACTTCCTGCATTTGCTCAAGCTGTTCAGGAAGCACGTAGCCCTGAGCGGTGAGGGCGAGTGCTACTGTTGTGGACTGGCACCAAGAGACAGTTAGTTGTGCACTAAAGGTGTACGTGTGGAGGGGTCGAGGGGGGGCAGGTGTTATCTAGGGCAAACTGCCCAAGAGATAATTGACGTGTCGGTTTAGATCCCTGCTCAGATCCCAGTGCTGCTCCATGGGGTCAGCACAGACTCCCTGTCCCAGGCAGCAGGCCTCAACAGATGGCACTGCCATGATGGTTTCAGAATCAAAACAGTGCGTAACATAGATCATATGCTCCAGAAAAGTTTCAAAAGGATTAGACTAAACTTATTGATATACTACAAACATCGAGGCAGTCAAGAAATGTTATCCCTCCAGCGTGTCCTGGATCTACTCCGAGGCCTCTTCACCTCGGCTGCTCCTCTTGACGTGGAGGAGCAGCAGCTCCACTTCAAGCTCTACTACTATCTCAAATTGAGTGTCCACCACCCTGTGAAGGTAACCCACTGTGGCCACTTCTTTCCGGGATCTCGTGGCCTTTGACCTGCAGATCGACTGTGTATATTGAGAGCTTTGCCTTTTGGCTTAGTTCCTTCTTCACCACAACTGTCTTATACAACAACTGCATGTCTGCGGGAGCTGCACCGATTGATCTCATGCTAACTCCCATTTGAGAACAAGCCCCGGAGATATTTACACCCAAACTCAGCTGCTGTGAAAGTTTGTTGAATTGACTATTTCCAATCAGCTTTATCCATTCACATGTTTTCTGCACCGGAACATTTCAGGCCAAGAGGAGATCAACTGTCCACTCATCAAATATTTACGTGCAGCTCAGAGGCTGACAAAAGCAGGGTATTAGGTTCATTTTAATCTCCAGTTTCTTTGGATCTGACACAGAGAGCGGTACATTCACCCAGAGGCGGCACTGCCAAACATGCCATTCATTCCACTTCAGTGTATTGTCCACGGCACTGTTACGATCGCACTCACATTGTGCTCTTTGTGCGCCCCGCTGACTCTCAAGCCTTGTAAGCCCAGAGCAGCTTTGAGCTTCAAATCCTAAAACAAACTTTATCAGCGCAACTAGGCACTGTTTTGGAAAGTTTGGATGTTGATCTTAGAACTAGGATGCTCATTTACTTGAAGATTTATTCAAACTGATAGATTTTCATATTTTTGCTTAATATTGTGAGACCCAGTTTACTCTTTAATCTTTATGTTTTTTGTTAAGAAAGTGAAGCTATAATTACCTCTAACCTTCTGTTGCTCAAGTAATGAGTGCAGTGGACTGTGAAAGTGAAGCGGGAGGCTCCTGGTCCCCAAACCCCAAAACAACATATGGTATAAATTCAGTGTAGGTCAACACCAAGAGGCACAATAGACAAAGTAAATGAAATCTGTGCTTATACTTTGCATATGAAATGTGAAATATTAAAAACTTAAGTGTATTCACATGGACAAGCTTATGCCTGAGAAACTAAAATCGGAACAATTGCCCTGTAATATTTGGTTTATCAAGGTCTTGTTATTAAAAAGAAAGAAAAAGAAACAACAAATATCCTGCAGTCTCCAACTAATAGCTTTTCCATCTTCAAATGACTGCAGATGGATATGTGTCAAAAAATTACTTTTCTTACAGAGGCGATAAAAAGGATTCAGGTGTTTCGCCTTTGACTCTTCAGTCGCCTCAGGTGTCTCAGCTGACAGGACTTGTCTGGAATGTGAGAATACATAGTGTACATGTACTGTTTTCTGTACTCTGTACTTAAACAATAGGCCGTGTTTTCACAGGAGCTTTGTCTGACCAGCTATCGCCATTCTCAATAACATACCTCACTAATTTACACTGTGCTCCAATTTATTATGCAAATTGCATTACAGGTCAAAAAGGTGGATGGCATTGTGTCTCAGGGCTCTTTGAATCACTGACATCAATCTTAGATGCCTGTGATGACTAGTTGATGACTAGTCAGTTAAGCCCACCCTTGTGTGGTCTTCGGGTCAAAATGACCCAAAAGCCACTGACGATTTTTGTAAAAAGAAGAAGAAAAAAATATGAATGTATGGTTATTTTAAGGCTCTTTTTTGGAGTGTACATTTGACATTAGGGTCTTGAAAGAGTGCAAAATTGAAGGATCACACGAAGGTTGGGAAAAACTACTGGAACAGGACGATCCACATTATTAAGCAGACCACCATTTTCAAGCAATAGGAAAGAAGAAGTATCTCTGCTGATGAAAAGCATGATAGTTGAATGCCTTGGTCTAGGTATGAAAACCCTCAATATTTCATGAAAGATTAAGCGCAATCATCGTACTGTTAAGAGATCTGTGGCTGATTCAGAGCACACACGAGTTTGTGCAGATAAAGGCACAATGAGGACGGTTTCTGCCAGACAAACACATCAGATTAAGAGAACAGATGCTACAAAGCAGCAAACAGGTATTTGAAGCGGCTTGTGCCTCTGGAGTCTCCCGAACATCAAGGTGTAGAACCCTCCAGAGGCTGCAGTTGTGTCCATAAACCTTCTATCCAGCCTCCCCCAAACTGTTAATTGAATTCTCATGAGCAGAAACGGCTGCAGAGGCCCAGAAATACATGAAGTCTTGTTCACTTCCCAGGAATAAAACCTGGGATCTTGTGTGGCCACAGTGGCATTTATCACTCACACAATGGCTTGTCTATAAAATGATTTCCATGATTGATGGGAGCAGATTCATTCATCTCTTACACTTGTCTTTAATTGGGTCAAGAAAAACTAGAGCTCAAGTTAACAACTACAAGTGCTCTTAATCATACCACAAATCAAACCTTTTTATAGAGCCTGGTTTGGGCTTCATAATTTTAATCAAAGTCTCATTAAAGTAGGATTTAGAAAAGTGCTTTTGTGTCGACCACAAAATCATTATCACATAAATGTGAAGCAGCTCAAGTTTTTATTGTATCATTGTTGTATTATTACTTTGGGGCCAGTCACCTGCGTCTGATTTCAGGCTTGTTTGAGTGTTTTGGGCCTTCTGATATTATTAGATTAAGGATACTTGAAGTCAGGCAGTGCCGCAGGGCTAAGCTTAACCCTTGTTGTTCTTAGTTTTCCACGCTTCAATCTGTGTAAAACCCGGCAGGATGTTTGACCACAAAAGGCATCTCGACGCAAGTTTCTGAAGCTGCTCTGTTGACTTTTTCCATTTTGACAAAGACACATATTTCCTAAAAAGCCTGATTTATTTGGACAGTTGGATAGTACAGGACAAGCACCTATTATGTCATATTTAGTGCAAATAATCCTTTAATGTTGATGCTATGTAATACGCGCAGCTGTACTAATATTCTGTTCTATAGTTATTTCATTGTTCTCTACAGTGTCCCAATCTGTCCGAATGTCGCATCTAGTCTTTATGGAGCTGTAAGAGACGACCGTAGCTCAGCATTCGTCCACAGATTCAAAGGGTTGTTGGTTCAAACTCCAACCCGTGTCGTGTCCCAGTGCAAGACACTTGTTCGCCCTTTCTTGCCTATGCTCATGCACATTTGGAGCCATTCTTCTGCCAGTCTGAAAAGCGTTTAATGTAGTTGCTTAGACCTCTATTCGTTTTCCCTTAGCAGATTTTTGGCATTTACAAAAAAGGCTCTTTGCTGAAAGTGATCTTCTGGAAGAACAAATGCTAAGAATAAGGCGCATGAAAATTCAGCTGTTTTAAAATATTATCACACTCAAAATGAACCCAAAAGGTTCTATTGTTATTCCTCTCTTGTGGTGAAGAAAATATTTCTGATTGTGCAAAAAATACACTATACTATACAATACCATACCATACCATACCATACCATACCATTCCATACCATACCATACCATACTATACTATACTATAAAAATCAAAGAGATCATTTTTGAGCCATGGTCTTCATGAGATTTACTCATTGTGGAGATATTTTTCTTAGAAGCATCTTTAATTCAAGTAGAAATAAAAAGTACTGTGTAATCAAATCGCTACAAAAAGTGCATTGCATAACTGAGTACACAGTTATGCAATGTAAATGCCTTTGTATTTGAATATGACATCAATATGATGTAAATGCCTTGTTAATGAAGGGGAGGGGCGTTCGTAGTGTCAAGTTTGGGCATTTGGAGCGTCTCTCTTTTAAGAACAGATTTTTAAGAAAGCTTCGTCAAACTGACCTGCCAGATACAAACTTTAAGAGGCTCATTGTTCTCATAGTCCAAGCGTCAGACAGTCCTGTTATCTCGTCACCTTGAGTGGTGCGTAACAAACATCCTGTTTTGGGGCCTTCATTACATTCACTGTAAGAGTATCTCCCTCTCTCTTCCGTCCTTCTCACGACAGGTTGTTTTTGACACAAGTAGAGTTTGAGTTTGGAGGAGGATTATTTCGTGTGTAATTTGCCACTGGAATAGAAAGTTTAAACTAAGGTCTATCTTGTCTATGATCATAAATCATACTTGTAAAAGCTATATTTATTTGTTTTGAATGTGGAACATAGGTATCAGTGAATCTAAAATTGAGACAGCATAAGACAATCACACCAAGATTTTAGATTATCTATAGCTCTACAAAGAGTGTGATTATAATGTTAAGTTCATGTTTTTAGCTTAATGATATATCGGTCTTTCCCAATGTTGTACTGCTGACAGAAAACCTCAAAAACTCATTTAACATACACCGCCAGGGGCCACAAAACCATTAGCTGCATCAGTCATGGCTAAGTTTAGTCACACTCAGTAAGTCCAATAAGTCTGTCTGTGCCTTTGGGATCACTTCCTCTCCTTAAACTAGAACCTAAATGACATATTGCACCGGCGCACGCATCTTATTTTAAAACCTATTTGTTTGTGTCCAAGTGTTTTTTATTAGTGCAGGTTACATTGAAATATTTTAGACTGTCGCAGGATGATTAATAATGAAGAGCAGGTCACTATTCACCACGGTTTGTTTTGCTTTGTATTCGGTTACAGATTGTTATGAAAAATTGAGTCACAATGTCACCACAGATTTTTCACTTGTGCGTTATCAGTGTTTCTTTTCCCTCTGGCCGCACTTTACCTTGGGTTGGACGGGGTGATGTAATACAACCAGAGGGTATTCACGCCCCTCACACTGGCCTCATAGACTGTGTTCATGACTTTAGGATTCAGGTCTAATTTAGATCCTTCTTAGACTTGGTTTAGATATGATTTAATCTTGATCTCGGCCCGGTGATGGTACTTACTTACATGTTTGAGAATGTTTGTGATGCTGTGTGTGCTTTGACTGACAACCTATTCCAACAGTAGCAGCAAATATTGGAGTAGATCTTTGGTGGTGGTGTCCAGTGAGGGTTGGAGAACAAAGACAGAAAGAGGCCACATCCTCTCCAGCTGCAGCTCTCAACACTAATGAATGAATCACACCGCCACAAACTCCTCTTTCCTTGATATGTGTCCTTATTTCCTGCCTTGTATCCTTTTCTTATACAGTATCTGAGGAAGGAAGCCCCTGTTATCATGACGAGAGAAGCACATCCTTGTAAACAGCGCTGTAGGGAAACTCATGTACACTTTAAAATCTAAAGCATTTAAAGCATTTGTCACATTGGTTTAAAATTGAATATGAGTGTTTCACTATTCCATTTTGTTCGTTTTTCCAACTGTGATAATGGGCATAATTTTATTTTTATTTTTTTCAAAAATTTAAAGAAAAATGTAACCTCTTAAAGGGGCTAGATGCAAGCTAGCCATTTTATACTCACTACTGCCACCTCAGGTCACATGTGTAACTGCACCTTCTATATTAAAGGAATAGGCCACCGTTTTTACATACTGAGATATGTTCTTACCTTAGCTTTGACGAGTTCTTTAGGACCTGTCTGGTCTTCCCCCGTGCCTTCAGTCCCGTAAACACAGCGCAGACGGCGTTAGCATTTAGCCTCTCCTCCTCTCCACTATAGCTCCAAAACAGATCAAGATAGAAGCTACCAAGCTCTTCCACGTTTTCCCTATTTAAATATGGTTACATGAAGTGTTCCACTACAAAGTATAATTACACCAAATTAAACAATGTGGATTTTCTAAGCGGATAAAAGGGGGAACTATATTGTAAGGCGTAATAATACCAGGAGTAGTTCGAAATCCGCGCAGTAATCTTCACTTTACTGCGCAGTAATCTTCACTTTACTGTGCGGATGCCAAACTACTCCTGGTATTACTACGCCTTACATTATAGTTCCCCCTTTTATCTGCTTAGAAAATCCACATTGTTTAATTTTGTGTAATTATACTTTGTAGTGGAACACTTCATGTAACCATATTTAAATAGGGAAAACGTGGAAGAGCTTGGTAGCTTCTATCTTGACCTGTTTTGGAGCTATAGAGGAGAGGGGGAGAGGCTAAATGCTAACGCCGTCTGCGCTGTGTTTACGTGACTGAAGGCACGGGTGAAGACCAGACAGGTCCGTAAGAACTCGTCAAAGCTAAAGTAAGAACATATCTCAGTATGTAAAAACGGTGGCCTATTCCTTTAAGCTCGTGCATGACGGCAATTCGGACCGAAGTAAAACTTTTTGAATGACAGTGCTTATAGTCCCTTTAAAGGGACTATAGGGAGTTTAGAAATGTTAAAAGTAAGTATTTTCCTCCCCCTACATGTTCCAGTCATGTCCTAATGTGTAGAATGAGCCCAGACCTGTTCACCACAACTGCCTCTAAAATCCTGCACTGCAACTTTACGCGGAAGACCTGAGGGGGCAGTAGTGAGTTTAAATATGACCAACTTGCATCTAGTCCCTTTAAGGTCATTTGAATTGGATTTGGATGTGTCCTTTTTTTCTTTTTTTTAGATAGAAGGGAAATCTCCATAAAATTAACACTATTATTTTTACTATTTTTATGCTATTTTTTGTTTTGTAGACTTTACTGTCCCAAAAGGAACATTTGTCTCTGGGACCTTTCTCCAGACTTTTAGCCAAGATTTTGGCACCTTGACGTTTTATCATCCTGGGATACGGTAGAACAAACAGGGCAAACAGGGTCAACATTGTTTGTTTGTTTTACTGTATTGAATAGACCAGTGGTTCCCAACCTTTTTTGTTCTGCGTAACCCCTTGAATCTTTCATTTCTACTCAAAGAAATAATAATCATTATTATCATAATAATTCAATAATGCAGTGAATTCTCCATTGTGAGATCAATAGAGGCTTGTCTTATCTTAGCGCGAAGTCGCTTTACAACTTTGTGCATTATTCATTCACTCCATACTCCGTTGTAGCCATAGCAGCCCTGGGGGTAGACTGACAGAAGCGAGGCAACCAGTCTGTGTCATCGGTCCCTCCGACCACCAACCACTCACTCACTACATTCACGCAGGTTTCCTGGTGTTCCCGAACGGTCTCCCATCCAAGTACCGACCTGCCCGATCCCTGCTTATCTTCTGGGATCGAAAACAAGTCAAAAACGCTCTTATATGTATCATTTTTAAAGGAAAATATTACTAAAATTAACATTTCTTTGAAAATCACATTAAAATGCAATTCATTTTCATCTTTTTGATCTGAAATAATTCTGAGGATCCCCTGCTAAACGCCCTCTGGGGTCCCCGTACCCTTGTTGGGGAACACTGGAATAGAGACTATTCAAGCAAAGAACAGTTATGCATTTCACTGATGATGGTTATACATAAACCTGTTCCCCTGCATCTTGGCCAGGACACTCTTGAAAAAGAGATTTATCTTGAATAAATAAAGGACAAAAAATAATTAAAAATGCAAACTCTTCTGATTCGGATTTAATGAGATTTTACTTTTGTTTTATCTGGAAACTCATTATTCAGGTCCCCTTTGAAGGCTGTGAGTTCACCGTAAGTGTTACACTGCACTTCCTGCCCCCTGGCAACATAATAAAGGAATGAGCAATTATTAGCTGTCGGTTAACAAAAGCCTGGCTCGGACTGATGTGTGAAACAGCAGCAAAAAAAAAAACACTTCTAGACAAATTCTGTGTCTGTTTTGTTTCACTGGAAACTACAAAGGCCCTGGAACACAGACGGCTTAATCACAAGTGCATCCAGATCGATTTATCGTTCAGGGAGTGGGAGGTGATTTGAAGTGTTGTTTTGGACAAAAAACAATAATCTTTCCATGGAATACTAGTTCTATCCATGTTCAAAATACTTGAGAGACGTAAAAAGTAAAAGTAAAAGACAGATCCAAGACATTAAAGTTTCTGTCAGTCACTGTATCATGTAAATGGACCCAGACCTTTAACCAGGTCAAAATCATCCGGATTTAAAAGACAAATTTTACATTCTCTAAAATAGCGACAAGAGCTGGAAAAATCGGACCGTTATTGTATAAGGCGACAGAGACCGTCGTGAATAAACAAAAATCCACACATGTCTTCCATTTGTTTGTAATCCATCACTGAAATCATTACGTGCTGCGTGTCACAAACAAATAAAGCTGTTTTATTGTCCTTGTTTTGATTTTCGCAGCGGTGTTTGCGATTTACACTGCACCATGCTGTTCACAGACAGCAAAGTGAGTTATTGTTCCGATGTGTTTGTTCTTGAGCTTCTGTTTTTCATCTTGCTACAGTTTGAGAAATCACAAATAATAACAGCACGGAGACCATTTCCAATTAAGAACTCTGCACTCTGCCAGCCATTGTCCTGGACCAGTGTCTGTCTCAATTATTAGGCGTCTGACAAACGGTTTCGCCGGACGAGGCAACATCAGCGCATCCCTGTCTCTGCTGAGCACGCTCATTTTTCCGGACATGAATCGAGGGTGTGATCATTCCGCTGTGTCCTGCAGGCATGTTCTGTAAAGCACAATGAAGTAACGTTTTCTGTTACATATGAAGGCATACAGAAGTTGATTCACCAATTGTTGACCTGTGATCATAGAAAAGCAATAATATCTAGTGTCTTGTGTCTGCTCATGGTTGAGGTGAACTACTTTTATTTGCTGCTTGGGGACAAATTGAATTGGATTTAGTTTGACAAACTTAAAGCAGAACTAAGCAACTCATGCCCCTAGAGGCCATAAGCGCCACTGCAGGTGTCGTAGCATGTTGCAGTTTTTTATACATTAATTGTCCATGAGAGTAAATACTACGCTGACAGAAAAGACAAAGGGACAGAGGGATGTTGTACAACCAATTACACAATGGACATCATTTTTTTCAGTCAAACCTAGCTGTAAATGCCGTTAAAGTGGCGCTAGCCCACAGTTAGCTTTGCCCGTTAGCCTGTTATTGGTGGCACCGAAGTTGTGGTTTTATGGCCAAAGTTTTACGGCCAAAGACACCAGGGGGAGATGAAAGACCCCCCTATCATCCCATCAACACTTGTATTACCCCCAGAGGGACTACGGAAAGGACTTATTAAGGTAAACAAGTTATTTAGTACTGCTTTAAAATCTTGTAAATATGCAGTCTGATGCAGGCTGAAAGTCAGGGGTGGGTAAGTTTTCTTTTTGGACGGCCAGATCTCTTCATCGTTAATACATGAACATTTATCATATATGACCTAATTGAATGCTTTGTGAAATTTGAATGGAGCTGGCAATATTTTCAGCATTCTTCAATGGGGACAACGGATGCAAATTAGCCCATAGCTGCAATCCAGTGTGTTCATTAACATGCACTGTCCCAACCAAATAAACAAATTAATAAAAAAACAATAATACAAAAAAGGGGGATTTTGTGCATTCGACCAATCCTTTGATGCCGCTGGGAAGCCCCATAAGAAGCAGGAGGGACTCTTCTTGTGCATGTTGTGGGGTGATGAGGGAAACTTGAGAACCCAAAGGAAACCCATAAAGACACTGGGAGAACATGCAAACTCCACACAGTAAGGCCGTCACTGTCTGAGAATAGTGATAATAAGTAATAATTTTGAATATATTTGGTAAAGGTTTAAAGTAAAGTTTTTAAAAAGTGTATATTTTGAGATGTTTTACAATTGGGGGGGTCATTTATGAAGTAAGGTGCTAAATAGCGGGAGCAAACTGAAAAATAAACTACGCACTTTTGTGGACATGTTGCACCTAATGCACCATTTGAAATGTATTGTATTACAGTGTTAAGGCCCCAGATCTGACATGTAAATGAGAGAATGGTGCGTGAATCAAAAATGCACAAATGACTCTGCTGTGGATCCACTTCAGCACATACTCTTGAGCAAACACTAAATGACTCCCTCAGGGCAGATTGATTACATAAATCTGACCACATTGTGTCACACCCTACTTTTGATCATTTTGCCTGTAAAGTCCATTTATTCCAACACTTTGCAGTGTGCCTAATGATATCAAGCTCGAACAAAATGACAACTTAATAAATCTCGAGTCTTAAAGTGCAGTTTATCACTGTTTCAGTCGGATGTGAGGGGTGTCTCATGACTTCCTGCTTTCTCCCGGGGCGAGTGCTTTATTAAGGCTCAGGGTTTCATCAGGGCAGTGAGAAACCATCATTATATACCTTGCCATTTATGAGTCCAAGTGTAATATTTTATATTATATTGCTATAATGAATGATTATCAAATTTAGTTGCCAGTGACAAGCCTGGATAAATCATCCAAGAAGGACATCAACATCCAAATGACTCTCTGATACTAAAAATATTGATTACAAAACATTCAAACATACCATTCGGAAAAGAGTCTTTAGTTAGAAGGGATTTTTTCTTGTTGGTAACAATTCAAGACAAGTGTAAGAACCCCGGAAGCGCAGCTAATTTCTCTGTTGGTCTCGGATGCGGTCAGTGCTTGAACTATTTTTTAACATTTCTGTGACGGTTTCCAACTAATCATGTTTTGAGAAAAATGAGCCCAGTGGGGGGACAATAAAATATGAAAGTGGTTTAATGCAGAACTCAAAGCATTAATCTCATGATTTTAAGGTGGTATGCGATACGCTCTCTACAAGAAGTGTTGAAGACAGTCAGATCACATGACCATAAGTCAGTGTTGCCTCCTCGCTCGTGGCCTGATTTTTATCCAAATCAAACAAGACGGGAGGATAATGCCCAATGTGGCATCATCTAGCACATCCATTATGAATTATCAAATGATTCCTCGCCTGACCAGACCTTGATCAAGATGTCACACCACAGAGAGAATGGGAGAGAGAGGAAGAGAGAGGCGTCAGGACAAAAACTGACAAGCACATCGTAAAGTAAGAGTTTTAAAGGATAAAGCGTTCTCAGATAAAGACAGACAAAATCCAGACTCCAGACTCCACAGTGGAAAATAAATGGTTCCTTTGAGCATTCTTTTCAAACCGTGAGCCAGGTCGAACTGACTGGCACATGATTGATATCTCTCAATGGTTTACTTCATTGGCCGATAGAGGGAAATTTGCAAGTGCAGAGTTTGGTATGGATCATGCAGCTTGATGTCTTCGTAACAAATAATCTCCCTCTCCCTCTCTCTCTCGTGTCCTCTCATACAGAGCCATCTGCACTCTTCTACGAACCTCCTGTTCCAGACACTGTGCCCCGGGGCAGGACTCACACCCCCCATAAATCATCTATTTCAGTGAACCCTGCTCCCCTGTTATTACCTCTTTTTACATATGAGGAACGATAAACAGCCATAAATTCTATTTAGCCTGCTGAATATGACTGACGCCTTGGCAACGTGTAAACAAACAGCAACCTCCCACTCTCTTTTGTGCGTCTTTCCCGTGTTTTTGTGGGGATCGGTGGATTATGGAGAGTCCATAATGGTCCTGAAGAAAGCAGCTTTTTAAAAGTAAACAGCTAGCTTAGGAGCTAAACCCATTTGAGACCTACACATTTCTTCTTCTGAAACACTGAAGAGGCACCAAGAGCCCCCACACATACAGGAAACAATAAAGGGGCAAACGAGGAGGTATCCAGGCAAGACTCACAGCTAACCCACACATGCCTTCTATTGTTCTGGCTAATGGCCGTTCACTGGAGAATAAAACAGATTAACTGCTAAGTTCTTCCCAGAGGATGGTGAAAGACTGAGGGAGCGGAAGGAGCTGAGCAGGAGGAAGAGGAAGGAGGAGCTGACCAGTGCAGGACACCACGCTCTGAAACAGGGACAAACCCAGGAGCTGGTGCATCGTTTCAGGGGATCAGAGGAGACTGAAGGCAGCCATTTTCCTCAACCTCCATAAACATGCTGTTCAGGTTGGCCCACAGTGGCGGCCCGGCTCAGTTGCAGTGGCTCTTGTAATGACAAATAAAGCACTTACTTACTTACTGAATTTGCATGTTGTATTCAATGTTATTTCATTTAGTGCATAAAGAAGTATTTGTTTAATACAGATATTTTTTATTGTTGAAAAATACCTAAAGAATCAACAAACAAACGTGCCTTTGCTGTGAGCTGCTCACCTCTCCTGAGACTTGATTTACAACTTTACTGGGAGCAGGACGTCTCCGCTCATCTCCATGGAGATGTTGACTAAAGAATCCAAAACTTAGTGCATTTTATCAAGTCAAGTCTAAAGTCATGACATTAGTGTCTCAAGAACAGTCAACATGATTGTTATTTATCAATACAAATGTGGATGTTAAGGCCTTCTTCAACTTCACAATTGCTTCCCGCTGATCCTTATCACAAACATAAAACTTATTGTTTTACCACTGAAGTCTTTTGGTGAAACGTTGTGTAGTTTTCCACATAAATGTCATGAAGCTAATTTGTCTGCTGAGTTAATCTTGACTGACACTTTTGGATATGCAGCCTTTCCACCGCAGTGACAGGAGATAACGCTGCTCGGCCTGACAGGGAACAGGCATATCTATGAAATCAATGTGTTTGGTTTAGCGTCTCTTCATTAGACAATAATGAATAGACAGAAGGAGAAAATCACAATTATCACAGCTGTTTAAACCCTGCATTTAACAAGTGTGTTTCAGTTTTCAGAAGTCAGTGATTTAAGGAAGCGAAGGAGCGAGGGGGTAACTCATCCTGACTTACACAAATGTCAGATCGCTGCAGGACATGCATTTTGACGCGAGACCTTTACGACTGGAATGTGAGAACAGCATCAGTGATGGACAGTGAATCAGCAGACTCAAAATGTCACTATCGCTGAGGGGTTAAATATGATATGAAAGATTATGAGTTGTTTTGACAGGCCTATAGAGAAAAACATGGCACTACTAGTTTTAAAGGGAAAATGTATGGCATGTTAGCATTTTAGTTTGGGGCCTTGGCAGTTTGCTCAGGGTGCAATGCAGTTCATGATAGATGAATAAAAACTAATGTAGCCAAATTCCTCGTCATTACTTGGGTATTTAGAAAACTATTACCTGGGCAGATTTGAACGTGGAAGGTTGCCCTAAATGTTATGTCTTCTTCTTCCAATAATGTCCTGAAAGCAATACTTTCTGTGGCTCAAGGGGATAAAGATTTCTCTCAACAAGAATGAGAGCCTCAAAGTGAAGACAGTTGAAAATGAAGGAGTGAGACTGTCCAACTTCAAAGTGAGGGAGGCGAAATTCTAGAATAGATCAATTTTGAGGCATTAGCGCCCCCTAGTGGTGATGGTTAAACTGAACACAGGCCAAATACAGGACACAAATTCCCTCTATTGTTTTTTTCAGATCAGTATAGTCAAGTTTTACATCGAATTAGTGACATAAATGTAATCTTAAAATTGTGTAGGGTCGGCTATATACAAATAACATCATTAGACTGAATCTATAATCTGTAGCTCTCTCTTGAAAGTAAAAACAATTTCTATTAGTAACCTGTTGTTTTGTATAGACTATATAATCTAAACTTTATAGCTGATTAAAAAAGTAGAATGTGATTGTTGCTCACTGTGACATGTGGTGCCGAGTCATACTAGTATGACCGGTAAGCTGTTTTCTCTTGAACAAAGTGGCTGCAGGTTAATTTCCTCCAGTCTCGTCCTCCACGTGCTGTTTGTTCTGTTCAGGGGAAATGAGAGTTCCTGCTCCAAAGATCTGCTGTGTCTTCGTCCAAAGCAAACACTTCCTTTCTCCAGTTCCTTATATTCAAAACAACTTGTAGTAAGACCTTGTAATTGCGGATATTTCTCCACAGAGGGAGCAGTTTCTGCTTGTTGAGCTTGTTTATTGTCTGCCCTGTGTATTTCCCGTCTGTCTAAAATTAGAGTCTGAATGTTGCCTTTGATTGTTATCCAAACACATTACTATCTTTACTGCAACACTCTGGGGCAGCTTGCTGATCATGAGCCAAAACATGCTGCTAAAAATAATTTCTTCTCTAACTAATAACAATTTTGAATATTTCGCTTGTACAATGACAAATAAAGCACTTACTTACTTACTTACTTACTTACTTACTTACTTACTTACTTACTTAAAAGCCAGAACAGTTAAACAATTTTAGTAATGATTAAGGCCTCAATTAAGGAAAAAGAAAAGAAAGTATTTGTCCATGCATACATAACTGGTGCAGATCGACTGTCGTGTCCTACCCTCTTTTCCTGTGTGAATGTGGTGAGTGATATAGGAGATTAGCAGCCACATTACGCCAGTCTGCCCCAGGACAGCTGTGGCTAGAAGCATATAGCTTATCGCCATCTCCATGGTGAGAAAGAGAGATGGTTATGGTCCAGTATGAAGTTTGTCAAGTTTGTGACAATTCAAAGTTCTTTCACAGTCAGTTTTATAGTTCTCTTTCCTTATAAAAATGTTTGTCTCATCAAAACCAGACTCCATCCATCCATCCATCCATCCATCCATCCATCCATTTTCTTCCACTTGTCCATTGCCGGGTCGTCAATAATTTTATTTTAATGTTACTCAAATTTAGATAATTGTTAATTCAGCCTTAGATTTTAAGTATATTTAGAGAATGAAAAGGCTTTGGGGTCCGGACTAAAGCCTCTGAAGGTCCGGATCTGGGCCCAGGTTCGCCAGTTCCCTGTTCTAATCTAAAATGGTTCATGATTTACTATAAATTCTGGTCAAGTTGACAAAATGTGCAGACAAGTTCTGGGTTGATCGAGTGCTAATCCTTGGCAAAAACATGCACTAAGAAGAAGATTGTCACCTCAAGGATAAGATAAGCTTATTTATGGTACTATTGTCCCAGTCAGACAAACAGACGGAGAAGAGCCAAGGCTAAACAGGTATTGTTTTGGTGCAACATCAGGAAACGAGTCAAAAAAAAAACCAAACCCTCTAAATTTAGCCCTAATGACAACGAGAACCCGTCTTCTATCTGCAGAAAGTTACTTTATTTATAAAACTAGTTACATTTATTGAGGTTTAGTAAATACGCACATAATAATAACAGCACAAGTAAAGAAACTATACAACAGTGGTTCTAAAGATTGTCTGCACAATTATCTGGAGGCTCCAATCTGTACAGAGTGTCAACAAGAGAAACAAAGAAACAAAGGACGAAAAGGAAAAAAAAAAAGGGATTTATCTAAAATATTCAGATCCTGTGCGTTGAGGATGTGGGTGGTGCTTGAGGAAATGGCCGCTCCATAGACCTAACACTGTGTCAACACGATAGCATTCCTCAGGCCATCCAAAGAGTTTACTCCTATCATCCAACCTTCATGAGTCTCCAGGGTTCATAAACGTCCAATAATATGCTGAATGTTGTTCTCTCATGGAGTTGTGTGTTTGCTCGGATTAACTCGTTTTATTTTTTAGTAATATCTCCTTTGAAACACATGAAACACTCAAGACTAATAAACACAGAAGACTATGTTGGAGTCATGTCACAATTACAATCAATGCCAGTAGGGGGCGACGCAAATGAACCAAGCTCAGTCTGAGAAGTTTTCCCTAAAGAGGGTTCAGTCAGTCTTCATGAGACCTCAATGCCCCTTAACCTCCAACTTAACTGAGCACATTTTCTCCAGTTTTACTCAAATCTAAAAGCTTCTCGACAGGAGCTTACAGCCTGTAGGCCAGTATAACACCTCATTTGAAAGCTAAGAACTACAATACTCATCTAAGTGGGGTGACTGTGGCGCAGAGAGTAGCCGTAGGTCGTCTTGTGTTCGGAGGATTGGCGGTTCGAATCCCGCAGGTGGACACTGTCGTTGTGTCCTTGGGCAAGACACTTCACCCACCTTGCTTCCAGTGTCTGCGCACATTGAATGAGAGTGTGAATGGGTGAGTGGTTCCTTGATGTAAAGCGCTTAGAGTGCCTAAAGCAGATAGAAAGATGTTATGTAAATGTGACCATGAAGCTTCTTCCTTGTTTTTGTGTTTTTTTTTGTCATGTTTAGGTCACATTTTTGTCATGTTTTTGTTGCTCTTTCTGGTGTTTTGGGTACATTTTGTTTTGTGTGTGTGTGTAAAACAAAAAAGCAAGAAAAGCGTGATGAAAACACAACCAAAAAGGACGAAGACGTGACAATCATAACGAGAAAGGAGCTTAATTCGTTTTGCAGGTTTAGCTTTCAAATGAGGTGTCACTCTTATAGGCTGTAGATTTGGGTAAAACTGAACTGGAGAAAATGCACTGGGGCACACAGGAGCTGTTCTTTTATGTAACATGGACATGGAATTTATCACAGACCTAAACTTTTAGAAATGTCTCAAAAAAAAGGAAAAGCATAATTACGATTGGCCTGGCCTTAAGGGGAACCTGTCTTTAGCTGTGGAAACATATTTTGGTTTTGGGGGTGCGAAAAGAACATTGCCCCCCAAAACACCGTATTTCCTATTTCTTGTTATTGCCTGTAACGTGTAAACTATCCACCACAGGATACTGCAGCATCCTCAGCTTTCCCGGCCTTGTTTTAGAGGTAGGGGAAATTGACTCAACCTCCGCACATAAAGGCAGTGAGTTTCCCTTCTTCCCCATATATTCTAAATTTTGTTTGCCATTGTATTATTGAAAGGTAATCCGTATAGAAGGTTTACCAGTCAAGGAATGTGCAGGGTTTTTCATATCAGGCTGTGACGTGACAAGGAAAAAGGAACAATTGAAGTCACTTAAAGAGATGGTAAAATCTTCTGAATCCTCTAATTATTCTAAAGTAACACATTGTGAAATACTAGTGTTAATTAATGTGTTCAAAGTCTGAAAAAGCGCACCATGACAAGCTTAAATTACCTGTGTACAAATACCTCTAAGTGTAAAGGCTGTGAGCATAAACATATGTACAGGAGAGGGGTCCAGTGTCAGACCGGAGGGGTGCTGTAGGGGATTTCCGGGTGGTATTTCTCCATCGCTCTGGGGCGCAGGGGCTTCTTCATTTTCTGGTGCTTCAGAATGACCTCCTCGTTGGCGTAGATGGGCGTCTCCGCGTCGTCGGAGTGGTATCCCGACTGGTATCCGCTCGTCTGATTGGACGACTCGGAGCCCAGGGATTCTTTGCTCTTACAGCGCAGCAACTGACTGAGGAGGGAACAGGAGAACAGGCGAGTCAAGGTTTTATCAGGTGTGAAGGGGGAATCTGTAAATCTGCGGAGCAGAGGAGACTTCACTGACCTAAGGTTCGGCGTGGTGGACAGCTGAGGATCCAAACTGTTGCCTTCTTCAGGTGAGAAGCTCAAACTGCAGTCCAAATGACCCTCCTGTAAATTGTACAATAGCTTTATATTGTTTACGAGTTCACTGCCAAATGATACTGTTATAAATCATGAATAAATATATATTGAAGTATTGGTATTGAGCCATACTTTGAGGATGCTTTGAGGATGCTTTTCTAAAGTGTAAATTTGGTCCTGGTGCACGGGTGCAACTAACCCATGTTCGTCATTTTTTCTTAAAAAGCGCTTTTTTGTGTGCCAAGAGGATATGAAGAAAACGTGCTCAAATCAAAAAAAGATTTTTCTGCCAACACTTATAATGTTGAATTGTCAACAATTTACATGATGTAAAATTTGTTTGCGCGTAATGTGCTTGTGTGTCCAGACATCCGAGCTCGCCTTCAGTTTTGTGGTCCCAGTTTAAAACAGTAAGTGCAATACTAACCCGACCTTTGAATTAATGAAAATAGAAAAATGAATAATAAAAAAAATATTTAGAGCAAGGTTTAACCTTATAGCCCCCACTTGAACAGAGCACATTGTCTCCAGTTTGGCTTTACCCAAATCTAAAAGCTTAAAAAAGCATCAAAATAGCGAGGAAAATGTGACCAAAAAAAGTGACTAAACCTCAACAAAAATGCAACAAAAACGTGCTGTAAAAGCAACAAAAATACAACAAAAGTGAGACGAAAACGAGACGGAAACATGACAAAAACGCGATAACTTGCGATAACTTTTGTAGATCTTAGCTTTCAAATGAGACGTTACACTGTTGCTCTCGAGTCGAGAAGCTTTTAGATTTGGGTAAAGCCTAACTGGAGAAAGTGTGCTTGGTTAAGGCGGGGGCTAAGGTTGAATTAGTCATGCATGTGGAGTTTCTTCAGTGTAAATAATTGGTTTCTTTCAGATTAACATGTTGATTATTACTTTATTTGTTTGTGTTTTGGCTGACCAGTTAAACCATTTCAAAGTTGATTGAGTTTATTTCTGACACTGACCATGACGCTGCTGTGCTCCACTGGGATGTCCTCAAACGTCTTCAGACTGCACCTCTCGCTCTCCTGGGACACTCTGCAGAAAACATGCCACACAAAGCTTTCAGTGCACAATACAAAACACCTCTTAACTTAACAATGCACAGATATACTGACGCTATGGACAGAGGATGGTCGTAGTGGTGGAGCTGTGCAGCCAATGCCTCTTCGTTCCGAGGCGAGCTGTAAAGGTTCTTGGGATCAGATGTTAAGGGACAACCCTCTGTCACCGGGATGTAGTCCTTCCCGTCCTACATTGAAACTGTCATTAGGAACTGTATACGAGTAACAGTATAAATTAAAAAAAAAGAAATAAAAAATGAAACTTTGATGAAACAAAAAACTGAAATACACAATATCACAAACAGTAATATCGCATAAATTGTTAAAGCAGCACTAAGTAACTCATGCCCCTAGAGGCCATAAGCGCCACTGCAGGTGTCGTGGCATGTTGCGGTTAATTGTCCGTGAGAGTAAATACTACACAGACAGAAAAGACAAATGGAGAGAGGGATATTGTACATCCAATAAAACAATGGAGATAATTTTTTTCACTCAAACTCGGCTGTAAATACTGTTTAAGTGGTGCCAGCCCGCAGCTAGCTTTGCCTGTTAACCTGTCAGCTTCATCTTCGTGATTCCATTAGTGTTTATTGCGCCTCCGACCCGGAAGCAGGGAGGTTGCAATAGTGGTTTATCTAAATATCTAATACCTAAGTTAATTCTGGCAACTGACTAAACTGTACATTGCACCATCAATTATTTGCAAGTGATTTCGGCAACTTTTGGAGCAGAAAAAAAAAGTTGATATTTGTGCATATTTGACCTTGTAGTGACCCAGTGGATGTATGAGTGGTTTGCTTAAAGTCTTTACTTTCTCTCACAGTGGTCTCTACGATGGTACAGGGTCAATTGTTTTGTTTGTTTTCTGGTGGTCAGCAGTGAAAACCTTCCAAACAATTGATCCTGGAGCGTCCTAGAGACCACTGTGAGAGAAAGTAAAGACTTCATGCCAACCACCCATACAACCGCTGGGTCACTACAAGGTCAAATACGCACAAATAGCAACTTTTTTTTTCTGCTCCAAAAGTTGCATAGTGCACGTTTAAATTTGGCAAATTTTACTATAAGCATACATGTTTGCATGATTAACAACAACTCAATACAGTGAAAACTTTATGAGCATACGCCCGTTTCCTGCACTGTTGCATAATGACATCTTAAATTTATTCTCCACAATGACTTGGCAGCGCTTGGTCGCGGGGTGTGAGCCTGTTCCTTTCGAGCGCGATGAGAGACATAGATTGGCACAATATGAGGTCATGCTTTTGTGCTTTTATATTTTTATGAAAGTGTTTTTTTGCGCTCTGACCTGTTGTGCACTGGCCTGAAGCAGGTTCCCCAAATGCTCCACCAGCTCTGCAAACGTGGGCCGATCTGTGGGGCGGTCGAGCCAGCAGTCCAACATGGTCTGATATCTGGAATAATGTGCATTTGTAAGTCCAGCAGTTCTCATACATTTCACAGCAAATACAAGTATAAAGAAATATCTGTCATTCCAAGAACCACCAAGTAAAGAAGTCTATAAAAAGAGGAAAAGGATGAATAAAACTGTCTTCAAATTGAACAAGACTAGAACTGCTGGGACCTGAGTCCAACCAGAAGGAACCTGTGTAATATGAATGTCACGTTTTGTCTCTCATCCAAAAGACCTTTAGTTATCCAATAAGACAGACGGGCGGCATACAAGTAACATGGTTTATGTCTATCTAACTATTACCAATAATAAGTGGTATAATGCAATTGCTTAGAGTTGAATATATTTGGTCTTTGCTTTGTTTCTCACATTTCTGTTGTGGCATACTCTGGGGGTCTCATCCTGGTGCCCTCTTTAAGTCTTCGGCAGAAAGACTCATCAATGCAAACCCCTGGATATGGTGATGCTCCTAAAAGACATGTCATAAAACATATTTTATATTGAAAAAATATAATGTTATGTTAAATCATCAGCAAAAAATTATTTTAAATGATATATACCGAGCGAAAAGATCTCCCACAGCAGGACTCCAAATGACCAGACGTCACTCTGTGTGGTGTAAACGCGGTCAAATATCGTCTCGGGGGCCATCCACTTCAGCGGGAGACGTGCCTAAACAACAAATATATAAATATGCTGTAGGCTTTGATCATTTTGTAACAACTTTATTCACAACTCACATCTCCTTTGCGAACGTAGTCAGGGTCTTTGTAGACATCCCGCGCCAAACCAAAGTCACAGATCTTCACCACATTGTTCTCGGAGAGCAGGATGTTTCTGGCCGCTAGATCACGATGAATGCACTGCAGCGCAAAAGTAAATATTATTGTTCAACTTCACTGAGACTGTGAGGTTGTAAAGGCGTAAAACTCAGAGACAAATTTGAGCCAAGACCGTTTTCATCGGTACTCATAGTTAAAACCATTTGGCCCCTAGCTATCGTGTTCAAGGACATTTGTGAGTGCCCTTTTAGGAACAATTAATGAATTAAATCAAAAACCCACAAGTGCCACTGATGCTGGTGATACCAAATAGCGTGGTGCATGCTAGTTGTTGTGAGCATTAATATGACGCTCCCTGAAAGGTATGAAACATGCTTTTAGACTGATTCCAAAATCGTGATGTTAGGAAATCATTAGAAAAGTCAGGAATTTTTCTGTATCAGGTCAGGTTTTTGTGCAAAGTGGTGCTAATTTTCCAATCCCTTTATCCCATGAGGCACATGATTTTTACAACCCCAGCCAAAGAGCCGGGAGTCATATTTTTGGGCGTTTCTAAGAAGTGAATTTGCGTATCAAATAATTCAATTGTCACCAACACACGCTGGTTTGTAAACATAGCTGCTTTGTGTACCAAAATAAATGCACAAATGCAAATTATGTTACAACAAACCACAGTCTTCCCATTATTGTGGAGAGAAAGGCACCAGGATGGAAGACAAACTACAAATTTGTCCAAGGGGTAAAAAAAATTGACCTGATTGAGCAAAACCAATGTGTTACTTTGATTCTGCAAAATAAGCTCACAAAACTTAAATTTGTTGTCACCCAGTGTTACATCGACAATCTTTACAGGATCTTTGCGGCAAAAACAGAAAGACAGAGTTCTTTTCATCGTGATGCCTATACCTTGCGTGAGGACAGAAACTCCATGCCTTTGGCCACTTGGAAGCTGTAGCTGATCAGGTCCTCCATGGTCAGGTGATCCTCATCTGAGCTCTCTGCAGTCACATAACACATTGTTGTTACGACTGATGAGGGCAGTTTCAGTAAAAAAAAAAAAAAAAGAAAATCACATGTAGCTTTCGTACCCTCCGGACAGTCCATGGTGTTTGACGCCCTGTCTCCTCCGCTGGTGCACACGGCCGTCCCAGTGCAAATATCCAACTGAGCCACCTTTCCCAAACCTAGGTCTCCTTCAGTTATGTCCTCCTCTGAGCGGGCCCAACGCTGGCTGTGCACGCGCTTCCTCTGTGGACCAGCAAACGCAACACAATCATAAATACATGACACAGCATTTAGCCCAGAATCTAGTAACAAGCAACACTATACAACTACTTTAACTGGTAGAGCATTTACCTTATAAGGGCTATACTCTCCTCTCTTGCTCTTCAGATAACTGGACAGGTTTCCGTGTTTGCAGTACTCCACAATCACCATCAGGGGGCCTGTGCAAGAGAATCGAATAAATTGGAGTAGACTATGTGTTTTCATATAACATAGTTTGTGGATTACTGACCTCCCGGTTTAGTGCAGGCCCCGAGCAGATTGACCACATTAAGATAGTGCCCGATGTGAATGAGGATCTTCAGTTCAGACATCAGGGCTCGATACTCACTCGCAGTGGCACCCTCTGTTGATATGAGATTAAATAAGTAAACAGATGACTATAATAAGAGACGGAGGGTGTTGCAACGGCGCTAACAGTGACAAACCTTTGAGCATCTTCACTGCGACAGTTGTGCAGGTTGTGGCTTTCTCAATACCAAAAGCTGCTGCTTCAACCACCTGTCCAAACGCTCCCCGCCCAAGGGGTTCGCCTAAAACATAGACATTTACAATAATATGAGGATAAATGAGATTCAGATATGATTTGTTCTGATGTATAGACATGCAAAGAGGAAAAAATATGCATTAATTACGATCAATTACTAAGCGTTTGCCCATGTGTGAAATGAATAGCACGTGCAAAACTGAATCAGCAGCCATAGACTTTACATCTTTTTCCGGACGTAGCATTCTCTTATTTGCATATGAGATTTTGGGCCCTAAAACTGTACTGCACGCAATTTCAAATGGGAAGTTAGCTGCAACACGCCCACAAATAGCTCTATGCTATTGACACTAGTCTAAAGACAACAAATTACAGTATGTTTTGCACCACATGACGGCATTAACCTCTTAACCCCCACCTTAACCAAGCACATTTTTTCCAGTTCGACTTTAACCAAATCTAAAAGCGTCTTAAAAGAACAAGAAAGAAAAAGAACAAAAAAGCAGCCAAACAGGCGATAAAACAGCAACAAAACAGCTACAAAAAAGCGATGAAAAAACAACAAAAGTCATGTAAAAGCCACAAAAAATAGTGATGAATACGCACCAAAAACGCAATAGAATAAAATGACAAAAATTACAAAAAAGTGACAACAACACAAGGAAAAATCTGTTTTGTGGGCCGTACTCTTGCCTATAGGCTGTATGTGCCAATCCAGAAGCTTTTAGATTTGGGTAAAACTGAACTGGAGAAAATGTGCTCGGATAAGGCCGGAGTTAAGAGGTTAAGACTGCATTAAACTATGGAATTGAACATAGTAGTAAAATGCTACATTTGTAAAAAATACTGTTTTTATTTATTTGTTGATTTATTCACTGATTTATTTATATTTTAATGCATTTAAAAATGTTAATTATTGGTTTCTTTACCGTATTTATTTTCCATATACAGTATCATTCAAATGAACATACAGGATTGGTCAGTGTGGCAGTGGATTGAACAAAAATCTTTAAAGTGAAACTATTGATAAAATAGCCACACTAGCTAGTTGCAGTCAAAATAAGAGAACATTTCCATGAACTATAGAGAAAACAAGCCTGACCTAGTTTGAGTCTGTCTCGAGGAAACTCCCATTTGTTGGCATCGTAGGCGAGTCTTTCGCACTGTTCGTCCGTGGGCATGTCCTCAGCATCCAGGATCATGGAGAGGTATCCCGTTTTCAGATCTCCACCGGTGGACTGGAACACAACATATATATCTTATGACTTATGCAAAACACAGAGAGTCAGAGTCTGTCAGCCATCTTTTCACAAACATTTTACATGTTGTGACCGCACCATTACAGTATGATAATGACACAGTCTGAACAGAATTGAGCAAACTTTGAGCAAAATAATCACAAAAGACCAGTTATAGTGTCTTGATAATGCTGCTTTAGGTCCATATGTACATTAAAAAAAGGTCTGAATATAATATAAATATTAACTATTACAAAAGTCACAGGCATTTTGGAATTTGTAGTTTTCAAGGTTTTTTTTTAGCCCATAGAGACGGTATATTATGTTAAAAAAAAAAAAAAACAGTGTTTCTGTGGCCTTTCAGTGAGAGGGGCCCAGTTGCCCGGTCACTGTACGTGACTTCAGGGAGCATAGTGCCCCGTTGTTCTGCTCCACAAAAGACTCGACATACCCAGAGCCAAACCAGTCAATTCTAATGAGCCATTCGCCCATGCTGTATTTCTTCTGAAGTTATCAGGGCCTGGCTTAATTTCAAGCATGTTTTGACAATTTTTTTGTCAACGTGAATTTTTTCTTGGTAAAAACAAAAAGCCATTATTGAAGATTAAAATGAAAAGAAAGAGGTCTAAGCAACCATTTAGACAGTGAATTGAATATATCCACCCCTAGTCCAAAACCACAGCCCCATACATACATTTTGTGTGTATTTTCTTTACCTGTCCTTTTCCAGTCATATTGCCATCTGTAACACTAAGTTAGATTGCGACAAAATCTAAAAGAAAAACATTCTCCTAAAAACCTGAACGATCTGAAGCCTTGTGTCAAAATGAACACAGAATCAGCACTCCTGTGTGTGGAAAAATGAAGGGGAAATCCAAGGAAGGAAAAGTGCGGCGCAGAGGGGAAGCGCTTACCCGTTTTCTGCCGCGGATAACGAAGACGATGAGTAACCAGAAAAACATGGCGATGACCACGGAGCCGATGGGAACGATCAGCTCCACGTTAGTCTTCTCCTCCACACCTGAACAAACCAAACCACCAAACACGCCACAGGTTAGAACAGTCTTCAGTCTATTGCCACTTGTATAAAGTGTTTGGGACAAAATCTGAACTTAAGTATAATTAAACCAGTACTAAACGTAGGCAAAATGTGGATTAATCCAGGGAGTGGAACCAGGACTAAAACAAGTCGAGACTAAAATGGGTCAAACCAAGACATCAGAGGTCAACCGTTACGAGAAAAAATTAGTGCATTATGTTCATGTCAGAAAGATTGTTGTTTACAATCAACAAGGAGGCCTAGTTAGAGCAGCACGGTAGCACAGCAGTTAGCGCCTCTGCTTCACAGCTAGAAGGTCCCGGGTTCAATTCCCACCAGCACGGGCCCTTTCTGTGTGGAGTTCTCTGCTGCATCTTTCTCCTTTCCCTGGTGTGCGTTACCTTTCTATAAAGTGAGTATTTGTTGTTAATTTCTTTTCTATAGACCCTTTAATTGTTTGTAAACAATCCGGGCTTAGCTGGAGGCGGTAAGCTAGATTTCTATCTATTCTATATAAGTTTATATTGGCTTTACTGTGAATAAACACAATTGACAGTAAAATTGCTTCACCCCTAAGCAACGTCTGCAGGAAAAAGGAAAGTGAAAAAGTGTGATTAATTTTGTTTAAAATGTTTTATCACAGTAAACCTTATGTAATTAACCCCTTAACACCAACTGTAACCGAGCACATTTTCTAAAGTTTGGCATGACCCAAATCTAAAATCAAAAAAGTGGCAAAAGCGCAACAAAAACGTGCTGAAATTAGTAAAGAGTGATGAAAAAGCCATGAAAAAGTGCCAAAATTAGATGAAAAGGGCAAAAAGGCAATGGAAAAAGCAAAAAAAAAAACCGCCAAAATCACACAACTAAAGAGTAATGAAAAATCAACAAAAAATCAACAAGAAAGCCACAAAAGAGCATCAAGAAGGTGACAAAAAAGCAATGAAAAAGTGATCAAAACACGACAAGAAAAAACACAAAAAACTGTGACAAAAAAAGTTACCATCGGTTTTGTAGGTCTTAGCTTTCAAATGAGGTGTTACACTGGCGAACTGGAGAACATGTGCTTGGTTAAGGTTGGGGTTAAGTGGTTAATTAATCGTAATTAATTGATTTATTTCACCACACATCAGTGGGCTTCAATCTGAAAACTACTGAGCTTAAATTCACTCAGTATCTTTAAATAAATGCATTATTTTGGTCACAGATTATTTGGTAACAGAAAAGTGGAACAGCCCAACTCCAACTAAAAAAGTATTTAGTCTCTCGTCCGTATCCCTCAGCGGGCATTAACGAGTATTCACATAGTTAGCATTAGTCACTGGGAGTATTGTGTTTGCGAGACCTGTGTCACGTAGTCCCTGATCATTGTGCGTTTGTTGTGGTTTGTGTGCGGGACAGAGGAGGCAGGAGCCGGGCCAGGGCAGGGCTTTTGTCCCAAAGTGTCATGTGCCAAAGAGGATGTGCGCTAAACTGGGGAAGTTTCCTTCCAAGCTGAAACAAAGTTACATTTTCCCACATTTGATACAAAAATGGTGGATGTGATGCAGTCCGATTGAACTTCAAAAACAATGAGCCTGAGTTGACCTGGATTTTGACATAAGGATGAAAATAGTATCACATTTTACTCTCGCCCATATTCCACGCCTATAGACAAAATGATCTACAACTCTGGAACTGCTTAATTGTCATTTCATATCTAAAAAAACTAACCCTCAGTGGTTAAAAAGGCCTGGGACACGTCACATCCTCCGCTGTTGCAGGCAGTGCAGGTGTACAGACCACTGTCCTCTTTCTTCACACGCTGAATCGTCAAAATGTTGTTGTCCTGGCTCAGAATGACCCCTTAAAGGAAACACACTCATAATTATATATGTAAAAGAGAAGGTTTTGAGGGCGGGGAGCATGCGCAATGCAGTCGCCCTGAAACTCAATTCACCACACCGTCAACAAATGTTTCTCTTTTGTTTAAGGAGCAAATAAACCTTTAGTCCATACCGGAGCCCTCCAGTACAGTGTGGTTGTTCTTGGTCCAGATCACGGTTGGTTTCGGGGTCCCAGCAGCGTCACAGGCAAAAGTGACTGTGGTGCTCACATTGACCCTCTGCTCGGTCAAATTACTGAGGATCCGCGCCGACTCCAGCCCTGAAGCACATCACAGGACATACACAACAGCAGTCAAGCAATCTGACAAAACAGAGATCCAAGCTTTATGTATCTTGCTACATCACAAGAGGAAGTCAACGCTTGCAAAGCTCAAAGCTTAGAGAAAAAGGACAGGAATACTTAATATGGTCAGTCCCTCCAGGATTTCACGCAAAATCTGGTCATTTGGTTTCGTAATTATGGTAAAAACCAGTAGCCGAGTAGAACATTTCACATGAACATCACCTCATCTCGTATTTTCCACTGGGAAAACTGGGAGAAAAGTTTGATGCCCGAGTTCCCGAGATGAGATAACCTTTGACCTCTTAACATCAAAGAGAGCAGCGATAATACATTTTTATGTCACTGTGCATTTAGCTCAATTTTAATATAGTCTTTTTCTCCACATCAACCGTCTTGTAAAAAAGATTTTTTTTTACCCCTCAATAAAAGTATGATACAAAAAAGCAGTGGTTCAGCAGTTTGTAGATGACTTCCATGATATTTTTTTTGTTTATGGGTTAGGTTAGGTTAGGGTATGGGTTATTTTTTTTAGGTTTCACTTTGCTACGAGACAAAAGCACTTGAACACAACGCACTCGTAACTTCCACTTCACAACTGGAAAGGATCATCTTTACCAGAGCACATGAAGTGAGACATTAGTGAGGCATTGCAAAAGCTTGCTAGTTTCCAGCAAATATTCCAATAATTTGCGACTTCCTTCGCAACTATTCCTTAACTCTGCAACCTATTGCAACTAAAAGGAGTTTCGGATCAATTCAATCCATTTTACTTGTGCACAGGAAGTCCCAGCGCCTCCACGGGGTTAAGTCATTTGGATTGAATGACAATGGCATTGGGTTGTTGTTTCTGCTCCGCCTCCTCTCCCTCGCCTGGGTCTTTACCACGCTCTGTATGAGTTTTCTGTTTTTTTAGATGATGCAAAATGCAAAGACAAGTTTGATTTTGATGTAAACAATACTGTATATTTTTTAAAGCAGGAAAAAAAGGGCAACTTTTTATCGCAACTTTTGGAAAAATTGAATGAAATCTGGCATTTTAGCCCACAACAATCAGAAAAAATGCCTGCGAAATCCTGGAGGGACTGTATGGTCCTAATATTTAGCAAGATATTGACTTTATTGACCAGTCCCGCTCAAAATAAGCACATATTTTCTGGAGTAAGAGTGAGGCAAATTCAACAGAAATAAAGAATCTGACTCTTTTATTCGCACAGCATTTTCCCTTTCATACTCTCGCAGCCATCTTTCATTCATGTCTCTACAGTCATCTCTGTCTGTGTCTCTCCTGGTTGGAACCTGTTGCTACCTTTGAGCGTGATGCGTCTAAGCAGGCAGGTCTTGTCCCCGGACTTGCTGTTTTGCACCTGACAGGCGTAGACCCCCTGGTCCTGTGTGGAGGCCTGGGGCAGGAGCAGGTCTAGCGTCATGTTGGCTTCCCCCGTTTGAGAGAGGACGGTCTGAGAGAAAGGTGCTGGCTGCAGGACGAGGGAGCGACAAGGCAACACCGAAGCTACGGGGTCCGAAATGTTGAGGACCCTGAACCAGGCCAAGTTCTCGTAGATGTGTCGGTCGGCTTTACAGCGCAGCAGCACGTCGTCCTCCTCTAAAAGCTCATCAGGAGGAGACACGCTCAGTTCAAGACCACCTGTAAATATGAGCAAAGATGGCTCAAACGTACGGTCATATATTTGGACAAAACAAACTTAGGAAATAATAAAATATGCATGATATGTACTAGTAAAGTAAATGAAGCCAATAGGTCAGCAGACATAATCACAAATTAAAATCACTATCTGAATGACCCATGCAAAACCCGTAATAAAGCACTTAATTAAATCTTACGTGTCACATGAAAGAAAATGATCCGTGAATCTTCTCCTGCTTTGTTTGCAGCCACACATCTGTACAGTCCATGCTCCTCCGCTTTCTTTATCTTCAGAGAACTCATGATTTTCTGATAGAAATAAGTGCGCATTAGAAATATAATTTTGTCTTACTGTAAGGAGAAGGATTGTGCTGTACCTTGTTTGCAGAATCCGTGGTGGTGGAAATTCGCTCCACTTTGTTGAGGCTGGTGTTGTTCTTGATGTCTGTCCAGTTGTGACAGGCCTCCAGCTTTAATCTGGACTTCATCAGCCCAGAACTGTATTGAGAATATAATAAAGTGTTACGTAACGCAAATCCATAAGGGTCGTGTTACTTTGGAAGGGATTTAGGCAAAAAGCAGTAGCAAAATCGGTGAGGTAGAGGTCAGTGAGCGGTAAGGCTGTACAGTTTGTCAGATTGATCGACTGTTGTCTTTTTGTTGGACAGGCATAAGGGAAGGTCCTGTGCTATAGAGACAAATGTTACTGGCGTCAGACTTAAGGGAAGCTGGGTGCTAAGATAAGATAGGACTTTATTAATCTCATGATGGAGAAATTCCCTTATTACATCAGCTCTCAAGAAACACGCAGGGCTGCAAAACAGACTGGAAAATGTGCAATCAAGCAATAGTAACTAGAGGTATTTGCACACAGGTACATAGCTAGGGTAAGACTGATAAAGGTGTGGTGTTCCTATGGAAAGACGGAGAGGAGACATTGTTAGCCAGGCCACAGCTCATTAACTTCTCATTTGATTCAAACATACAGGCCAATTTGCCAACTACACCAAGAGCTCTGAGAATGTAGTTCAGCAAACTGTAATGGATTGTGAGTGGAAGGAGATCTTCAGTTATAGCAAAAATAAACAGTCAGAGAAAAGACTGAAAGAGGCTTCAACAAACAACTCAATCATGTTCTAAAGCAGAACAAAAGGCCGATGAGCCAAAACCATATGTTTATGGTAAACAACACAACGGGGTATAGGTCTAACTAAAAAAGCCCAACTCCTCCACACAGGAGGGTATTAATCAAAGCTTTTCAACTAAAGGAAAGTCAGAAACACCTTGAACATCTTCAATTCTAAACAACTTCTGCTACAATGAACAGACAAGAGATGCTATATCATCTTTTGTGTTACATAAATTAAATAGTTTTGTTACAAAGTTTATGTGAACAAAAAGGAGACTCAGCTTTATTCAGACAAAGCTATTTTTCAGCTGCAGGAAACACACCGCAGGACTCAGGAAGTGCCCGGATGTGCAGGGAGAAGATAAGGCTCCTCGCTGCAGTCTTCACTCGTCACTTGGACAAATATGTGTCAACATTTCTACAACTGTCTGCAACGTGTATCACCGTCCAAAGCTGTGTAATCGTTCATGGTGTTCTTTGGTTGTTTATTGAGGAGCTGGACATGACGTAGTCGAAGTGTGTACTGAGTTATCCAATCGTGCATTTGTTTAACAAAATCGGTTATCAGCCAATTAACGATGCTTAATTTTAGCGTGGGCCTACTGTTACATCACTGGTCAAAAACTGAATTGTTTAAAGAGTTTGTAAACATTTTGGAGATTTCATTGAGATCTGAGATAATATGTTTGGGACAGGGAGCAAGAAAACAAATGGACAAATGAACATATGAAACCAAAGATAGAAATGTCACTCACTGAAAGATAAAGGGATTTGTTTATGTATGTTGTATGTCTGTCATATTGAGATTTGTATTTGTAAACCGAATACGTAATGTGTCTAAAAACGGATTTTGTGACGTGCTTGAACTACATCCTCTGATCTGAATCTAGCCATTGTAATCTCCTCTTTGTTTTGGTCAACATCACGAAAGCAGCTATTTCTCTCCCAAGTCAACAAGCTATTGACTGTGTGTAATGAGACAGTGTGTTCCGCCAAACAGTAAACTTGTTTTTGTTTATGTTCTTCACAGTGTCTTTGGAGTGACTTACGAGAATGCGTCGGGACAGTCCTCTTTGGGCATCCACTGCCACAAGATCTGAGCTGGAGTCGGGACCCCGCGGACCGTGCACCAAAGAGTCGGACTGCTGCCAAACGGGTAAACATCTGTGTCCACGGCAACCTCTTTCTCAATGATGTGAGGAGGCACTGCGGTGGAGAACATCAGCGAGAGAGACAAGGTAACTTACTGTTTGATCACCAAATGTCTGCGCTGGACAATTAATATTGCCGAGAAACATAGATGAACATTTTGGAAAGCATATGTTTAAAAGTATGTACCGTTGACCAGCAGTTGGAAGGAGCGGCGCTGCTCCTCTTTGGTGATCTTATTGGTGAGGATCACGGTGTAATTTCCTGCATCCATCTCTTTGAGCTCCCGGATGACCAGAGCATCACTTTTCGGTTTGATCCTGTAGTCGTCCTTGAGGGGAAGTCCATTTTTCAGCCTAAACAAAGTGAGACACGTCGCTATATTGCATAAAATGGGTAAATGGATTGTATTGCAAGTAAGTTGTTTTGTACAGGCTACCATTTGAAGTTGGGGTCGGGATAGGCGGTGTATTTGACTGGGATAATGATGGGTGTCTTGTCGCCAACGTTCACCTCCCAGACACTTGTCCACGGCCCCTTCATGTCAATAAAAGGTTTCTCTGTAAATGTAACACAGGAAAATATTGACTATTAAAACACACACCTCTGTTACTACATATCCACATAAAGAACTATATCCACATCAAGAAGCTGATGAAGCTCTCCCCCTTATCTGCTCTCTTGTGTACGGAATGTGAGTCTTTTTTTCCAAACCCTACATTCTGGTATTGTCAAAACATAAAGATACAAGAAGTGTGTTATTTTCCTCACCGTAGACCTTGAGAGTAGTGGTGGCGCTCTTCTCCATGAGTCCGCTGGAGGCAGAGCAGGTGTACTCCCCGCTGTGCTCCACAGTCACACCCTCCACCGTCAGAGTGTTCGATAACTCCAGAGAGTTCCACAGCTTCTTCTTATGCGGAGTCGTGTGGGCCGCTTTCGACCCATTCTCAGACGTCTAAGGAAAATTATATAATTGACGATGTATAAAGTGTTTTGAGACTTCCAAAGTTCTTCACAATTGATTTTGTTATTTATTAATCTTGCAGTCACAGTCAAGCTAACAAAATCCTAATGACATGAAGGGTAAGGTGGAGTAGGTTTGCACAGGAACAAACTTATATACTATAAAAACTTGGAGCCATTATCCAATCCAGTGCTTATTTTGCAATGCGCTTCTTCTGTTTCAATGGACCAAGCTAATAGCTCACTTAATATGATCTAATACCACAAATCACCAACTGCATTGCAAATGTACACAAAAGATACAGAGAAATAGAACACAGTCAACAGAGGCATCGTCATCACTGATACAGCATCTACACAGACCAGTAACAGTAACAAATTCAGTTTTGCATTTCGGTCTCCCTGTATGTCTGCACACACAAAAAAGGGTCATGGCGACACATAAACAAGCAGCAATTTGCCTCTCTCTTGGTACAGCTGCGTTTTTTGCCATTTTCTGCATTTTTTGTGGTTTCTGTGCTCCACATTGTTTTGCTGGATGCTTTAGTACGTCTTTGGTTCTTGAATTGTTGGCTTTGATTTGTCAGCTGAGAACACATCTGGACACATTCACTCTTTGACCTGCTCATGAAACACCAGGACTTTTGAAGGCAGGAAACAGACAGGAAATGTACTGTAGTGTCTTACGTTTTGCCACTTGTGCAGAATTGAGGACTAAAACTGTCACTTTAACAGAAAATAATAAATAAATAGTAACGCATTAATTTGTTTTTCTTTTTAATCATAAATAATAATGATATTGAAGTGATAATAAAGATAATAAAGAATTACGTTTCAATGCTGTTTTACTATAACACATCAAAATTCCGTATTTCCTGGCAGAGTTTTGTTATTTTAGGTCTTAATCAATGTAGCAAACTGTTAAAAAAAATGTGTCTGCAGACACACTTGGGACAGCACCGCAACCCAATAAAATGGACCTGCGACCCACTTTTGGGTCACGACTCTACAGTTGAGAACCACTGATCTAAACAGTTTTCATTAAATGTTCATTAATTAGAAAAATCCTTATGGTCATATCACTGGTGGTTCGTTAATGTTAGCATTTCCTAAATGCAGTTCATTCATTCACACAAGACCCTCGAATTCACCAAGTTCTGTCACATATTAGTATGAGTTTCATTGTTTTAGTCACAGACCAGCGCATGTCCGGAGTGGGTCCAGTTGAACTCGATGCCCACGTTGAGTTCGGTGCTGGCAGAGCAGTTCAGGACCAGGCGCTCCCCCACAGACAGACGGACCTCGGATGGGCTCAGGGTCAGGTTATAGATCTTGTATCCTGCGGAAACGAGAATGCGGGAGGACACGACAGTGAAGGGACCAGCCATTGTTCTGCCAAGACGACACACACTCCATAAGCCACTAGTTTCATAATAGCTCAGGAAAAAAATGACAAAAGCCATGCCTAATATTATCTATATTTGATCATGTGACAATGCCAAAGAGGTTTAAAATAGGAATGCTGCAACTATAATTACTTTGGAGCCACAGAACTTTTACACCAACCAAAGAATTAACTTCTACCACCGTTAAAACATGAACAAAAGGTAAAACTCAGGACCGATATTTGTCACACAGCACATCAACGTGAAGTACAAATGACAGGTTTTTATGCTTTTGAATCATTACATAATTTAATGGGATAATGCCAGTGGTATGTATGGACCCCATAAAAAATGTGATGGCCCCTCTCTAGGGGCATTTTATTAATGAATTTAATTTAATTGAAAATATTGCTCATATAAAATATCACCTTAACACAGACATAAAAACAAAAACACAGCAGTTATAAGATAAGATAAGATAAGATAAGATGAGATGAGATGAGATGAGATGAGATGAGATGAGATGAGATGAGATGAGATGAGATGAGATGAGATGAGATGAGATGAGATGAGATAAGATAAGATAAGATAAGATAAGATAAGATAAGATAAGATAAGAGAAAAGCCATAATTGATCTCGCATTGATGCATTGATCTCATCTCTACTGCACCTTCTATATTAAACTCGTGCATGACAGCACTTCGGACCCAAATTAACACCTTTTTGAGGAACAGTGCAGGATTTTAGCAGCAGTTGTGGTGCATTGGTCTGGGCTCATTCTACATTAGGGCATTGCTGGAGCTGAGGTAGGGGATAGAAAATATAATATAATTTTAACATTTTTAAACTCCGTCTAGTCCCTTTAAAGGCCCTGGACGTAAACAGTCACAAATGTTTTTTTTCTATGGTAATTTATAATGGGATTTTTCCTCCCGTCACTTGAGCGTGATTAGAAGTTAGCGGGACTGTTCAATTGCAGTTGGTCAAATTTCAGTGACAGTAAATCAACAGCAGAAAGTGTATTTGTCGACATGTCTCTTACCAACTACAGCCACGATGTAAAACGGGGACTTGAAAGTTTCGTTGCCGATGCGTGTTTGGCAGAAAACCACTCCGGCGTAGCTGACGAGGTGACTGGGAACAGTGAACCCCCTCTGCGCGTCCCACGCAGAGTCTTTCCCATCCGGATACAGCTCCTTATTTGGATACTTCTGACACAAAGACAAATTAATTCAATTTGAACATGGAACTGGCCACGAAACTTATTTCTTTGACAACTATCAGTACTGAAAATTAACTTTGCAGTTGATAAAATTTGTATAATAACTTGCTGTGATGAATGAAATACCTGACCTAAGCTTAATATTATATTTGACAGTGTGGAGGCAAAATTCATCAAAATGTTATGCTTAATATTCATTATTGTTGCAAAAAATACTGATCTGTGTGCCAATAATATCTTGGAGCAAGTAAATTGCATATATTTACAGCAACATGGATAAGATTATTGTTTGTAATTGATGACTCGAGATAAGTTTGTTTTACTCACAGTATGGAGCGTGACGTTGAGATTGTCCACTGAGCCTCTGCAGGGGATGACCACTTTCACTCCCTCACGGATAAACACCACCTCATAGTCCTTTTCAGACGGAACAAACGGCGTCTTGTAATCTGAGATGACAGAACATCACAAAGATTGAATGAGACAGTATGCTTCTGGGCCAATGAAAATAACATGATATTGAGCATTTTTTGTCCTGAAATGGGACTTCTTCTCCTCTCTCTTCTCCTAACAATGTCGTATCACTGCAGAGTAACTTTGAACTCACCATGTACAAACACGTAGACGGATGCCGAGGTCTTTCCCTCCTCTGCCTTCATGTCCTTGTAGGAGCACTGGTAGGAGCCTGTCTCGTTCACTGTGGCATTCGTGATGAGCAGTGTTGAGCAGAAGAGGCCTGAGCCACTGCAGTCACTGACGGAGAAGCGAGTGCTGATGACGGGTGTGCTCCATTTTAAGTACTGACGTCCCCTAGACACAAATTGAGTCAATTAGTACCTTAACCGTCCATCGTTTTTTGTGTGTCATGTGACAAAAACGCCACCCACCGCCATATTTCATAACATTTCTCATGCAAATAATGTCAAACTGAATTTGAATTGAAATTACAACTACTCACAGTCACAGATGCAAAAGGAATAACTACAACCACCTGAATGATTTTTAATGCAATTTTGAATGCCCCAAGACTATATTTTAATGCCACAAATGCAGAAAAGAATCTGCATATATTTAATTTAATATAAGTATGCCATGTAAACCTTTGAAGCTTTCAGTGTGTATGGAAATGCTACTGGCCAAAAAGGCAATTTCATTTATTATGTCATTTCAAATTTTAGACATAGATAATGATCAGTACCAGTTTCTGCCAACTTTCAGCAATTATTAAAAGCTATTATTTAATGGTAAAATATCCCAACATCATAACTTGTGTCATGGTGTTAAATAGTTCTGAAATGATTACTGGTGCTGCTGGGAAAAGCCAAGTTCAGTAAATAAATACCGGCAAATGAGCTCCAGGTTTTCAGTCTTGTTCATTCTGTGGTCGCCATAGATGTTCATCGTTGGTGGATCAGGCATAAACCGAAGATCAAGAGCTGGGGAAAAAAAGTGTGTTTAAGATCTTAAACTTTCAGCATAGAAGTTATTCAATGAGGCAAACTACTACAATTGTGTAGATGTCTGTCTTGAATGTAGTTTTATTTGATTGTGGGGTCACAAATCCAAAATGCCTCTTGAGCTTGGCATCTTATACCTTGCAGCCATACTTTGTATGACCTTCCTGACACAAAGTTCATTGGAACTGACACCCGGCTGATGACCCGATATGGCCATTTTATGTTTCTTGATCAGTTTGTATTGTCTTGAAAAGATAGATTTGGGACCACTGCATTGATGATAAGCACTCATTTAACCCAATGCTGCTTTTGTATAAATGCTAAATGACGTTTGATTGAAAATCCAAATTTCCATAATGCAGAAAGACTAGGATCAAAACCAAGAGATTAGATGTGGGGAGTTGAGTGCGTTTGTTTTGTACCCAGAACCATTTTTCCAACAGTGCTGAAAATGGCGGAGTTGTGTCAAAACAGGAAGCCGGGGCAGATAGGCCTCGGTCTGGACTCAATAGCCCAGGACTGTGTGGCCTTAGGTGGAGTTCCTGTTTCTGCCTCCTCCCTGAGAGGCCCTAAAGCATTGTACAGCCAAACACACCAGGCCAACGTAAACCATTATATAAATCAGAACATGTTATTGCTATGTACAGCTTGAGAAGCCATTATTGATGTTCACTTGGAATTTGATACATGATTGATCTCAAAGGACAAGAATGCCATTTGAAGCCTTTTCTGTCAGTCCATAAGAAATGAGAGAGGAAAAAGTAGTGCAAGAATTGAACAGATGTAGCTGAAAAAAATCACATTATAAGAATCCACAGACTCTGATTACTGTTACAAATATAATCTACCAGGATCGCATGTTTAATTTTTTATCAATTTTATATGAGCCACATACTGTACCTCAACAGCTGGTGAAACAGGCATTCAAGAGCATTGATTGACAATGATAGAATATAAGATTGTTTTTGTAGATTTAATAATCAAAGAGCCACTGTGGTTCTCAAACTGTGGCCCATATGTTCCACTGGTGGCACTTCAGTGACTTCACAGGGTCTTTTTCATTATTTATTTATTCGTGTATTGATTTATTTTTACTCTGCTTTAGCCTATTTCAGTTTTGGCTACATAATGTTAATGTAAAGTGTGTTTATGATTTAGTTCAGGATTAGGCTAATTGGTTCACACCACATTTAGTTCAGATTTTAACCCTAACCCTAACCCTAACCCTAACCCTAATTCTAATCCTTATCTAAGTGACACTTGGTATGAAAGGTTTAAGCACCCCGGGCCTAGTTAGGAGGGCAGCACTGAAATTGTTGTCTTCTTACCTGATACGTAGCTCGTTTGCACAACAATCTCAAGCAGCAGACAAACTACTAACTTTGAAAAAGCCATCATCCAACAATAGGTCCCACCAGCACGTTTGATTGTGATCATCAAAGTCGCAAACCCTTTATCAGATCCATTGAATATCGATGTTTTTTCTTAATTATGACCAAAAATAAAATAAATCCTGGTGAACTGTGTCCTCCCTGTCCAGTGTCCGATGATGTGTGCGCGCAGTCCCATCCGGCTGAGAGAGAGGACCACACTGCACAGCAGGGGAGGGGCCAGGCCTGAACTGGACAGGACAAAACCTGCCAAGTCGGACATCAACAACAGACAGTGTGGACAAGATGCTTTCAGCTAAAGAAATCAGGTTTACCAGATGCTAAATTAAAGCTAGCTAACCATTTAAAAAAAGCGTTTAATTTGCACCACGTTTGGTAATTGACTAATTCTGTTTGTGACTAAAAAAAGTGACTAAAGATGCAATGATTTTGACCTACAAAGCTAGCTATAGTATAGGCACATTTAATGTTCTACTGTATGCATTCTTACAACATATGTGGCTACACAAACCTGCAATGACTGTTAGAAAGAAAACAATGTTTAGCCTATATTAGGGCTGCAACTAACGATTATTTTGGTAATCGATTAATCTACCGATTATTTTTTACAATTAATCGATTAATCGCTTAGCTGTGAATGGTGTATGAAAATTGTATTTTTTTATTTTTTTGTAATCACATAAAGCTATAGTGGCATCACTTGAGGACATGTTGATGGAGTAAACTTAAAGTGAGTGTTTTTGGAGGCTCTTAGTGCCAATTTTGCTTTATGACTGGATGAGACACAGACAGATATTTATGAAATTTTCCATGTACAAAACACTAAAGACCCTAACTTGAAAAACATAAAACATTACGATACATAACATTACGATTAAACTAAAATAGTTGACAACTATTTCAATAATCCATTAGTTGTCGATTAATCGATTAGTTGTTCCAGCCCTAGCCTACATGCAGAATAAAAAAAGAAGCCTATCAATTTGCAGCTCATTCCAAATACTACTGAAGTGATCTGAGGAAAATAAGCTTCTAAAATGAATTCCTATTTGATTAGGCCAGATTCCCTGCATGATCTTTAACCTCTTAACCCCCGCCTTAACCGAGTGTATTTTCTCCAGTTCAGCTTTACCCAAATCTAAAAGCTTACAGGCCAGTGTAAGGCCTCATTTGAAAGCTAAGACCTACAAAACTGATCTAGAAAGATTTTTTTCCTGGAGTTGTTTTGTCACTTTTTGGCCACTTGTCTGTTGCTGTTTTGTTGCATTTTAAACGCTTTCAATGCTGTTTTTGTGACTTCTTCATCCTTGTTTTCATCTAATTTTGGTTGCTATTTTGACACTTTTTTCAAGAAGCTTTTTGATTTGGTTAAATCCAAACCAGAGTTCCAGAGGTTCAGGTGGGGGTTAAGAGGTTAGCTGTGATGGGACGCTTGTTGTACAGCATCTTTGTGTGCGCCCTTTTTTCACCTTTGTTGAGAGAAATAATTGTTTAGAAGCCAAAATTAACTTGCCTTTATTGTGTAACATCAATCCAAACTCAACAGCACAAGGTACATATTGGACGATGTATTCTGTTAAAGGTCTTCATGGTTTCTGGCCGTGGGACATTGGGTGGTGCAGCACTGTACTGTACATTCATGTCTGGTCCACATGTTTCCTGGCCTGGTCACTTCTGCAGGGATTCTGTCCATCACTCGTCACATCAACACTTCCTGGAGGGCACTGTGCATCGAACACACCTCAACTGAATGGAAATGACAGATTTTCCACTTTTATTCACTGTTTAGTTTCCATAGAGCCATATAATCACAGTATGATGAGGGTTGACCTTTAGCCCACACAAAAAAGGTACAACAATCACAATAAGATGATTTTTCCAAATTACATTCAAGTGCAATAAAATGATGGAATGTCCTTAGTGATTTCCGACAGTACTGACCCTCAATGGTACTGGCTGACAGAAATAAGATATTATGCTTGAGTTGTGATTCACAAATCACCTTGACACAAATCTTTGTTGTGCTGAAGCTTATACACATTTTTTTTGGTCAGATATTGTCCTTTTTTCCACATACAGTTTTTCATATAAGTTTAAAACCGTACTTTCCTTCAAATAACCATTTTATTAAGTATAAGGGACAGAAAGACTAGACCCATATGGCTAATGTGATTATAAATGAAATAATAAAACATTAAAAAGCACAAAGAATAAGAATACAAAAAGAAAATTATGTCTGACAAGCCTCAACTCGTCATAGGGATGTAAAGGTTTTCAAGGGTAACACCTATGACCAACAGTGTGTCCACCAGTAAGACGCTGGGCTGTTTTGGCACTGACTGTGTTTATGCTCTGTTTTCATTGGGGGTTTTCAAAGGTCACTGTCCCATAATTCAACACATTGGATGCCCTCAGACCATTGTCCATTCAGTGAGAAAAGCTTTAAAAGAAAGAGAGCGGCTGGGCTCAGGAAGGGAATGCGTTTGTTTATTCACAACACTTTTGATACTGAGGCTGTAAATTGAAGCATTTTGAGGAACTAAACGCTGTTGAAGTTCTGCGAAAGGCTCAATACAATCTGCCTTAGCCAGATTTTGGAGCAATTAAGATTCTGAATATGGAAAAAAAACACAATGAGTCAATGGTAAAACAGGACTTAAGTGGACTGAAGTAGTGCTGCGGGTTCACAATTAATGCACAGATCAAATATCCCAGTTACTATTGATTTCTGAGTCTAACCCATGCAGGAGTTGCAAAATGTATTGCCTCATACCATTGTGATGAGTATGTAAAGCATGAAATTGTTATTATAGTTATTTAAAGAGCATAATTAAATGGATGAACTGAATTAAATGTTGGGGAAAACGTATTAAAAAAAACTACAACAACGAATATATACCAACCTACTATTAATTGTTTATTTCTCCAAATGTTTAGTCCCAAAAAAGAGCAAGACGATAAAAAAGACAGATGAGTAACTCTATAAGAAGCCTACTTAACCGTACCACAGTATTAACATTGTAGTAGTAGATCGGGCCCAAAATTCATCACGGGCCAACAAGTACATTTTTTCGGTATGTGTCAGCCCAATGGTGTTGTGAGGCCTTGGCACAATATGAGAGAAGAGGACACAGTGGAGTAGGAAGGGAGGGAAGAGGAAGCTCCGCACACTTCCTCAGACAGGATACTGAGCTGCTCCAAGAGGCATCCTGGAATCTACTTCCTCAAAGGCCTCAGCAAAAAAACACCCATGTAAAAAGAAGAGGGGGAAAGATGGTTTATGAGTGAGAGTTTCTCTAACTTTTTTTTTTTTTTTTTTTTTTCTTTTTAGCAATTCTGAAGCATTACATTAGTAAGTGAATATTTCAAGTAAATCACATACATATAAGATTAAAGAAGAGAGGTGATATTCTATTTTTGTACATATAGACCTCAGGGAGCATTTAGGCTATAAATCTATTTAACAAAAATAACTCTATAGCCTAAGTACTATTATGCAAAATTACAGTAGTCTACATTTCACAGCTGTTCAGCGCGCAGTAGCCTACTTAGGTTCAATTAGTAAACTGCTGCCACCTAGTGTATGCTATTTACCAGATTAAGTAAAGCCCATTCAAAGCAACTTCTGGCTTGTATATAATCAAAAAAGCATCAATAATGAAATAGCAAAAAAAAAAAAAAATCTATCAAGTGTACATTAGTTCTTATTAATTATTATAATAGAGAATTTGCAAAATAAAAAAAATAAAAAAACATAACTATAACCGTAGTGCATGTTAAATTGCCCCAAAAATGTACATTATATTGTAAACTTAACTCTACAAACGCTGACAATTATTTATCCTTTACAATCGAAGACCGGAACGTTTGTGTTGTGTTGTGTATGTTCACGGACCCTTTTACGTGTTGAACAAAACAATGCTCTCGTGACTTACGCCTGTTGAAAATGATCTGGAGCACTGTTAGCTTCAGTATTATAGATGCTCTGTGGGCTTTTCTTGCGTTTTGTTTTATTTTAGCTTTTGGTTTATATAATCTCTCGTCATATCTACCGAAAAACTACAATGAGTCATTTATTTTTGTCATATTCCAAGATCTTATTCGCTACGGTAAGACGAAGCAGAACTTGAAACGCGATGATTGGCTGCGAGTGTTTGACGTGCCGAAAAGGTAAGGCGTAAACTTCATACCCAATAAACGGAACCGTGTTGTCTTCAGCCTCTTGTCTCGTCATTGCAGGTGGTTCTGGCACTTTTACGCAGTGTCTGTCAGCTGGAGTGCTTGTCTCCTCTTCTTGTACATAAATAACATCCTCCAAGATCATCCACTCCCATCATGGTTAACCTGGATAATGGCCTTTTTGACTGGAACCACAAGCACAGTCACAGAAAGTCACGGTGAGCTCTCGTGACAATTACATTATTATAAACCAATGTTGCCCACAAACAATAATAGAAGCAAATCGCAGTTGTGGTCCAGACTTATTCCTATAACACATTTATAACATCCCAGAATGTGACTAAACACATCTCATTTAACTTTTTGAAATATATATCGATATTTTATATTCATTCATTTATTTATTCTCTTTTCATGGTTATGCAACGCAAAATGCCACAACAACAATCCAACAAACACAACAATAGTGCATTCCATGACAAGGAGTAGGATGAAAAAATATTATAAACGCATTTTTATATTAAAGGAACAGGCCACCGTTTTCCATACTGAGATATGTTCTTACCAGAGTTTGGACAAGTTTATATGTACCTGTCCGGTCTTTGTATGCGCCCGTGGAAGAGCTTGGTCACTTCTAACCTTACCCAGTTTGGAGCTATAGGAATATACTGGGAGAGGCCAAATGCAAACAACATCTTTGGTCGTTTTGAATGACTGACGTTACACACACGTCTTCCATTCTGAGACATGTTCTTGCTTGAGCTTAGACGAGTTGATATATGCCTGTCTGGTCTTTGTGTGTGCCCGTAGAAAGGCATGGTAGCTTCCAACTTCACCCCCGTTTGGAGCTATAGGAATATACTGGGAGAGGCCAAATGCTAACAACATCTATGGTCGTTTTGCGTGACTGAGGGCACACACAAAAGACCAGACAGGTACCTATCATCTCGTCTACGCTCAGGCAAGAACATATCTCAGTATGTAAAAATGGTGGCCTGTTCCTTTAAGAAAAGTTACAAATTAAATGGCCTCACTGATGCAAACAAAATTGCCCAGACCAATGTTATTTTATGTGTAACATATTTATTTTTGAATTAATGTCTTTATAATTACTACTGTTAACACATCACACTATCCCTCATTGTTTTATTATAAGATTAATATGTTTGCCTTTATTACATTGTGTTAGAGTGTTATTTACCTTGTGTTAATATGCAGTGCTTTACATCTTTTGTTGTCTTATCTAGTCCCGCAGGTGACCACTTGTCTGCTTCTCCTCCTGCTTTGGGTGCACTCTTCCAGGAGACTTCTGGAGTGCTGTTTTGTCAGTGTCTTCTCGAATGGAGTCATGCATGTCGTGCAATATCTTTTTGGCCTTGTGTATTACTTTGTGCTGGGTCTGACAGCACTTTCCTCTGAGCATTCCAGAAGAGGTGAGATGTTCCTTCTTGGTACAGTTACAGATAAGGCTGCATGATATTAACAATATTGAACTAAAAAACCAAATCAAGACCAAAACAACTTTCAAATGGAACTAAAGTATGAAAATCATTACTAAAACTGAACACTTGCATATTTGTAAATTGTAGTGTGTATCTGTTTTAAGCTGTTAGATCAGATGGAAGCCTTCAGTGATTATGTAATATATTATGGCTTCTCGTGTTATGGATTTTGTACCTACTGTAATCTATGTACTGTATGTCTTACAAACAAAGTACATTTGACAACTCTCTAATGGTACGCATGTGTACAATTGGTAACAACACCAGAACAAATTCAATTTCTAAGCAATTAAGTATTCTTCTGTCCTGTTTGAAATGGTATTTATTCTTTGCTTTAACTTTTCGACAATTATCTTCTTTTCATATCTTTTTTGCAGCCCCCGGTCCCCTGTTTTCACAACTAACCTGGTGTCATGTAGCAGGATGCATACTTTTTCTCCTGGCTTCATGGCTACAGCATCACTCTATTGTCCTGTTGGCACAACTACGCTCTGGAAAATCAGGTGGGAGCCTACATTTAATGCTAATGCAGATCTTTAGTACATGCATGTTTGTTTAGGTAATTTATGTGATTTTTATTTATTTACTAGGAAGTAATCTGCTCATAAAATGTACAGTGGAGTTTGAATGATAAATAAATAAAATTTGTCTTGTAATTTTGCAGGAAATGTTGAGACAATGGCACATAAGATGCCCTCGGGAGGCTGTTTCGAGCTGGTGTCGTGTCCACATTACTTTGCTGAGCTGCTGATTTACATTTCTCTGTGTATTGTGTCTGGAGGACTCTCGTTTACCTGGTGGCTTGTTGTTTTTTATGTATTTTTCAACCAGGCACTTGCTGCACAGCTATGTCATGACCTTTACAAGTGTAAGTTTGAGGCATACCCAAGACAAAGAAAAGCATTTATACCATTTGTGTTTTAAACTGTGACTTATTTGCTTCCATTTTGAAATATAAACGTCAAAAGTATGAGATAACTGTCTATCTTTGTGTTAATTATAAAATATACATCATGCATGAGTCACTAATTTGTCGACTGAAACTTGACTTGATCTTGAACTTGAGCACCAATGAGTGACATGAAAACATTTATACAAAATTACTTTGCTGCAGAGACGTTAAAGGAACAGGCCACTGTTTTTCCATACTGAGATATGTTCTTGCCTGAGTTTAGATGACTTGATATGTACCTGTCTGGTATTTGTGTGTGCGCTCAGTCACGCAAAACGACCAAAGATGTTGTTATCATTTGGCCTCTCCCAATGTATTCCTATAGCTCCAAACGAGGGTGAAGTTAAGCTACCACGCTCTTCCACAGGCACACACAAAGACCAGACAGGGTACATATCAACTCGTCTAAGCTCAGGTAAGAACATATCACAGTATGGAAGAACTGTGTGCCCTCAGTCACGCAAAAAGACCAAAGATGTTAGCATTTGGCCTCTCCCAGAATAGGCTATTCCTATATCTCCAAACGGGGGGGAGTTAGAAGCTACCACGCTCTTCCACGGGCACACACAAAGACCAGACAGGTACGCATCAACTCGTCTAAGCTCAGGTAAGAACATATCACAGTAGGGAAGAACTGTGGCCTGTTCCTTTAACTGCACTGACCAACCAAATCATAGTTTCACTAACAGAATACGAATGTTCAGTAGGAGAGAAAAATACTGTATTTACTTAAATATTAATGAATATATTACAAATGAAATAAAATCATATAGAACCTGGACTTGACTTGGGAGCTACTGACTTGGATTGACAAAAATCTATGCTAATTAATATTCTTAATTTGTAATGTTTATTTGAGTATATTATCTATTAGCTACTATAGTTTTTCGAATTTTAGACAACCAAAAATACACCCCCTGAGAAAATTTCCCTCTGTTTGAATGAAAAACTATGTAGGACAAAAGCACAAAATCGTGCTCGGGTGTGATAGAGGGTTAACTTAGCTCTACAGCAATACATGATTTATTTGGCTGCATTTCCTTCTGCCAAATTATGCATTATTGACCAATTTATTTGCATGAGAGTGACGGACGGACACACGTACCAATCTAGCGTGAGTCCGCCTCCTACATCACAGGCACCGCATGCATCACCCCGGCATTGAACCAATCAGGGTTTTAGTGCAGCTTCACTTTTTATGTGGCTAACTTCCAGCGGAGTTAGCTCTGGCTGCAAAACAGTGACGTGTATTTACAAAGAGTGGCTGAAATAGCGCACGATGCCTCTGTGGAGCTAGCGTCTTTGCCCAGCCGGTGCATTATGTGATACCGTGAACATATTGCTGCCTTTATATCACCTTTGGTTCGCGTCTGGGAGCAATTATGTCCGTTCTTGTTGGAGGCGGACATGCTAACAGCTCGAGGAGGATGAGGCGCCTCTTGTTTCTCCTCGCAGTGTCGCTGCTTTTGGGCGGTGTGGCCGCGATCCCGGAGGAGATCAAGCCTGTGCAAGAACAACCACTTCAAGAGGTATTTACCCCCCACAAAACACAAAGCAGATTAGCCTTTCTTGGGGTAAGGTTTGTGGAGTGTCGTTGCAGCCGCTGCCCGAGTAACCCCTCCGAGCTAACGGCACATGCTAACGAAGAACGTATGACAATGTGTTCCGGGTTATGCACAAGGAGAAATGTTTGCTGCTCATTTTGGTTACATTAGATTAGATTATGCAACCATGACTTAGTTTTAACCAAAACATATGTTGGGGCTAAAATGGAACTGATTATCCTTACCTACAACTGCTTGTGTTTAGTTTTTGGTTAGGACTTTTTGCACAGTGGTAAAAAGTCTATCTCACTATGGGGTAGTAAACCTGACTGGGGGAACACTCATTACTCCAGGCTTTTATATGTTCAATTCCTACTCTGATGACATTTGTTGTTTCCTAATCTTCCAAGTCTTTTCCTACGCTGAATGGTAAAACTATGCCACATAACATGCACCAATCCTCATTGAGGAAGTGTTGGGAATTGAGACTTTTAATTGGTTTATACAGGGCTGGGCGATATGGACCAAAAGTCATTTCCCGATATATTTAGGTTGAATAACGATATACAATATATATCCCGATATTTTTTTTACGCAAAGTGAGAGTTGTGAAGTTAAATGTTAAGGCAAAGTGAAATACTAGTAGTTTTATTGAAATCTCACTATAAAATGTAAAAATAAACACTGTATAACAAAGCTCCATAAGGTGCACATTTAATAAAAAGATATCTTGGATGAAATAGCCCATAAAATAAAATAGGTCAATCTTTTTTCTGAGGGCAGCCTTTATATATCTATAAAGAGAAAACAAAGTAAAGTGCTCAGTTTAAGATAAACTTTTTTTTAAATCAGCTTGAGATTACCTGTTTCTTTATGTTAACTAATAGTTTATCTGAATTTGAAATATCCCGATATACGCGATATAGTCCGATTCCATGTCTCATTAAAAATATATCGATATATCTTAAATATCAATATATCGCCCAGCCCTGTACTTGATAAATATTCTCAAAGGCCAAAAACATTAACTTTCAAGTGAAGTGTGTTCCTTTGCGGACTGTATTGGCCAAAAATCAGGACAACTGGGACAGGGAGTGGGACAAATCAGTGGTTTTGCAGAAATCTCTTGGGTTGTGGGACAAAGGCTCCAAACTGGGACTGTCCCAGCGGGTAAACTGGGACATCTGATCACCCTAGTTTAAGCTATACAGCATAAGATTTTACATTATGAATACAATACAGTGAAATTTTCCCAGGGGTGTATATTTGTTGCCAGACACACCAGCCTATTCTCCTGTTTATTCTAAACTGGAGATTATCCTATTGTAAACAGTCTGTAGAAAGAAAAAGAAAAACTCATTTTGTGGGCAATTCAACACAAAAATATGCTCGTAACTTTTGAAAGAAATGAAGGGTTAATACTTTCAATCCTTTTTTTTTTAGTCCTGGCTTTTAGGCCATAAACTATAACAAGTTTATTCACTTGTTACAAGACTGTAACAAGTGAATTTCTCCTTTGTGAGATCAATAAAGGTTTATCTTATCTTACAAACTACTGTAGCCTTGTGACAGAAAGTTGGCAATGTAAGGCTAATGTTAAAATGTAATAAAATATAATACGTTTTAATATCATAAGAGGAGAGTCTGACCTCTAAAATAAAAAAAAGTAAAACAAAAATATTTTTACTTTTCTTTAAATACAGTATAGCTTTATGAAGTTTTGAGCACATTTTTGTGTCGAAGTGCACACAGCTTGACTTGTTTTAACTTGTGTGACTGACGGTTAAATAAATGGAATAGGATATAGTGCAAGCATTTATTTCCTCATGGGGTTTTTACTGGTAACCAACTCTAAAGGAGCTTCTTCCCCAGGGTGGTGACGCCCTATTGAAAGTTAAACTGGACATGAGGCCAGTGAAAAATCGCTTTATGATATGTATACAGATTGTTTATGGGTGTTTTATGTTTTTCATGGTGTTTTGCAAGGGAGTGCTCTCAAAATGAATTTCATTGTGTTTATTTTGCAATGACAATAAAGATCTTAAATAGAAGCCTTGTTAGTATGTTGCTGATCATTAGGAGTACCTGGCATGCTTTTCTTATTATAATTGAGTTGCCTAATTGTTTAGTTGCACTTATATAACAGGTTATCAAACATTTTTTGCAATGTGGCTTTAATGACTCTATACAGAGTTTAAAAATGGTAAAATTATGTATTTTCCTCCCCTACATGTTCCAGCCATGTCCTACTGTGTAGAATGAGCCCAGATCTGTTCACCACAACTGCCTCTAAGATCCTGCACTGTCACTCAAAAAGTTGTTACTTAGTATAGTTACGCGTATGACCTGAGGTGGCAGTAGTGAGTATAAAATGGCCAACTTGAATCTAGCCCCTTTGTTTTTTGTTTGTTTTTAACAGAAAGTCCCGACAGCTCGTCCCATAGGCCCCGTAAGCCCCGAAGATGACACAAAGAAAGGGAACCTGGGCTTCATCCATGCCTTTGCGGCTGCTCTCTCTGTCATCATCGTCTCTGAGCTGGGAGACAAGACGTTTTTTATCGCCGCTATCATGGCCATGCGTTACAACCGCCTCACTGTGCTCACAGGGGCTATGCTGGCTTTGGCGGTCATGACGTGTCTATCTGGTGAGTGTCTTAAGAGATAACACAAGTTTAGATGCTGCTCCGTCTGACAAATATTTCTCCTTGCAACAGTGCTTTTTGGGTACGCAACCACTATCATACCTCGGATCTACACCTACTATGTGTCTACGGCGCTGTTTGCCATATTTGGGATCAGGATGCTGAGAGAGGGGCTGAAGATGAGTCCAGATGAGGGACAGGAGGAGCTGGAGGAGGTGCAGGCAGAGATCAAGAAGAAGGATGAAGAGGTACATCACTACTTTTTCTTTTTTTCATATTTAATATTTGCTTATTTAGTTAGCAGTGTTTCACAAACTCAGCAATGGTATGGTTTAGGCCTGGTTTAACCCTATTTATACCCGTTTCAGCCCAACCAGGGCTCAAGACTAACTTTTATTTTAGTAGCGCTGGTGCTACCAACTTTTTCATTTGGTCGCACAGACTCGAGACACAAAATTAAAATTCACCATTTTAATAAATTAAAACAAGGACAGTTATAAACATGTTCAAAATCACTAATAATTGATCTTAATAATGATTAAAACAATGTTAAAACTTTTTAAAATTAAGATTAGTGATTTTATATAGTTTTATTATATATTTCTTTGCATTGTTCTGCTTTAATTTTGTGTTTTCAATCCATTATTATTCATCTTCCTTGGCAATTGTTTGTCTCTTTCCAAATCTGCAATATCACTGTCACTTGCAGGATATTCACTTATAAAATTATATATTACTGCCAATTAAGACCATATTAATCACAGGCAAAAAGTACCTGTTTTAGCCTAAAGCCTAAATAAAATACAGGAGGTCAATCTGCTGCGGCTGAGGGGGAGGGCGGGCCATAACAGCAGCTGTTAGCTCTCTGTTAGCTTTACGTTAGCTCTAAAACAAGCTTTTTCTGTCCGCGAGGAGATCAGAGCGAGCTCAGGTAGGAACATAAACCGCTAATCACTTTCTGCTCCTGTCTCCTCCTCTCCAGTCGCTCCTGTCTCCTCTCGTGCGCGTGCTCCTGTCGGACCTGCGCTCGTGAGCTCGCTGCTCGGCTGCAGCGCTACCGCCCCAAAAGGCGAACATAAAAGTGAAAATAGATACTTCTTTGGGGAATAAGCTGTGGGAAAGTGCGTATTGGCAGATGATAGAAGGTTAATTCATGTCGGGACACGTGGCTTCTGTTGCTGTCTGTATTTCACCTGTCCCTCGGACAAACAGGGAGAGCAGGGCACTTGCCTGGACAAAACGTTGGGTGCGTGCGTGCGTGTTTGTGCAGTGTGTCAGTGCGCTGTTTATAACGTTATTTGCAGCACTCCTAATAAAGCCTATTAGACTTTCTTTCTTTTTTTTGCTCACACAGGTGCTACCACTTATTTTTTTTACTCGCACATTCTCTAAAAATAGTCGCATATGCGAGCATTTTGGTCGCAGTCTAGAACCCTGCCAACTTTAGACTTGGTACAATCCTTTTTATAGATTATGTTTAGATCCAGTGGTGACTTATTTTTCACTTGGTGTGAAATGTTTGAGAATCATCTATTTGGAGCTATGGCAATTCTAGTTTCAAACCAGATGATGTATGTGAAGAAGCTTCATAGCTAAGAGGCGAAACAGCCTCAACTCAAAGCAGCCTTTGGTACATCTGTACTGGAAAGAATAACTTCTCGTTGGAAGCTCTGAGATTTATTAAATAAATGCCCTGTTAATTGATTGTACAGGAAGAGGTAATGAATACTACATGTAGGACACTTGGTAATGGTTCCGTCCACCACAGTGACGGCCTCTCCTCAATTAGCCTTATAAAACCAACTTGTGTACTGATCATGTATATGGAGAAATATGTTTTAGGCCCCTACCCATAATATGTTCTGATGGATTATGGATAATTACACATCAGTAGTTTTATAGACAGTTGAACAGTGTGGCAATACAGTAATTACGAAACAACCTAATCACTGAAGACCTTGGACTTGTTGTGACCTGCAGAATGAAACTTAACATCACCTCCTGTTTGCAGCGCCAGCGATCTAAACTGGTTAATGGGGCGCCGGATGTCGAGGCTGGGACTGGGACCACGATGCCTCAGAAAAAGTGGCACAGTTTCATCTCCCCGATCTTCATCCAGGCCTTCACCCTCACGTTTCTGGCGGAGTGGGGCGACCGCTCACAGCTCACCACGATTATCCTCGCTGCCCGGGAGGTTAGTCTCACTCAGTAGTTTAGAAGATGTACTTCCACATATTGATATTGATATCTATTGATATAGATTGTAATATTTTAGGAGCACAGCAGTTCTAGATCTATTCAGTCGTCATAAAATTAGCAAACACTATTAATGTAATTTCTTTTGGTTTTTCAACTTGCAGGATCCGTTCGGAGTTGCAGTCGGCGGGACGTTTGGACACTGTTTGTGCACTGGGTTAGCCGTAATAGGAGGGCGGATGATCGCTCAAAAAATATCAGTCCGAACAGGTAAGAGTTTGTATGTCAAAATGTTATGGTAATTCATTACCTTTCGCCTGTGTGATGCATATGTTATGTTATATTTTTACAGTAAGACCTGTATTTCTCACATAGAGGCTCTGAATAACATAATGTGAATATAGCATCTCTGTGGCGGTGTTTGTATCCTCATTCACTATAAATATATTGGCCAAATGAATGTGTTTTGCCACTAACAGGATTATTTGTAAAGAATAGTGTTAATCTAGTGTAAATTGGTTAAAAGGAATTTCTGAATTATTACATTTGTCCCTATAATACAACTTAGAATGTATCTAAAACCTCATATAAAACCCACCAAAATCGAGGAAATGAGATCTAATTTCTAAAAAAAATTCTGAGGGGAAGGACCAGCTGATGCGTCGTGACGTAAAACCACATTTAGTATATTTTAAAGCTTATGCATTAAGTAACTTATTTACCTAATAAATCCTTTCCGTAGTCCCTCTGGGGGTGATACAAGTGTTGATGGGATGATTGGGGGGGTCTGTATCTCCCCCTGGTGTCTCTGGTCAGAAAACCGCACTTGCAGCTTTCCTTGCTCTGACCCGGAGCCACCAATAAACATTAATAGAATTACGAAGTAGAAGCTAACAGACTAATACACAGGCTTATACAGTATTTACAGCTAAGTTTGAGTGAAAAAAAATACCTCCATTGTGTAATTGGATGTACAATATCCCCCTCTCCCTTTGTCTTTTCTGTCAGTGTAGTATTTACTCCCACAGACAGTTAATGAGTAAAAAAAACGTAACATGCTGCGACACCTGCCGTGGCGCTTATGCCCTTTAGGGGTGTGAGTTACTTAGTACTGCTTTAAAGTGACAATGGCCGAGTGCACTGTACCACAGAAAGCGTCCCTTATTTTCTTGTGCTGAACACACCAGTCGTCATAACTTAATTGATGACTTTTTTCCCTTCTTGTGTCGTAGTCACCATCATTGGAGGAATTGTCTTTCTGGCCTTTGCCCTCTCCGCTCTGTTCATCAAGCCGGACGCTGGACTCTGAGTGTGCCGAGCTTTTTCAGGTCGACTCTGTACATAAATGTAAAATTGGTTACATTGCTGTGTTGTTGTAATATTACCTTAAATGTGTCGGAACATCAGGAGCCAGTGTCTGTAACACTCAATGGGAATTACCGTAGAGGGGACCTTTGCAATTTATATTAAGTGTTTCTTATATTTTCTGTGGTAAGATCTTTGATTTTGAGCAGAAAGCATCACGTTACAGTTTCGGGGAGACGTTAGGATTAGCTCGGACAGGATTGTTGTTCTGAAGACCTCATCAGTGACTATCCATACGCTTTAAGTTGTTTTTCGATTCAGTTCATTTATAGCCAGGTGTAGTCTTCTTGACAATTACGTATTTTCCTTTTAACTTGAAATATGAATGAAATATTTGTTGCGTTGTCTTGATATTTGGGTAGCTTAGCCAAAAATATATCTACTTAAGTCTTTTATAAATGTTTCTCAAAGGCAACAGTTAAAATTAATGGATAATCTACTTTGAAAAACTAAAACTACAGATGAGTGACAACATCTGAGCTCTAATAATATGTCAAAATGAATGAAAAACTGGATCTTTAATGCTGTGGCTCATCATTGTACTAGCCTTTGTTTGCCTTTTTGATTTAGACTGAATGTTTTGTCAAGGGACAGTAAAAATACAGTTTTAATACATTTTTAGCTCGGCTCACAACAACCCGCTGCATTGTTTTTATTATCAGTGGCATTTTTCATTTACAGTATTGTTGTAAGCACCGGATTCAGACACAAGGTGGCGCCACTTACAATGTGTAAAACTCTTAAAGCATCTGCCTTTGTACAATTTGCAAAGAACTGGTTTTGAGAAAAGACCGTAATTAATCTTAGGGCAGCACAATGAATGTGAGAACTGAGAGATTGACATTCTATAATTGGTTTATGCGAAGAACTCTGTGTCAAGGTATAGTAGGCTCTGGAAGAGGTGGGAGATATTTTTGCAAAACATCATCTTAATTTAGATTGCTTTGTTGCTTGAATAAACTACATAAGTTCAGAACACTACACTATTTAATTTTATCGGTTAGCACCGGTTTATGCAACTTTTTGTTGGTTTCATGACATTGGACATAAATACTCCAATGTGAAAAAAAAAAAATGCACTTCTTCCAAACATCACCTTTGTTATCATATATTGCCACCTTTACTCTAGCTCTATTAATAAAAATGTATTAAAAATGAAAACTTGCATTAGGGTAGACCATGTTAGACTTCTTTTAAATAAGAAAAATGTATATTGTTTCTTTCAATGGGAAGACGGAGCATTATTTTGATATTGCATAGACTCTCGCTTCCCCTGTAATCATGAAATGTGAATATTTTGTGCTTCCCTAACTTGTTCAGATGTAATAAGCGTTACTCACTTCTAGACAGTCTACCTGAGCCTATTCTTACACAGGACGTCCCATGGCAGAAGTCACTCCCGTTGGTCTCCCAGGCAGCAGCTGTGTGCCCCTCCTGTATTTAAGATGGTTTTATTTATTTGCCCTTCCTTCTGGGGAACATGTACTGTACGCAGAGGGGGAGAGGTCTTTATAACAAGTGATGGAAATATTTTTTTAAGGATCAGTCAACGGCTGTGTTGTCAATATTTGACAGTCTGCGCCAGCTGTGAAATAGTTAATTCAGAAATCACTGATTGTTATACTGGTTGGGTGAAATCCAAATCAATAAAACCTTTTTCAAATCATTTTCCGAGGCTTCCTTTCATTTCTTTTCAAATAAATATAAATTTGAAACATTTAGAAATTAAGTATATTTCATTCCCTAAACTAAAATAAAGTAAATAGGTGTTTATTGAACCCATGATGTGGGTGCAAGGCAGCGCGTTTTTGCTCTCACTAAGTGGTGGCTTTAAATAAAGTGCACTCACAAAGATGTACAGTTTATATCGTGAGATATTGTTTGAATTTATTTGTTTCCGATTATTGAAACCTAAACTGCAGGAGGTGCTAGAACAATTGATTCTGAGTGGGTGCAGTTAGTACCGAAAGATATATCGATATCAAGATATGAACATTAAAGATATTAATATTGAAAAAGCAAGATATAAACGATATAGATTTTCATCAATAAAACTGCACTCTTTTGTATTATGTTTTTATTTTTCTGAAAAATGTTTGGTTTTACCGAGATACCTAGATATCTGCCATTAATATTGAGATATGAAATTTTGTCCATATCGTTCAGCCTTACTGCATGTACAGTAAAAATGTGCTGATACTTAGTTTTAATGTTAATTATTCAGATGTTGAAATATAGTAACTTTATGGACTCAATACCTTGCAAAAAAGTTTAAAGAAAAGGTTCTGCAAGGCATTAGATCATTAATTGTTCCACAATTTAAAGTCATTAAAAAGCATTGCATTTTATCTAAATGATTGTGAGAGCAATGACATTGCTCAATGTTTTACTTCATAACTTACAAATATTGTCCAAAATAAATGTTACGACAAAATATTCTGTAGATTTTGTAGATTTTTGTTCTCGTTGGGTCCAATTTACTTTTACATATCAACATTTCCCGCATTCCTTTTATTTGATGGATCTAAATATTTAGATTTGTTGTATTAAAATACAGATAATAAAATATTTAAAATAGTATTTAATAGTATCTGGACATTAAAATGGCATTGAACAGTATTTAATCTGAACTATGGCTTTTTATGTTTGGATATTTCTTAAAAAAGCAGCTCATTGTCTACAACATGAGACTGAGCAGGTGCAGCACATCTGTAAATGGGGGCGAATCCCCTGCTTTATCATTGCAGCTTCATTTGTGAATGTGAACAAACCTGTAACGTTCAAGGGCCTTTAGAAGAGCAGTAAATTTAATGAGCCAAACGACCACAGCACACACAGGAGCAGGGTGGAAAAACATGAGCAGACAACACAATATTGAACAAAATCCACAGCTTTTAGATTATAACCATTACGCTCCCCATCTTTGGATACCGGATCGTCATAAGGCAGAATTTAGCTTATTAAGTAGCAACTCAAAGTAAATATTCTGTAAATGATAAAACATATCATTACCCTTTAAACATTGCGTCAAACGGGGGGAATAGCACAAGCTTCCATGTCAAAATAAAGTACTTTTTAACATTGCAAACTGCTCATCGTGTCTTATTTGTAAACTACCATATGTGCGGTTACATTTTGCCAGCCTCTCAGTATATTTGCCCCTTCAAGTCACTTTTCGGCCAGTTTTGTTTCATTCTACTCTACAAACACTGCTGCATTTTTAGGCGTCATCAGAAAGCTAGTTACAACAAAAGTCGGGGAAGGCAACATCCGGCCTGGGGACCAAATCCGGCTCTTCATCATAGAACCTCTGGCCCTCAAGATGATTTTGAGAAATAATTTTACTCAAATTAGAGATTAAATACCGGTTAAAGTACTCCAAAATGTGGAAAAACTGTAAATTTGCCTATCCCTTTTCTAAGTAATCTGTCTTTCTATTTTCCCCTAAACCTCAATATATATGCAATTATGCTGGGAGGCTGAAATGACTCGTCTGATCCAGTCCTAATTCATAGGGCATTAGCATTGCATAGGTTCATCTCATTATTATGTGATAAAGTACCAATAGTTGTATACCGTATATAACTCTCTTACTCTATTTGACTTTTTGATGTGCAAACGAAAGTGCATACAAGTCTATACTTAAGATTCCATAAATTTGTCAAAAATAGGTCGCGGATTAAACAACCAGCGCTGCCTGCTACGCAGACACAAACAACATCCTCTGAAGAAAGGAAGTCTGAATACATTATGAGCCAATGAGCATCAACAACATTTTACAACATTAGAAAACCTCAGATAATAGACTACAGCTTTCATTACATGCATCATATAAAATATTAGTTTCTTTTCAACATATTTACACAATACATAATATACATAAACATTTGTACACTCCATCAGCATCTACATCACAGTCTTAAAAATAGTTAGTGTCCCGTTCCAGGAAAAACAGTAAAAAACATCCACAATGAAATGTCAACTTCTGCAGAAGCTCCACAGCATTAAGTACGGACATATTCACCAACAAAAGCTTGAGAGAAGAGCTCAGTCTGTCTCCGCTCAGACGATAAGTGCAAACAGCAATATAACGAGTTGAGCCACTCAGACTCCCTCCGTGTCTTCACCAGAAGTCCATAAACCTCCTGGATCTGGCAGTTTCAACGTTCCCCTGTGTCAGGGAGAGTTACCGGTCTGAGAGGCTGTCTGTTCGGTGAGGCCCCTGCTGCTTTTGAGTCTGTATCTGCTTCTGTTGGTGCTGCTGTGGGGCCGAGCCGGGGAAAGTGCTTTGCTGCTGCAGGGGGAAAGTCGCCTGCAGGATGAGCTGAGCCGACTGGTTCCCGTGGAGCAATCGAGGAGCCTAGAGCAACAGTTCATTAGTAAGCAAGACATAACAAAATTATATGCAAAAGTTTATAACATAAAATATGTAAAAAAGGTGAACAAACAGTTTTCACCGTGATGTTTCTCTGCTCCCCTGAGGCCTAGGAAGCTCATTTTAAAGCTTTGACTGAGCGCTTTCCGGTGCTGAAAATGGGAAGTCTCTATCACTTATTGGTCGATTTTGGCCGATTGCCGATATTGAAAATATCCTAATATCGGCCGATAGTATCGGTCAGGCCCTAATACCCAGTGTGTAGTCTAATCTTATGCACTTTAAGCATTGATCTGACTACTTTTTTCCACTAAATGCGATCACTTACCATCTTCACACTGCTTTTTCTGCCTTATTTCAGAGCTAATTTGGTTAAACATGTGAAACATCTTAACCCCCGCATGAACTGAGCACATTTTCTCCAGTTTGGCTTTACCCAAAACTAAGTTGCTTGGAAAAAAAAGCGTCAAAGTAGCAACAAAAATTAGACAAAAACGAGTATGAATAAGCAACAAATTAGTGACAAAAACGTGACATAAGGCGATGAAAAAGTGACGAAATGTGTGACAAAAACACAAAGTGAAAGAAAAAAAAGAAAAAAAGTGTTGAAAATGTGGGTTTGAAAACGCAACAAAAGAGCAACAGAAATGTGACAGAAAAGTGACAAAAAACGCAACAAACAAGTGACATAAAGCGATGAAAATGTGACGAAAATTCATTGAAAAATGTAATGAAAAAAAAAAGTTTAAAAAAAATTGCCAACAATGCGAGGGAAATGATCCGTTTAGATGAGTTTTGTAGTTTGGGTAAAGCTGAAGTGGAGAAAATGCACTTGGTTAGGGCGGTAAGAGGTCAATGCTTAAATGGTATTTCAAAACACTGCAAACACACTGTATATGACTTTGTGCAAACTTTCACTAACATTTCTATCACTGCAGGTGTTTTTTCCTCATTGTGTGCAGAGAGTTACCTGGATAAACTGAGCCTGTTGCCCCAGGGCGCCCTGTCCCGGCTGAATGGCTTGGACCTGTGACTGCTGAACCTGCTCAGGCTGCTGCTGCTGAGGCTGCTGTGAGATGCTGATGGTTTGGGGCTGTCCCTGTTGAGAGGCGAAGGCGGTCACCACCTGTCCCATGAACATCGTAGTGGGCACCATCACCGCCCCGCACGCCATCTGACCCGTCACCAGCTTCGTGAGGAGCTGGGGGGCTGAGGGAAACCTTTACAGGGACGGAAGAGAGGTTTAGGGAGATGAAGAGAAGCAGGGAATCGATTCATCATAACAAAAGAGATACATTTAACCTCTTAACCCCCACCTGAACAGAGGATGAAAACATGACAAAAAAGCATGAAAAAGTGACAAAAATGTGTGACCGATCGCAACTTTTTTGTTGCCAACTTTATGTCTCATTTTTTATTGTGTTTTTTTCATGCTTTGTTGCTTTTTCTTCGCTTTTTTGTTGCTTTCTTGTCATGTTTTTGCCACATTTTTGTTACATATTTCTTGGGTTATTGTTGCTTTTCTGGCATGTTTTTGTGGCTTTTTTGTTGCGTTTAAGTCACTTTTTTGTTGCTCTTCTGTGGCTTTTTTATCACTTTTTCATCATGTTTTTGATGCTTTTTTATCGTGTTCTGTAGGGCTTTTTTGCTATCTTCTGTTGCTTTTTCATCGCTTTTTTGGCATGTTTTTGGCACATTTACAGTTGTGCTCAAAATACCTTGGCAGAATTTTGTATGATTTTTTTCAGAGAATATGAAAGACACGATAGACACTCAAAGTTAGTGGTTGTGTGAAGCCATTTGTGGGGAGTTTGCTCTTTTTAAATCATAATGAAAAAAGAAAGTACCAAAATGACCCCAATCCAAAGTTTACAGACCCCCGTTATGTGTATTGCCCCCTTTAGCATCAATGACAGCCTGGAGTGTTTTGTGATAGTTGTGGAGAAGGTTCTGTACAATGTAATGGTAAAGCGGCCCATTCCTCTTGATCATAAACTTTTGATCAGGGTCATTTTTAGTACTTTCTTTTTTCATGATGATTTAATTTAAAGGGACTATACAGTTTAAAAATGTTAAAATTATGTATTTTCCTCCCCCTACATGTTCCAGCCATGTCCTAATGTGTAGAATGAGCCCAGACCTGTTCACCACAACTGCCTCTAAAATCCTGCACTGTCACTCCAAAGGTTGTTACTTCGGGTCCGAAGTGCCGTCATGCACGAGCTTAAAGGGGTTAGATGCAAGTTTGCCATTTTATACTCACTACTGCCACCTCAGGTCATACGTGTAACTGCACCTTCTATATTAAGTGCGTGCATGACGGCAATTCGGACCCGAAGTAACAACGTTTTGAGTGACAGTGCAGGATTTTAGAGGCAGTTGTGGTGAAGAGGTCTGGGCTCATTCTACACATCAGGACATTGTTGGAACATGTAGGGGGAGGAAAATACATAATTTAAACATTTTTAAACTCTGTATAGTCCCTTTAATATAGAAGGTGCAGTTACACATATGACCTGAGGTGGCAGTAGTGAGTATGAAATGGCCAACTTGCATCCAGCCCCTTTAAGAGCAAACTGTTTTTTCACCACAAATGGCTTCACACAACCAGTGGAAAAAACAACTTTTGTGTAAGCTTTAATAGTCTTTAGAAAATTGTCTTTTTTCACCCTCTTTTTTGCCACTTTTTTGTTGCATTTTCATCCTCGCTATTTTGACGCTTTTAAATTTGGGTAAAGCCAAACTGGAGAAAATGTGCTTGTTTCAGGTGGGGATTAAGAGTTCAAGAAAAACACCACTGATACATATACAAAAAATATAGTGTTTTTTATGCGTTTTACATACTGGTTATTTTACCCTCAGCATAATGATATACAGGGAATAAACATGAATACTTCCAGACCCATTGTAGTAGCAGTGTCATCAAACACTCTCACCTTATCTGCCCGGTTCGGTCCTGTGCAAACGTCGCCACGGCCGACGCGTTGGGGACAGAGTTTTGACCCAGAGTTGTAGCGATCTGGACCATGTTGGCGGGACTTTGCTGTGGAATCATCATTGTGTTGTAGAGAGGGGCCGAAAGGGAGTTTTGTTGAGGAGGCAAAGGCAGGGACGAGCGCTGAGTCAATGAAACACAAAACATTTATATCATTCAAATTGTCTGGATGGATAAAAACCTGTACTATTCAAATTAAGAAAATGGGCGTAAATGCTTGTAAGTATGTAAAGTTTTGTCTGACCTGTGTTAAAACTTGTTGCTGAGTTTGAGGCTGGACCGAGTGCTGCTGCTGCTGCTGCTGTTGCTGCTGCTGGATGTTGTTTTGGAAACTCCCAGAGGTGATAGGACTCTGCATGTTCAGCGCCCCTCCCTGTTGCACGGCATTCTGGGACATTTGGACGACATTGAGGCCTCCACTTCCCTTCTGTACGAACATCTGTAACATAAAGCACACACATGTTTATGAGCACACTGAAAAAATCCAACACTGTTCTATTGTGACCCGTGAGCCTCGTGTCGGACCTGAAGACTCTGGCCTTGGACTCTATGTAGCTCGTCCTGGATCTGCATGAGCTCGTCCTGTTGTCTCTGAATATTGGCCTCGATCATCCGCGTCCTCTGCTCCAGCTGGTCCTTCAGGTGCTGCATGGCCTCCAGCTGGTTTGAGAATTCCACCATTGACTGAAAAAAACAAACAAATATAATACAGTTTAAATTAGCACCGAAGTCTGATCAGGTTGTCGATGTCTGGACAACCTGATTTTAGTAAAAGGTGGTGTGGTGAAGTCCTGCTAAAACATCAGGCAGTCCTCAAGTGGACCATTTTAGTCCTGTGATCTAGCCTGGCTTAGTCCTCACAATGGTTGGGGCGCTTAATAGATAAGAACATATTATTTTGGGGCTCAATTGTCTCTTTAGATACAAAAGGTTGCAGAGCCATATGTTACACTGACCATCTGCCTGATTCACAACCAATACAGTATAAAGGAAGAGCGCGTTCACACTTGGTCCACACGTAAAGTAACTGAAGTAATTCGGCAAAAATCTCTGTATGAAAAAGGTGTAAAACAAAAGCACATGAGTGAAAAAGGTTCAACCTGTGATTTATTGTCATTTGGCCTTGCAGATTTTCCTAGTCGCTTTGGCACATTTCTCTGATCAGAACTGATATTTTCAAAAGTTTGAATGCACTTCTCAAAATGATTAACAGAAACAGCAAAATACAATACAAAACAATTGCAGAATTACATCGCCGGCTCATAGTGCTTAGTAAATGAATAAGTAAAGCATTTCTGTCAGTGAAGACATCAGAGCCCTCAGAATGCAACGGGCTTTGAGCATCGTTTATGAAGAACATGGTCATCAAAATGCTTAGCAATATTCTTTGAAAATTAAAAAAATGAAGTTTTATCAGGGGTGCCAAAATCATTTTGGGTCGCGGGCCAAAATTCAGCTCCCACAGCGGGCCGCGCCCGTGGAGCAGACTGTCCATTTACCACGTGGCTATATAATGTGTTGTTCATATCCTGAGCTCTTATTATGTCAGTGCCCCCCGCTGGACACTTGTGGAACTCTTTCCTTTTTTTAAATGTAATGCCCCCACGTGGCTAGAATGAGCCTTCTGGTTATTCTATAAAAATTCATAACTCCGCACAGGAATGGGCTAGAGACTTCCTTTTTTTTTTTTTTTACATACTCTGGAATATGCTCTACAGGGCAGGGGCCAGATTAAGTCATCTCGGGCCGTATATTTGACACCCCTGCTCTACATGTTCCAGCAATGCCCTGGGATGTAGAATGAGCTCAGACCTGTTCACCACAACTGCCTCTAAAATCCTGCACTTTCACTCAAAAAGTTGTTAATTTGGGTCCGAAGTGCCGTCATGCACGAGCGTAATAGAGAGACTGCAGTTACACGTAAGACCTGAGGTGGCAGTAGCGAGTACAAAAATGACCAACTTGCATCTAGTCCCTTTAAACAAATGAGGCTGAAGTGAGAGAAATTACTGTGTGGTCGAAATTGGACATGACAGTCTTGGTCTGTACTTCAAAATAAGTACATGACTTCAATAGTTTGAACTGCTTTTCATGCACTGTGGAAAATAGTATGTGAAGCGTAAATGGCTTTTCATAGATTTTGATGAGTTCATTTGCAGAAAATTATTAAAGAATTTGAAGGTTCTAATATGAGAAATGCACAAGGTGACTGGAAAAGACTGGTGCTTCCATTGTTTATTTAGGTTATGCAAATAAAGTATTGTGTGAGCAGCCCAGAGAAAAAAAAAGTGTTATTCTATTCGATTATAACTTTGAAACAGTGGAGAATTCAGTGATAGTGCTTTTCTTTTTACTGCTGTAAAATATAAAGTCAATCTTACCTGCGCATTGCTCTGCACCTGCTGTTGCTGAGGCTGCGGCGTCGGCTGTGAGATGATCATCGGCGTCACGTTCTGTCCGGTGTTCTGTGAGCTCATGGACTGCTGATGGAAAACCAGACGCACAAAACGGAAAACATCAGCCCAGAAAAAGAGGAGCGTTTAGAAAAAGAGGAGCATTTAGTGGCTTTATTCCCGGTTTAATCCCCGCTGACCCCTGAACAGGTCGGGTCTGTAATATTATCCGTTGCTTTGAGGCTGACCTGGCTGCTGATAGACGATCTGCGCTGTGACGTCATCTCCACGGCAGAGACGGACTGTCGACCCGGTGTGCCACGCTCGCCCTTCCCCTTCATCTGGGAGGCTGCAGAGAATAATGAAGAGAAAATGCAAGTGTCAGAACGAGGGCTGAATCGAAACTCAATCACTGACGCAATTTTAGATAAGCACCTCACTAACGCTACAGCTACATTTAAGAAATACAATGTCATTTCTTATCAGTTTTATGTATCAGAACCCACTGACCCTGTAGCTTAGGCCTCCATAGATGTAAGGCATGTAGCTCTTGGCTCAATAGACAATATTTCATTATTATAAATTAGTGATGCTCCTGGATGTGTTTAAAATGAGTGTCTGACTCCTGTTTTGCATCAAATCCATCTTTTATTTATATTACATTATCATTCCAAAAAATAACAATTACAAAACTACACCAACTTTGAAGTCTATTTACAAATGTCCGTTCAGTGTTTTGTGCATTTGTTTTCAGCAATTTGCCTAATGGTCACGTTCATTTTATCTGAATCAATTATTTTTGACAGGTTGGCAGAGTGCAGGAATTATTATTGTTATTCACGAACACAGGGGTTTTCCCACATCTCCTACGCACCTGATGTGCAAAGTTTTCCCTCCTTTTTGGTGTTTTGTTTTCTAATATATTTCAGACATAGAATATTAAAAATTGTCTTATAAATTAGACCTTTTAAGTCAATTAAAATGTGTATACAATGTGTATAATATATAATGTTATTTTATTCTTTACTTCCTTATCGTTTATATTTCTGCCCCTTAAGATTTTTGCTTTTAATAATTGTACATAAGATACCTCTTTTTTTTTTTTTTTACTATTTAACTGCACATTTCCTGTCTATTTTGCACACCCTGAGTGATCTTATCAAGAGCCAAATGTAAGAAGTGAATTTCTCCATTGTGAGATCAATAAAGGATTATCTTATCTTAAAAATTGTGACTAACCGTGATTCCAATGATAGCTGAAATCCGTGTGATGATTATTTTTTTCAACACGAGCCAGAGCTAAGGTCAAGTGCACTCACAGTTGGGTTCAGAGACGACCGTGTGGGAGGACTTCCTGGAGCTTCGGGACGAGACGGAGGGCGTTCTGCTCGGGTCGAATGGCTCCAGAGCTTCTTTGAGACTGGACGTGTTGATATGAGACTCACATTCAGAGTCCTGGGACTGAGACAAGAGGGCCAAATAAATAATCTTCGAAGACCACCGCAGTAAACACATGTATAACTATATAATCATTGGCTGTGATTGCTCATTCTAATCTTTCCCATTTCTAACATTAACTTGGAGAATCTGCTTCCTGATAGAGCTGACAAAGCCACAGCCAAGACACTAATAATTTCACCAGTCAGTCACAATGTTTTCCCTGGTCAGTGTTAAATAGCATTGTAATATGACCTTGTCTGCAGCGATCTCAGGCAGAGATTCTTCTATTCCCAGATCCCTGCGCTGCTCCGCTCGGACTTCAGCGTAACTGTAAACACAGACATCAAATCAAATTAGCTTGAGAAATTAAACTACAGTCTGCGGCGGCTCCTGAGCGCTATACCTGACAACTGTGTGAGTGCAGACGATAAACTCTGGCCTGGAGTTCCACTGATGGTACGTGATATAATAATGAGTCTGGAGCCAGATCCACTGCTGCCCTTTGGTCAGAAACCTGTAGTAACAGGACTTCCCCTTCCCATACTGCATCACTGCCACAACAATACACAGGTCAGCATTATGTGTACATAAACAAAAAAACATTCACTGAGAATAATTCCATGAAACTCACAGTGTTCATGGCACTTAGCCAGTATCTCCAGGTCATCCACATGATAGTAGTCGTACCCTGATGTACCGAGCACCTCAAAAGGCAGATATCCAATGATAGGCGGTGCTCTGGACAAATACACAGAGAAGTCACACACTCGTTCTGCTGTTCATGGCCACCATAAAAACCCATAGACTAAATAACAAACCTGTGATCCAAAAACAGAAATTTCCACTCCAAACTGTGTCTGGACGTGAACTCCTCATTGGGTTCTTCTACAGTGCACATTTCCTGCAGATGACACCAGCATTAACATATTTTCATTAACCTCGATAACTGAAATATTAAGCTACACATGATGAAGCTCACCTTGATAAACTGTGGTTTTGCCAGCCTCACAGTAGCAATAAAACAGACACTGTCTTCAAAGGCTGAGTGGAGCGATCGATGGATCATTCCATCGAAACTGTTGTGGGTACTGTTAGGCACTGTGTGAGTGAAAGATAATGTATATGTAATTACTGTATTTTAAAACATGAGTAAATGAGTCTGACCCTGACACTCACCATTATTCAGGGACTTGAAGTTTCCAATAAACTTGACATATTCATACACAGGGGGCTCTTTGGGGTCGATGGTTCCTCGGAGCATGTGGCAACAAAACTCTAACTGATTTTTTGCTGTTAACAAATTGTTAAAAAGGTTAACAACTGTAGCTGTCTTAGGTCAAACGCATATTAATGCCAAACCTACATTTCATGAACTCTGGCGTCAGCGTCTCTCCCTCCATGACGTGAGACGACAGAGCTTTGTAGACTTCCGAGTGCTCGCCAGCGGGCAGGAAGTTCAGCAGGTTCTGATCCACAAGATCAGACTGAAACAACAAAGTGGACAGATTAGTTTTTTGATTCTCAGAATTGTATTTGCTTAAGATGACCTGTATTTCACTTGGTATCACTGATATAAGGCATCCTGAGTCGACTTACAGGTAAGTGCTCTAGTAGAGACGTCACGCTTTCAGAGACATAGATAATATTCCCATCAGTCATAATAGCCAGGAAAAAGCCGTCTAATGCCTGTATAAAGCACATATTTCGTCAGAAAAAGGTAATGTTTCAAAGGTTTCATTTGTGTCAACATCATCTCACCTCAAGCATCAGCTGAGTGAACTCTTCATTACTAAGAAACGTAGGCTTCCAGTCCTGTCGGATCTCTGTGGACTCGGACTGAGCTGCGATTTCTAATAAACGACACATACAGTATGAGCACATGTGTTGGTTAATCTAATAAAACATCAGTGTATTACCTTTATGTTTGTGCAGGTAGTCGATGCTCTTCTGTAAAATGGTGGACTTGTCCATCTTGCGGGTGTTTCCCGGCAGCATGGTGCCCAGCTCCTTGATGAGGACATTGAACTGGTCTCGCCGCTTCTTCTCTGACTTATTCCGGGACACACTGTTGAATTAAATACAGTTTTTTAAGTCATGGAATGAGCAGATATCTGTGATAAAGAGACCACTGTGCACTGTGGATTTAATTGTGCAATACAATGATTCAGGGGGTTCAGACAGATGCATATTTGTGTAAAGTTGTGGGAAGCCACAGGAAAGCGAGCCATGCTATTTCAGCGAGGACAGACCTCATCTAAGTAAAGCAAAGCCTGACTTCCTACCGTTTTGCTTTGTCCTTCTCATCTTCTTCCATTAATCCAAAGATACTGTCATCTCTGCAGAACAATTAACAAGATTTGGAATATTCAGAAAGGAAAGACAACGTTTCAGTTGTAATGAATTAAATGGAGTTGAATTGGTAGCACATGGTAATAAGATGGAAATGGCATGGTGCCTAAATGTGTAATAACACGGTAATTATGGTAGTTACATGGTAATGTGTGAAGACAGGACACACATCTGTCCTTCTACTTTTATTTTTATGATACTCATAAATGTGTAAACTGTAAATCATGTTTTGTATTTTATTGGTAATACAAAAACAGCTCATCCAAATCCCTTTTTTTCCCTAGTTACTACGTTATTACTGTGTTATTAAGTGCACATTATATTGAAACATGTTACTTACTGGTCAATGCTAGAGGTCATTTTGTAACCTGTTCACCGTTGTAGCGTTGGGGAGAGGCCTTTTAATCTTGAGATAGACATTTGGGAAAACTATAAAAAAGGAATAAAAACATCAACATGAAGTGAACTGCTTACATTCAATCAAATATTGTTAAATAGTGTAATAGCTTTACCTTACTGGCTTACTGCGGCCAGTCCAGTGACGGGAGGAGAATGTGTCTCTGATCTGCGGCTACAGAGTTTTCCAAAAGGTCCTTGAAGACGCAGCGATTTTCTCTTCTCAAATTTGTTTGGTAAGTCTGGCACGGAGAAGAAACACCTACAATAGAGCACAGAGATTGACAATAATGTGAGAAAATATCACAATTATGAACAAACAGATGGAAATGTGTCAGTTTGACTCAGACGCAGTTGTTCACCTCCCACACCGTGACACATTCCTGCTTTCACACTGAACATGAACATGTCGGTCTGAGCAACAGGCACTAAGTATACAATATTTTTAATTAGTTTAGAATGGTAATGGAGCTAGCCTTAACTTAAGCAAAAGATAACCCAAAATTAAGTGTAAAGCCACACAGTAACCGCCCACCTCAAAAACCGCTTTCAGCAACAACAAAAAGCATCACAATTCAACCTAGAACTTTTATGTGAAACTTTATAAACCAAAAATGTATGAAAGCATCTGTTACATTTTATACAAGATTTCCAATAGTTGGGGCGATCCTTATATGAAAAGAGAAAGATATCACTCAAAATAGATCCTCACAGGGACAAATCGCTAACCCCTTAAATAAATCGAACAGGAAGGCCTTGTTTCCTAACTTGTTTTTATCTAACTAATGTCACTTGTCCGCCACTACCAGAGATTCACAGCTTTACCCCTCAGTCAACCACCTCTCAGGCCAGTCGTATAAATGCATATAAGATCACAAGTCGAGTTTTTGAGGATCTTTACTTGTGTTTGTGTTACTCCACCACATTTCTACAAAGGCAATTTGTAACTATTAAAGAAAAAATGGAAAGGTGGAAAGCCTAATCACGCACACTCTATGAACAGCAGGTGGCGCTGTGTAGATGTAGTTTCTAATGCCACTGACCGACAACGAGAAAGGAGATTTTGTTCCTGTGGTGTTGCCATGAGAATGGTAGTAAGTATGGTGGTAAGTACTAAGTAACTTCTTTGCCTTAATTAATCTTTTTCGTACTTCCTCTGGGGGTGATACAAGCGTTGACTTGGACGGTCTTTCATCTACCCCTGGTGTCTCTGGCCAGAAAACCACCCATGCAACTTCGCTGCCTCCGGGTCGGAGGCGCAATACACACTATAGAATAGAATCACAACGAAGAAGCTAACAGGCTAACGAGCAAAGCTAACTGTGGGCTAGCACCACTTAAACATTATTTACAGCCAAGTTTGAGTGAAAAAAAATATCTCCATTGTGTAATTGGGTTGTAGCACAAAATTCCTCTCTCCCTTTGTCTTTTCTGTCAGAGTATTTACTCAAGGACAACTAATGATAAAAAAAATCGCAACATGCTACACCTGCCGTGGCACTTATGGCCTCTGGGGGCATGAGTGACTTTCTTCAGCAAATACTTTCACATAATTTGACAGGGCAACTTTTACTATACTGGGGTTATAATTGACCAAGTAGTCTATGCACCTTTTCTCAGAGTAATGATGAGATCAAGTACTTTGACCACCCCTGCCAGCTTCTGCATGTCTTTTTTCCCTTTGGTTCCACCACATCAGCAGAATCATCAGCCTCCTCAACCTCCCCAGTGACAGAAAGAAAGCAAATCTTACACACTACGTGACACAGAGCTCAATTTAGGCTTTCTGACTGACTTTTGTATTGATATTTGCATTAGTTAAGCAGTTCATAATTCAGTCAGCAACAAACATGTGACATTGACCACACAACACATCACTCACTTTCAAATATTGTAATAAAATACACAAGTGGCCCGAGTGCAGTTTGGACAGTTTATCCAATCCACTTTATTCCAATAGCCCACTTTAGACTCATGACTGTGGCCCAGATGGTGGACTTAACCCCTGCTTTGGCATCGCCGCGCTTTTTTTTTTTTTTGTATTTTCTTCACCATATTCCCATGAATATTGAAAACGTGACAATCTCTCATCATGGCTAATTACAGGCGATGGTGGGGGGTCTGAATTTGGGTCACGAGTCTCACAGCTACTGGCACACACAATAAAGAGGCAATTAAGCAGGGAATAAAAACTTGTACTTCTGTAGCAGCTGTTCGCAGACTGATAAACCAAACGTGTTTTGTAGACAGATTCTAGAGTTAATTTGTTTTTGCCTTGTTTTACATTTGAAGCTAGTTCTGCTAGGATCTGGTTTGGTCAGGTTATATCTTGTTAGTTCATGTGATTTCACCTGACTGGAGGATTAACCTATTACACATGTTTAGCTTAGTGATGGGAAAAACTGGAGCAACTGGAGGAAACTGGGGGAACATGCAAATAACACACAACAAAGGCCCAACCCAGGACCTTGGTGTGGAAAGAGAGTGCTAACCACCGCTCCACTGAGACGCCTAAGGTTTGCTGGTTAGACTTGCAGTTAGCCTTCATTTGTAGTTCCTTTTTTCATTTATGATAGTAAAGCTAAAAGTAAAATATATTTCTTTTTTTTACATTTGAATCTGCTATTGAATGCTGTTCATACAATTTAAATGACTAAAGCTTGGCTGGTTTATCGCTGTACTGTTTTTGTGGACCTTAGTGTTTTTCCTATTGTCTTCCCACAGGTGCCCACAGACTGCCACCATATGACAAGGGCCCAGTGGGACTCGAGTTCTAGCCTAAATATGAATGTGACCCACTTTCACAAAGCAATTACAGTCTGTAGTTGCTGTGTGGGAGTTTCGCCCATAAAAAACAGTGTCAGCGTTTTCTTCCTTGCTTCATGAATAAAATCTGCCATGTGGGAAATATATACATATTTAAACACACAAAAGAAAACAATACCTCAAAATCCCAGATTGCAGCCTGAGCTTCAATATTTAAAACCCCCAACATGTTTCTGTCAAGACATATTTAAAAGGACAATATTTTTATAAAGAGCTTTTACAGAAGAAAGGTTTTGATGCCAAAAAAAGTCTCACGCCACTGAAATGTCAACAGAAGATACTTTTACCCTACGTCTTGTGCAAGATAGAATTCAAGTTAAGACTAGTTGCAAACTTAATAAAATGTAATTGAAAAGCTTTGTAGACAATGTATGAGGCATGTGGAATGATGAATAGTAGTTTAAGAAAACAGAAGTGCTGTCAGCTGAATGAGTATCTGATGTGTTGTGTTTTGACAAGCGAAAGAAAAGGAGGCGGGGCCGGCTGGAATTACGCTAAACTAACTTTGAGCTATGCAGGGCCACACTGCCGACAGCACGTGGTTTCTTTGACATACTTTAGTCACAAAGACCACAACCTTCATCTGAGATCAACGTTTTTCAGTAGAAACAGTCAAACAGGTTTTCATAGTGCAGTAAGGAGTGGCCAGTTAATGTAAGGAGTTGTAGATAATGACCCCAATGCAAAACTTCAAACCTGTTACTTTGATTGATATTTTTTAAATATTACAAATTCTTCAGAGAATTATAGAAAGAAGTAACCTGTTTAGTATTAGTCCAGATTTAGTTATGTCTTATGCAGTGTTAATTTTATCGACTCAGATATTTAGTGATAAAAATGGACTAAAACGAAATCAAAAGTTGTTTAAGAGACTAAAACTATGACTAAATAAAAATGAAAGGAAGAGGCTAAAATTATCCAAACTGCCAATGACAAAGAGCATCATATCATATATATTCACTACCAAAGGAACAGCTCTGAGCTTTGTTCATGTGGGAGAAGCTGCATGAACCAGAGGAACAAGACTAAATATGATTATAATAAATATTATTAATGCAAATTTGACTAAGTTTACATGCAATTTCAGTTGACTAAAACTGGACTAAAATGATTTGACTAAATCTTGACTAAAATTAAATGACATTATCGAGACTTAAAGGGGCTAGATACAAGTTGGCTATTTTATACTCACTACTGCCACCTCAGGTCATATGTGTAACTGCACCTTCTATATTAAACTTGTGCATGACGGCACTTCGGACCCGAAGTAAAAACTTTTTGTGTGACAGCGCAGGATGTTAGAGGCAGTTGTGGTGAATAGGTCTGGGGTCATTCTACACATTAGGACATGGCTGGAACATGTAGGGGGAGGAAATTACATAATTTTAACATTTTTAAACTCTGTATAGTCCCTTTAAGACTAAAACTAAACTAAAATATGTCTTATCTTATGGATGTTTTGTTCTCACTTGTTTCTGTGAAGAACGTTTGTGAACTGTTTTATGAATTACATTAGTGCTGGTTTAGTCTTCATTAATAATGATAATAATAATAATACCTTACACTTGTATTGCACTTTACAAGCTTGAGTTGACAAGTTTCTTAAAGTGCTACACTGCAGTAATTATTCATCTATGCCACACTTGGTGTAATGATCGTTGCTGTTCTGGGGTAAACTGAGAGAAACGATGCTGCCAATCTGTGGCATCAACGCCTCCAACTACCACCATTCACTCACGTACGCACACGCCACATCAGTCAAAGGCAGGGCGTGTAAAGCGTCTTGCCCAAGGGCGCAGACAATGTTCACATCAGCAGGAGCCAGGATTCAAACTTACAATGAGAGCTTAGAATAAGACATCTGAGCCTCTTAAAACCTTATCAATCCTCAACAGTGATGGGAAAATATTTGAGTATAAGTAACATTACTTAGAATTCACTTAAAGGTGCATTTTACAACTTTTTATGTGGGGAAAAAAAGTTGATATTTGTGTGTATTTGACCTTGCAGTGACCCAGGTGGAGCATTGTAGAGACCACCGTGATGGAAAGTGAAGGTGCCATGCTGACCACTCATACAACCGCTGGGTCACTACAAGGTCAAATTTTGTTCATATAAAAAGTTGCATAATGCACCTTTAAGTACAAGTTTTGAAGCCAAAGTATAAAGTACTTTACAACAATACTACTTTAGTCACAAAGACCATAACCTTTGTCTGAGACTAAGATCTGTCAATAGAAACAGCCAATAAGGTGTTGAATACTGTTTGAGTGTAATAATCTGAAATTAGGAGTTTTCTGAATCTGATATAGAAAAACAAAAACATTTTAAACTTCAATTTTAAGTAAACTAAACTTGGATTCCTTTTCATGAAAGCTTTTGTGGCTAATAGATTTACTCACAGTTGAAAGAGTAAGTTCCAAGTCTTTAGTATAGTTACTTCAAAATGATATTACTCGAATAAGTCAAAAGTACTGTGTGATAAAACTACTCCAAGAAGTACAGGTACTTCAATAAGTTTCCACATTGTTTAGTCCTGTTGTGACATGCTTTAGTCCTGCACGGTTTAATCCTGCCTTAGACCTGGTTTAGTTCTGGTTTGGCCCCGCTTTACTCCTGTTTCAGTCCCAGCTACAGACCCAGTTCAATCCAGTTTCAGTTGTTGTTGTTGTTTTGTCTGCTTTGTGTTGCTAATGTTAGTCTATTAACGGTGGCCAAATATTTTCCGGGGTGATACTTGGCACGAGAGCAATCCGGATGATTCATTAAAAATAGTGAGAAGGTAGCACTGACGCAGGCCGAAGCAGGAGGCGGTTTTGTAATGCGACAGACCAGAGCTTGTATAACTGTGATGTCACTGTGCTTCACTGACCCGCTGGCCCAATGACCTACTTTCCGCTCCTCCTCCGATCTAACTTAATCACATCGCACCAGGCAACACCTCCCTGCTCATGCCAACAGCACCACTCCACTGCGTCTGTGTGGGTGGAGAGAAATACCAGCAGTGGTTCACAAACTGTGGATCCGCGCTCGATCCAGTCTGGAAAAAGATTAGCAGTGGTCCTGGTAAACATGTGCAGATTAGGTTTGGAAGTTCTTAATAAACTCATTACTCCTGGTTTGGACACAGATCAGGGCCACGTTTAGGCTTGAATTAAAACTGGAATAACTGTCCTTAGTCCCAGTGGATCCTTTGTTGATCCAGAATTATTAATGTAAATTTTATGATGCATTATAGAGATGCATTAAAATAGCAGATCAGATTATACTCCTGAAAACACAAATGGCAAACCTAATCGTAAGTGCAATATTTGTTAGAAAATTGCAATCCCTTTTTTTTTTTTGCAAAATTGTGCAGCCCTACGTGATAATATATATTTCTAATTTTGTTTATTCATAGGTTGCCCAGCACAGCAAAACGAACAAAACAACAAACAAGCTTCAACAACCAAAACAAAAGAAAAACAGCTCAAGTAAAAAGAACAGTGAGAAAAAAAACGAGAGAAAAATAGGGACATGTACATGTTTTACAGATACTGTAGTTATTATCATTATTATGACGATAATAATCTTAATAATGATTATTATTATCACCATCACTATCATCGTAGTAGTAAAAGTGGGAGAGCAGCAATAGCAGCAGCAGAGATATGATGGCAGCATAATAAATGTTCTGATAATAAATGTATGACAACAGAAAATGTTGTTTATAATGTCTTATAACATTATAGACAACAAATACTTAAACAACAAATAATATTTGAATAGGCAAAATGAGTGGGACTGCATCAGAAATGGACAAATTAAACGGACAAATGAAGTCAAATTCTTTACAAAGAAAAGAGAGAATTTCAAATTTTGATTTTGATACTTTCAATACCAAAATGAACAAATTTTGTACCATCATATTCGTCTAATTGTTGATGCTTTCTGACAGTACTGATCCTGCTCAGTTGAGAATCTACTTCATACAAGATTTAGTATTATCTGAGTATCAGTTTTGTTGTTGTTGTCAACAACCCGAGTATAGTAGTGGTGGTGGTCGGAGGGGCCGATGGCGCAGACTGGTTTCAACAGTTCAACAGTAGCTTATCACCTCCGAGTATGGCGTGAATGAATAATGACAACACGGTAAGGCTACTTGGTAATACAGGCTTGTAAAGTGCAATACAAGTGTAAGGCATTATCATTAGGCCCGAGCGGCCTGCCGTCGCAAGGGCCTATTGTAATCGCAATCACAGCGCAGTGCGCGCAGCGCACTGAACCTAAGTGCGCGGAGCGCACAAAAACAGCGCGAAGCGCTGTCCCCATGTCAACCGTAAACTCACCGTGTAAAACAGTGACAGCCCACACCGGAGGTGTGGGCCCTTTATACTTATTATTGCATTAAAATGAATGGGGGTATATAGTGTGAATGGGGGTATATAGTGGATGACGAGCGCGAAGCGCTCGTCATCCACCCAGGAACCCCACGGGTGCGTGCGGATCGTTGAAAGCTTTCCAAAAATGTATAATATGATATCGTCGCGAAAGCGACGATATTGTTTTTCTCGAAAATATTATTATTAGGCCCGAGCGGCCTGCCGTCGCAAGGGCCTATTGTAATCGCAATCACAGCGCAGTGCGCGCAGCGCACTGAACCTAAGTGCGCGGAGCGCACAAAAACAGCGCGAAGCGCTGTCCCCATGTCAACCGTAAACTCACCATGTAAAACAGTGACAGCCCACACCGGAGGTGTGGGCCCTTTATACTTATTATTGCATTAAAATGAATGGGGGTATATAGTGTGAATGGGGGTATATAGTGGATGACGAGCGCGAAGCGCTCGTCATCCACCCAGGAACCCCACGGGTGCGTGCGGATCGTTGAAAGCTTTCCAAAAATGTATAATATAACATTGTCGCGAAAGCGACTATATTGTTTTTCTCGGAAATATTATTATTCTTTCTTTCTTTCTTCTTTCTTCTTTCTTCTGCTCTTTGAGCAGGAATTTGACCCCCTGAACATAGTCGAAAACTCACCAAACTTTGCCCAAAATTCAGATCCGGCGAAAAATTAATTAAAATGTGTGTTTCATATTGTGGAAAAAAAAAATGGCGCGACAGCGCCACCTACAAAAATCAAAATACATTGCGCCAATGGGGGAGGGGCCGAAGTAAACTTTGTCGTAGAGTGACGAGATTCGGTACAGACATTCGTCATGTGACGCCAAAAAAAAAATATTATTGTGGCCACGCCCCCTGACAAACCGGAAGTCAGCCATTTTGACAGGAAGCCCGGAGAATGCTGAGTCAGCGTTTTCGCTGACGTCGCATTTTAACGAACTCCTCCTAGGGCGTTTCACCAAATGAGCTCAAAATCGCTCCAGCTCATCTCCAGATGTGGGGCATCAAAAGTTATCCAAATTTTTTGGCTAAGTCTTACGGTTTGTTTGCGGCAAAGCCGCAATCTTTCCGAAGTATTTTGCGATTCATCAAAAACGAAAAATTGCTCCCATTTGCGCAAACAAACTCCCATTAAAAATCGGAAATATACATTTTTTTGACCTTTCACCCCTGGACACAGCAAATGTGAAAAAGTGACACTGGGCGCGATAGCGCCCCCTCCAGGTACAGGAGAAAAAATGCATTGTGGGAAAAAAATTAGTTTGTCGGAAATGGATGAAATTCGGTACAAAAATAGTTGATGGCGTCCCGATCCAAAAAGCCAATGAGACCCATATCGTATTTTGTACGGTGTTGCCATGGTGAATCAAAATACATTGCGTCTATGGAGGCGGGACCAATCTGGGCCAACGTCAACTTTGTCGTAGAGCGACGACATTTGGTACAGATATTCATCATGTAACGACAAACAAAAAATATTATTGTGGCCACGACCCCTGACAAACCGGAAGTCCGCCATTTTGACAGGAAGCCTGGAGAATGCTGAGTCATGGTTTTAGCTGACGTCGCATTTTAACGAACTCCTCCTAGGGCGTTTCACCAAATGAGCTCAAAATCGCTCCAGCTCATCTCCAGATGTGGGGCATCAAAAGTTATTCAAATTATTTGCCTATGTTTTACGGTTTGTTTGCGGCGAAGCCGCAATCTTTACGAAGATTTTTGCTATTCATCAAAAACTAAAAATCGCTCCCATTCGCACAAACAAACTCCGATTAAAAATCGGAAATATACATTTTGTTGACCTTTCACCCCTGGACGCAACAAATGTGAAAAAGTGACATTGGGCGCGATAGCGCCCCCTCCAGGTCCAGAAGAAAAATTGCATTATGGGAAAAAAATTAGTTTGTCGGAAATGGATGAAATTTGGTACAAAAATAGATGATGGCATCCCGATCCAAAAAGCCAATGGGACCCATACCGTATTTTTTATAGTGTTGCCATGGTGACGCCCGGGGGCCACTATGTAATCCAGTGGGGCTGACACATAAATTTCACATTATACAACATTACAGCGCGTTAGCGCCCCCTGTCAGGAGCTTGTGGACAGTGGTCATGGAAGTATGGCCCGTTAGGGCCGTCTGATGCTAATTGTGAAATTAAAAAGATTACGGGCACGCTAGCGCCCTCTGCAGGCTGGAGTCATTATTCACATGGAGAGGCTAAAAATGTTGTTTTGACGTTTACTGACAAAGATTAATGGCACATCAGGGCAATAAAATGCAGTGTGGCAACGGTGGCGCCCTTGGTAGGGTTGTGGCACGGATATATAGAGGCGCTAAAGGAGGCACGGCCCGCGAGGGCCGTTCGATGCCGCTTGCGGCTTTAATTCTTTCTTCTTTCTTCTTCCGTCTTCTTTCTTCTTTCTTCTGCTCTTTGAGCAGGAATTTGACCCCCTGAACATAGTCGAAAACTCACCAAACTTTGCCCAAAATTCAGGTCCGGTGAAAAATTAATTAAAATGTGTGTTTCATATTGGGGAAAAAAAAAATGGCGCGACAGCGCCACCTACAAAAGTGAAAATACATTACGCCAATGGGGGAGGGGCCGAAGGAAACTTTGTCGCAGAGCGACGAGATTCGGTACAGACATTCGTCATGTGACGACCCCAAAAAAAAATTATTGTGGCCACGCCCCCTGACAAACCGGAAGTCCGCCATTTTGACAGGAAGGCCGGAGAATGCTGAGTCAGCGTTTTCGCTGACGTCGCATTTTAACGAACTCCTCCTAGGGCGTTTGACCAAATGAGCTCAAAATCGCTCCAGCTCATCTCGAGATGTGGGGCATCAAAAGTTATCCAAATTTTTTGGCTACGTTTTACGGTTTGTTTGCGGCGAAGCCGCAATCTTTACGAAGTATTTTGCAATTCATCAAAAACTAAAAATCGCTCCCATTCGCACAAACAAACTCCGATTAAAAATCGGAAATATACATTTTATTGACCTTTCACCCCTGGACACAGCAAGTGTGAAAAAGTGACATTGGGCGCGATAGCGCCCCCTCCAGGTGCAGAAGAAAAATTGCATTATGGGAAAAAAATTAGTTTGTCGGAAATGGATGAAATTCGGTACAAATATAGTTGATGGCATCCCGATCCAAAAAGCCAATGACACCCATATCGTATTTTGTACGGTGTTGCTATGGTGACGCCCAGAGCCCCCCATGTTGTCCAATGGGGCTGACACATAAATGTCACATTATGCAACATTACAGCGCGTTAGCGCCCCCTGTCAGGAGCTTGTGGACAGTGGTCATGGAAATACGGCCCGTTAGGGTCGTCTGATGCCACTTGTGAAATTAAAAAGATTACGGGCGCGCTAGCGCCCTCTGCAGGCTGGAGCCATTGCTTACATGGAGAGGCTAAAAATGTAGCTTAGAAGTTTACTGACAAAGATTAATGGCACATTTAGGCAATAAAATGCAGTGTGGCGCCCTTGGTACGGTTACATAGACGCGGCAATAGAGGCGCTAAAGGAGGCACGGCCCGCGAGGGCCGTTCGATGCCGCTTGCGGCTTTAATTATTATTATTATTATTATTACATTGCATAATATCAATCAATCAAACTTTATTTATAAAGCGCTTTTCATACCGAAAGGTATCAAAAAGTGCTTTACAGACTACAACATTTAAAACAATACGCCTGGCACAACCTCCCATATATATATTTTATATATTAGGATTAAATAAATAGATTAGTCAGTTAAAAGCTAAGCTAAAAAGGTGAGTCTTGAGCCTGCTCTTAAAAACATGAACGTTCTCTGCAGCCCTGAGCTCCTCCTCAGGTCGTTCCAGAGGCGAGGGCCGTCATATTGGAAAGACACCTCACCATGAGTCTTTTTGTTGACTTTAGGAATAACTAGGAGACCCCTGCCGGAGGAGCGAAGGGGCCATGAAGGTTCATAAGGTAAAAGCAGTTCTGAAAGATAAGAAGGACCAAGACCATTAAGACATTTAAAAAACATTAAAAGAACTTCAAAATCGATCCTGAAACACAAGGGGAGCCAATGCAGCGATTCTAAAACCGGTGTAATGTGGTCCCGCCTCCTGGTCTTCGTCAGGACACGAGCTGCTGAATTTTTAAAAGTTCTAGACCTGTGATACTCTTTTTGGGAAGACCAGAAAGCAGGGCATTACAGTAGTCGATACGACTGGTGATAAAAGCATGCATTAGCGTCTCCGTGTTGGCCCGAGAGACAATGGGGCGGACGCTGGCTATGTTCTTTAGATGGTAAAAATCTTTGTGATATTCTTAATGTGTGGAATAAACGCCAGCTCAGAGTCAAAGATCACACCCAGGTTCTTCACCTGTGAGGAAGGATTAATAGACAGTGACTGTGGTTTGGGTAGAAGTCTCTCTCTCTGGGCCTCAGGGCCGATGATTAACATTTCAGTTTTAACATTACATTTCATTTCATTTTCATAATAAAACAGTGGGCTTTGTAGGTTAAGAAATACATAACTTTGATCTCTTTATTGTATGACACTTTTAACAATAAGTAGTGAGTAAATAAGTACTATAATGAATGAATTAATTCATGTAAAAATATTAACTACTGGGGCTGGTATGAAGTAAAAGTAACTCCTGCTGCACAGCCCTTGTTCATACTGAATGAATTTGCATCGCAGAGTGTTTTCCCCTGAGCCTGTGTACAGTATGTGGGTGTGCTGCTGAGATGTAGGGCAGCTCTGCGGATATGAGTCACAACAGAGTCCCGGTCCACGGCGATGCTCATCACGCACCCTCCACGCCTCGCACCAGCGCAACGGCAGTGCCAGCAGCGCCTATGGCAACGGGACACAGAGTCCAGCCCCAAAAAAGATGCCGCAGCTGATAGTGACTTCATCATCTGCTCCAAATACTCACTGCACACTATATGTACCGTACAGTCAGTCCTTTCAGAAACGTACGGTACTCAATAAACTTACTTAGTCATTTTGCTTTGAATTTATTATTTTACTATTTCTACAGCGCCTTAGAGTTTCTAGTATTATTCTTATAACTAATATTATCCGCAGAAATGTACTCTGTTAAATAAAGGTCGGCTCCGAGGATGATCATTCTTGGAGCATGACGCAGGTTCATTTATCAAAGACAGCTTTTGGGAGACGTGTTGTAAACAAGCACAAATGTCAGACGTTAAACAGACTTGACAAAAATATTTGGCATATCATTCACTTAAACAAATACAATGATAAAATAATAAAATAAAATCTGTCTAAAAGTCAGTTTATTTCTCATGTTTTTCAAATATTGCATGGAAATGTAGCCTCTGGGGGCTGCCTTTACATTCCAGCTAAATTGATTATACCCTAAGCTTTACTATTGTAGATGCTTCATGTGCTTGCTCTTGTTAGTTCAAGTGCTTGCCAAAATGTTAATCCAAAGAATGATTTATAGCACTTGTGCTGTGCAGTGTGTTCATCAGGTTTGGCCTGAATGACAGACCCTATGTTTTCTTGATCCTGCTTCTCAGAGGATTCCTGAAACCTGCTGTGACATTAGCATTTAATAAACCTAATTCCTTGGATTCACAATCGCTGTGCTTTTAACAGGAAGAGAAACATAAACAAACTTTGAAGTCAGTTTGAAAGAAAATTCCTTTTCCAAGTGTGCTCCGTGTGCTATCAAAGATCTAGGATAATGTTATGCAGCAGGCAACACTCTTCCAAAGAGGTCACACGACTCACCAAAAGCACATTGCAGGGATCAATTAACCACTATCCTCAATTCAGGATCCTCAGCTATGGCTGGTCGGGGAGCTCTCGTGCAGCGGATAAGAGGAAGTGGAAGCTATGAGCTGTAGTGTGTCCTGCCCTGTTTTATGGAAATCTGTGGAATGAAACGCGCTCATGATGATGAACCAGGGAAATATGGAGCCAACAATTCACATAAGTGTCTTCGAGGAAGCAGAGATTCTGAGACTGATCCGCACCTGGGACAGTATTAATGAAATCAGTTGCTTTGGTTAAACTCTTTTCTTTTCTGTAGAACTGTCTTTTTTCATAATCTGAGCCCTCAGGAGGGGAACGGGAACGATATGTTTACATACACTACAGACAAATTTGCATTTTTCTCTCACTGTCTTACATTTTTTTTAGGTCAATTAGAATTTCTAAAATCATTTCTAATCTATTTGCTAAATTCCAGAAGAATGAGAGACAGAATTTTCTACACATTTTTTATTACATTTTACCAAACCAAGCATTTACACATTTGATTTATATTTGGTATATTTGCCTTTAAACTGTATTGTGGATTTCCTTCCACAAACTTCTCACAATAGTTGGCAGGAATTCTGGTCCTCCAAACAGAACTGGTGTAACTGAGCCACCTTGCGTGCACATGCCTTTTCAGCTCTGCCCATACATTTTCAACTGGATTGAGATCAGAACTTTGTAATGACCTCTTCAAAACATTGACTTTGTTTTCCTTAAGCCATGTTGTAACCGTTATTAGCAGTTTGCTTTGGGCCATTGTCCATTTGGAAGACCCATCTGCGCCCAAGCTTGCTCTAATTCTTTCCACATAGTGTCCTTTCTTCATTATGTCATCTATTTTGTGAAGTGCACCAGTCCCTACCTACAGCATGATGCTGCCACCCCTGTATTTCAAAGTTGGGATAGTGTTCTCAGCCTTGCAAGATTCCTCCTTTTTCCTCCAAACGTGACGATGGTCATCATGGCCAAATTGTTATTATTTGTTTTTCCGTCAGACCACAGGATATGTCTCGAAAATTTGAAAACTCCAAACTGGCTTTTTTTTCTGGAGTAAGGGCTTCTTCCTGGCAGAGTTCCCTCTCAGGCCATGTCGGTACAGGACTTGTTTCACTCTGGATAATGTCAAACTCTTATCAGGTTCAGCATCTTCACCAGATCTTTTGCATTTGTTCTTGGGTTGATATTCACATGTCAGAACACAGCATGTTCATCTCTGAGACTCAGAACCCGCCTTCTTTCTGATCTGTGTGATGACTGGTCATTTCTATCATTGTTTGAACCAATGAACTTGGCACCTTCAAGTGTCTTGAAATTGCACCCAAGGAGGAACCAGACTTGTGCTTCCACAGACATGACATCGTCATCTGGGCTACCCCAAATTGTTTAAAGGTATAGCAATGTAAGTGTATGTAAACGTAAATCTCTCATTCTTCTGGCATTTGACAAATAGAAATGTTAAAAATTCTAATTGACCTAAAAAAAAATCAAAGTTAATTCTGGTCTAAGATTACAATGAGCTTTCGATATTATATTTATAGAAAATAAAATCTAGATTCAGCTCAACAAATTTTCAGATGCGTTCACACAAATTCAATTCAGTTCAACTGCTCAATAAAGACAAGCACTGTCTGCATTCACTGCATTCACATGTTCGTAAAGGTCTAAAGGGTTTGGAGATTTACATAAAAAATCCCATGAAGACAGATTGTTGTTTTCACTGCAATCTTAATAATTTGTTCACGGACATTCAAATCTTTTGATTCAGTTGTGGTCAATTGTGCAGCTGAATTCCTAAGTGGTAACATCTTAACCTAAAGTGCTGCTGCCGAGCATCAGGAGCCAGCTGTTTCCACTGAGAGCAGGACAAAGGCCGTCTTTGTATGGACGTTTAAAAAGCTGCCTGTGGACGCTCTGCCCCTCGGCAGCAGTGGTGGTTGGCAGGGCTTGGATGGTCTCCTGTACCAGGGGAACAGGACCTGAGCCAGAGGCCAAACAGGAGCCAAGTGGGTCACTTCAGCTCAGACCGAGCTAAGTGAGGACTGCACAATTTGGGAAAAATAGAGTTAACCTGACATTAGATTTGCAATATATGTTTTTAAATGAAGATTGAGTTTGTACATTTTAAACATAACCCAGAGACTTAAAGTTCGAGAGAAGACTTAAGTATGAACTGCTAAACTAAAGGTAGAATCATGCATGTTTATAAAAGTTTAAACTATAGAATTATCAAGTTTCATATCAACCAAACCTCAAGGCGATGGGATAATTTGTTGTTTGCAGTTGATATAGTACTGCCTAAATAATCCTTTTAATTTGCTAATTGCAACAATTGAAATTACGATTTTTATTACTGCGCAGTCTCAGTTGCATGACCAGTATGTGCCAACACTACGCAGCATAACCATCCATCTGAATTACAAAAGAATAAGTCTTACACTTGAAACAGCAATAATCCAAAAGCTAATTGAGAACAGTCTGTCCAAAGTGACCTAAAAGCAAAGATTGAAAAAACTTTAATGAAGACTTTTCAACTGGTGTTGACACGGCATGACATCAGTCATTTTCTGTTCCAAAAGAAAATCATGATTGATGTATGAATAAAAAATGGATCCAAGTGAGTCACCGATGCTCAGATCAAAATAGTAGATGTGAAACCTCATATGTGCCAGATATGTGCCAACCAACAAAAGCTTTCAGCTCTCTCGCAAAATATGTCAAGATATTACAGTCTGAAGCCACAAAACCTCGAAATAACAGCATGAAAGGTCACCCTGCACTTTCACAATGTCAAACGTCTAACCCTTAGCAAAACCAAAATCACAGATTTATTCAACATATTTTTGACATAAATTCAGTTTCAAGGACATAGCTTCCTTTCATTTCCTGCACAGTTGAATCAAACTCACATTCTGAATGCTTGCAATTAGCAAATAGCAAAGAATGCCGTTAAAGATGGTTCTTTTAGTACTGATATTACTGAATTTGATTTTTTTTTTTAAATCCAACCTATATTTTGTTACATGATGCAATGAAGTGCATGTGAATGATACATTATAAAAAAAATACATTTGAATTAAAAGGGTGCTGATAATTCAATATGGATCCGTTTCTGGTGTACTTTGGAAGGTTCAAGCAAGGCAATGTGTGATTGAGGAGTGAATGAATGGCCTGACCCCTTCAATAATGACTTTGACTCTTGAACACCATTGTTTTCAAGTGCTTACAACTATATCATAATGAGTCATAAAGCAGTGGGTGTAACATTAGCAACATTTTCCTAAAGGCTGAAGGTATATTCAAAGGTATCTACATCGGTAGAGTTATCTAAGTTTTTTCATTAGTGTAGAAACTGAGCTGAACTATAAGTATTGTGACAGCACTAATTTGGGCCTGAATTGTATTGATTTATTAATTGTGTTTACAGCCATTGTTAGTGAACAGGTTCAAAAACTAAGATTTCTTTTTGGTTCAATCGTGCAACATGAAACATATGATTTAGGTAAATAATAAACAATAAAAACTTGTAAACTATAATTATTGATGTCTTATATGGAAACGATGTCTCTCGCTTTGATGGGGAAACAGTGGTACCAGGGAACAGGTACCACGTCTCATATTCCCAGGCTCTTGCAATGCATGACGATTGTAGTCAGTGTGGCCAGTGCATGAGGCCTTTTGCATGTTGTCGATCAAGTGTAAAACATACCCAAAGTCAAGGTCAAGAAAAACAACCCACACAGGAGTAAAAGTTACAGACCCATTACATGCTGCTATTTTTAAAGGTTTGTACTCACTACATACAGACTATTTTGCTGTAATAGCTGTGTTAGACGGTAAGACAAACAAGGCTATTGTTACTTTCCCCTGAGAGAACATACATGACACAAAGCACATGTGGATGTAACTTCACACAGAAACACTCGGGCTGTTGTATCTTGTTTTGAAACACCAGAGTTCAAAGTGATCAGAACAGCACCTCTTCATACGGTCTGAGCAGGATTGTACCATGAAATCCCATGACGTAACATTTGAAGTTCAGGGTAAAAATTTAAATCGTGTCCAATGGCACTTTCAAGTGATCACATGAGCGGTCATAAGTGTTATACTAAGTGTAGCTTAGGACCCCAGGAAGACTAGCTACCACTTTGAGGGAGCGAATGGGGATCCTAATAAAGAATAAAGAATAATACTATTCTTTATTTTTTTATTAGAATATTAGAATTACTGGTATCAGATTTTAAGATTTTAAGAGGCTGGCATCTTTTTACAGGCTTTCCTATTGTTTTCATTCACACAATGTGGTATCGGACTGTTACTCAATAACATTGGATTGGAAAAATTGTATGTAATTTAAATCATTTTATTAAACTTAAACTGAGGTTTAATATGTATGGTGTGTGTCATTGGTCAGGGCTGCAACAAAAGATTAAACATATGAAAATAATCTTAAATATTTTAAGTCTTTACATTGAGACAACTTGATTTTACGTTTTGGAAAATCTGGAACATAAAAAATACTGCTGTATATTACTGTATATTTTGTAATTAAATATATAAAATAGGTTCAAATGGTGAAAAGCCATGTAATATAAGTTTAAATTCATCTTTTTGGGTTGTTGTGGGCGGGTCCTGAAGCCATATCAGTTACGAACCACTGGCAATAGTTGTGACATACTGTAGTCAGAGGCACTATCCATGTAATGTTATGACTCATTATTCTGCATGTTCCCATCTCTGCTAATAAATAGCTCCAGATGAAGTCGTGAATTCATGCTATTCATATCTGGACGAGGAGGGAGAGCCAGGAGGGAGCAGTGGTGGAAAGGTCAGTTTGACAGGAGCCAGGCTGAAGGCCTTAGGAGCTGCTCAGGTTTCAGTTCAGTGGAAGTCTTACTCTAAAACTCTAGGAACGAACAAAAGGCCACGAGTGACATTAACCTCATGTGACTGTCATGACTCCTCTCATTAACCAAGAAAAATATGAGTTAGTCCAAGTGTGAAAGTGGTGCTGAAGGCTGTAGTCACCGGCTTTAGGCTGCTACTGCTGAATGAATGAGCACTAGTCTCTGCTTTTCTCTTAACTCTCACGTACGGTGGCTCAAATTCACAGATGGATTAGGCTGGTTTTCCATTTGCCGATAACAACAAGGACTTTAATCGATACTAATCAACAGCTCGTTGATGTTGGAAAAACAGGAGGCATACTTAAAATAATACATTTGACATTTAGATTGTTTAAAATGAGGTGTGCTTGACCTAATCAGCAGTGAGTATATCAAAGTCCAGTTCTTCCCTAACAATTTAAACCGAAGCTTATCTTGATTGAAATGGCGGTGCTAATGTCACTTGCACTTTTTACTTGTTACTTGCATATCAATCAGTAAATCAGCTAACAAGTATTGCAATTCTTATTGTTCACAAAACTTACTCATTAAAGCAGGAATATGCATGCAACAAAGTTAGGGATTTGTTTTAATCAAATAATTGGTTGCCTTTCCAAACGATTATTAATTAACCACTGGCTCTATCTCATTGTACAACCCAATTCATATAAAAACAAGGACATCTTTCCATAAATAATAATGATCTATAATCAAAAAAGGAGAAAGATTAACTCAAGGCAAATTATGAACTTGAATATTTTAGGAAACAGTTGCTTAGTTTTATGTTTATTTACCCACGACTGTGGGGGATCTTCTTCTATTCACCTTATTACGGAAGTTTGCGTGGGGGCCGCCATGAAAAAAAAAAAATCAGTTACTACATGAAAAAAAAGACTTGTTGGTGCAAGAGAACATTGGCCATTTTACAGAAATCAATTTACTAAACATCAGATTTCAGCGGAGAATATTTTCCATCGTTCTCCGTTTAAATGAACGGGCTTCGCGCTCGACTGGAAGTGTCTGTACAACGGAAGTGCAGAGACAAAGCAAAAAGTGGCAAAAGTGGGCGGGGCGGAATAAGGTGAATACAGCTTAATGATGAGCTGCGAATTAGCACTAGCTACAAGCTCTTCATGCATCGCATCAGCTGCAAATATTAATTGTAACTATGTTGATTGTATCGTCCCTGATAAATAAAAAAAAAAAATAAAAAAAATAAAAAAGTTGTTTCAATCAATTAAGCCGATGATGACAATTAACCAATTAATCATGGACTGCCTTATGCAGAATTTGATGTGCTATAACATAAATAAAAGTTAAACCAAAGACAAGAGGCTAAAGGAACAAAGAAATGTAAGTCTTCGAACTGTCCTCCCTCCACAACTCTGCAGCCAAGACATTAAGTATTTGAATTATTTTAGCAACACAAGACAGCAAACACAAAACATGCATAATCCAACTCCAGACAAAGTACTGTAAGGTCACACTGATAAACAACACCAACAAGTCTGTAATAACAAATGACAGACGCAGCCAATAAGAAGTTGCAAGTTCAGTCGGAACATAGTCATATTGTTATTGTTTTTCTTTCAGAGATGTGGTCAAAGTTATCAGAGTTGTAGTCAAAACGCTGCGTCAGCATTTTAACAAGAAGATAGTGTGAAATACAGTAAACAGATGTGGCCTTCCCTGCTGACGACAGCACTGTTTAATATAAAACAACATGACATGAACGCGGAGAACAAACGTCTCCTTGGACTGTTTCTGACGTCAGCAAAAAGACAAGTCTGACATCAGAACGCTACAGGGATGATCCTCTGACACAGTGCACATTTAGGCCACAGCGAAAGAAGCACAAACCAACTTCCACTTATTAGTGCAAGAATCATACAAGTTTGCTATAAAACTGCATGAAACTAACCAAGGTATATGAAATAACGGGTTAGTCAGTTGAGTTCACACGTTACGGATCAGTAATACCATGTCTCCAGGTAATTTACATCTGATTTACCATGAAATAAAGGAGAATTAGTTATCGTAATGAATGCATTGAGCTCTATTACTATGAGCTGCAAAGTACTACCGGTTATTGTTTACAGGGTAAGTATATGTACACAGATTGTATGGGCGCTGTTTTCCCCGTCATTGCCATCACGAGCTGTTGCTCATCCAACAAGGAAATGCCAAAACACAAAAAAACAGCGTGAAGAAGTGCATCCAACCATCCAGCAGGAAGTACAATAAATAAGAACAACCTCATAACCAAATTCAACGATCAGGATCAGGAAATCGGGGAATCAGGGAAAAGCTATAGACATACAGGTCCTTTCCAACCAACAGGCTGTGATGCATGAAATGTAATAGTATAGTTCACAAACATAAAGCAAGGATTAGTCTCTGATCCTGCCATACAGGGGCATGAGCCCATCTGCTCGTTATGTCAGTAAATATGTATAAACTATATAACAGACATTATCAACCACTGACTTAGTTTTAAGGTAAAGTGAAGACCGCAAGCCCTTACCTCCTAATCTGGCTGCAACATATTTGTAGTTGTCAATAGCTTGGAATATAGTTTAATTTCATGGTACGAAAAATCAGATAACTGGAGAAATCAGATAACTCAATAATCAGATCTGATTCAGAATTCCTTTGTATTTGTATCCTATGTATTTCCTTTTTGCCTTTTTGCTGCTGTTTCCTGTTTAGTTTAGGCACACATGTGAAAGATCAGGGAGAAATCAGATTATATGAATATCAGATAATATCAGATTATGCTGTTTACATCTCTCTTTAATAATCTGAGAACTCCAGAAATCAGATTATGGTCAGATATTCGGTCTCCATGTAAACGTAGCCACTGCCAGTGTTTAATAAAAATCCCAAACCCAACAGTGTTTGTGCAACAGCTCCTGGTTTTCGAGTTTGGAGGAAACACATAGAGCGTAAAGCTTTCATTTTGAGGTTTATTTTTCCAAGGATACTGCCTATGTTTCCGAACCCTATTATTAAAAGCTAGATGTATATGCTTTAATGATCAAAATAAATTAGTCAGCAATTAAAATGGATCAAGATAATATCGCTTAGCCATAGTTTGTAAGACATCAGTGGCTCAACACGGTGGGTCAAAGCCAATAAACAAAGAAATCTTCAACATAATGAAAGTGGGTGGTGGATTCCAGAATAACATATGACAATAAAACAGTTATTAATTGTAATTTCGATACAACTTAGTTTGTTGAAGTACAGTTTACTCTACTGCCTTGGTATAATGATATAAACCAGAACTTTTTGCAATACAAGAAAACCAAAATGTTGTTGAGTGGACAAAACAATTCCTTTAGTATTCAGTGAATCAACACTTCACGCTTCAGTTTCTTCTGGGTCATTGTGACACAACATTTTTCCTAAAGTTAGTTAATGACTAGTCTGTGGATGAATGCAGCCTCGAAATCAAAAGTGACAAGCAGCATAATAGGCAATTATTGAATGCCATTTGACCCAAAGAGTTACCTTTAGCACCAATCACATTCTGGAATTGGATGATACTACAATCTCAGATGGAGGACAGGGTGCAACATTACTCTATGGTAAAGACATTCATTTTGACAACATATAGGGCTGGGCGATATATCGATATTTAAGATATATCGATATATTATTAAATGAGATATGGAATTAGATTGTGTATATCGGGATATTTCAAATTCAGATAAGCTATTAAGTTCACAAAAAAACAGGTAATCTCAAGCTGATGTTTTAAAAAAAAGTTTATATTATTCTTAAACTGAGCACTTAATTTTGTTATCTCTTTATATATATATATAAATGCTGCCCTGCTGGCTATTATTATTAAAGTTTTTTTATTCAAATTGATTTAAATGTGCACCTTACGGAGCTTTGCTATACAATGTTCAAGTTTACATTTTATAGTGAGTTTTCAATAAGACTACTCGCATTTGACTTTGACTTAACATTTAATTTCACAGCTCTCACTTTGCGGAAAAATTATCGGGGATATGACTTTTGGTCAAGTTTAGTCGAGATTTAGTTAAAAAAAAATCTTCAGTTTTTGTCTAGTTTTAGTCGACTAAATTTAAGACAAATTTAGTTGACTTTGCATTTATAATATTCATTATAATCATATTTAATCTTGTTCCCCTGCTTCATGGAGCTGCTCCACATGAACAAAGCTCAGAGCTGATCCTTTGGCAGAGAATTTACATGATATGAGGCTCTTTCACACTGTCAATAGAAGTTTGGATGATTTTAGTCTCTCCTTTTCATTTTTATTTAGTCTTATTTCAGTCGACTAAAATAACTGTACATTTTTAGTCATAGTTTTAGTTTTAGTTTAGTTTAGTTTTTTTAGTTTTAGTCAGAAAAATATCACTTTGACTAAAATGAAGACTGAATATTTTGGTCGACGACATGAACACTGCTTAGCACAGACATTGAACTTTGTGACCTTTAATAAAAAAAGAAGACATTTTGATGTCCCAGTTTTAACCTATAGGCCCATAAGAATGTTGTGATATCACGTGAACGCAACTTGAGTGAGATGGACAGCTGTTATAGATTCACTCCTGTGGACAAGAAACACATGCAGGAGATGAACTGAGGCGTGTGAATGAGCAAAGGTGCTGAGTAAAAATTAAAATGTTATTACCCTTGCAGTACGGAGCGTATTACCACGTCCCCCCCTCAGAGTAGAAGAAGCCGGCCGGCACACACAGCAGTGATTGCCGCAGCGCTAACAGCAGCAGCAGCTAGCATCAGTCACAAACAGTCACATACCACCCCCGGTACAAGCTCTGCGATGAGTGACACGCGCTGTCAACGCACGGACACTCGAGACAAATAAAGCCCCGTCGTTTCCCCGCTGAGATCTAACTTTATAATAATGCACAGCGGGCGTATAACTTAGTGCCACCACTGTATGTCAAGCCACTTTCCGCCGGGAGCTAGCTTGCTAACATTAGGTAAGAATGTGGGTCACCGGGCCTTTCGCCAGTCTAAAACAAGCAAAAGCAAAACAGTCTGGTCCGAAAGCGTCAGGGCTACAAAGTGCTCCCGGGAGTCGAAAATGGGAAGCGATCTTACCGATTCAAGGTGTGACACTTGTCCCCGAAAGAGGAGCGCGTTCTTGGGGATATCCCTGCTGCAGGAGAGCGGCGCTGCTGACGCTTGACGGCGCGCACACACTGACAGGACTGTGGGACTGAACCAGAGCCAAAAAGGCGCACTCACCGCCGCTGCTGCTGCTTCTGCTGCTCCTGCTCCTCTCCACACGCGGGCTGGGCGAGTGCGCACATCCATGACACACGGGTAGGGTAACATGTTATGCGATGTGCTGGGACATGGTGTGAAATGGATTAGACTAGGAATGCAGGACCCTGGAATCCGGGGCACCCAAAATATGTTACACTTTCTGCAATGACTTTGGATTTTCCTCGTTCACTTGCCTAAATGTAATGTAATTTGCACCGACGGAAAAGTGTGACGGAGAGGCTATTATTATAAATCGGTCGAACTGGGGGACAAATGCAAGTCACGCGCAGTACACTTTATAATTTCCTGCGGGACTATAATAAAGCTGAACCTTGAACGTGGGACAGGTGGTCACACTGCAATAACCCCAACAGAGAGGGTGCACGTGCCTTCCAAAGAAAAAACGCCTCAAAACTGCATTGAAAACATTGGTTATAGAAAAAAAATAGGCCTTTGTCAATAGTTATTTTATATGTAGACCTATAATGCGCTAAAAAAAAGTATCCTTTCCACTATGGGGAATTGGTAAAACAATTCTTCTCGCAGGCCTAACTTTTTCTTGTAACATATCTAGGCTATTATGGTCACTTATGTGCAATGGACAATAGGTAATTGCCATATGTTCAGGGACCACAAGACCTTTGAACATGACCTCTCTTCTTCCGCGTGGTGCCCGTCTCCATGGAAACAGCCCCAGTGGATAAAGTGTAATACCTGTTAGGGCCACAGGGGGAGGTGATGAGGTGAACTGGGGGGACAATCAACTGTCCCATTAAAAGGAAAAAAAAAACAGATGGCTCACATGATGGGAAAAGTAGGTCTACTCATGTTTTTTGCTGTTGTTGTTGTTGACTGTTCAAATGCACGTGGGAACATTAACCTGCCCCACACGACCTGACATTATTGCCTAATTCAAAGAGCAAAACAACTCTTTTCCAGAGGACTATACTTACTGTGTGTAGAAGGTTGATATTATGCACACTGAAGAAATGCTACAAAATTATCAGTTTTATCAGTTGCTTTTGCTGCTTCCTGCACATGACTGTCAAAAGAAAGTGGTATGTTGTAAATAATCACACAACCAACTAATGACATCGTTTAAATCTTATTTTTCATGTGTGTCTTGTTTGGACAAAAACACATCTGCATCTAAATCACTGCAGCACTGTGTCTTTATAGGCCTGCGTTTGTTAAACATACAAAGATAAACATTAAAAGATAAAATACAAGAAGCATCAAGAAACGGCTTCAATTCCCACGTTTCTTTTCCTATATATTAAAAGAATGTGGACACATTTCTTATGGAGATTTGCCACTAATTGAGAGACAGTGGGGACATCTGCTGGGCACTTTTGAACTTACACTTTTACACTGTTTTTAATTTAATGAGGTTCTCCATTTGTCTGGAAAAAAATATCATACCAAATCCTTGTTACTTTGCGTGTTTAACTGAATTAATATTTTATTTATTGTTGTTTGTGTACAAATTGTTATGGTAAAACAATATATAAGATTCACACAAGCTATTTACATCAATATTCATTACAATCAGTGCCTGTACAAAAGGGGAACAAATAAACATGTTTAATTTGAGTGACTTTTGCAGGTACAACAAATACACAACCGTACCGGATTACATTATAGCAGTTTTAATTCACACAAACTGAAATATAGACATATGAACGGTGTTGGAATACTCTATGTACAGTCAGGTGATATACAGCAATGGCAAAGTCCAGGTTTCTCTATCCAGGTGCAAACAGGTCTGGTCCCTTAAAGGAATCTGATATTGACTCTGTAAAGATATTAAGAAAAGTGTTGAGGAAAGTTTCAGAATGCTTCAAATACTTATCTTACTGAATCCTGTCATAGTTTGTAAGATGTGATGTGGGCCTCTGTGAGACAAACCTGATATTCAGTCAATCATACTCTAAAGATCTTCTTCCATTTCTAGGCTGAAAGGGAAAACATAATTCATATTTTTTATGATAATTAATGAATCAATAATGTTGTTGATAAATGTGTATTGGTTAGTATTGTTTTACTCGATAGAGAAAGTAGCCTCTGCTCTGGATGCCCCCTGGTCCCTGGAGATCAGCCTGGTTATTGATACACAAATCAGTACAATTTACAGTACAGACAAATACGTTTTATGATTAATTTCTCAACCTACAGCAGCTGCAGCTGTAGTAATAGTATTAGGAAGTGTGAATAGTTGTAGTGTGGTGTTGTAGTACACACCACATTAGGGAATTCTACATAGATTAATAAGGGAATTAAACTTTTCTGGCACGGAGGTGACACATAGACTGTGACTAAATAAATATGATGGTGGATGGGGAACCGGTCCTTATATCGACCTCAAAATAAGAATTTTTAACTGTTTTTAACAGAGTGCTAACCTCTAACCTAGTGCTAGCTAGGTTAGCACTCTGGCTTCACAACAAGAAGGACCTGAGTTGGATTTCCAGACCATTTTCTGTGTGGAGTTTATATGTTTTTCCTAAGTTCTCCCATCAACATTAAACTAATCCAGGTGCTTCTGACCATGATCCTATAGCATAACATCTGGAGATTTGTGCACTGCTTCTGAGTTTCCTCAGCAGTACTGAGGCATGGGTCAAATGAAGGAAACTGCTGTAAACCTAAAATGTAACCTAAATAAATATGCATAACAATGTTTTCCAAAATACTGGAAAACGTTTAAATGGACACTACCAAGTTCAGCGTTGTGGAAAATAAAAGGTATTGTTTTGACACTAGATGCTTTTTAATGCTGCAGATGTTTTGATCATGTGATCAGTGTCATGAACAGATCAACAGGATCATTTTTCCAAATCCTCTCCTTGTGTTTCTGCTCATATCTCTCACATGTCCATGTTGTGAATGATTGATTGCTATGAGGAATTAGTTCACCTGTCAGCTGCACTTATTTTAGCCTGTAATTACCGCTGGCTTGGGAAAGAACAGCTAATGTAGACAGAGCTTGCACACGCAGAGTTGCAGCTGTGCGTATGTCAAACTAGTGTGTAACAAACTGCTGAGTTGCTGTGTGCAACTCTCAGGAAGTGGAGCAACAACAAATCATTTAGAGTTGGAAATATCTCATGTAAGCGTTGACCTGTTGGCGAGCAATTGACCACTTTTTGTTCATTTTAGGATGTTTACCTTTCTAGGACATGGGTTTGTTGTAGGATGTAGCCAAAGCCTTCTAAGTTCAACAGGTAAATCGAGCACAAATGCACTTAACACATACCTGGTTTTGACCTGGTTTATGGTTACTAATACTTTTTCACTATAGTATTAAGAATGGTGGCTAAGTCACGTGATGAATATGGTGCTTGTGAAAAATAAGTTAAAAATAGTATCTTGCATACAATAAATAACAGCCCCTGCCCTGGATGTCGCTACACGTGATATCTCAATCACATCAATAATATTCATTTACAGATGCTGAATAATCTCTTAAGATGTCGACTATCTTGATTAAAATTGTCCTTTTCTGCACATAGGGACATCAAATAAGACTTTAAAACAATAATAATACACTATGATACTGTACTGCAACTACTACCACTACTACTACTCCTGCAACTATACTACTACTACTGCAACTAAACAAATAATTGAGATTACAATTTGAATAGTTATTATTATTGCAGTTGTTCAGGCATTATAATATCCAATGCATTCGCCAATCATCCAGTCTGGCGTCTTTTTATGTGTTAAAATCCCAGTGATACTTACTCTTTTAGTTTCTCGTGTTTTCAGCCCCTGGGAAGACAATAACAAAAGCGCAAATAAACATTTGATCGCGCATGTTCTAAATTTTCAGATGAAAGTGTTACCTTTGACCTTTGAACCAACATGAGGATGCACAGCTCTCCTAGTGGGTCTGATGCCTGTACAGGAGGGAACAACATGCATAAAAAAAATAAACCTTCTTTAGCAGTGGTTCTCATCTGGCTAATGCAGATCATTTGTTTTGATTGTTAGCCTGATTGTTCTTTGTGAGGAAGCTACGATTCTTTTAATGAATTGGGTCGGGTTTACACCAGAGGTAAACACCGCATTTGACGGCACGACTTGCAACTGTAAAACTGCTCTTAGTCATTTTTCTTGCTACATAGTTTTTCATGATTCTTGCAGCGTGACACAATATTATGTTGTAACATTTATTTCATGTATGGTTTATATGTCATATCAGAAGAGATTTTCATGTTCCAATATTGCTTATAGTTCCTGGGCTTTGTTTAAAATGACATGATTCTTTAAACGCCAATACACTCACCCAAAACTTGACTTCTGCTGAGAGGTAGGATGAACACACTGCATTTATCTGCAAAAGATTGAAATAAATACTTGACTGAATAGAGAAAATACAGGCTTATTATTGAAGTTAAATCTCAGTGGCACATACCTGGCTGAGCAGCTGCCTCTGATCTGTTTTGGCTTCTAATATGTCTGCTGGGGCACCTGTGTCCATGATAATAAAAACACATGATAATACATTATAAGGTTATACATGTGTTTGTCAGCGTTAAACGGTCACTGCTCATAATGGCAAAGTTTGCCCATGTCAGTTATGTGCGTCTACTATGCAGCGATGACGAATGCGATGATGGAGGGAAAGAAATGCTGTGCTTTTGACATGATTACTGCCCGGGCCATTAACAAAGATAAAAGCATCATTGTAGAACATGGAGTTATTTCAGTGATGCCCTGAAGTAACATACTCTGATCACATATATTTATATTTGGGGGAAAAAAAGGTGACGCAAAACCCAAGTCAGGAGAAACCACAATATATTTGCAAAACTACTAACCATTTGACTGATATTTACACATTCGTCGCTAGCACATTGATCCTAAATCAAAAACAGATGGTGATGTAAATGTGTGGAAAAGTTCAGGCATAGTAATATTTTTTGTAATGTAGTTCCTTTTTTTTTTTAACCTTATGCAGTGTATTAGATTAGATTAGATCAGATTTCCTTTATTGTGTGTATTATTTGTGTGTTTCTTTTTCAATTGGACCTTGTGTCTGTAATAAAGTTTTGATGATGATATATTTGTTGTCTGGTTTTGGCAAACTTGATGAAAATATAACCCATTATTAAATATTTGTTTACATTTGTTTGAATACCATGTAAAATATTGCAGTAATATCGTTATTGCAGTATTCTTGAGTAACCTTTTTCCTCATATCATTCTGTCGTTGCAAACTAAAGAAGTCATGTTTAACTATATATTTTTTTACATAACTGGACTGCAAGAGTGACACTGGTATCAAGAGTTCAGAGCTGTCTGTCTATCACAATGACAAGGACAGAGGGAACATTGATGCACGGGACAAAACAAATTTAGTTTAAGTTGGATTTTTTTTTTTTTCTTTGATGTAAAGTGAGCTTGGCATTAACATTTTTGTATATATATATAAAAAAGGAAATTATCAAGACATTCAGGATGTCAGAATCACACTTGAAGAAAAATAATTGGTAAAATATTTCTCTTTTCTACATTTCTTTACGCTCTTTCCCAATACAAGCTAAACGTACTATGAAAATATTACTGTCATTGTTTTCAAAAGAATAATTTAAGTTGATGTTGCCTACTTCAGAAAATAAAACTAATTGTACTGTGAAATCATTGCACCACGTCCAAAGCGGTCGATAATGCTGGTGCAAAAACAAACGAACAAACAACACAATATAAAAGCAGAATCTGAAAAAGAAAATATTCACCAGTAGCCATAAATAACACGAGGTATCAAGTTACTCCGAATCGAGTTTGTCAAGTTGCAAAGGTATCCAAAGTTTTACACATCAATGCGCAGACTTCAAACCTTACATTATGTTTATTATAAGAGCTACTCTTTAGACCTGATCAAATCCACAAATTTCCCTTTTTGTTGCTCCGTTAAGTCAAAGGCTTGCACATTGGCATCTTTCTTGTAAATATTAGCTACACATCCTATTTTCGTGTGCACGGGACTTACTTCTGCAGCCTGGCGCGGTGAGGATGAGGAGGGCCACGGCAGTGATGCTGACCAAAGTAACGGGACTCATAGCGCTGAACTGCGGGATGTGCGCGCTCCTGCTGTGGATATTCGCGGCTCCGCGTTGCGCAGGACGGCGGCTTTGGCAAGTCCGCATCTCTTACTTCCACACTTTTTTCTCTTTTCTTTTTTCGGTTGTTTGCTTGGCTTGTGCCCCTTCTGACAGTTACTAATCCACGTCAGAGAATTATGAAGGCGCGTGTCACACCCTCCTCGCACGCGGACACTTGCTGCGTGTGCCCGCGTCACTGAGCTCAGTGCGTAAAAAGTTATTAATGAGCGTCAAGAGTGAGCGAGATCAGCATCAGGAATCTAGATACAACTTACAATTGTCATTTTAAGTCCTGCAGTTAATGAACTTACCTTCTAATTTATATTAACAACAATAACAGGATTAATGTAAAACCAATTTCATGCTTTTCCAAGCCATTAACAACAATGACGTAATATCTGACTGCTCCTAATAACAAGGAAAGTGCAACACTATGGCTTAATTACTATATGTTCCAAATTACCAATTACCAAACACAATTTAGTACATTGTGATCTGCTTTGAAAGAATCTGTAATAACTCGTACCTATGTAGTGCATACACAATGGAATAATGTGTATTGGTACTTTGGAGATACATAATGAAATAAGATTTAAATAAGATAGAGTTAGGGTCTTATGTCTTATTACATTATGTACCACCAAACTACAAATACAAATTATTCTATTGTGTATGTAACACATAAATGGTAAATGGACTCAACTTATATAACGCTTTTCTACCTTTATCAGGCCCAAAGCGCTTTACAGCAAGGAACCAGTCACCCATTCACTCTCTCATTCATACACCAATGTCTCACATAGGTACAAGTTATTATACATCATTACACACACATTACTTGGTACTAAATTTGGCAGGTAGTGTAAAATACAAAATAATAAAATAAGTGTTTCCAATATTTTTCTCAGATTTTCTAAATTGTCAACTTAAATGACAGTCAGCATAATTTTCAAGTCTTTAACTTAAGAATCATTTGAAAGTGGTTGAAAAAACCTCCTAGTGATAACAGTATTTTGTTCAAAATAAACATAATATACAACTTAAAATGTACAGTTCAGAATTATTATGCACAACAGCATTTCAATACATCTTACAGGTTGTAAAGAACTGATAATGGTCATTTATTGAATTTGCAGCATTAGGAGGTCATATTTACTGAAATCAAAAGCTATTTCAATCAAAAACATTTTAACAGGTCAAGTTACATTTTAACATAGGACCCTTATTTGATAGCAGCCACTGTGTGGCACGGCGTCAGCACTGCCTCCTGCCGAAGAAGCCTCCAGCACATCGTGAGAGCAGCGGAGAAGATCTGCGGAGCCCCTCTCCCCTCCATTAAGGACACGTACTCCACCCGTCTCACCTGCAAAGCTGTCAGAATCACCACGGAACTCCCAACGCACCCATCACACAGTCTCCTCAAGGTAATGTCTTCAGAGAGGAGACTGCAGAATCCACGGGCCAGTTCCAGTCGACTGAAGAACAGTTTCATGCACCAGGTCATCAGGAAGCTGAAGTACTTCCCTTCAACTACTTCAATTAACAGTTTAGGGGAGGCCGGATAGAAGGCTCACGACTGTAAGCCTCTGGGTCCTACATCTTGATGTCCAGGAGACTCCAGAGGCACCAGCAGCTTCAAATACTTGTTTGCTGCTTTGTAGCAGCTGTTCTATTCATCTGATGTATTATGTCTGGAGGAAACCGTCCTCATTGTGCCTTTATCTGCACAAACCCGTGTGTGGTCTGAATCAGCTTAATCTTTTGTGAAATATCAAAGTTTTTCATACCTAGTCCAAGGCATTCAACTATAAGATGCAAAACTGCAGGTTATGTGAATTCCATTTATTTTACTATTTTCATTTTTGTTATAAGGTGAACAGTAAAAGTGGGCTATTTTTCTTCTCTTTCCATGATGAAAGACAAGATCTGAAGTTAAGTCTGAATGTTTCCTATCTTCCTTCGAACACAATACCTTTGTTAGTGACGCATTCACTGTGTTTAATTATATATTCAAAATTAAATGGGGAAACTTCCATTTTAATTAATTCTATTCATTGTATTTGAGCTACAGAATACAACATGTCACAATAAACAAGAGCTGCTATTAATGTATTTTTAACAATGAAAGCTATATCTAAAACCCATAATCTTTTTAAATATGGTAATATGTATACCTGCTTCAGATTCATCATTGTTTCAAAGAGTTATTCTTGGCCTTTTTCACTGGTCTAAGATGGAAATGTTTGTGCCTATTCAAGCGGCAGACTGTTGTTTAATCAGAACGCAAACTTACATTTTTTTAGGGCTTTGTCCTCAAAATCATGTGTGACTTTAGTGAAATTGAATGGCTACAAATAGAGCCAGATAATACAGCAATCATCCTCACCTTGTCCTCCTCCCCCTACTGACGCTCAACGTGCCACTAAAATATCTAAAAGTAAAGTGGAGACAGCTGGAATCTATGAGACAAGTTCATGATTTCACATACATGGATAATGTTTGATCTACCAACTCCAACAAACAACAAAAGTGAACTAAATCATTAATCAGAAGTAAATTTACATGGCACCAAGAGTAACCGAAGAAATATGGCAAAATCAGGACCCATCCTATAAATTGCAGTAGACCAGGATAAGACTGATTTCAACCAATTTGACTCTCAACAAAACTGCAAAAAGGAGACATTGTGCTGCACATATATGTAGTACACAAATGGATGAATACCACCGTCAGATACGCATTAGCCCACTCACTCACCATAATAACCCTCAGCCCCCATATGGGAGGAAGTCTTTTTGTGTCATCTGAACTTGTATGAGCTATCCAGGTTCTCCCTTTGGACCAGCATTTTGGATGTTGTCAAATGTCAAGACCTTTACAGACTTCATTACAGGTTGACTGGAATTAGTAAGCTCTTGTGTGGTTGGTTGAAATGAGGCAAACCCCAAAGGTGCACCCAAGAAGGTTACAGTTGAAGCATTATGTTGGTACAGTCCGTTTGTTTTCATTGTTTCCATTTGACGCCAAAGAGTGATTCCCAATAAATAAACTGTGGATGCGCCATTAAGATTGGGCAAACAAATAGTGCAGGGCAGTCTCAAATGGTCATATTCAACTTGATAATGTCATTGGTACCACTGCATTTAGAATGAGTTTCAGACCACCAAAAATACACAAATAAATGAATGGATAAACCCAATGTAAATCATGTGTAGTATATTAGAACATTCATTCAGAGTTTCTGGATACATTTTCTTCCAAACGTCACCTACTCTGAATAATGCATGATAAACATGATGATCTGGGGATACATAAGACTTCAGCTTTGTTTTGACTTAGTGCCAACAGTTCCTATATAGCATATCTGAAGCATAAATCATTTGAATCAGAGTTTATGGAAGAATGTGAATTATCGTTCAGTTTGATTTAAGATTTTATGTGTGTTTTTTCCTCATTCTCATGAAATGCTAATGCATGGCACGTGAGCATAATGAATAATCTAATGTGCATCTCTTACACTATAGACATTCAATATATGTGTACATATAGATACATGTTTTATTGTTATTACGTTGATAAATCTTTGCAATAAGGTCTTGATAGTGTCTATTACGTGGCAGGGTCTGTTGGGAGTTAGACTCGAGCAACATTATTGGTGTTTTGGTTTTCTCCATTAAAAAAAAATGCATGTATTAAGGTGCATGTGACTGAGGTAATCTAAATAGGGCTACTAATTTACTGTTATTACAATATTAGCGGGCATAATATCGATTTAGAAACCACAATACATCGCAAAATCACTGAGGTCTTGCATCTGACCAAGCAGAATGATTTTCCTAGTCTAGTTCCTTAGCCTTGGTCCTCGTTTGCATGTTTTGACACAATTTGATCATGACACAAATTGCTCAAGGTTTTTCCTTCAATTGTGCAGCTGAATGGTTGTGTATCTCTCTCTGTTTCTGCCCTATTACTTCACAGAAAAGGAATAAATGAATAAAAGTAACAAGTCTAGTAATTACAAATGTTACACCAAACATCTAAATCAATACTCCCACATTTTCTTATTGATGGGCTGATCCAAAAGTCCCATTCAAACCCACCTTCTCTGCAACGGCCGCATGCGCACACTTTAAATGACATGATTACCTTAAAACCAAGCTGCACAAATGATCGAGGCCTAACAAGCAGAGAGCTCTATATGCAGCATTGCTCATGTAATAGCTGCTCTCATGCTTGCTGCAGTCTGCGTGTTGTTCTTGGCTTGTTATCTGACAACCTTACCTTGGCGTGAGGTTACAGAAGTGAGTTGTTGTTTACTGCCGTAACAAACTTCTTTCGCCTTGTATGCTGTCATTTTCTTTTTACTATAATAAGGCAGCAGAGAAGAGGAAAAATGCCATACAAAGGACATTCAAGGCAAAATAGAAAAGACTTTTTTTTTTTAAAACAATCTCAGAATGGCTTAATTAGAGTGGTCTGTCAGTCATTCGCAAGGTTTTTTTGTTGCCAATGGGGCTGACTGAGTGAGATGATGCCGCCATTCTGTGCAAACAGCTAATTATTTCAGTTGGAGGGCAGGGACCTACACAACTCAATGTGAGAGACACAGTTTTAAGAAGAAATCCAGAACAGATAATCTACAAATCTGATCTTTCATCTTATGGCTGAAAGTCCTTTTGGGCATATTTATGAAGCAGTACTTTGACCTTGGTTTGTGTTGAGAGAAAAGGCATTGTGCTTTGTGTGGATAGGTTCAGCCATTATGGAGATATTCACTATAAACCTAGTTACCTTACCATAGTTGCCGCAATAGAATTCTTTGCTGCACCAACTCCATTTAAATTATAGACTGTTTAGGACAGGGGTAGGCAAGTTTGCGTCGTTGAAGGCCTTTTTTCATCACTCCCAAAGCACCCAAGGGCCAAACCTCAACATTGTAGCCTAAAGTAAAGAACTATTTTCTGCAAATGCCAATGTTTTACATCAGTGGTTCTCTGGTGGCAGGGCTTTGCGACCCACCATTACCCTCGGATGACAAGCCGAGGACCCAAATAAAAATGTAATTTGTCATATATCGTATAAAATATTGTATTTTCCACACAAGTTTTTGTTGAACAAGCAGTAGATTTCCCATTAAGACTAAAATTATGATAAAAAACAACCCAATAACATTCATTGTAACAGACACAGTTAGTGTTTCCATGCAATTTCAGATATATTGAATAAAAGTTCCCTATAGACTCGCGACCCACTGAAAATGGTTCCATGACTCCCACTTTTGGGTCCACACCCACCAGTAGAGAATCACTGTTTAACATTACATATGACCAAGCGGGATGTTCTGACAGAAACATTTTTAGACTACTTTAACAGGTATTTGATCTCTTATTTGCCCAATGATATTTCTCAAAATCATCTTGGGGGCCAGAGGTTGTGTGCTGGAGGGCTTATTGTATCTTTGTAATGACGGCTTGAGTTTGTTGTGCAATTTACAAGCTTGGCAAAGAGTTCTTCGTTGGGGTTGTCATTTTATTGATGGCCATTAAAGCAATGGCCAAAAGCAGAACACAAGGCGAATGTGATGAAATCTTGGTCAAACGGCATAAAGCCGTGATAGCACTAAAACGAAGTGAGGATCTGAAATATGAAAAACTGAAATGACCATCAGATATGTGTGAAATCAAGCAAATGCATGGTGGAATATGTCTGTGCGAGAAAAATTCCAAAACATAAAGCAGTAGCACAGTTTATTAGGTCAAAAATAGTGTATTATGCCAGTATCACTACTATGGCTCTACACCAATGTTGATGCATTCTTCTGTGTATTAAAAGGCAACATGAAATGCCAAGCAGATAGCAATTCGTACATTTCTGATCTAAGCAGGAAAAGAAAAGGCTATCGGGTCCAGATCAGCTGTGTAAATGTCAAATGGAGATTAGACAGATGTAATCACTGTCCCCTGACGCCGCACTGTTCATTAGGATCATGTCTCTGCGACACTGGGGCTCCCGTCTCTGCCATCATCAGGTTTATTTATATGGGAGCGCACCCCACTTCCGCCGCACAAGCAAAGAAAAGGTACACGCGGGGTCGTAGTACATGATCTGGTAATGACATTTTGAAATGCTCTCTCTCGCTAAGCCCCACATGTAGATCCTCATTATGACTTCAAGAATAATCACAATTATAATTAGCAAACCAGACTGCAATTCATTAGGTAATAAAATATTCTCAGAAAGCAACTGAATAACCAGTTTAAATGGGATTTTATGTATTATAAAACCTGGTAACCCTGAAATGCATAAGCTATTCTTGTACTAGTTGAGCAGTTCATATTTCAGTCTTCTTTCTTGTATAAAAACAACCATTAGATATTTCTTCAATACCATGCCGCTCTAATCCTCATTGCTAATTCCTCTATAATTACCAAACACTAGAAACTAAATTACCAAGAGAGCAGTCCATCCAACAATCCTATCCTAAATGTGATTGACCACATAAACTGTCTAATTTATAAGCAAATTTTGAGATGTACAATTTAATTTACTTAAACATCTTCATTAAATTGTAAAATATAGCATGCAGTTATTTAAAGAATATAAGATTTGCATTTTAAACTGTCATGCACCTGTTTTAGAGCAGGCTTTTGCATCATTCATTCTAAACATTAATGAAACAGTTTTGTCAAGTGTTCAGCTATGAGTCATGCAAAGCAAAGAGTGATGGAACAGAAATATGGAAGAAATAATCATGTAATCCGTAGTTGTGGCACTAATAATATCAAAACATACTGTAACAGCACCATGTGATGACATTTGTCCTAAAATTTATAATCATTTTGCACTGGGACCAGCATGATATTGAAAACAATGTGAAAAAAGACCCACATTAAACTGAAAATAAATGTATTGTTCAAGGATAGGTCACATTGTATGATGACAATAAATTGCTCTCTAGATTTGCAATGTTGTCAAGTGCAGTTGTTTTTAAATACATCTCAAGAGACAGAAGGACTATATACAAATGAATGCATTTGTATGTTATATCTTTCATCAGGTCCCTGAACAATCATTTTAGGATTTGCATCTTATGCCTTTGCTCATAATGTTTACTGTTGTCACTCAGTAGACCAACATTCCCTGAAGAGCTTTTCATAAAAAAATATGACAGTTAAACAGACCAGAGGTTTGTTCTCACTCTGTAGTTTAACTTTAAGAAATGGCGGACATTCAGTAGATCAACAATGCCACCTGGTGTTTATTCTTGAAAAGTTGTCTGCACCCTGAATTCTAATTATTAATTCGATATGTTGGATTAATAATGGCTAAACCCTCAAGGATTTGATAAATCATTACATTCTTATCCCCCAGGCATATTGAACCCACTGTTTCATTGCCCTCCAGCGGTTTATTGTTACAACACAGTAATGTGTGGTTGTTGTTGTTGTTGATGATAAGTTTTAGTCTGCTGCTCTTGTATCGATATTCACCTGTTTAAGACGGTCCTTCTCTTTGCTGATGATGCAGATGCACTGAAGTGATCACATGACAAACACAACCCGGAAGCGCGAGGGCGGAGCAGCTGCTAAACAGTCGAGTGGCGGTGTAACGAGGTAATAATGCTTTTTATCAAGCATATTTATGCACATTGAGTTTGTTTGTTTCAGACATTGGCCACTGATATGTCACAAGTAAAATCACGGTGTGTGTTAAAGGTCACAGCATTTTAGTGTTTTTTTTAGCCAGACAGTTAGCATTACGTGCTAGCAGGGAAAACAACAATGTTTTTGCTGAAGATCATGTGTAATTTCTGATGGGATAGGAGTCTTTTACACGCTGTTTGGACTTAAGCCATGACTGTTTATATAAGGTTAAGCCTTTTTTCTTCTTGTGTCGTTTTATTACTTAAAACCGTGTCACATAGCTGCGAGGTGGTGATGATGTTTATTATAAAAGCGTCATTGTGACATGTTTCCATCTGCCAAAAAACATCATTGCACTATTTTTGCTTGAAACATGAATTACAAGCTGTTCTCTGGAGCCTAAACGTCAGTATATGATGTGTCCTAACATATAACCACTCCTCTGTAGGGACATAATAATAATAATGCATCCACACAAACATTTCGTTATGAGGTTGACATCTTATGTTTTCCATGTGACAGCAGCCTCCTCCACCATGACAGCCATAAAGCACGCTCTCCAGAGGGACATCTTCACTCCCAATGACGAGCGCCTTCTTGGCATCGTTAATGTCTGCAAAGCTGGGAAGAAAAAGAAGAACTGCTTCTTATGTGCAACGGGTAAGATGTTAATAAACCACCTCAGACAAATGTTGCATCGATTCACCACGATTAACTTTTAAATAATGATAATGTTTGTTGTCAGTCACCACCGAAAGACCGGTTCAAGTGAAGGTGGTAAAGGTAAAGAAATCTGACAAAGGGGATTTCTACAAGCGGCAGCAGACCTGGGAGCTTCGAGATTTGACTGAAGTAGATGCCAAAGATGCGAGCAAGGTAAAACCCATTAATTAATTGATTTGCCATTCAGTAATAAATCACTGATGTATGAATGCGGTCATTTAGGAAAATCCCGAGTTCGACCTGCACTTTGAGAAGGTGTACAAATGGGTGGCCAGTAGCACTGCAGAAAAGAACTCCTTCATTTCCTGTATTTGGAAACTAAACCAGCGATACCTGAGAAAGAAGCTTGAGTTTGTGAATGTCAGTCCTCAGCTGCTGGAAGGTATGACACATTACCACCCATTTGCCTTTTGTGACAGCATGGATTGATTGCATCTCTTACTATTTACTTTGATATTTTGCCTCTGCTAACTATGTGTTTTTCTTGTTATTTTACTGGATGTTACTATGCTTATACCTACATTCTGCCTCTTCTTTGAATCCTGGTTTGTTGTCTTGCTTTCTGTGTTAAATTATTCTTTATTCTTACTTTTTCTCTTGACTTTTCTCTGGCCAGAACTTCCTAAAGCGGAAGGTTGGTAGGATTTCACTGCCTCCTCACTCCTCTCCATTTTAACCTTCAGCAAACCATTCTCATTATAGACAAATATGTCATGTCACTCCCCTCAAAATTAAATTAAATTAAAGATACTATTCCCAAATCAAACAATGCAGCTTAAATTAATCAAATATGAATAATAGTTTGCCTCATCCTACTGTTGATGCTTTTGTCAGTTATTGCACAGTATTGCATTGTTTTATAAATTGCTCCAGAGGTTATCAGATATTGCAGTAAAACTTTCAGTAGTTAAAAACTTGATTAGAAATTCATTCTTTTTACCTCCATTGTTTTAATGTTGCATCCCCATCTACTAAATCTTAACTCAGCAATCAATATTCGACGATTTCACTGCATCTGCATCATTACATCTGCATCCATATTAGAAATAGATATTATAGCCTTAGAGAAGCTCATCATTTAAAAAAGTAAAGTCCTAACACCTCTTCCTGTCCCACGCACTCCTTGTTTGTCAACATTACATTTGTCATAATAGTAAATATATATGTTTTTTCTTCTTTCTATTTTCTTTACAGAGTCCGTTCCAAGTGGAGAAAGCCAGAGTGTTGCCGGGGGAGATGAAGATACTCTTGATGAGTACCAGGAGCTGAGCACCCGTGAGGAGCAGGACATTGAGAGTATGATGGAGATGTGCGAGTACGCCGTCTCAAACGCTGAAGCTTTTGCCGAACAGCTCTCTAGGGAGCTGCAAGTCCTGGACGGGGTCAGTCATGTTGTGGATGCATTACACATAAGCCGAGTAAAAGCTAATTCTAATCATGTAAGAAAGAATGAAAGTTGGAGATGATGTGCAGAGGACGTCTCGGCATGACAACGGCAACAGAAACCAAATGAGTGTCATTGCTAACAACGTATCTAAAAGGACAAACCTTTGCTCTTTCTTAAGTGGTCGATTCAGTGTTTGGAGTGTGTTTGTTGTTAGTTGTTTTGGCTCAAAGGAGGGTGTAATTCATCGTCTACCATAAGCCTACAAGCTAGCTTTTCGGCAACTTCGCAAACTAGCGACTGAAACCGACACAGGATGACCTTTTCTGTTGATATGGTTAAAATATGACTCAAAAAACAAGAGTGGTGTTATCAGCTGGAAACAAACATTACTTACATTATGTTGGATGTATGCTTTAACAACATAATCATACCCTACATTTCCCCCCTCTTCCAGGCCAACATTCAGTCCATTATGGCTTCTGAGAAGCAGGTGAATATCCTGATGCAGCTCCTGGATGAAGCCTTAGGCGAGGTCGACACAATTGAAGGGAAACTGAGCAGCTACGAGGAGATGCTGCAGAGCGTGAAGGATCAGATGGACCAGATCTCCCAGAGCAACCGCCTCATTCAGATCAGCAACACGAACAACGGAAAACTACTGGATGAGATTCAGTTTTTAGTGGTAAATAAAATGTATTGATAAAAATGAAGGGCTGATTCAATCTTATATTCAGCAATTATGCTCAACGTTTGAAGGACAGTGAGTTGAACCTATTTCAATTTAGAATATGTCCATGAATTTGAAATTATTTATGCCAAAAATCGTTATAGCCTAATGTAATTTTAATTTGTGTTCTTGTATGCCCGTAGAATTATCTAGACTTGTCAAAGGGACACATCAGGGCGTTACAAGAGGGAGATCTGTCATCTCCTAAAGGGATCGAGGCCTGTATCAACGCTTCTGAAGCTCTTCTGCAATGCATGAATGTGGCCCTCCGACCAGGTACATTAACTTTAATAATTTAGAGAAAAAAAAAATCACTTAATAACTTTTATGAGTAAATGTAATTATTTTGTCATATTTTAGGTCATGAAAAGCTGTCTGCAGTGAAACAGCAGCAGCACCTGTTTGCTGAGCTCAGAGACACTTTTGCCCGACGTCTCACCAATCACCTCAACAATGTGTTCGTCCACCAGGTAACACCTTATGAGTCGCATGAAAAAGGCTTTTGCGTACTTGAAGGAACAAACATTATTTTGTGCAGCTTTTGTCATGTGGTTTAAACATATGTTCTGGACCAATTGGAGGCATCGGCAAATCATGATTTTTATCAATTTAAATCAATAGCTACTTTAAGTTACTTCCAAATCCAGCTGTATGATCTCTCCATGGTGTCCTCACTCTTTACCGACTTCCTGTCTCCTCACATAGACCTCCTGTTTGCTGCAGCTCTATTTCCTGTGTCGCTTCCTGATGTGCTGTGTCCCTTCTCCCTCACCCCACTGGTCGCTCTCATTCATCGCCCTCTGCTCTCTCTTTCTCTCTGTCTCTGCATCAGTTCAACCACTTCAGTTACTTCAAAATGACCATCCCTCAGTTCTATAGATCCTCCTGTCTGTCTCTCCCAGTGAGTACTCGCTCACGAAAAAAGAAAAAAAGAAAACATGCAACGTCTGCCGCTGGATGTCATCTCATACTTCATTCTAACTTACATTACTTTATGTAAGAGAGTTTGGGCCATGGTCTACTGCATGGCATACGGAGACTGTTTAACATCTAATCCTGTTTCTACAAGCAACGTCATTTTTTAATAGTAGATGAAACCATTTCTTCATGTGTTGGCTATCGTGCTAACTAAATCCATTGCCTGACTGCTGTGTGCATGAATGAATGGGCTACAAAAATGTAAAGAAAAGAATAATGTGTTTTCAATAAGTGTGAGTGAGAATGGAAGGGGATTAATTGAAAATACAGATGCATGTCCATAATCAAGGTGCTTTCTCAACAGATTGGCTATTTCAATAGTTTTAAACAGTGACAGTGTAATTTTGACATGTTTTATGTGTAAGATCTTAGTCGTACAAAAGTCGTCATCTTTGCTGGGCAAGACGAGGCTTCCGTAGTATTGCATTTCCTATGGTTTGTTTAGTAGTATTTGTGCCCGTCTTGTTGTCCAACTACTAAGACAACTCCTCCATACCAGAGAGGTACAGCATAAAGTCAGCAAACCAGAGTGAATGTAAAACTGATGAACCCTCTCGAATGGGTCTTCAATTCTATCCCATCAACAGCCTTGTACAGATGACAACTTGTTTAACATATGATGTAAAAATGTCCCTCATATTTATTCAGCCCTAATTAAATTTGACATGCACCTGTATTTGAGAGTATTCGTTTGAAGCCAGTTTGATTCTTTGGAGATTTAGCATTTTCCTTCCACATGTTTCTAAAAGCTTGAGCTTCTCTTTTTTTCTCAGGGCCACGACCAGAGCTCCACAATGTCCCAGAACACGGTGGAGTTGAGCCTTCCCAAACACAGCCCTCTGCACAGAGACCTGCTGCGTTACGCCAAACTCATGGAGTGGCTCAAGAACACGCACAAGGAGAAATACGACGGACTGTCCAGGGTGAGGGTTATCTTAAAAAGCACTATAATAGAGGCCCTAAAATATAACAATTGAGTGAAAATACTGGGGAAATACTGGGCCTGAAAAAGTCAAATTATGAATATTGTAAAGGTATGACTGTATTAGTAAAAAATGCAGAATAGGGTGAAAATATACCTTGACTTATTCCTGGGTCATAACCAGACAAGACAAGTAAAAAGAACATCACACACCATTGCAGCAGACTCTGGCTCCTAATCAGATGTTCTCATCAACTCCACAGACGTATGTTGATTACATGAGCCGGCTGTATGAACGAGAAATTAAAGATTTCTTTGAAGTTGCCAAGATCAAGATGGCGGGCACGAGCAAGGAGGCGAAGGGCAAGTTTGGTAAGACCTGAACTTTCTTCAGATCTGACTCATTCAAATACATTTTTCCAGCATGAGCATATTTTGTATCCACTGTGTTCCCGTGGTGTCAGTTGATTTTGTCATGCTATATTACGTATACTTTCAACCTCAATATATTTGCTTAAGGCCACACTGCAGATTCCAGGTTATATACTGTATACTGTATATTACATGCTGCATCACAAGAGCAATTAAAGCAGTACGAAGTAACTCATGCCCCTAGAGGCCATAAGTGCCACTGCAGGTGTCGTAGCATGTTGCCCTTTTTTACTTATTAATTGTTCTTGGGAGTAAATACTACTCTGACAAAAAAGACAAAGGGAGAGCGGTACATCCAATTACACAATGGAGATCATTTGACACAAACTTGGCTGTAAATACTGTTTAAGTGGTGCTAGCCTGTAGTTGGCTTTGCCCGTTAGCTTCTTCTTTGTGATTCCATTAGTGTGTATTGGGGCCTCCGACCTGTAGGCAGCGAATTTACAATTGTGGTTTTCTGGCCAGAGACACCAGGGGGAGATGAAAGACCCGATAATCATCCCATTAATACTTGTATTACCCCCAGAGGGACTATGAAAAGGATTTATTAAGGTAAACAAGTTACTTAGTACTGCTTTAAAGCTCAAAGCAAAGACAAACATGCCAGCAATGCCAAACATACTCCTAATGAGCAGTTAGACACTGACATTTTTGCTGTCAGTTGCACATTACAGCATTTGGACAACGAGCTAATGGATGCACATTTAATGTTTGGCCACTTGTGGTCATAGCAAAGTGGCAACATCAGTCAGTTCTGAAGAGAGCAAACTCATAGTAAATAGTTAAGTACTAAAAAGAAAGACCGGTGAAAAGATTTATGCTTGTGTTCTATTATATTAGGTGAGATCTTACGTAGTATGACTTTAAATATTATACAAAATAAGTTCTCCATTTACTGGTAGCCTTTTTGCTTCTTATGTTTGTATGTTTGGGTAAGACATGTGATGGACTTTTTTGGCACTCGTCTATGTCCTGTGTCAGCTCATTTCCGAAAACAAAGTGATGCATTTTGTTTTCCAAAGTTTGTGCTAGCATTTTAAAGCCACTGGAGTGCACGTCGTCATGTGACAGCTATACACCTAACCTCTCACCCTCCCATTGCTGCATGTTCTAAGCCTAACATGTCTCTGTCTCTGATGCCTGCCTTTCTAACCGGCTGCAGCCACGCTTCCTCGGAAAGAGAGCGCACTCAAAACGGAAACCGAAAGTAAGTATCAAGCTCTTAACTTGAATTCAGTCGCTTTTATTGTGCTTTATGTGTCTTCATCACCAATAATGCATACTATAGGTTCCTGTAAGGGGGTGGGGGGAGATAAGTGTAACTACCGTATTGTACATAATTTCTTACTCGTGAATTTTGTGACACAATGACAATAATCTTTGCATGTTGACCAGAGCTGCACAATGTAATGCAAATGCCTGGTTTCTAATTACAAAAAAACACACAGTATTCGTAATATAAAAGAACTATTAGTCTTAAACTTTCCACAGTAAAATGAAATGTGACTGCAACAACAAAAAAGGCAAGTTGCTTTGATTTTCACTCCTCTTTGACTGTATAGGATGTCCATATAGTTTAACTTAATGGTTTTTATGCCTGTGTAGGCTCTCAGTCATTCAGGAGTTGTCCATCTTCAATGAAGTTTCTTGAGTCCTCTTTTGTACTCTGTAGTTAAAGTGTAGAACATTTCGCCTCTCATCCAAAAGGCTTCATCAGCAACACTAAAGTTAAGCTCAGCCCGCAGACTATACATAGACCACTGGGAGGAGTTTAGCTCGGCGAAGTCGGCAAAGTTAACGGCTACTCTTGGAATAAAGTAGATCCCATTTTAAGTGAACCAAAATTGAGGGTTGATCAATATTCGCAGTATTTGCAATATTCGCAGCTAGAAGGTCCTGGGTTTGATTCCCACCGGGACAGGGCCTTTCTGAGTGGAGTTTGCATGTTCGTCCCGCGCCTGCGTAGGTTTCCTCCGGGTATTCTGGTTTCCCCTACCACTAAAAACATGTACAATAAGCCAGGATGAATGAGAGTGTGTTTGAGAGTACGCATGGGGGACGACTGATGGAAATTAGCCAATGGCTACAATCCGGTGTGGTGTGTTTACATCCATGAGACCCATGTATGTTCATTAACATGCACTGTACTGACCAAATAAACCAGTAAATAAATAAAAGAAATAAGTAAATGACTTAGGACGGTATAAGAATCTTGTCTATCAGTTATTGCTGGCGTTGTGCTGCCCTGGTCACAGTTGTTAACGGTCACTGTTTTTCTGTGAGTGATATTTGCAGGTTTAATATACTGACCTTCTTTTTCAAAATATAATAACATAATAATTTGTTGTGCTGAAGGCCTCCATGGCAGCTCTGGGAAACTCACTGGCTCCACCTCGAGTCTGAACAAACTCACTGTACAGGGCTCCAATAGCAGGCGCTCCCAGTCCTCCTCACTGCTGGATATGGGGAACATGTCCGCCTCTGATTTAGACGTGGCCGACAGGACCAAATTTGACAAGGTGATATAAAGTCACTAAACATTGCCTTTTCTTGATGATTATTGTTTGTATGTCCTGTCCATGCATGGCTAACATAGATTCAACATCCTTCTTGTTGCAGATCTTTGAGCAGGTTCTAAGTGAACTGGAGCCACTGTGTCTTGCTGAACAGGACTTTATTAGCAAATTCTTTAAACTGCAGCAGCACCAAGCAGTCATGCCACCACTCGCACAGGTATAGATTTTATTTGTTGCTGGAAAGAAATGTAACTGCAAGAAGCAATCAATACCTTTAGCAGACTGTTGCAAAGATAGTCACGATTAGTCTAATTTGTTGGGTGTAACAAAGAATGATTTTTGTGTTTTAATCAATCAATACTCCTTAGTACATAGTTGTGCACTGTACCTAATCTGGCTCCATGAACAAACACAGCTGGTTTCTTACCCTCTACTGGCTATAAAGCTGTTTTTTTTTGGTATTGAATGAGTGCTTGAGCCAGTGGGATCCTAGTGCTATGGCTCCAGAGAGTGTTGCAGCAGCTTGGCATCAGTATATGATGGATGATTGTAAAGATTAGTTGTTTGTGTTTACTTTTCAGCCAGAGACAGAGGAGGCAGACGGAGGCACGCTGACGAGAATACCTCATCACCACGAGCACAGACACTCCATGTCATCTGAGTGAGTGGTGGATTTGATAGTTTACTAACACTTCTGTCGCTCCTGCTTTGTTTCAACTTTTCCTTTTTTTTTCTTTTCCTAGAAAAGACGTGGTGCGTCTGATGATGAATAAAATCTTCCAGTGCATAGAGACAGAGCTGAACAGTCTTATTGCTCTGGGGGACAAGGTCGACAGTTTTAACTCTCTCTACATGTTGGTGAAGATGAGCCATCACGTCTGGACAGCGGAGAATGTCGACCCAGCCTCATATCTCAGCACCACTTTGGGCAACGTGCTGGTCACGGTCAAGAGGAACTTTGACAAATGCATTGTAAGTTCGTCCAGTTCATGGGTCATCAGTTAATGGATTAATGGCAATAAAAAAACCATACAATTAGTTGTTACACTGAAAAGGTAATGAAACAGATTAGGGCAATTTGGCAACTGATTTTTAGGATAAATAAGTTTAAAATGTGTCTTTGGACAATAATCGTTTTTTGTTTTTTTACGTGACGCAGTTAATAATCATTTGATAAAGCATTCAATTAATCAGTGAAAGAAATTGAACAGATAGTGCGTCTCTAATTTAATTTAAAGTATGGTTATGTTTACAATGTTCCAAAATCCGGCATCAAATTAGGACCACCTCCCTAGTCCAGTAGTGCCTCTTTTATAGAACTGGTCTCAGGGCTAAACCACGTTGGACCCACCGAGGAGGAATTCCCTGTCCCTCGTGGTTTGAACCTCTTCTACTGTTTACCTTGGACAGTCCCAAACTGACTCGCATTACCATCCATCGTCTTCCACTTTTTCCAGCGTTGGGTTGGGGGAGACAGCAGTCTGAGCCGAGATCCCTGAATACTTACCTTTGTGTATTCTTTTGCAGTCTGGTCAGATAAGACAGATGGAAGAATTTAAAATTTCAAAGAAAAGCAAAGTTGGTATCCTGCCTTTCGTTACTGGATTTGAAGAGTTCGCCGAGTTGGCTGAAACTATTTTCCGTAATGCCGAGCGCCGTGGGGACCTGGACAAAGCCTATGCCAAACTTATTCGAGCTGTATTTATGAATGGTAACTATCACAACAAATGTGTAATTTTATGATTATCTTACTGACTTAACTAAAGAAAGCCTTTTGTCTTCACAGTGGAGAAAGTGGCCTCTGAAAGCCAGAAAACACCACGTGATGTTGTGATGATGGAGAACTTCCATCATATCTTTTCGACTCTGTCCCGTCTAAAGATCTCGTGTTTGGATGCAGAGAGGCGTGAAGCCAAGCAGAAGTACACAGACCATCGTCAGTCCTATGTGATCAACTCGCTTGGTCAGCCTCTGGAAAAACTTAATGTAAGAAAGAAAATAATGGGTTGATTTGAATTATCTATTGGTGGATTTTGAGGTCAAATGTTATCTGTCCATTGCAGCACTTCTTTGAGGGAGTTGAGGCACGTGTTGCTCAGGGCGTTCGCGAAGAAGAGGTGAGCTATCAACTGGCTTTCAACAAACAAGAATTACGCAAAGTAATCAAAGAGTATCCGGGTAAGGAAGTGAAAAAGGGACTTGACAACCTTTACCGGAAAGTAGACAAACATCTGTGTGAAGAGGAAAGCCTGCTTCAAGTAAGAAATTAGTATTGCCAATTTTGCCCACTGTGTACACTTGATCTGCATTGCATTATTGTCTTTTGTCCACTAGGTGGTGTGGCACTCCATGCAAGACGAGTTCATCAGGCAGTACAAGCACTTTGAAGATTTAATAGGCAGATGTTACCCGGGCTCTGGAGTCACTATGGAGTTCACCATTCAGGACATGCTCGAGTACTTTTCTAGCATTGCCCAGTCACACTAAACTGATCTGCAATGACTCTAAGCTTTCTCCATCTAAGGCACTGACTGAAGATACACTAGCTTATTACTACACTTACCTTGAAGACATTTCTTGGTGTGAATGAGTATGTTGTGTGTCTGCTTGTTGAAAAGGGAAACCATAGTGTAGTAGAAGTTTTCAAATTTGCCTGAAGACATCAACTGGGCTGAATTCTTTCAAATTGAGAGTAGAAGAAGCCTTTGTTGAAGACACGAAAAGTCCTCAACTCAAACAATCCTCAGCCGACCCAGTCCAGTTGATGACTTAAGACATATTTAATAATGTAAACAACTCTATGAACTCAATATAACTCCACGGCTTAATGCTTATTATAAATCATGCTGTTGTTAGTTATTTTATTTTGTTGCCATATGTGAATAAAACAAATCTACCAATGTAACCTTTTGAGTTAAATTGTGCATAAACGTTATTCCGGTCTGCACTGAGACACTTGAACGCACCACTACGCACTTCCATGGCGACGAGTCCAAACCCAACACGGCGCTCTTTTCAAACCACTTTACCGCTGAAACAACAACAGCGATAATCTACTTTTTAACCAACATTTTACTAACTATGAATCACGTGGAGCTAACTAGAGAGCAGTATTCACTCCAGGCGAGACGTTTCTTGACGTTTTGTTGACGTTAGCTGTCAAAGGGGTGAGTAAAAGTACACGCGTGAAGAGTTTTCCTGTATATAACATTGTTGTGACACATGAATACAAAAGCTTTGTTAACTAACGAGACTAAAACTATCAGTTAACTAAACCAGCTACATATCCAAAGCACTTCTGTAGATTATAACCCAGATGTTGATAGTTTATACTTTATTTCGGGATTGTTGCTAGCCCCCAGCTAAAGCTAATGCTAACTTCACAACAATGCAGTGTTTTGTGTACTGAACCAATGCGTAGATTGTATTGCCACCAGACAGTGCGGCATCTTAAACCATGAACAGCAATGCAGAGAGAAAGTTTGTCAACTTGAGAAAGCGTCTGGACCAGCTGGGCTACAGGCATCCTTTGGGGATTGAATCACTTCCACTGGTGGAGAAACTTTTCAGGTTATTATCTTAGCTGAAACTGTCCTTATTACTTTCTTCTTTTAGTCTGCCATGTCCATTATTATTTCCCTTAATTTATATATATTTCTAGTGATTTGGTTCATACCACTGAAAGTCTGAGAAGTGCCAAGCTTTCTGTTGGGAAGACTGAAAAAGAAGGCAAAAACTTTGATGCCTTACTTGAACCTTACAAGACAGAAAATGCCAGGCTGGTCAGAGAGAACAACGACCTTCACTTGGACCTGCTGAAGCTGAAAGAGGACAAGGACCGAGTCATTAGTGGTGACTCTCCACAAACATGCCATTTATTTTTTTACATAAAATGTGTGAAAACTAAAACAAGTCTTCTTATACTGCAGAGCTAAAGACACATGTCAGAAAGCTGGATCATGACACTACAGATCTGAAGTTTCTAAATAACCAGTATGTGCACAAAGTCCGCTGCCTCGAAAAGGACAGTAAGGCCAAAGCTGAACGCATCCAGCAGCTGCAGGAGAAGAATATGCAGGCAGTGGTGCAAACTCCAGGTACTTTCACTCAGGCTTTAATAGCTTATGTTATTATGATAATTTTACATGTTTTTTATAGGGGGCAAAAAACGCAGTATTCCCTTCAGGCGTCAGAGAATGCAGGTCGACGATCTGATTCCTCCCCCTTTATCCTCTTCATATCCAGTGCCCCAGCCCGATGACCCTTATGTAGCAGATATGTTGCTTCTGGCTGATGGAAGGTTCTGTCCAATTCTCTCTCTGTAAAAAGACAATGAAGACTATTACGATTAAAAATGAACTTGTTCTTTTTTGTAGAATTCATGAGCTACAAGAAGACTTCATTAAACTTAAACTTGATCTAGAAAATTGTCAACAGACCATAGAGCACCTCAACATTCAGGTAAGGAAAATCTGAAATAAACATGGACATACATTATAGCCTAAAGCAAAAATGTTGCTGTTTTTCCCTGACTGTTTTAGGTTGAGGGGAGGGATAAAGAGATTAACCGTTTGAATCGTGTGCTTCACGGAGGGCGGCCACATGACGTTATTTCCCTTGAAGCACAAAATGTCAGCAATGAGAAGATGATCGCACACCTCAATCTGCAGGCAAGTACTTGGCAGCAATCCGGAGGGGAGTGCTATTATGAGTAACATTATATCATGGGAAAAGCTCAAAGTGTAGTAGATACTATCGGGCTTCTCAGACGCACAGTTCACATAAAGGCTTTCTGATTCTTGAATTTGATCATTTTGTCTAATTACATTAATACTGACACGTAACATTCAATAAATAGTATTATATTTGTTAACCAGTCGTAGTAGTTATATAGTATTGGGGTGCTTCATCAAACTGTGTATATTTGGGTAGGCTTTATTCGACAGGACAGTAGTTTAGCGTTAAAGGGTGAAGAGCTGAGAGAGCCTTAAGCAAATTGTTGAAGCAGGGATGCAAATTCACGATGCTGACATCAGCAAAGTGCTCAGCGTTTTTGTGTGACATTCGTGAAGGTTAATGTTCCTGCAGTGTCTGGAACACTGTTTACTCAAGAAGTCTGAGCTTTTGTTGTATGTTCTTAGGAGTTGCCAAGTGTCTGAAAATGTATTTGCCAGCCAGTTTTATGCCAACACTGTTTTGCCATTGTTGCAATATGACCACCAAGTGAATGCTGTAAAATATGTTTGTTATGTGTTACCTCAATCGTCTACTGTTGCTGACAAAAAACTATTTGTGATCACATAGATTCTGTGGTGGAGAGAAAAAAAGTACAAATTCTAGGTATTTTTGCTTTACTTTATGATGAATACCTTTTACTTTTACTTCTCTACATCTTATAACCTGTATCTGTACTTTCTACTCCACTGCATACGTTTACAGTGGGTTAAAAGTAAAAGTATTTTATTTTCAAAGTGACCTCTCTACAATGAACTGGTTTAGTCCCAATTTAGACTTGGTTTAGTGGTTTGACCTTGTCTAGATCTGGTTTAGACCTAGTTTAATCCGCGGTTTAGTTTTTGACCTAATTTAGTGGTTTACTCATTTTGTAGACCTGGTTTGATTCAAATGATTAAATAAAAAATCATGCACATTAAACTCTTAAATACTTTTAAGCAACAGGGTATCCGCGGGGTCTTAAAAAGTATTAAAAGTTGAAAAATTAAGACCTTTAAGTATTAAAAAGTCAGAAAGTGATTTTAACATACTAATTTTTGTTTTTGCATTGATTTTTTTTTGTAAGTAAGTTTATTTATGGAATGCCCCTTGAGATGTTCCATCTCGTTTGCGAGGGGGTCCATAAAAGGGGGTCCATTTGTGTTGCTTTTATCCATAAAATTGACAGCGAAAATATATAAATGTTCTGTATATTTTCCCCTATATGCACTTTTGCTTGCCCACTGTGTACTTGTCTGTCAAAATAGGGAAAGTGTAAGTTTGTTCCTGGCTAGAAGTTGATGAATTTAAACCGCTCAAACATATCATGAAGCCTTCACATTTTTATAGGAGGTCTTTAAAAAGTCTTAAAAAGGTATTAAATTTAACTTTGGGATTCCTGCATATTGAGTACTTCTTCCACCACTGCATAGATTGAGTACCTCCAGGAGACCAACAGGACATTGGAGCAGAAGGTCCAGGGTTTGCATCAGAGAAAGAAACAGGCCTCCAGCGAAGTCGCCAATCTGTCCATGAAAAACCTGGAACTATGTGAGGAGCTGACACACATTGATGACCTCGCAAAGAAGTTGGAGTTGGACAAAGACAGAGTGTTGGAGACCGCAGATCTGGAACTACAAGAAAGCAAAGTATAAATATTTGAAACTTTATAGAAGTGATCCTGCTGTGCTGTGTGTAATAATTAATTTTAAACTTTCTTTTATGGTTGACAGGAGGAAATCCAGAGGCTGCAGAAAATTATTGGGGATTTGGAGGACATTATTGCAAAGTTAAGAAGGGTGAGCTCTTCATCAAAGTTACTCCGTATTTGAGTGGGAAAAATCTACAAAATCAATGTTGCTAATGCTAAAATTATTCTACTCGAGTGATTAACACACTTTGCTTGTGTCGTGAAGGAGCACTCTGAGGAAGATTTTGAGAAAGACCGTCTGAGAGATGAGATGGCAGATCTGAAGGAGCAAAATGCCAAAATGGAAGGAATCATTAACTTCCTGGAAGAAGAAAAGTCCAGGCTGCAACAGAAACTGGAGAAAACTATGGCGTCTGGTGAGTTACTGTTTGTATTTTCTCAATTAATGACTGTCATGAACCAAATCATAGCCTTTGCATTTTCTGTGTTTTGTAGACAAAGACCTTGTGCTGGAACTGGAGGCCATGCGGACCAAATATGGCGTCTGTGGAAGGGAGCGTTCTCCGTCTCGGCTTGATGCTTTTGTTAAAAGTTTAGAAGAAGAGAGGGATTATTATCGACAGGAAGCAGAAAGATACAAGAGATCCAGAGGTGACACGAGCCCCAGTCGCAGCCCAGTGAGGGGCAGAAGTCCCAAAGTAAGAAAGGCCATTCATGAAATACATGGATTTCAATACACCACCTAATACAACAAGATTATATCGTTAAAGAAGAAAAAAACACGCACATCCAGTCTGAATAGTGTGCAGGACCAAAGTGGACTATAGAGCTGAAAAAGAAAAAAGTCCGCACAACTAAGTAGCTCCCAGAAAAGTTATTTAATGATGACTTACACCGTGTAACGTTTCGGGCCTGAGCCCTTCCTCAGACATGAAGGACAACAAGATTATGCCACATTAAAATCGTACTGATGTTAGTGCTAATTCACAATTGATGGGTTATTATTTAGAGTCACATTAAGGACTAAACCAAATGAAAACCATGTCTAGCCATAAGTAAAGCTTGTCCTTTTTCTAACTTTATTTTAAGTTATTTGAATTGTTTTCCACAGAGAGGAGCTGTGGAGACTGAGGTTCGCCGTTTGGTTCAGGAGAGAGACGAACTGAGAGCGGCTCTGTTGGACTTTGAGAAACACATGGAGGACATTCAAAACAATGTGAAAACCCTAACCACCGAGAGAGATAAACTAAAAGTGCTATTAAAACAGGTCAGTGAATTGCAATTGAATACTGCATTACTTGATTTCATGTAAAATTATAACAATGATTTGTAGGCACAAGAGGAGTTGAAGATGTCTCAAAGAAGAGACTCGATTGGCATTTTGAATCTGGAGGATGAGATGAAAGAGGTGGAGCTCAAAATACTGCAGATAACCTCAGAAAGAGACTTGCTGTTGGATAGATTAAAGGTTGGTGTTTTATTTACTTATTAGGATTAACACAGATTGATATAATGTTGATGACATTTTTAGGCCGCACAGACCACGGCTATCAATGACCGACGAGAAGATGAAAAGAGAATATTTGACCTGGAGAATGCTGTTAAGATCGTAAGAATATTTTTGGAGCACATCTTTAGATATTGTGTTTCATACTACTGATGCTAGTGATGTTTTGATGGACCCACAGTTGGAGCGTGAGAGGCTGGACCTGCGTGCTCAGGTGTGTCTGCTGAAGGAGAGCAGGGAGGCCGTGGAGGACGAGCTGAAGACGCGCTGTGCAGCTCTGGCCCAAAATACAGAGGAGACCGTTCAACAGAAGGCAGAGGCCAGCGCCCTAAGGTAAGAAGAGGGCTGTAGACTCTGGAGTGGGACGGCAATTATACTGTAACTGAGATCTAATGGAGACAAGTGTGGAACTAAAAATACTACTCTGTGCTGGTTTTTGAGATTTTCCGAAACCACGCAATTCTGTGAAATAAATGCTTGACTGAACAAAATCCCTGAAAGACAGATGCTTGGACAGAGACACACTGACACACATTCTCAAAAAGAAGGTCAAATTCAGAGTGGTGTTTTCTCACGGGCTTAGAGGTCCTGGAAACCAGGACAGTGGGTCACTTTGTCTCTTGTAATATTTTTTATCACACTTGGACACAGACCAAATCTACATTGTAGGTGTTGTTGTTATAATACTCAGGTAAACGTCAAAAAACATTGCTGGCCAACCTAAGCACTTTTTTAGAACTTATTCATCACTTATTCATAACTTATCTAAACAAGTCAATATTGCAACATTGTGCAACACTTGAGGAACCATTCTTTAAAAAAATAAGTTTTAATTAGTTTTCTGACTGATAATAATTTGGCAATAAAGCATGCCCAAATGTTTCAGTTTGATTGCCACCTAAAGATCATTAAGATAATCGTGTACTGGTTGTGATCTACTTTGAGCCCAGTGAAAATGAGTCTACATTCCTACAGTTATTATCACTGACACAACAAACAACGTACCGTATTTCTGATGACGGTTTGTGAAGTTAATGACTATAATCATGTCAGCGAAATAGCCGTGTGAATCATATGTTGTTGCATGTTACAGATTATTACAGGATCAAATGGAGAGGTCTCTGTCCGACACTCAACACCGACTGACTGTGAAGATCAATGAGCTCCACGCTGTACGAGAGCAGATGGACAAGATGGAGGAACAAATGCGTTAGTATTTCAAATGTACAGTTTAATCAATTATTTTGTTTTTCTGCTTTATGGATTGCCTCTTAATTATTTCTGTTAGTTGAGCTGAATCAGCAGAGCCTCAGACACAAGGAGGAAGTGGCTTTACTGCAGAAGTCCATCTCGGCCCTGGACAGAGAGAAAGACTTTCTGCAGGACGAGGTGGATCAAAAGACCGAGCAGTTGGTCGCTCTGCAAGACGAGCACAACAAGAAGGTTCGGGAGAACCGTTTTTACTGTCATATGTCCCACTCCTACACTAACATCTCATTTCTTTTTTGTTCTAGAATTGAATTAGTAACTGAATTTGTATGAAATATTCCACATTAGTCAATCATTATGCACAATGTTTGCAATTCACCAATGAAGACCTTTGTCTGTGGTTTACAGGAGAGCACCATTGAAGAAGTGAGACTCACAGTGACCAGCATGGACAACTCGCTGGCGTTAGTATTATTTAAACTATTGAAAAACCTTTCACTCAAGCTTTATTTTCCAATAATCTTGTTTAAACATGATACTGCTTCAGAATAAGAGGAGCTGGTCCATGGCTTTAGTTCACTCCTCACAAAAAATGTGTAACAATGAAATGCGTTGGTTTTGTTGCTTCCAGTCAGCTGCAGGGGGCTTTAAACAGCCGTGAGCGGGAGGTGGCCAGTCTGAGGAGACAGTTGGACTCCTGTCAGGAGGAAGTTGTCGGACTCAAGAGAGACCGAGAGATCACCGTGAGGGAGAACAGGAGGCTGCAGGACGACCTCGCCACAATGACCAGAGAGAACCAGGTACGGCTTGCTCCATGTGCAAACGCTTGATAAATGTGAGGAATAACCATGTCCTGTGTGTCTGTTCAGGCTGTGCACGTGGAGATGGAAGAAGCCTTGCACGAGAAAGACGAGCTAAAGCTAAGGGTCCACTCGTACATCTCTGAAGTGGCCAGAGTAGAAAAAGTCATTGCTGCCAAGGTTAAGAGCCCGTCTTTTCTTAAACATTCTAATATTAACAATTACATTTCTGACAGTTTATGTGGTGATGATCCACAGGAGCAGGAGAACAGAGACCTCCTGGAGCGCTTCAAAATGGCTCACACAGACTTAGAGGAGCAGGAGCAGAAGTTACAGCAGGTGGAAGGCATTAACAACTCCATCAGACTAGAGCTACTGTCCACAGACACTGAGCGCAAGCATTTGAGAGACACCGTAAGCAACCAGGAGAGGGAAATCAAGCAGGTAGGTTTAGCTTCACATCCTCAAAGGAGGACTGCTGACTAAAATGGGTAGAATATGTACTGTGTTGTCTTTGTCTTTATTATAATCCAATGTCCCCTCCCTCGCCTTGCAGCACATGCAGGCTCTGCAGGCGTACGAGGCACAGGTGTCCTCCCTGGTTCGTGGGATGTCCCGTCTGGAGCAGGAGCTGCACAAGGCCCAGGAGGAGAAGGGCGCTCTGCTGTCAGACCTGGCCTCTGTCCGGGAGCTCTGTGTTAAATTAGACTCTGGGAAAGAGATCGCGGCTCGACAACTCACCAACAAAAGCATGGATCTGGAGAGGGTGAGGCCATGGAGTATTTTCATATGCCTTCAATTCATCCCCAATAAAGCTGGACAAAGAAACAAAATATGTTAACTGGAATCACAGTACAACATGCAAGTTAATTTCCATAACCACTGCCAGATTAAGTGAGAACCGCTGTATAAAGTGACAGCAGATTTTGTCAATTGACTGGGGCAGAAAGCTGAATTTATGATGAGTGACCTGGCAAAGCTGGGACAGGGGATGAGAATAGGGAGTTGTTTTTGCACACTGTGTTCCTTTGTTCTAAAAACAGGAAATCATCTAAATGCCATAGCTACCTTTTAAAAATGAAACGCAGCCTTTGAACATCCGTCTAAATGTGTCTCTGTGCCTGATAAATGTGTCTGTTTTTGAAGCTTACCGGAGAGCTGGAGGATGTTCGATCAGAGGCGGAGCTCCTCAAGAAACAGCTGGCCAGCGAGAGATTAACTGTTCGCAACCTGGAGACGCTGCTCTCCACCAATCGACAAAAGGAGTTCCAGACGCACCTCACAGCCAGCGAGAAGGACTCTGAGCGGAAAATACTTCGAGACAGGCTCACCCTCGCTGACAGTAAAAAGTAATAGCATAATTTGTTTAAATTGGATTGAATATGTTGAATTTGTTATAATGATGTGTCCTATTTCTTTTTGAACGCAGCGCTGAACATGCCCGGGAGGTGTCTCATCTTCGCAGTAAAGTCTCTCAGCTGCAGACAGAGATGGACGTGTTGAAACGACAGCTGACCAGTGAACGCTTTGAACGGTGAGACAAATGGAAGGTTTTAGCAGAACCATCTGTTTGACTGCAAGTAAAAAATAAGTAAAGTTTCAGACAATGTATTTTAAGACATCGTACAGTACATGACTTTGGCAGAAATTCAAATGTACAACAATATCCAAGGCAATGATTGTTTTCATTGCATAACTTTCCTTGTCTGCTGCTCTGTGACACAGGGAGAGAGCGGTGCAGGAGATGAGGAAGCAGGGCCTGTCATTCTCATCCCTCAGGAGTTTATCACCTCATAGCGCCTCTTCTGCGTCTCGCCAGTTCTCTCCTGAACACTCCATCTTCCGAAGTCTGGACCGGACTCGGGACCGGTCCAACGACTCCAAATCAGCCGACAAGTGAGGCTTTGTTACACTAATACTCTATGTCGGCATCCTTTGGATACTAGATTTTTAGCTCATTATAACAATAGACTGATGACAAATAATATAGAATGCTGATGCAGGGATATGCCTATTATGCTTGTGTTTACCAAGGTTATAAATATCTATGGTTTAATTTGAATGATATAATTTGGCTCCTAATCCTGTGCCATTTTTACTACAGGAGTGTGAGCTTCAAAGACTAACAACTTTCAACAACAGAGGAGCCACTGAGTGAACCTCCACCCCACCAAAGGTGTATATTGGTCAGTTTTAATCCCCAATCTTACATATATTCTCAAACTTACTGCCAAACCTTAACCAGTGGTTAAAAGTGAGCCCTCCTTAATTCATTTAATAGAACCACTGTGCCAACAAAATGCCACTCGTAACATGGTAAATATGGATTACATATTTTTTTAATTTATCAATGTTTGAAGGACTAGTATCTTCCTGATTTAAACCGCCAACATGGCTTTGGACCTCAACAACTAAAATGTAGCAGTGTTTTTATGCAACTCTGTGACGTTTTAATGCTTTTCATATGTAAATGTTTTAAGTTATTAAATTATTCATAACAAACATTTTGCCACTTTGCTCTTTTCACCCATGTGCTCCTCCTTCACTCCCTCCTCCATACTCGCGGGCATGTATTTAGCCCACACAAGTTGTCTATGAATAATTATGAGATCTTAGAGAGATTCTACAGTGATGTGACGAGGTGGATAATAATAGAAACTGAAAACACACTTGACTGAATCTTTTCACACCATGTACTACCATGGCTGCCAAGTTAACTTCAATCCAAACAAATATTACCCATAAAGTACTTTTCCGCTCGTGTAGAAGCAAGAGTTCTAAACTATCTAAACAAGCATAGACTAAGCAACCGTTTTTAATCAGACTTTTAAGATTCTCTTAATCTCTTCAAAGCCTTATGATTGAACAAGGTGGTCTTCTGTACTAAGAATAAAGAACAGTTCCGCTTATCAATCAATACAACTCCACGAAATATTTGGTTTTATTAAAATATAGAGGGTTGTACATGAAATAATATTTTTTTCAACACAGTGAAAATTGTATTTGTTCAGCCAGCAGGCCAAACCGCAGCAGCCGTTCCTCCATTGACAACCTGCTTTTATCAAAATACCACCTAACATTTAGAAATACTATGTAACAGTGCACAAAGATCACAAAATTATATTTTCATCCTTGAGTGGTTTTGGTATTTTTTCAATTATCAACCTGGATATCAAAAATGTACTGTAACAGCAAATGTAATCTTTGTTTCCCAGTTATACAAAACAATATTTCTCCATACACACACAGTCCATAAACTAGCATATTGCTGAAAGGTCCATTTATTTCAGTAGGTAGTTCAAAAACTGGCAAGAAAATATGGGGACAGGACACAGGAATGCATGTCGATATGAATGGTGAAAGGCTTTTTTTGATCGAGTTAGCCCTGTAAAATTTAACTTTTTAACTTTTCCTACCTTTGTTTTCCTTCGTTTTTTGCTTTTTCGCCTGTTAAGAATGATCCCCTTGATAATGGCATGCTCATAAAATAACGGCCCCATACTAAATGCAGTTTTATCGCAAAACTGCTCAAAATAGGGTTAAAAACTTTCTGCTTTAATTGGACACGAGGATCAAGTTGGTCTCAGGATCAAATCCACCTCCTTACTGCTGGGAGAGAGGAGTATTAACCACTCTGTCTCAATGCACACCATACACAAACATCATTAAAAACAACACATTAGGAATATCGCACTACGGAAATAAATGAAATTTCCACAATCTTCACTTCCTGATGTGTTCTGCCTCGTGTCTTGTGTAAAAACATTGCACAGCTAATGCCGACAGTATTCAGCTGTAACATTAGGAAGTGGATATGCAAAAAGTGAAAAGTCTAGGATATACTTTGGCAGAAGTTCCTTTACTAGTCTTTGTGGCAGGCTACACAGATAATAATGTAACGTTTCGGATGTAATTGGTTTATACCACGCCTGCCTTTCTGGGAAATGGACAGAGGAGGGCGCTTTGACTTGCTGAAGCACATAATCTGCGTCCCGTTCGAGATTCTCATAGGAACCAATAAAATCATAAGGCACTGCACATGGTTGACACAAGTTGTACATAGGCATCCAATGTTCGTTCATTCGCTCCACGTCTTCATCAAGCAAGTAGCGGACAAATTCATCAAAAGTAACGTCGTCTCCGGCAATTTTCGAATCCTTGATGTATCCTTTCCTGTATCTTTTTATGATCTCGACACCATATTTTTTCTGATAGGACTCGATCTCGCCAAACTTGTTCCTGTACGCAGAAAGCAGCCGCGCCATCGGTTCCCGGGCGAACATAAACTTGAAGTAGTGCTTCAGTCTGTAGTTGATTTCAGCTTGTTTGAAAGATCCCAAAAAAACAAGATCACTTTTGTGGTTCATCTTGATACTGACTTTGACATTCTCCAGCGCCCCGCTCAGAACTTTCAGAACCCTTTTCCAATTGGAGCAGGCGACTTTGGGCACGTAACAGTAGAGGAAACCGTATTGGTCATTGACTAAAATGTGCTGAAGTAGCGTTCGTCTCTGTGCTGGGTGAAGGGCCCAAATGTCGTGGGGCATGTTTGGCTGACTGCACATGGCCTTGATGGTCCGATTTCTGATGTCCTGGTAAACCTTCAAAACAAAAGCACAAGTCAGGACTGACTTATAAATTATGGCAAAGTCTTAAAGGACTAAAGTCTTTAAACATGTTGTATGTTCTTTTCTGATTTGAGATGGAGAGAATGCCAAAAATATGCACATACATTTTTTTTTAAACTGAACCAAATATTTTTACATTTTTACATTTACTTGATATTGTATATGATAAACAACAAAACCAATATAATCCCTGTGTCAGATAAGATACCGAGACCTGCTTAAAGTCCATATGACAGGTTTAAAGGGACTAAACGGAGTTAAGAAATGTTAAAATTATGTATTTTCTTCCCCCTATATGTTCCAGCATTGTTCTAATGTGTAGAATGAGCCCAGACTTATTCACCACAACTGCCTCTAAAATCCTGCACTGTCACTCAAAAAGTTGTTGGTCCAAATTGTCATTATGCACGAGCTTAATATAGAAGATGCAGTTACACGAATGACCTGAGGTGACAGTAGTGAGTTTAAAATGGCCAACTTGCATCTAGCCCCTTTAAATGCTTTTGTAAATATGACTTATTTAGGTGGATAACATCTGCGGTAAGTAATAATAGGCATTTGATGTCAGAGAAGCAGCAATTTAATTAATAAAAGTTGTTTTTATTTGGCTTTTTAATCTGATGACCGACGATCAGATAGAAGTAAAGTTCCATAGCAGTTTGACTCATTTACTGTAACCATTTAAAATTGTTTGCCTCTATGTCACTTCCTGTCGGTGTCCAATAAGGAAGTGAAAATATAAACATCACAAAAATGTCAAACTAAAGCTGGGTAACTTTTTTTTATTTTTAGAAACCTTAATTATAATTGTATTAACTATGTTTTAGCAGAAATAGAGTCTGTGTCATATGCACGTTCACAAAGAACATAAATAATACATTTTAAAGAATCACACTACAGATTTGGTAAGCCTGATAGACTATTTTAAGTAGCCTGCAATTGGAGCCTATAGTCTATCAGGCTTACCAAATCTGTCAAATGCCAATTTTGTTATTTATACAAAATCAAACCATCAAGTTGACACACGTCTAGTCATTAAAACCTTATGTTACCTTATTATGAGTATGATTCATATCAAGTTTGTCTTGTGCTTTGCGAGGTTACACAATAAAACACAACTCTGCAATAACACATTTTCTAGTGGCTGTTATTGCAGGTTCTGTTATTTTTCTCTTTAGTTTCAAACAGATGTGTGGTGTTCACTATAAATCATGTGGTCTGCAGTAGCAACATCTGTACCGTGTCACGCGTCAGTGCACTTTATAAAAACAAAAGGACGCATTACGCACAAACTATTGTAATGTATGTTCTTCTCCGGCTACTTACACGAGTGAAAGCTGTGATGAGGTTTCTGTAAATATTCACTTAAGCCTGTAAACTAACACTTTGTTCCCCGAAGAGTTTTGTGCAGCTCTACCTGGAGGTCGTCCACGTCCTCCGAGTCGTGGTTACTGCCCTCGGCCGTGCGGACCCTGCTGCTGCCGCCCATGGCCCGCGGTCCCGGCGCCTCCATGGTGTTCAACATGCCCTTCTCGATCATCATGAGCAGGCCTCCAGACGCCACGATCACTAGGAAGGTGAGCACAGAGGGCAGGACGGCGGAGGAGCGGCGGACCGACACAGAGTTCATGGTGACCCGAAGGTTTCCAGGCGGTGCGCTCCGAGCTCCTCCGTGCCTCTTCACGGAGCGATCTGGCGTGAAAGAAAACATGGCCCCGCTCACCTCCCGAGGAGAATTTAACAGGGCAATTAAAAAAAAACTCCCCAAACCGGTCGGCCGAAGTTTACTACCACGTACCCATACTGAACTTTCTGAAGAAGCAGAAGTTTTGGTTGCGCAGGGGGATAAGCCACGCCTCTTCCTGTTCCTCAGACAAAAATGTGGGTGAAAAAAGAGAAATGGAGAAATATAAGAATAATAAAAGAATGTGGTTGTTATTTTGCCTTAAGGGCAGCGTCTTGTTACAATATTGCCTACAGGCCGATGGCTCACTTTCAAAAGATGCACAGATGATTAAAGAAATTCTCATTAAAATCTCAATTTCTTTTCAACAAATTCAGTGTCTCTAGTCTAAAGAATACAAATTATTATTATTATTATTATTATTATTATTATTATTATTATTATTGTTATTGTTATTATTATAAATATTAATAATAGTATTAATTTTATTATCCTTTCAAATCACGCAAACCTGTAGGCTAATTTGTGTGGCACTTTGGCAACACATGTTTAGCCTATGAGCTGATGTTATATGTATGGTTATGATTGCTCTAGTTGAAATCCCATGAATCAATTCAGGTATTGATCCAGCTGCAGAAGCATAACCCCATTCCTCCCCGTTCACTTATCAACCAACCATTGTTGAATCGCTGCCTCATTGATCGTTGTATCTGTGACTGGTTGCGCGCTGGTTCAGTCAGTCCTTCGTCCACGCCGCACACGAGCCCACATGACGTCGCTGTAACGCGCTCGCATCGTGACAGAATCTCGCAGGTGCCAGTGCATGCGCGCGTTGTGCCATCGTCTCTCGCCCTTTCCCCAGTCGATGCCACACCCTCCCCCGTACCCTCCTCTCTCACTCTGGTCCGCGTGTGCAGCTGTGCAGGGGGGGAACTGACTGCCGCGCCGTGCCGTGCCTTGCCTGCTCGACTCGTCTGCCTCCTCCCATCTTGCCTCTCTTCTGTCGTGCGCCCGCAGCATCAGCAACACAATAGAGTCGCGGGCTATACCTCCTCACGAGCAGCGGGGAGGCGGATTCGCGTCCCAAAAGGGTAGGTGTTATTCAGTCTATTTCTTCCTGGGCAGGTTGCGTCTCGTTGCTGAACGTTGTCGCGTCGCCGGTGGTGACCTTGCATTTGGCACCTCAATCCTCATCGATCCGCACAGATTGTACTGCCTTCACTTCATCTTGTTGCTGATTCGCTCCTGTGTGTGTGTGTGAATGGGCCGGTGCTTGCGTTTTTCTCGTCTGACCTGAATGCGTAAAAGGCGATGTCAACATGCCGATTTCGAGGCAAAATTGTATTTTTACGCACCATCCTCCGTTGCTTTTACCACGCTGTTCGGCAATATGTGGCAAATCTAGAGGCCAAGGTCTTTGTTCTCTTTGTGCCTTTACATTGCAATTAAGACTATGTAATCCCTATACGACATGCATCCGCTAATCTGCCATTAACGCCGCGTATTGATCCATGCCTTTCGCTCTTTGCGGATGATGCGGGGCTGTCAGTGCACTCAGGGTATATATGCCAGACAACATGGCTATAGAAATGTCAGGTGGAATGCATTCACGGCCAGGCTCTGTGGTGTTGGCCTCCATGTGCAAAATGAAATTATGGATCTCTCAAATCAATCGCGCACGCTGTCAGCGGTATTGGCGTGTGCTAGTACAGACAGAGGCCCAGTTGTGAAGAGCGTGGAAAACATTTTTGCCCAGGGTATAGACCGCTGGCTGCTGCCGTTTGAAGATTTATGCGTGCTGTGTTGGCGTCTCACGATACAAGTCAATGCCGTGGTCGTTATCACCTGGTTAAGAGACTGGAGAGACCGTTACAGCCAGCGCAATATGAGGTCGGAGATAGGGGCGTAACATGAAAGCCATAAAGAAAATAAAGTAGGTCACACGATTGTGGAGGGGTTGTCGAAGGGGGTAATGTGTTATACAGTAAATGATGGTGAGAGTCTGTTCAGGAGTGATAAGGAGGGATAGGATTAGGACTACATTAGGATAACATCAGATGGGCAAGCCATGTCTGAGGTGTTGGAGATTTATTATTATTGTTTATTTATTATTTATAAAGCCGAACTGAGATGATGGGTGTTTGGAGAGAAACATGCTGAGGTTAGAGCTTTCAGGAAACTCCCTAATGTATGTTGAGGATACATCTCGCACACCCTGGGCAATGAACAGCGAAGAGGATTATTTCAAAACAGACTGAAGATACATTTAGTTTCATTACAATGCTTTACTATATTTGTTGGTTGCAGCGCACAGGGAAACGGCGTCTATTAATTTGACTTGACAAAGTTGTTGTGCCAATGCAGTAATTAAATTTTGACTATTGACTGACAAGTTAATTTTGAAATTCAGAAAAGCCTTGAGGGAATTGCTCGGAAAGTCTTGGAGAGCTTCTGGTGGTTCCCAAGCTACTGGCTGGACGTCTGGCCCAGAGAAAACTTAAAAAGTAGAATCCTGGATGTTGAGAAAGAGGATATAATGTAGTCACAAAGGGTAATGTTTATAGATAACTTCCTTTTACCGACCTAAATGGGTAGTAAAAGAAAGAACAGATAATAGAAAGGGCTTGCAACAAAAAACAAAACAAAAAACCTAATTGGTTTAGATAGGAAAATGAAATGGTTTTGAATGTATTTCAAGTATCTTAATATTATATGTTGAAAGGAACCATGTCTTTTTCTTGTCTTTGATATTTTTGGTGTCTTTTAAAGTTGATTTCTCTAATTCTACTCAAAAGCCTACTCCAAAGCTACTCAAAAACAGCATCACGTCTCTTTTGTCAAGCTCTTTTGACACCATTTATCTTATTTCAGATGGTCTTTTTCCCCCAATAGTTAAAGTCAGATTTTACACACAGCTACAAATTAGTATGTAATATCTTAAGAACCAGTTCATAACATTTGCGACTTGGCTGGATTTAATGGTGAACCTGCAGCACACCCATTTCAACTGCAAAAAATCAGTCCTGTTTGTCCTAATGATTCATCCAAAGGACTAAGCAATACACAACAACACAATCATTTATCAAGATATACCTATTATAGACATCAAAGTGCTCCAAAATGGATCATAGCATCGAATGTCATGCGACAGAGGAGGATTAGTGGATCATTGCTAGCAGCCGGTACATTTGGTCAGATCATTGCATTTGTCAGATTGGATTGCAGGGTAAACAATGCTGTCATCAACAAAAAGCTGACTCACAAACACATTTATTGGCATATGGACTGGCAGCTATATGCAAAACATCTATTCCACTTAGTCATACAGTATATTCTGCCTAACTCCAGACTGTATCTATTGATTAGATTGTAATCACAGGGGCTGAGTCAGTAGATTCACCTAGCATGAAGGAATTTTCATAGCACTATGATTTGAATACAAAATCAGGACCAAAACAGGAAGAAAGTTTGGAAAATAATGACTAAAACTCTGAACATTTTTTTGTTTTAGGCTGGGTTAGTAGAAAAAGTAAACCTCAGTTCTCGGTCAGAGCGAAAAACCTTTTTGTCATATGCCATGGCTTTCTGCGTTATAGATTACGCATCACCCAGTGTATACGTTGTGTAGCCCTTTCTTCTAAAAACACAACATATTAAAAACTTTACACAGGATATTTCATTGGAGGAGTTTCTGTGTTCATGTTGATGTTTTAGTCTTGAAGGTAAAGGCTAAAGTTAATTTGACGCCTACAATTGGTAAAATAGCACCATCTAAATCTTTCTTTATTTAATATTATCTTAATTTAAATTTATGTTAAGATGTGGACAGGAAGTAGTCATTACCCTACACTGGCCAACAGGAAGTTAGCCAAAAACGTTCTGTGTCTTACATTCTTGCGGTCACAGATGAATTCTTTTGACTTTTTCTCTCAGTCAAAGTAGATTTTGCTATTCAAGCTCTCAAACTGTGTACAAAGTTATCGATCATTACAATTGTCCAGCGTGAAATAGTTTATCGACACTGGAAACTTCTGCTCTTATCCACACTAGTGTTCACTTCAAACTTTGTAGTGTATTGTACAAAGTGTTATGGCAGGTTTGGCACTTGGTACAGCCTCTGATGATGCGAGCGAAGAATTGCTCAAGGACTTAAATGTAATTACAGCATTTCACGGATTCTTGAGGGGGCTGCCCTTGATCTACATTTAGGAAGAAATATTCAACTTCAAATGAACGTTGATGAGGCACAGAGCTAAAGCGCATTCCAGTTATATCACTTTCACTTCATTATTGAATTCTGAATAAAGCAAAATGTAAATCTTCTATTTTACGTAGCTGCAGCTAGCCTATACTACTACTATTGCTGCTGTTGCTATGTCTACTATACTACAACTACACTTCTATGACTACTACCACTACTTCTTCTGTTGTACACATGCTAACAAGTGTGACGCATAACATTCAAGACAAAATAATCTTTCCAATTGTCAAAGGTCTGCAAATGGCATTTAAAACATGAAAAAGCAACAACATATGACTGAAGCCCATCGGGAGGCCTCTCTTGATGCTGTGAGACTAAATCCTGTCTCTTCCCATTCTCTCCACTCAATTGGAAAAAGGAACAAAAACATTAAATTCTATTCCAAAATCATGTGCATGTTGATGGCCTATCAACATTGGCATTTCAGACTCATTTTCTTCGCTTCACCACAAATACCCAGTGTCACCTTTAGTTAAGCACTATAGGCAGTAATATCTCTAGAGATCACCATAAGTCCACTTCACTAAATGTCAAGTATGGAGCTAATGCTAGCAGCCCCGTCTCTGTCCGTCCTTATGTGTGTGAATGTGATATTAATGTGGATGTTTACCACCGGGGGAGGCTATTTCTGTTCTAAGCCAGCTCTGCCTTTGAAGTGTGAGCCTGCTGCTGTATTATAGGCAGCAGAGCAGGTTGATGTAGCCCCTTCATTAGCATAGAGCCCAGAGGAAGAAGCTGTGTGATGCTGCCAAAGAACAACTGAGGGAGGGAGAATGGATAGGAGACAGGCAGGGGAGTGGCGTGATGTTTATGAACAGTACTCAAATACGCAGATGTTAGGCTGTTAAAAAGTTGACTACAAAATTTTATGTTTAGGGTGATCCCCACCAAAGTAAATGGTGAAATTGTGTTTAGTACCGGGTCCTCAACAGGACATGCAAAAGCCAAAGGATGTGTTTTGATTCTCGTCTTGTATAGCGGTTTCTGTTTTCTGGCCCCCTTAAGTTTCCATGCAAGCCCCCCATGTAAATGTAATTGACACTTGTAACTATTTTAAGTGGTGAAACATTTCAGAAAGAGAGAGGGACTCGAACCTACAACGCTGAGGAAGTCTTTGCCTTTTCAGTGCCTGGTCCTTGAAGACTGCGTCACAGTAGCGCGCATTGTAGCGGGCATATCTTACCATCAATTATTCAATGCATTATCTAAAAATTGCACCACATTTAAAAAAAGATTATAAAAATAAAAGCACGTGCATGGACAGTTACAGTCAGGCCCCACAATGAGCGCCTCTGTGGGTCTGGTCTTGTTGAAACGCTGAATGCCGCTCTGTTCTCACGCGCCGGAGGACACAACGCATCACTTTGTGCCTCCTCAGCAGCAGCTCCGAGCACACATCAGAGCAGCCATCTCCCTCCGTCAGCTCTCAGACTGGCTATGCACTCGCTGACACACCTTCTGCAGACGCCTAGAGACAGTCCACATACAGTACTGTGCAATGGCCTTTGCCAGGTGTGAAGAAACGCAAAGGTGCAAACATTGAATTGAACTGTAGATGTGTTCCCGTCCCCTGCAGAAAACATTTTGGATAATGCACTGAAACAAGCATCCCTATTTGGTGCAAGGGTGTTAAACTAAGGCAAGATGGGAAAAGGTGTTGGCCTTGACATGTCTAAACCATTTAACAGACAGTGATACCAAACAGCTTTTAAAGTTTGGAATCAACTACACGGATGCCAGCCAATATATTGGACACGGATGTTCAAACAGGTATAACCAATCATACCTTTTTGACATTCTGAGACTTTAGGATTGTGTTTACTGCTTGATGCGTTTTTGGACAGCATGCGTTGAATAAGTTGAATGCAATTATTTAGGCAGTGCAAAACAGACAACAAAAGAGTCTTCATGGGATTATGTTTAATAACCTGCTAACCCAGTAGTTTTAGACTTGTATAAACACACAATCAATAGCCACTGGGTATTTTACTGAAATCGGGCTGTCTCTTTGATATTGTGAGAGCCAGTGCCTTGATGCCAGGTAATTTTGCATATTGTGGAGCAGAACCGCCTCTTGTACTTGCGCACTGTACTGCATCCTTCTCTCTTGAATCACTCTTTTACATTACGACACATGACTGCGCCCTGGAAGAGCAATCAATTTTTCATACATACAGTAAGAGTAAGTGGATGTTTTGCCTTGGTGCTCTGTCCGCCTACACATTCACATAGTAAAGGCTCCCCTCTCTCTCTCTCACACACACAAACTGCTGGTGACACCTGACTCCAGGTATTGCCCTAGATCCACAGTGACAGCAGGCAGGTGGAACAGAGGGACACTTGCAGACCTGCACAGAGCGGCCACAGTGCGGTAAGACATCCAAACTTCATCAGCCCATTGATAGCGTTCATTTTGTCACAGAAAGCTAAAAGCAAACTCACTATGAGTAGAATAGTGGGATGTTGTTTTTCTTAAACAGACCTGTGCATGTGTTGATGTCAGTAAACCTGTCTTTCTCTCAGTAAATTATTAGCGTATTAAAGAGATTTGTTAGTAGAGCTGCTCAATTCATTTGAATTGAATCACAATCACAATTTTGAATGGCTGAAATTATTTAGGCAGTACAATATCTTTTTCAAGCTACAACATATTCTGTTTTAGTACAAAATGTTAAACACTGTCTTTTTTTCAATACCAGTACTTTAATGATATTGGTTCACGATACCGATACATGAACAATACTTTTTTCGATAACAATGCTAGAATATTTGTCATCTAGATCCATAAAACTGAACAATTATTCCATAAAAGACTATTTATTTTAAATTTGTACTATTTATTTGAGGTGAAACAAACAAGTAATTTCCTTTAATCCTGTCCCTAAACCAACAGAATCAACACTTGGTTTCTACTTTATTATTTTCAATACCGTATTGGTTCCATACCAGTATCGTTTAACGGTACCCAGCCCTATCTGCTTACCCTTTCATATACACTTGTCACATGCATGTTCTAAAATGTATTTTTTATTTCTCCTGAACATGTATAAAATGTGCCCTGTTAACTCATCATAATTGCAAGACTTGTCAGGAAAGTAGTGATAGGTTAATCCAATGTTTACACAAGATTTACCAGATTTAACATGCAGTCAGTCTACTAATCTATTATCAGTGGAAAAGCATGTATTGACACACCTAAAGGAGATGGGTACACTATGGATTTGTTTTTCATGTTGTATTTACTTTGAACACATGAAGGACATTCTCATTAACTACCATGTCTAAAGTGAGAGGTAGCCACTTTATTACAAGGACCTGTTCTTCAATCTGATTGTATTTGTGCACCTCTTGATGGTTTAAGCTCAAGTGTCTCCCTTCACAAGCTTATTGAGAGCAAATTATACATCCAGTCATCATAAGAGCACGACAAGAAGAAGATCTTTATTTATATAACGCCTTTCACAGACATGGTCACAAAGTGCTTTAAATGAGAGAATATTACACTCCATACTCGGAAATGATTGGTTGTTGTGAATATGTTTACGCAAGCTGATTTAATAATAGCTTGTGAAGAGTCTGGTTGGTTTTAATGAAGGAACTTGTATAGACAAGCATATGGTTTTACCATTGTGTGTCATAGTTCTTGTGGTGCATGTTGTTGATTACTTTTAGCACTCGTTTGTATCATGGCTAAGCATCCTCATACTATCCTAAAGGCTACAAGCATTCCCATATGCTCTCAGACAGTGGTCACCAAGGTGGGGGTTGCGGGAAAACTAGTAAAATAGGTAAACAAACGATCTGTCTTACTAAAAGAACAATCTTGAATAGTTCAAACTAAGAAGACAGTGTGAACCTTTTTCTCCAATATTTTAGTGAAATTAAGCCAAATATCAACAGTGTCCAAACAACATCATTAAACCAGATTTAAATGTTTTGCACCTTGAATTGTTATTAATACTAATTACATTTTACAGAAGGGGGTCCCCGAGTTGTTGGTTAAGTGATTTTGGGGTTTGTGGCCTGAAATGTTGGGAAACCTCTGCTCTAAGAGGCTGTATTTAGCGTAGGATTTATAACTATCTAAATGTAAATGAAAACAACAGAGCTCAGTGTTCCTTTATGTTTTAGTGTGTAAGTTGTAAGTTTGATATGGTGTTGCTTCTGTTATGTAACTCATCTATTTGGTTTATAAACTAAGTGCAGAAATGAGTGGCCACTGTTTACTCTGCACTTGCCACACATTGACCGTAAGAGTGTAGATTTATTTTTTACTGTTTCGCTGCAGCAGGCATTCCCTTCATAAGCTATGCCTTTAAACATTGGATTAGTGCTGTAGGCCTAATGCACTACTGGTTATCCCAAGTCCGTTCGGATATTCCATCAGGAAACCCGGCACTCGCTCGTGTTGTTTTTGTCCACTTGAGCGTTGAATGGACAGGCACCGTGGAAAAATTAACCACGCGCCTGAAACACTAGCTGCAGGCTCCTCTAATGTCCATTGTTCCTCCACACGCCCCTTGGATAAATACAGACGAGACAAATGCTGAGAACACCTACAAGCATAAAGCGGGGACAAGACTGTTACGTAACTGCAATGATGGTTAATGCATGGCTTTTTCAATGGCAGCTTAGAGCAAAGCCTCGTCATAGTTTATAGTGAGTGTAGGATTTGCTGCTTTAGGACATGGTTATACCTGGATTAGTTGCAGGTTTAGACCTTGTTGATCTTCTTGATCTGTCTTTATGGCTAGTTTTGATTCAGTTCTGATTTAGGCTGAGTTTTGCCCATGTGATGTCTGAAGTGCGAATAGGTCTTGTCCCGGTTAAAGCTTTTTTATTCCAGCTTTATACCTGGCTCAGTGCCTGTTCCAACATATTTTTTAATAGTCTTGTTTCTATTTAATGCACTGAATTTTAGATCAGACTGAATTCTGACATGTGTTTCTTATTACACTGCCCAGATTTTCTTGGGGGATGTGACGTGTTTGCTATCAGCGTGCGGTGATACGTTATGCAGTTTACACAGTGAATGGACATCTGACATTTGACAGTGTGCAGAACTAATTGAGTTTTTCCAGTCCAAAGTCCTATATCAGTTACATCCAGAGTTCGGTTTTAATGCAATTTTGAAGCCTGTATCAAATGTCTATAAAACTTAAAGCCTTTTATAGAAGTTATGGGTGAGCAGTGAGAGTGTTCAAAATCAACATGGTTTAAGTAAATCTTAAGCTAAGACATAAAGCAGCTTAAAATCAAGGCTGGGTACCATTAAATTGTTTCCGATAACAATACTTCAATGATACTTTGTTTTCGATTTGATACCTAAACTAAATATTTGTCAACTAGAACCAGAAAACGGAGCGATAATGTTAATTTATTCGATAAAAAAGTATGTCTTTTAAATTTGTATCATTTATTTGAGGTGAAACAATCAAGTCACTTCCTTTAAAGGGACTATACGGAGTTTAAAAATGTTAAAATGATGTATTTTCCTCCCCCTACATGTTCCAGCAATGTTCTAATGTGTAGAATGAGTCCAGACCTGTTCACCACAACTGCCTTAAAATCCTGCACTGTCACTAAAAAAGTTGTTACTTTCGGTCCGAATTACCGTCATGCACAAGCTTAATATAGATGGTGCAGTTACACGTATGACATGAGATGGCAGTAGTGAGTATAAAATGGCCAACTTGCATCTAGCCCCTTTAATGCTGTCCCACGACCAACAGCATCAAAACTTGGTCTTTCATTTTTTTGTTTTTTTTGTTTTTTTGTTACTTGCTTCTGGATAACGGTAGTAGCTATACTCTTTTTGTCCCGACACTATACTTGTATTGTTGAACGGTATCCAGCCCTATTGTATGTATACATAAGAACGGTGTGATTTACAGCTGATATAAAGTGTACACCGGGTGTGAGGTAGATTTCTGAAATAGCTTAAACATAATGAAGTCTTTTCTCAATCCACTTTTTGTGAATGTTTTAAATTATTGGTTCATTGTGCACTAAGACAGGGAAATTTACCGTACTATGAGGCGTTTAATTGTACCTTGTGCTGGAGTTTCCGCGTCAACACTTTTAGCAGCTGTAAAAGCAAAGTAATTAATCACTGCACACGCTGGTGTTTATTTTCCATATTCAAAACTGGCCTGACCTCAACCTCTACGGTGCGCACCGAGGGACAAAAATAGCACACTCGTTTATGGTCTGGGGTTCCAAGCTTCTGCTCAATCAGAAATTATATGCAGAGGTAGGAGGTAATTTCTAGATTTCTAACACAATTTTCATCATAATTCAGGAATGACCAAATATTGCACGTTACTATGATGTCATTCGTTCTAGATTTGCCAAAGCATACTTTAGATAAGTGGTTCCCAAACTGTGGTACGCAAGCTGCCTCTGATGTTACTCAGGCTTTGTTTAATTTAGAGACACGTGTATTCATGTTTTATTCATTTAAGTGATTTAAGAGTTTAAAAGTCAAGTTGTCCTGGTATAGTCTTAGGTGTTTATCATTTTTACAAAATACATTTCTCTCTTTCTTCTGACTTTTACTTATTTTTTTTTATTTTTTTTACATGCATGATTGACCACTGGTTTCCTTGATTGTAGCCTGTAGTTTGTTGACTACAAAGTGAGAACAAGTGGGTCGTTCAGAGGAGCATCTCGTCTGGCTGTAATCGGGTTGTCAAGGGAAACGGGACTTGCGAAAGAAGGAAAGTTGCCGTTGACTAGTTTAGTCTAAAACAGACAGGCATACTATTTAGGAGTTGTATTTGTGGTAAACTAGATTTTGCACTGAGATGTGTGATAGGTTTTTTGTACTTGCTAAGTGGGTTGTGTTGCCCTACATCTAAACTACTATGTCACGCTACACTACCAAATTACAAAAGTAGAATAAAACTATTAAAATATATTTCCAACATGGTTTCCTTGGCCACATTTGTCAAAATAGTTTCCTCTTCCATATCTCCTTTTAACTTTCTTCCTTATAGTACCAGCATCTCCTCTGAACAACAAAACTCCACCTGCTCTGTCCAGATTTCCCCCCAGAGCGCTGTGCAGGTTGCAGCATCTGCTCCATCTGTGTAAAATAATCTTGGTGCAAACGGCCAAATCAATGTCCCCTCGGGTTTTACTGCAGTGGTTTCCAGCTGTCTCACTCTGTCCTGCTTAAAAAAAAAAAACTGCTCCTGATTTGTCTGCACGGTCAGCAGTCTACCTGTGATCATGGGGCAACGAGACAGTCAGAAGTCCACGTTAGTCACAGTGTTTATGATGCGACCTGATAAGCCAGTACAACAAAGCTATTAAAGTCATTGTGCTAAAAATAGAAAGCATACTACTTCAGGAAAACGTAAGATTACTCGTGGACGCTTTGCATATCATTATTCATTTACTTCATGTCGAGGACCATCTGCATCTTAAGAGTCGGGATTGAACAATTGTTGTTAAAAATCCTTTGACCACTAAAACAATATATCAAGTTTGATAGAGTCAGTTTTCCGATTTAGCTAGTCATCTCTAACCCCCAACATCTCCATGTCAGGGGATATTTTCCTCTGCCTCTCTGGAGCACATGCGTCTCCTCGTGCCTCTCGTCTCCAGCACAGAGTTTGTCTTCAGCCTAAGACACAAAGGCGTTTGCAAAGATGGAACCGACAGCCGCTCCACTCAGATTTGAACAAACAATGTAAGAATAGAGAACAGAGGTAGGAGTTGGATAACAGTTTTTTCCGCAATCTCAAAATAACATGTCAGCAGTATCTTCTCGAGCGGCAGTAGCTTGGTTGGTAGAAAAGTTCAGTTCCCCCTCACAGCCATTATGGTAGATTGGCAGTTCAAGCCCATACAGGCGAATCACAGTGGGACAAGACGTCAGTTTGCATACAGTATGAGCGTGATTGACTGTAAGTGTAAGAATTGTAGCTCATCTCAGTCAGTGTGTCCCCGACCCATTGTATTCAAATATCTTTAATACTTCTGCACAGTGCTTGGAAATATGGACTCCTCTCTCTTACCCCTTGATTGGGAGGGCCAAGAGGTTATGTCACAGCGCCGAAGCACAAAGCCCTTGTCACCGTCGTGGGTTCGAGTCCATTTCACTTTGACTTCTTAACTGAGCACATTTTCTCCAGTTCAGCTTTACCCAAATCTTAAAGCTTCTCACCTGGAGTTTACATCCTTCAGTGTAACGCTTCATTCGAAAGCTAGGACCTACAAAACTGATCTGAACTCTGAAAGTTTTTTACTTGCGTTGTCATCACTTTTTCGTTGTATTTTTGTCGCCTCTTTTGCTGCGTTTTTGTTGCTTTTTGTAACAGTTTTGTGCTGTTTTTGTTGCTTTTTCCATCACTTTTTTGTCGCCCTTTTAGTGGCGTTTTAATTGCTTATTTGTCGCGTTTTCTGTTGCATTTTTGTCGCTCGTTTGGTGCTTTTTTGTTACTCTTTTGTGCCGTTTTTGTTGCTTTTCCATCACTTTTTTGTCGCCCATTTTGTGGCGTGCATCATCGCTTATTTGTCACCTGTTTTGCTGCATTTTTGTTACTTTTTCCATCGCTTTTTTTGTCACCTATTTTGTTGCGTTTTTGTCAGCTGTTTTGTGCTTTTCTTTGCTGTGTTTTCATCCTCAATTACGTCTCATTTTTGTAGCTATTTTGACACTTTTTTATAGAAACTTTTAGCTTTGGTTAAAGTTGAACTGGAGGAAATATGCTCGGTTCAGGCGGGGGTTAAGAGGTTAATCTATCTAGTGAGGGAATCAAAACAAGGCGGCCATCAAAAATAGCATCCCTCTCGACCATTTTACTTTACTTTTACTAGGGGAAAAATAAATACAGCATCCTTACATATGTTCATTTTCCAACATTTGTTGTATTTTTGGCATTTTGTCCCAGCCATGTCTGAAGTTGAACGACTGTATCCCTCTATAGAGCGGCAGCTAAAGCCAGTTCCTGCACAGATGACTGTAAGCCTGTCCGCTGCCCGTTCTGTTCTGGTCCGTGGAACAAAGCCCTTTTTGTGGGGCGAGACATTTCTGAAAGAGCGTGTTTTGAGTCTCTGTCCCGTTGGGGAAGGAAGCCTACAGCATGCTGATCCCACTGGGGACAGACGCTCTCTCGCTCACTGTTGTCTCTCCGTTGTGTGTTGTGCCGGGTTGACTTGTGGTTTGGGACACTGAGCGTTTCCGCAGCGCATTGGGGAGCTCTATGGCTCTATGGCTGGCAGGTGGTGACAGGTGCTGTGTGTTATTATAGCAAAGTGATGAGCCACTGCGCATTTGATTTGTGTGTAGATCGGTTAATGTGGTCTCGCCTGAATATTTTTACCATCAGGTTGAGCAATTGCTGCTTTTCCCTTCTGGTGGTTTTACTTGTTTTCATCTCGGGCTGCGCAATATATCGACAAATTATCACTATCATAAAAGGTGTCACAATAACCATTTCACAAGAGGCCACAACATATTGCAAAATCACTGACGTCTTCCATCTGACACTTTTCTTTTTTGCTAACACAGCCTAAAACTAAAACACTTGATAACTTTGCTTACATTTTAGCCTTTTCTGGTCCTGATTTAGTATTAGCGCATCTTCTTTTGACAACATTAGATGAAAAATTAACTTAGGATGTTGAAATGGTGTATTAAAATCAATGTAATACTAAGTTTGGCAACAACTCTTTAATGCTTTATATTTGTAAATCCTGTATTGTTTCTCCCACATAAATAAAAAGCATTCACTTCCTGCCTCTCTCGCCGCAGCAACCATGGCAACGGATGCCACGGAAACCCAGAGTGACATGCGTTTAGAGGTAGCCCAGTCCAAGGGCCCAGGTAAACAGGAAGAAATGAGTGTCTGCAGTGTTTCTGAGTGTGCTGTCTCTTTAAGAAGTGCATGGTGTGTTGTGGACCTTTGACTAAATATATGTGTGTGCTGTGGCGTGGATTTAAAAAATTAATGTGAAAAAAAAAAAAGAAATGTTGGGTTAAAGGCTTTTCAGTATTGGCCACAGTCTCTCTTGTAGACTATAGAGTTTTTAGTTTAGAGTTTGGAGACCTAAGCACTGGACTAATATGGTCATATTTCCTGGTTCTAATCAGGACAGAGATGTTTTTTAGATGTTAAAAAGGCTGTTGATGGTATTGATTTAATGTGGCTGTTAAAGTTCAGGTCTGAGTCCTACATTTCTAACCTGATTGTTAGGTTTTAGAGGGAGACTCAAGCCATTACACTTTGTCTTTATTTCTGTGGGCTAAAAAACATGATGATTTCTGTTTCAGTTTTCACCTAATCTGCCATTCTTTTTTGGCAGCAGACTTTATTTGACATGGCAATGCAGCCCTGGGGTGAAATTGTCGAAGCCAGAAGTCGGTCTCAGACTGGCACAGCGTCCAACATGCTTGTGCACAGTGCAACTTGTATGTTCGACACACTATCCTCTCGGCTATCACTATGCACAACCCTACCACAATTATACCGAATATCTTTGTCTTTGCACCTTCTGATCGGCTTTGGGTCAAGTCTTATTCAGGTCATCTGTTGGGGCCCAGTGGTATGCATCCCAAATATGTTTTAAATTGACTCCTGACTACTTCCATGTGGTTGTTATCTGATGCAGACGTGTTCACTTCAAAACGCATTGCTGTGATCCAGTCTCTCGCTGCTTTGTGTGCGAGCTGTGCGCACACGCCACATGTTAAAATCACCTCATGGCCTGCATGAAAACCAGGTGCATCAGTACAGTATAGCAGTTCAAAAGCATCTGAGTGGCAGACATGAGGAGCAGACGCAGCAGCTAAACCGAGTGATGCGCCGCTGCTCGAAAAGTGCCCCGTCCTGTTTCACGCATGAGTGTGTGAGAGCGCCCGCAGCTCAGCATTATGGGATTGTCCTGGTGCAGAGACGGGGCAAGTCTGTGAGTGCATCGGGGCAACATCACAGAATGTGATGGGTTGCTGTTAAAGACGCGGACCTTCCACGTTCATCGTTAAAGTAGCATATTACAGGAATTATAAGGCAGCGCACGATATCCACTGACAGAACTTATAATAAAACAAAAAGAGCAAGGCGGTAACCCGTGTTAATGGTCAAAAGTTCAACTGAGAATAAGCTAGTCTGGACTGGAGGCTTGTTTCTGCTTGTCTTGTCGGTTGCATTGTGCTTCTGTGATCTAACCATCAGGATTGCCATCTCACCCTCAAGATGCCTCTGTCAAATGTGTGATGCCGCCCTACTGAAGTTTGATGCATGTCTGGCCAACTGCAAAAAAGCACAGCAATGGGTTTTGTTTCTTTGCCGATGGCGCAGGAACGTTTCAAGATGACAGTACCAGGATGGGCTCAAATTGTGGAAAAAGTCTTCAAGATTCTGCTCTGCTGTGGCTATTACTGATAAATGTGTGAAAATGATGTTGGACGCCGCAGTTGCCAATGTTGAACCAAAGTATTTCTTCATCTCTCAAGGAATGCATCCACCCACATGTAAGCTCGAGTCAGTGTTTACAAATTTATCCCAAAATACTGCTTGTCCCTCGTGAGAGCAGCATCTCTGCGAGTTCATGGCACCGTTTCCCATGATGCGTCGGTGCTGCGGACAGGACACAAGGGTTAGCCAGTGAAACCCCATACCCGTTTCTACTTTTAGCCGTAAAGGGATCCGAGCTGAAGCCGTCTGGTGTAGAGTGGCCCTGTAACCTCACCCACGGCACTCTGTGGGCCGGTGGGCAGGTACCGACCAGGAAGTAAACTACAACAAATAAGAACAACAACAACAACTGGCTATTGAAGAGACTCTGTTTACTCTTGAGGATTACACGAGGTCAATAAACTCTTGTCCACACAGTCCGATGTGGGAAAGTTTGTGTGGTTGCTGAACTGTTTTGGCTCGCTCACACATATTATAACCTCTGACTAGACAAAGCTCTGTCATCTCATTTCGTGGGTCCCACTCAAGCAAGATTGCGTGGTTACAGTGGTGTCTCTGCCCAGTTGAGATTGCTGTGTGTTTGGTTGTTAGTACAAATCAGTCTTTTGAAATCTGAAGAGTCACCATTATACTCATTATTAGTACTAGGCCAGTAAAATGTAAAGCATTTGCTCACAGTTCACTAACAAAACTAATGAATGAATCTGTGCTTTTGACTTGTAATGTGTAAGGTGTGTGCTCCAGATACAGGAGTGTGTTAGGTCAAAACATATGCCCTAATTGCAATGCAGTACAGTTCACAAACTTGATGCTTATTTGGCGTAGAGCAAGCAAAAATGCTGAAAATACCCCCTAAAAGAATGCACTTACAGCCTTTTTTACCAGCTTTTCAAAGGCATATTCTTAATCTATTACGTGTAGCTATTTAATTTAGGCGAGACAACGATAAAGTGAAAATTATCACTTGTCCTTGACCTGTAATTCAGAACTAAATCCAGCTTAATCAGCATAATTACGTTGTAATGAACATCTCCTCTTGATAAAGAGTGATAGCAGCAGGGCCATTTACTCGATGGTTTTCCTGATCCTGAACTTTGGCTGCTGCAGTCACTTTTTCAAATCATCATTACACAACAATATGGCATTACCTTTTCAAGACGAGTTACGTAAGCAATGACATTCTACTTCCTCCTGAAAAACAGGGAAAAGTACTTGAACGTAGCAGTCTTACGCCCTCATCAGAGAGGCCGCACATTGGATGCCACAGTGCATGAGAAAAATCATACAACAAATCAGATGAATGTCTTTTCTTGCTTGCCCTTTATACACATTTGTAAATATTGTGCACACGTTTGTCATTCTAATTGCTCTTTTGTACTTATTTGGAAAACAATGAGCAAGCTTCTTTTTTCCTGGAGGAAGTCTTTTGTTGTTTATGTGTCCTGCTTCCTGTGTGTGGCTGCATCTGAAGACAAGCTTTTGCTGTACGCGCCGCTTAACATTCACTTCCACATCATCCAAAGTCACATTTCTTTATTACTGCCCTCATCGGCTCCTGCCCTTGGTCCTGTCTTTATCTCGTGATATAAAGATAGATGGTGGGATTGGTGGTGCTTTTTTTTTTATTGTCGCGTGTCTTGTTTGTTCTCAGCGAGAAGGCGACAGGGCAAATTCCAGCCGTTCAAGCGACTCTTTGGGAGGAAGAAGAAGAAGAGGGAGCCCAAAGCCGGATTTGATGGAGCTGAGCTTAAGTCCAGCTTTTCCACTGGGGAGGTGTGCAACGGAGTAGTGTCCGACGATGAGGAGGCCGGTCAGCATCTGAGGTACGGTCTATACTGGGCTGGTGAGTGGGAGTAGGAGTGATAGTGCCAGTAGTAGGATTAGTGAATGGAGTGCAAGTGATTGTACAGATACGTTTAACATTTGATTGTTTGTGTGAGAGATAAAAATTGCTGGAGAAGCCAGTAAGATAAAATGGTAAACGGTCTCAACTTCTATAGCGCTTTTACACAAAGAGCTTTACATTGAGGAACCACTCACGCACCAATGTATGCAGATGAGATGAGATAAGATTGTCACTGAGCTCACAATGGAGAAATTAACTTGTTACATCATCTCTCAAGGACACTCAGGGGGTGCAAGTAGCAGAAAAAATGTGCATTCAGAGAACAGGATAATGTGCAAAGAAGTAATAGTAAATAGTAGTAAACAGGTTGACAGAAGTAGAAGTAATGGAAGTAATAGAAGTAGATGTAGTAGGAGAACTTGTAGGATGTCACTCCTAGGCCTGTCACGATAACAATTTGAAGTTTGATATATTGAGGCAGGAAAGTATCGCGATAAAAGATATTATTGACTAACGATACTAGATGCTGTCAACTCTCAGGCATGAAACTGGCAGTAAACCTTTATTTTAAAATTAGCTCAATTTTCTTCAGTTAAAAATCAAGTTTTACAAAGAAATATGGGGAGGAATGCTAATAAATGAACAGACATTTTTCCTATTTTTTATTGAATGATAAATCGATATAGTATTTATTGTGACAGCCCTAGTCTCTCCCCACTCTTTACCTCCATTCACCCAGAGCTGTCCTGTCAAGCAAATAAAAAAAACATTTCTTTAAACAAAGTAGTCCTCTGTTGATGAAGGGGGTCAAATCTGAGTAGGACTGTCACGATAATCACTGCATTGTATTATCATTCAATAAAAGACAGATAAGCAATAACATTTTGGGCTCTATTTATCAGTGCATTTATTTGTATTTTTCTAATGTTTATTTCTACCCAAAGTGAGTTGTGTCACATTGTATTTCCTGTTCATTGTGGGATATTTTAAGATGAAGTACTTTTGGAAGAAAGTTTTACAGTCATTTTTAAGCTTTAGAGTTTCTGCGGTAATAAAAAGGTATTTAATAATGGTTTATTTCAATATTTTCCTGCCTCAATATATCAAATCTTGATATATTTTAAAGTTGTGAGGTTTGATTGATTAAAAGTCATTGGTCAAAAAAGGATTTAAAAAGGACAACATGACAATGGATGAAGAAAAAAAGATTTTAAGTGAAAATGCGTCACTAAAAAGTCACATGGTTTGAATGATTTCATCATAAGTTCAACACCACCACGTCAGGAAGAGGTTATATTTAGAAATCATGACCCATTTTTATTTTTTGTCTTGTTGCTTTTAATCCTTCCTTTGTTACATCCTATTGTTTATTAACGCCCCAGTGTTTCACTCCTCTTTTCTTTTTATGTGTAGCTTTTATAGACTTTTTTGAAGTTTCGCTTTTATTCTAAACAATTATTCACTCAAATATTGCGCATAAAAGCATGAGCCAAAGAGATAGAGATAAGAAAACCTTCATTTATCACTATGCATTGTTCAAACAGCAAAAAACAACAGAAAACAATTAGCAAAATATCTAAAAACTATTCCAGGCAACATTGTGGCGTATTATTGATTATGTCATTTGTTTTTACAGCTGTCTCGATTAGATTAATTCAGTGTAAACATCTGTAATAAGCTTTACAGCCAGTCGGTTCAGTCACGTGTGGTGTCACAGCTCTAAAACGGACTCCCATAAAGGCTGTTATTACACAATCAGCTGAGTAAAGGGTGAGGCTCTGCTCAAATACATGTCATAAAAAGGCCTTAGATGACTTTAATTGATGTAGCGAAAGTGCCGGGTCTGTATAGCTCCCATTCATTTTGCGCTGTGGAGAATACTTGAGCGAGCCACACTGCAGCATGTAAGTACAGTCAGTGACAGTCGCTAATGACACGCTGCCAATGCCACGTTTTATGCTTTATTTCTTTTTCATTTATTTGCAGGGAGGTGAACCCCATTGGAGCTCGTGCGCTCTCACACGACAGCATCTTTATCCCAGAAGAAACGCCATCGAAACAGGAGGACGCCGGCGGAGAGCACACGATGTCCCAGGAAAACGTCTCGGACAAAGTCAGGAATCTGCAGGTGAGTCAATGCAAGAGTCGGTTCATGATAATGATAATGTGACGTCGAGGTGCGTGGAATCGGCACATTTTGCCAGTCAGGGCAATGCGCACAGAAGAACAGAACAGAAAGTGACCCGTGACGTTGTCAGTGGGGAAATTTTTGCCTGCGATGCATTCTGATGAGTATAGAAGGAGGAAGTAGTCGCCTTATGTCCTTAATGCTTTACAGAAATAGTTGCTCACACTTGCTTACTTTAAGTGATATTATTTTTGAAGTAATAGTACTCTAAGTTCACATTTTGACTGCTTTTCCCCACTATGAATACATCTGTAAGTGACAGAAGTTTTATGTTGACACACCACAAAATCAATTTTACAGTTGTTTTTTGCACCTTTACCCTGATGTAACTTTTTAACCAGACCTATTAGAATATTTTATGTTTTGTCTCTTGGATTAGATCAGTAGAAAAACATAATTTGGACTCTGAGCAGCTACTTAAGTAATTATTATGGATCAGTGCTTTAAACCTCTCGATCATTTGACTCTTCCAACAAACACAACTGGTTTAATCAATAACATAATAAGTTGGCAGAAAAAGTAAAACTTTGTTGTTATCCCATTTGGTTTGATTTAGACCTGACTAATACCTTGAGGATCCGTGGCTTGCCTTATGTACATTATGAATGAAGAAGCTTTGTATCAAACTACTGGAGTGGTCATAGAATAACTTAGTACAGTAGTAGTGTTAGACTTTCTCTTTGAAATACGGTAAAGATCATCATGTATTTTTATTGCCTTATTGCTGTCGGGCCAGAGTGATTATAGTCTCTTTAAAGAATAATTAAGCTAACCTTGGAATGTGCGTCGATTTGTCATGCATCAGCTTCTTTTTAATCACTTTCTCATTGGATTTTTTTGTGCTTAACATTGTATATCACTGTCTTAAAGCAGTACTAGGCAACTTGTTTACCTTAATAAATCCTTTCCGTAGTCCCTGTGGGGGTAATATAAGTGTTAATGGGATGATTGGGGGGTCTTTCATCTCCCCCTGGTGTCTCTGGCCAAAAGACAATTGCAACTTCGCTGCCTACGGACCTGAGTCACTAATTCACACTAATAGAATCACGAAGAAGAAGCTAACAGGCTAAGGGGCAAAGCTAACTGCGGGCTAGCGCCACTTAAACAGTATTTACAGCACAAGTTTGAGCAAAAATAACTATCTCCATTGTGTAATTGGATGTACAATATCCCTCTCTCCCTTTGTCTTTTCTGTCAGCGTAGTATTTACTCTCACAGACAATTAATAAGTAAAAAAACTGCAGCATGCTACGATACCTGCAGTGGTGCTTATGGCCTCAAGGGGCATGAGTTACTTAGGTACTGCTATAAGTTAAATTTAATGATTTAAGTTAGATCAATTATTTGGTCAAAACTGTCAATTAAGTATCCTGTCAGCCAGTGACACAGTCGATTTCCAACCCGTACGTCCTGCCCATGTTTGGAAATATAGTATGTCATTGTCAGGCCAAGCGAGGAACAATAAAGTCATAGATCATTACCTGTAACTGGCCATAAAAATCTCTTTGGCAAATATCAAAGGTTGTTACGGCCGTGATTGGCAAAGATGGTGTTGGTTTAATTACTTTCCTAGCCATACTTTTGATATTTTGTTCTTACTTGAGCAATGAGGCAAATGAAGCTCTTGGTGTTACGTTTATCTCCTTCTACTTGTTCAAATGATAAAACCTTTGGTCTGTTGGTAAAAAAGTGATTGCAAATAGAGTGATGCTGTTCATATACTTTGTTACACGATTACAGCCTGCATAGTACAACTGTTTTGTAATTTGACAGAGGCAGATTGCATCCAGTATAAAGTTTGGACAGAAGCCCCCCTCTATGCGCCGCAGTGAAGGAGATGAGGGCAGCACCGACGAAGAGGAGCTTCCCCGTAGTCCCATGAAAGTCCAAGTCCAGGCTCACGTCCAGGCCCAGGCTGAAGCAGAGCTGCCCAAATCAGAGCCAAAGGTGAGACAGCTGCTTGTAGGGACATGGAAACTACACATCCATTTCTCACTTACCTTCAGGAGGTTGATGCCCACCCATCTCTTCTTTTCCTTTGTACATTAGCTTCAAATGTGTATCTTTGTCTTTGTATCTCTAGCCTGTTCCCCCAGCGGCCCCACATGGCAGCCCTCCAGCGAAGTCTCCGAGGTCCAGACGAGTTCTTCCTCCCACGGGGACAATCGAATCCATAAACCTAGACGCTGTGCCACAGTCTGGACCGCGTTTGGACAACGCAGCAGCTAGGCATAAACTGTCCGTCAAACCCAAGAACCAGAGGGTGTCCCGCAAGCACCGCCGATTCACACAGGTAAGACTGAGAGATATTACAGATGATGCTTTGATTCATTATCTTCTTGAGCCGTGTCATTAAGATGCTGATTTGATGTTCATTTAGACTTTCTTGAGATTTGCCAGGCACAATCTCACTGTATTCTTGCCCTTTTTAAAGCCAAAAGATATTTAACTCCGTTTGAACCAATTGTAGCTCAAATAAAAAAAGATCTACCATAGGGTAAATCTTTTTAGTCTAGCTTCTATGTATTTGTAATTAATATTCTGGCTCAGGCCTAGTGAGAGCTTTGGGCGCAGAGACAGGTTAAAATGACCTTGCATCACAGCAAGTTGGTCCTGGGCTCGATTCCTGCGTTGCCTGGGGTCTGTCTGTGCGGACTTGGCATGTTCTCCCTGTGACTGCATAGGTTTTCTGTAGAATTGCAATGGACTGAGGGTGGCTTCTCCCGTAGTGTCCAGCATGGGCTAACTGAAGCTGGTTCATTCTGAGTTTTTGGAGCCACCTCCTTTAAAGGGACTATACGGAGTTTAAAAATGTTAAAATTAAGCATTCCCCCCCCCCCCACATATTCCAGCCATGTCCTAATGTGTAGAATGAGCCCCGACCTGTTCACCACAACTGCCTCTAAAATCCTGCATTGTCACTCAAAATGGTGTTAATTCGGGTCCGAAGTACCGTCATGCATGAGTTTAATATAGATCCTGCAGTTACATGTAAGACCTGAGGTGGCAGTTGTGAGTATAAAAATGAACAACGTGCATCTAGTCCCTTTAAGTAATAATGGCGTAAGGTCTTATGACAAAAGTGAAGATGTGCTTACACTGTGTGATTTTATAGACGATTTTGAACATGCTTAATTAATCATCATGTGACTGAATCGCATCAGAGGAGAGCCTGAACCCACGATGGAGGTGCTCACACAGTGCGAGGCGATGAGGCACACGACTGACCGACACTGTTCTGAGTGACATGACCAGAGCAGCATGTGCGTTAGTTACCATGGCTACAAGCTTGGTCTGTCATGCCACCCTGTCGAAAAGAGTGTCTAAATCCCCAAACATCCATCAAATAACTTTGGCAAGGCTAATTTCAGTAACAAATGACGAGTAGCCTAGATTAAAAGGACTAGACGGAGTTTAAAAATGTTAAAATTATATATTTTATTACTGTGTAGAACGAGGCCAGACCTATTCACTACAACTGCTGCTAAAATCCTGCACTGTCACTCAAAAAGTTGTTAACTCGGGTCAGAAGTGCCGTCATGCATGAAACCGCAGTTACACAGAAGACCTGAGTTGGCAGCGAGTAAAAAAAATTGTAAATGGAAAGTTCATCAAGGAAATTCCGAAGCCTGCCCCATTTCTTATTAGGCTTCCCGCAGCTAATAGCGATGTTACGTCCATGTTTTTCACAGTCTATCATTTTCCCCTAGCGTTTAAACATGTACAACAGGTTCCTATCTGGGGCCAGGACTCCCCTTACTCGTTAAGTAAAGGTCAAGCTTCTGAACATGCTGTCATTGCAGTTTTATCAAATGACGATAAGTTACAAAGTTTTCTTGCAGTCTTTGTTAAAGCCTTTCTCTGTCCCAGGACCTGGAGGAGTTGTCTATCCCTGGGGTGTTGGAAGAGGACTTTGACGCTCCCTGCTTCTCCGCGGACATCCAGCGCAGAGCATCGGCCTGTGAACCACTGCTGTCGAATGAGAGCATCAGGAGGAGACAACACGAAGAGGAGGTAAAGAAGAGGAGGGAGGAAGAGGAAAGGAAACGGGCCGAGGAGCTGAGGATGAGGGAGCTGGAAGAAGAGCGGAGGCGCAGGGAGGAGGAAGAGCGGCTCCAGAGAGAGGCGGAGGAGCGCAGTGCGAGAGAGGAGCTGCTACGGCGACAGAGGGAGGAGGAGGAGTGGAAACGGGCCGAGGAGGAGAGGAAGAGACGTGAGGAAGAAGAGCGCCGGAAACGGGAGGAGGAGGAGGTGGAGGCGAGAAGGCTGCAGCAGGAGCTTCTGGAGAAACGGCTGCGAGAAGAAGAAGAGGCGAGGAAGAGGAAGGAAGAGGAGGAGAGGAAAAGGCGAGAGGAGGAAGAGGTGAGGAGGAAGAAGGAGGAGGAGGAGAGAAGGAAACAGCAGGAGGAGGAGAAAGCGAGGAAGGAGCGAGAGGAGGAGCAGAGGTGGAGGGAGATGGAGGAGAGACAGAAGCCCTTCTCATTCAAGGTGTCGTCCGGAGAGAAGCAGATCCTCTTCCAAAAGGTAAGTACCATTTGTGTTATTTTTTATTTATTTTTTTAAAAGTGGGGGGAATATGCTTTTTATGCCATCACTAATTCACTATGATGTTCTCTCATCAAAACATACCTGGAGCTATGCTTTCAAGCCACTTGTGCACCTTGAGTAATCTTTGTATCTTTCCTGGTGGCTATTCTTAGTACAATAAACAGCTGCACAGTAAAGGGGAGCAGGAGGACGGGATGGAAGGGGCTTATGGGGAATTCGGTTGAAAATCAGGAAGTGAAACCACTGGATGTTTTTGTTTCATTTCTTCTATATCAATATTGCATTTACGAATCTAAGTGTACGATAATGAAAAAGATGTGTTTGGCATTATTATCAAATACCTGCATAAAGCCAAATACTCCATCTCTAAAATAAATATGTTTTTCTAGGTAAACCTGACACCTGTTACACCTGGGTCCACTCACCACCAGGGCGGCGCCGTCACAGACCACAAAGAGAGCGCAAAAGTGGCTTCCTCTGAAGACTCTTCCAACCTGCCGCCTTCCACATACATCCCGCACACCGCCATCCTCGTAACAGGGGCTCAGCTGTGTGGCCCCGCTGTCAACCTGGACCAGATCAAAGACACGGCGTGCAAATCTCTGCTGGGTCTTGAGGAGAAAAAGACGCCCGGGATCCCGAAAACAAAGACCTCGCCGGACCGCAAATCTGGCAAGACCAAATCCCTCAGTGAGGCCTCCTTTTCCACAGACCCGACCGGGGCAGACGTCCTGGCAGAGTGGGCAAGCATTCGATCAAAGATTTTTAAAGGGGTAGAAGATGGATCTTATCCCGATCCAGAAATGACAAAATGCCAACCGCTTCCAGAAGAGCAACCTGCGTTTTCCCACACACATCTCAGAAAAACGATGTCCGCCAGCGCCAAGTTCTCCATCACGCCGGCGAAAAAGAAATTTGGAGATTCTAATAGAAACTCTGAGGTTTATAGTCCTGAAGATTTAGGTGATGCATCGCCTCATTACGAACCTCCAGTTTCTCCAGCGCCCAAACCGAAAAGCAAAAGCGTCCGAATTGTGGAGAGGGTGTCGGACGAGTGCGTTTTTGCCAAAGACTTGCCATCTTTCCTCGTTCCTGGGGCAAAACCTGAATCTGAAATGTTAAAAACTAGGGCGTACAGTGAGAGCTACGACAGGACGGACTTAGGCGAAGATGTCATTCAGGAAGGGGAGGATGCGCCTTCTCCATTTGGGATCAAGTTGAGGCGGACTAACTTCTCTTTGCGATTTCACAATGAAGAATCCACAGAAAAGAGAAAGAAAAGGTACAGCGACGGGGATAACTTTGATGGTGTCCCTTCTCCTCTTACACCCATAGAGCCCGATTCAGATGTTTCCTCTGTGTTTTCGGAAAGACTTATTAGCCCTTCCTCGCCGCCAAAGGAAGGCGCGGTCTGCAAGTACATCCACTCCCCTAGGGCGAAACCCGCTAAGTCGCCAAGCCCCATCCCGCTTGTGGAAAGTGAGAAGGTCATCTCTAAACAGCCGGGACATAGGAGGCCGGCGACTTCACCGAAACCATCTGGGTCAGTGTCTACTCCCCCACCGTCACCCCTGCCCAAAGCTCACCACGGGACGCACGGGCAAAGAGAAGGGACGGTGGAGGCAGCGAGTCATGAACAGATGAAGGGTAGGGGAGAAGAGACACCGAAGAGCGGCCAAGGACACTCACAAGGAAGCGTTCAAGGAGAGGAGGAGCCTAAGGAGAAAAAGTCCTTCTTCCCGTCCATCAATATCCCCTGGAGAGAGAAGACCGACCGCAAAACAGAGCTCATCAGGAAAGGTCAGTGGACTTGATTTTATTTTTACATGTGCTACTGCTATCAAAACATATCTGGAGTGTTCAGTTTCGTTCGCATGTTTTAGTCATCCTGCTTATTGAGTTTGTCGCATCCAAAACGCCAGCCCACACTCCAACATAAGTCACACGGAAAAGTCCTTGAGGCTTCTTTTTGTTTTAAAGCTGCACTACCTGATTTACTCCACCCTTTGGCATCTCCATACAGTGAAATGGACACATGGTCTTTATGTCTTGCAGAGAAACCGTCCCTCCAGAGCAGGCACTCTCTGGACAGTTCGAAGGTGCATGAGAAGGAGGCCCCCATGTGGATCCACCTGGCACTGCAGAAACAGAAGGGCTTCAGGGAGCAGCAGCAGAACCGCGAGGAGCGCCGCACCCAACGAGAGTCCAAGCTGGCCGAGAAACATACCAGGGATCGAGACAGTGTATGTGCAAGTGTGGCATTTATCAACATTTTAACCGTCAAATAGGTTTACTTTATTGTCCCAAGGGGAATTTGCTTTTGACCCAATTGAGGACAAACCAGGCTGATGTAGGGCTGATTCACTTTTAAGCTTAGACATCAGTTTACTTCTGCTATGGTTCTGGTTTGGACTTTTTTTTTTTTCACCAGGTTTAGACCCGATCAAGTCCATGTTTTTAGGTTTAGACCCGATCAAGTCCATGTTCTTTCTTGGTGACAGAGTCCTGGTTTAGTTTTCAATGTGCTTTTCGTTAGACCTTGGTTTTTCCATGGATATGTCCTGGTTTAGACAAGGGGTTCTCAACTAGTTTGGCATTGAGGCCCATGATCACCCCAGAATGATAATTCAGAACCCAAATAAGACTTGAATTTGTTATACTGTATATACTGTAATGTAAATGAGTGTATTTTATTATTTAGATTATTGTTGAATCAGCATTAAAAAAAACTAAAACACTGAAATCATAATGAAAGCAACCTGATAAGTCATTTCAAAAGACTTTTTCAGTGGTAAGTAATGAAAGAAATGTTGTGCACCATCCATAGATTTACATTAAAAACCACACAACCAAAACGATGGTGTGGAACATATCGTATTTTGCATTTTCACTTATTGTTATGGAATGCATCAGGAATCCCAGAAATGTTTGCGGTTTTGAGGAGTTCTTGTTTTGTTCTGGGACAGTCTCTCTTCTCCTTTAGTCCTAGCTTTGTTTTAGTAATGTGAAAGACTAATGCACTTTTTATGTCACAATGTGAATTATTTGGCATTTATTAGACTTCTGTACGTCCTGTTGTCGCAGCTGACATTGCCGAGCCCCACAGAAAGCAGAAGTGGGAGCACCAGCCCAAGCTCAAAGCCTCAGACGCCGGAGGAGCCCAGGAGACCGGACTCGCTCCTGGGACGCTTAGAACGCCGTGAACAACTGAAGAAGGCCAACACTCTCCCCAGCTCTGTGACCGGTGAGAACAAACGCAGAAATCATCATACGTTTTACAGATTAATGATACTTTCCATTAAAAGCCAGGTGCCCAGTATAAAAATGAGTTGAAAACACATGAAATGAATGGATCTCGATGACCAAGTAAAAATCGATATAACCGTCTCAAATGACGTCTTCTACTATGTTATAAGATCATTAGTGTCTTGAGTAAATTAATTTTTCTAGCCCATTTCTAATGTACTGTCAATTGGAGAGTTGCCAATAATTACTGAAGATACAATGGTCTTTGAAGCTCTTTAACTAAAGCTTGGAAATTTACATTCAGTCACAAGTCACCGAGTAGCTCTTGTCTCTCTGGAATGGCTGATCCAGGAATATAATTTGACTTACTTGGTTTACTTATTCCAGGTTATTTGGAAGTATTTGTTAAAGAACCAAATTTATTAAAGAAACCTGATGCACAGAGAAAAGCTAAGAATTATCACCAATAAAAACACCTGTAATAAGGTAAATGCTTCTGTTTTTGTTTCTTTATCAGGTGAAATGCATATTAAATAATGTCTTCACTCAGGGATACAGCAGGAATGTTAATCTCAATTGAATCACAAATGAAATCTGTAAATCGCAAAAACCTGCAATCATTTAGATGTTAATATAATGGCCTGCCGCCTTTGCTCTGCATTTCATCAACATATTTGATGAAATGCATTTGATTGTGGTATTTAGCAGTTTACGCACATGTTTCAAATCTGCACTGTTTTAAGTGAATCTTTATCTATTGCTGTTCTAATCACAAACGAATGGTGTGAAAAACAAATTCCCAGTAGTGCCAAATCATGACTGAGACTTGTGTGTGTGTTTGCAGTTGAGATCGCAGACTCCACTCCGTCGCCCCCTGCTGTCAAGGACGTGACAAAGCGCTTCCCCTCCTCCGACTCGGCGCAGGTGTCCACGGAGCCGGCCTGGCTCGCTCTGGCCAAGAGGAAGGCCAAAGCCTGGAGCGACTGTCCACAGATCATCAAATAGAGACGCGAGGTTCCTCTGATGTGGCTGAAAATGACTTTGGCTTTATGTCCAAACTGCAAAACATACACAGCATCCTCCCAATCGCCTTCACCGCCCATCAGGTCAGAGCTAAGAAACATGTTTGTGAAGAGGGAACGCTTTCCCCCCTTCTTTTTGTAGCCTAATTAATATTCAAATAAGACTGTACTCATTTATGGGTATAATTATTTGAAATAATTAAATCCTAGCAAAAAGTAAAAAAGTGGACTGTTTTGTGCTGTTAGTTGGTGTCTGTTAGAAAAGTTCAGTTTGATGGCAGAAACAAAAAATATGTTCAAACTTTGACAAATTTGCATTAAACAATTACTCTTAAATGAAGAAACAGCCAAAAACACTCAAGACACACTTAAACATGAATCATGATCTCAAGTGCAGACGCTGGCATAGGAGAAATAGTCGCTTTACTTTACAAACTGCAATGGCCCCTCATTTTACCGCAGCACTTCCCGTCCTGTATTCCTATGGGTCCTAAAGGTTTATGCCCACACTGGACGGTACTATTATCCCGCTAAAGTGCGCTTCACGTTAAAATACAATTGCACACTTGTATGTATTGCAGGCATGCGCACACACTTCTCCACATCCTAAATAAAAACAACTAAAGCTGCCACATCCAGAGGGGCATTTCTCAGCAGCCAATCGCTAGCGTGGCTGGCCAATGCAATAGCCAACTTTTGTATTTAGTAGCCAACTGCGTCGCCGTGGATGTAAATAGCTCACTTGACACAAAAAGGGCACTTCTGTTTTGGGAGTGAAGACATTATAGTGTTTCTGAATGGTGTTTTTTCAAGGGCTACAGTTACAGTCTGAATCGAGAAGTGTTACAGGCTCTTCTTCAGCTGCCCGAGTCGGTATTATTTATGTAAAGCAATGGATTTGTCTGTGTTTAAACACTACTGAATCTTCTCTGAGCCTTTTTCTCTTTTTTTACTTAATGGGAAATAACTGTGTCCGTGATGACTGTGACAGCAACAATACGCCGATCAGACAAACCATTAGGATCACTGGTGAATGACGCGAGTAACACACAGATGATCTTGACTTTTGTTAGTGGAGGGTCATATACAGGGGCTGGAAGTAACCCGAAACATGCACAGTTGTTCATTTGCCAGACAGGGGTTTGGACACAAAAGTTCGCACACTCTAGCGTTTATCAACCTTGTCAAAGCAAGTGCCACTCAGGAAATATCTGGCAGTATCGAATTAGGACTTGAGCAGCCAAAACAGCTACTTAAACCCTGGATAAAATAGTTCAATACAAGGACTAACGAGCCAAAGAACAGAAACATAAATTAAACCATCTCTGAATCAAACTACGACGGGAACTACAGAGGAGAGACTGAGCGACTTCAACTACTCCAGGGTTCATACAGGTAGCAACAAGTCAGATATGCAAACATTTCATCAAACAGGAATTCCATGCAAATTAGACACGGCCGACTTCAGAGCAATAAATAACAAAGTTGAAGTTTTAAAAAAGTTGAGCAAGGTCATCATTTTCCAAGAATTATAAACGTAATGCCCGTTTGAATCCATTTTTATACTTAAAGGCCCTATACCTGATTTTTTTTTATTACAAATAATGAAATAGGAGGCCACAAAATGTAAATGTTAGCTGTGGTTCAAACTCATTGATAACTTTTCTATAACAATAATTCACAGGGACGAGTTTACCGGTACATTTCGGTACAACTTGCAGGGTCACTTTTTAGGGTCACTTTCACAGAAATGCCACAAAACTAGCCTGCAAGTGCATAAAATTGTTCCAAATCTAAATTATATATAGAGGCACAGTGTTAAAGGCACATACAAAAGGAGGACAAAGCATATTTCGTTCCATTTCTAGAACACAAATCAGGTATAGCACCGCTAAGGCCTTCATTTTGGCAAAATTTTGGCTCTGCACCATTGTGTTTTTTCCCCACAGAACGAGACTATTGTCATGTCTAAACTTGGTCTATATCAGGTAAAAAAATCTGACTAAAGTAGTTGTACCGGAGTAGAGTAGTTCTACACGAGGACACGGACATGACTTGACCCCACCTGAACCGTGAACGTTTTCTCCAGTTTGGCTTTACCCGAATCTAAAAGCGTCTTGAACAAAGCGTCAAAAAAGTGACAAAAATGAGCCGAGAACGAGGATGAAAATGCAACAAAAGAGCGACAAAAACGATTGACATAAAAGTAACAAAAACGCAGCTAAAAAGCAAGGAAAAAGTGACCCAAAGAAAAATAAAATGCCACAAGAGACCAAGAAAAAGCAATGAAAAGAAAGGTCTAAAAAGGTTGCGACAACATGGCAACAACGCAAGGAAAAAGATCCGTTTTGTTGGTCTTAGCTGTTGAATTCGATTTGGGTGAAGCTGAACTGGAGAAAAAGCACTCGGTTAATGATTAAGAGGTTAAGCTGTCTGAGTATCACCTGAAGCTGCATGGGTACGTACTGTATCATCGGTTGAGAAACAATGCTCTACAATATGCAATTACAACTACTGTGGGCATGTTTTGGGTTAATGGGGGAAACTGGGGACGACTTCAGACAGGGCAGGGGTTGAACTTGCCAACTCGAAACACCAGCCCGAGTATTAGCCCTGGGAACTTCCTGTTGTGAGGCACGAGCACCAACCACTCAGCCGTTATGCTGTCATCCAAAATAAACTGAATCCTATTGTTTTGCCTGATCGGACTAATATTATGAAACTGAAACAGCACTGAAGACCACAAGTGTTACTGGGCATTGACTGCACTTCTCACAGCTGTAAATGGACGACTTTCTGCTTGCTGTAACATAATCTTGTAACTACCCTCCATTTCACTCTTGTGTTTTTGTCGGCCATCACTTTCTGTAAATGTGATTGAACCACATGATGCACATTTCTGGATTAAAAAAAAGAAAAAAAAGAAAGACTCCTCCTCCCGGTCCACTCAAAGGCCTGTATGTATGTAAGTATGTACTGTAACTAAGTCAAAGGCACTACTTAAGGGGGCGCTGCGGCTCGGTCACTCGTCATTTTGTTTCTAACTTTGGTCGTGCACAAACGTGTCGTGTACGCAGTGTTAATGTAACAAAATGTTTGGTATAATTTGCACTTTTTTGTCCCTTTTAGAGATATTAACGAGAAAATTCTTAAAAAGAAATGAAAATGTTATGAAAAATGTAAATTAAACACTGATGTCTGAAACAAACGTGTGCCGGCTCATTATTTCCTAAAATATTTGAAATGTGAAATCTTATGAACATGTAGGTATGTCATGAAATTACATTACACATTAAAGGAGCTATACCTGCATTTACAACATCAAAATTCCTCACAGGGCTGAGTTTAAACCAGGTTTCACAACTTTCAGGGAGGAAAACTTCACTGTAAAATATGCCTACTAGCCTGACATATTATGACTGTTTAAAAGGCTTGTTTTTTGGATAAATGTCTGCTTTTACCATATACTAAAGGACAAAACAAATTTTATTCCAAAAACAGAAAATTTTAAAAAGTCAAGGATAGCTCCTTTAAGTTTTATGTTTGTCAATTTCCTCATGTTTTGCTTCTCTTCTACTCTGCCCTTGTAACATAAAATATAACATAATAAAAAAAAATGATCACACACAAAATCCATAAAGGGTTTTGAGACTTGAGCTATTTACAACCCCTAATAAATGGATCCAAAAGGTGAAAGCTAAAATGATTGGTGTGAGGATAGATCATAGTGTTTTATTGGTTCGAAAAATTGTGTTCAGGTGCTAGTGCTGAGCCGTGCGAGCAATGTGCCCAACCAGTGCCCAACCCAAGCAGTTCATCTGTTTTATTCTCCAGTGAATGTCCATTAGCCAGAACAATGGGGTCATGTGTTAGCTGTGAGTCTTGCCCGGATACTTCCTCGTTTGTCCCTCTTCTTTTTTGTTTCCTGTAGCTCTTCTTGCGTCGCCTCCACTGTGCTGCAGGTGTAGGGGCTCTTGGTGCCTCTTCAGCGTCTCCGAATAAATTTGTAGTCGTCCTAAATAACAGTTAGTGTACCAAGTATAATGCTGCTCATGCAATTTTATATATATATTTTTAACTTGGACACAACATTTACAATAGGCTAAGAGCGTTTGTATGTTTGAGTTGAGTTATTATTATTATTATGTGCGACAACAGATACAAATCCCACCTGTGTTCATTAACATGCACTGGCCCGACCACATAACACATTTATATAGATCCAACAGTAATAATAACATAATACCGAAGTGCTGTGTAAAGGTTTTAATTGATCAACATAAAATTATTATAAAATACACTATTTCTGCTGCAGTTTTAAACAATACACAAAATCATTACGACACCCGATCACAAGTGAGTCCCTGTAAATGACCGGAGAAGAAAATAACTCTCCAGGAAGGGTGTGCGACGCTAGCTTTAACCCAGTTTTACAATCCAATATCCAAACTGTCCCGTCTGTGGATGCCAGTCCCACCACAGTGCGCCCTGTCCCGAGAGCAAACACACAGGGGCTGGAGTAGACTCTGCCTGAGGTCTCAAAGCTCCAGAGCAAAGACCCGTCCGAAACATTTAAGCAGTAAATATGCGCATCGTGAGAGCCGCACAGGAGCTGCTGCTGGTCCGGGGTCAGGCACGGGGAGGAGAAGACGGGCGCCTGCGTCAAAAACTGCCAGATCTGGAGGGGGAACAGAATAAAATAAACAATTAAATAGAAATACATCCATTTATTCATTAAGATATCAAAAATTCACAAACAAAAGGTATTTTAAGGAAAGATCAGTAGGTTTTTGGGGATGTAAACAGGCTACGAATGAACAGAGAAACTAGTTGTGTCCAATACTTTTCCACTTTTAAAGCCTAGTTCTTACCAGTTCTCCCGTGACGCTAAAACAACAAATGTTCCCATCAGCTGATCCAATCACGATGCGCGTCTCTGAGCCGGCCGGAGACGAGAAGAAGGGGGCGTCTCTGGAGTAGGACCACAGCACCTCTCCACCATCCTGGGATTAAAAAGAAAATGAAAAAGATGAATAGGGTTACAGGTGAGAGAAAAGAGTGGCGTTCGCTTTGCGTACCACGTTCAGGCACAAGAGACGACCTCCCAGCGTAGCCACGTACAAATGCCCAGCTGAAGGATGAATGAACGGAGAGGAAAAAACAGCTCCTCCTCCACAGTGGCGCTTCCACACGCACTGCTGAGCCTTGACAGAAAAAAAAAACACAATATAATTTATGCTCAAAAATCCAATGTAATTTGATCAAGGCCAGCAGAGCCATTAGTGGTGCTTCGGCTTTCCCAGGTGTTACTCAGGACCTTCTGCAGTTTTAGACTCAGACTTCCATTTTAATTAGAGATCGTTCAACTTGTGCTGTAGCAATGTGTGGCTTAGACATACTTTAGTCCAATCAGGGTCTATTTTGCACCAGTTCAGCCCTGATTTGATCTGGAATTAGGCCTGGTGGTGTTTGGAAGGTAAAATATTTCATAGTGTCTTTGTGTGAAGAGTTTGAAAACCACTGATCTAGACGATGTATTTGTTGTTGACTGTTTACTTTTTAAATTTCTCTCTCTGTTTGTGTCGCTCTCCTCATTTTGCAGTCATTCGGACCATCTCTTCATGTACCACACCAGCTTTATTACCGTATTACAGTGCAGTAAGTACAGTATTGTTGGCAAAACTGCTTTAACCTCCACACTGTAAAACCAGCCTCTGAGGGACAAAACTCAACCTTCCCAAAGGGGCTAAAGAGGTCATGCTGTTGCAGTGTTTTTAAAACAACAAGTTAAGTGCAGTGAATGTACAACCTTTCCTACAACTGCATAACTCAAGACAAAAACCTCTACTCACTTTGATATTCAACAATTTGTACTAGAACCACAATAATAGAGTTATAAGTGCTATTTGTTTTTATACGCATGTAGAATATAAGCTCACCTTTGGGTCCAGGGCATAGACATGTCCATCATGGGATCCCACCAAAATCAAACCAGTTTCAGCATCAATAGCGGGACAACACTTCACTGCGTCTCCGGTTTTAAAGACCCACTCAGTCTCTCCAGACGACACATCCAGGAAATACACACAGCCGTCGTAACAACCTAACAAAGAATTAAAGTAACAAAATGAAGACTGTGTGGAACTGCCACTTGCGTTATAAAATGCTTCACTACTGCACAAAAATGGATTATTTGACCAGTTTGGAAAGGACGGTACTGGGCCAAAGACAAAAGTATGTAAATCTATCTAAATCCACCAAAAATTCTCTCTGCTTTCTGCATTACCGAATAACTCTTGAACAGTACATGAAAAGTTTATACTGACCAACAATCACAAAGGTCCCACATGCAGACACAGCGGCCGAGGCTTCGATCCTGTCCCCAAGAACCCGCTCCCAAACCAGACGTCCCGAGTCCAAGTCCAAGGCCTGGATCCGGTGCGAGTGGGACCCAATGAAAACTGTGCATTTTTTCCCCATTTGTTTGACTAAAATAACAGGGGAGGCGTCCACACATCTCCCAGTGTCCGACGACCAAAGCATTTTCAAAGATACAGTTGTTTCATTCAAATCTACATCTCCCACTGTCTGTAAATATCCCGATTTATTTCTATTTCTTTCAATCATTTGACTTCCTCTTTTCATGACTTTAAATGTCTCTTTTTCAGCTATTTTGCGTTTCCTTTTTGCTTGCACCTCTGACAGCTTCAAATGTCTTTTCGTAGCTTCTGGCTTGTCTTGTCCATCGTTATGAAGCGGTGATATTCGCTTATTTTCAGATAGGTGTCGCTGAATGTCCGAAAAAGTGCCATCGAGTATGAGTTCCAGTAGATGTGGAGAAGTCAGCCCTGTAGCGTTGAGGACGTCTTCATGGAAAACTAATGCTTTCAGAGAGTCGCCTCCACTGAGCAGGAACTTGGAGTCCTCGTTTATGGGCACGTCTTTAGACAGGCCAAGAGAAGCCTGTTGAACACAAAGAAACATGGTCAAAGAAATACTGGACTTTAAGCCACCAAGGGGAGGCTCTTTGAACAAGTAATAGTGCAATACATCAATGTTTTGATGAGGGCCGGGTCCTCCACATTATTAAAAGAATTCACAACATTTTCAGTAGTTTAACTAGAGTTTACATCTCTTCTATACAATCACATGTCACACATTTATCTCTGGGACCAAAGTTTTTTTTTTTTACAGAGGATTACTTGAACTGAAAGGGAGTACACCAGATTTTTTTTTCTCATCTTGGAACAAATTTCGTTTTGTCCTTAAGTATACTGTAAACTCAGGCATTTATGGGGAAAACACTGTGCATCTAATTATAAAGTATTTGTAAACATTTTATGAATTTGCAGGTTAGTTTTCTAGCATTTCTGTGACAGTGACCCTGCAAGTTGTGAAATGTGCCTATAAACTTGTCCCTATGAGGAATTAAGATAAGACAAATGCTACAACTATTTAAATTTAGTAGGTTAAGCTTTCATTGTTGGTTTAAAAAAACAAAACAAAAAAAAACAGGTATAGGGCCTTTAAAGGCACACTGAATAACATTTTGAATTATACTGTTGCCAGCAAACATGCTCCTCATGACTAACTTGACAAAGAAATTGCTATACAAGTCTGTGTTCATTAATCTTTTTGAATATGTGTGATTTACAGATTAGATTTATATAAACTATGATGTACTTTTTGTTATTTAACTGTAGCAATATCTTGACTTAAGCAAATTGCACAGTTTTATTTTCGACTTTTAAGGCCCTTTGTAACGCACAATATGTCGGAAATGTTTTGTTTTGTAAATTGTACCCTCCACAAGGACTCTAGATTTTCCGTTGTGAAATCTCTCTGTGAACCGCCTTGGAATCCATTTCTATGCATCTGGTAGATCTTCATAAGTGCCTTCATGTCCACTTTTCCTGAGAAAAAACACAGATAAATAGGACTCAAAGGCAGTTAACTTCATATTTCACAATTAGTTACCTTACCATGAGCAGTCAGTGGTAATTCAGGGACAATCACCACTGTGTCCGGTCGGCTGTAGCTGGCTAGCTCTTCGGACAGTTGTTTCACGACGGCTTTACACACTTCTCCCGCTCTGCTGTCCTCCTGCTCCTCTCTCATCTCACACACGACGACAGGTATCGCTGTGCCATCTTCAGCATTCGACGTCACGATAAAAGCAATCAGCCGCTGGTTTTCATGGAGACCCACAGCACACGACTCCACCAGCGGCAAAGATAATATGAGCTGAAACAATGATGAATGTGTAAAAATGCATCGCAAACTTCAAGTCTTTTCTAGCTTGTGACCCATTGACTGCATTGTGCCCCAAAGGCCCCTCACCTGCTGCACTGTGTCCAGATTGACGCGCTGTCCGTGCCGTTTAATCATCCGATCTCTGCGTCCCAGGAAGTACATGCGTCTGTCTCTGACCCTCACCCAGTCTCCTGTGGCTCTCATCGTCCCAGGAACAATAGTGTCCTCCACGTCCAACAGACACACCCTGTGCTCTCCTCCTGCACTGAGCAATTTAAATGTAATATTAAGAATTTCCACATTTAATGACATTTCTATAAAGGCTGAACAAACTCAACAGGAAAAATGTGGTGTGTTTAGCAAAACATTCACAAATCAAGTTTGTACATAATCTCTGATTTGGATGTGGTATTTTAATGTCAAGATTTTATAGTAGCATTACAGTAATAATAATAATAAAAAAAAAAAAAAAAACTAGACCAACCATTTAAATTAATAGCACATTTTCTTTCCCACCTATGAACACTTGTCCTTCTCCATCTTTGATAACAGCACCGTCTTCATTTCGGACTTCCACCACAGTGCCTGCGAGTGTATCCCCAATAGGTACAGAAGTACTGCAAACAAACATTGTATTAACACAAAATGGGAAAAAATCTCTCATCATGTCTCCTTTCTGATGAAATATGTAATCTAATTAAATAAATCCATAGCCCTGGCCGAGTCTCTGCCAGGTTGATAGCGGACCTCTTTTGAATAGTATACAGATTCGATGCTTTAATTAATATGCTTTTTAACTCTGGTAACATACCATTGACGTGACTGCAGCTCCTCCTGAGTGATCCTGTAGCAGAGGGCCCAGCACGACACTTCAGTGATGCCGTAGATGTTAAAAATCTCAGTTTTGTTGTCCCTGTTTTTCCAGTTTGCAAGCTGCTCAGGAGTTGGACAGGGTTCTCCACCCAAAACCAAAACCTTCAGTGAGGAGTCAGCCGACAGCACACCCTCTTTCACAATATTCGGGCCAAAGCGACAAAACAAAGTGGGTGTGGCCTGTAAATAAAGACATCAAATTAGTCAATTAGCCATTCAATCAGTGAAAACGGATGTGTTCATAAAATTGGAGGAAAACAATGATTATGTTTATACCTGAAGGACAGTTATCCTGTGGGATGTGAAAAGCAGCTGAGCCAATCTCTTGGGCATTTTTTTAAGAACAGCAGGAACAATTAACAATTTGGCTCCAGAAGTCAATGCCATAAAAATCTCCACAACAGACGGGTCAAAGGTTAAAGGTGATGCGAGGAAAACCACATCCCCCTTTTTAATCTGAAACAATGAACTACAAAGAAATTACACAAAACATGAATACCACAGGCTTACACTTAACATTGGAAAATGAGTGTCTAAACTCACCTTAAATACCAAATATTTGGGCAAATACAGCAATGTGGTACTTTGACAATCTTTGGCAGGCCAGTTGTCCCAGAAGTGTGCAGCACATAGCCGAAGGAGTTCTTTAGCTCAGCAGCGCCACCAACTGGATGAGGAGCTGCTTGTTCAGTTAGTTTATCCTGCTCATCATCACCTTGTAAGGATTTCACTTGCACCAGTGTGAGTTTAAACTTGGGCAACACCAGACGAACTTCCAGCTGTAAATATTCACCAAGGCTATGTTTGAATTTCTAAAACAAATGGAAAAAAATAACATCATCAATGCAAGACCCCACTCGAGACCCCACTAATGTCCATTCCCTGTGTACAGTCAGGGTGTTATACCTCCAAGAGCTCAGTCTGAACTGCGCAGTGCATGAGACCACAGCGCTTGATGACTCTGGCAGAGAGCAGACCAGGATCAGCCGGGTCCAATGGGGCATAAGCAGCGGGAGTCTGCATGATTCTGTGAAACAATAAGAACGTCAGTCAAAATATCAAAGGAGGTCAGGGGAAATAGTTAATCGACACAGTATTTTTATGTTAACCCATTTTAAATAAAGCCTAAGCAGCCAACCCAGTGCTCAATCTGGCCTTTTTGTTGGGGATTGGATGCGCAAATGGAATATTTTTTTTATTAGTGTCACAAAATAGGCATAATACACTTTGTGTGCTATATTGTTGCTTTTTGGTTGAAACATATTGAGCCTTGACAGCATATTAGAGAAACACAAGTTGCTCATCCTAATCTGTGGTACTAACCCGAGAATCCAGACAGGTAAAATGAGATTTTCTCGACAGTACAGTCCAATTACTTCGTTAGTAGGGAGGCAGATCTGTCGGAGGATGCCACAAAGTTCAGCTGACAGAGCGCGCAGGTCTCTGTAGCTGAGGGACTTTGCGCTCCCCGATCCATCGTCAAAAGTCACTGCAGGCTCCTCACTGTGGATTGAGGCAGCTTTGGCAAACATGCCGTACAGCGTCTCAGACTCCATACTAACTACAGACTCCGTATTCACAGCATCTTAATCTTTATCATCCGATTTCAAGAAGCAGATGATGTTTTGATGATGTTTTGATTGTGCTGAGCGTCGCGTTTGTCGAGTAAATATGACGTTAATGCCACGTTCAGAGGTTTGTTAAAATAAACGGGTAAATGGCTCGTGGCATTTTGTTTAAGCAATTACAATGTAAAAATATCCAATTAACAAATACATATTTAACAAATATTTATTGTACATTTATTTTATCATGGTAATGGTTATTTTTGCCTTCTTTGATTTTTTTTCATGATCGATTAACTAGTTTTTACCAGTCGATATGAACGCATCGTCCAATCAACGGTCACCGTGTTGGTACCCGACCGCTTTTCAAATCCGAAGCGCGTTTCTCTTACTTTTGATCAAAATATTTTTAAAAAAATCATATATATATCGCCTGCCTTTAATACCTATGGACGAAATGTGTCATATGCAATGGCAGTCAAATGCCAGACGCTTCCAAAGATCGCTGGAGAGAATCGCTGAAAAGGTTGGTGTCCAAAAGTATCAAGCAAAGTGCCTAATATTAGCATTAGCTAGCTCGAACTCATCTTGTTTTTTGTTCCTTTACTTATGTTTTAGTACTCCAAGGCACAATTCGAACACGATGCAATAGAAGTGGACATGAACGATACACACCTAGAAAGTACGCATGAATTACAATTGTCAACTACATTCATGCTATTGCTCTCGATAAATAATCTTTCCCCCCCGTTTGAATAGCATTGGGGCGTTACATGACGCTGTCAAAGAAGAATCTGGATAAATTGGAGGCTATGGTTTGTTTATTACAGACATTTGTATATCACATCTGAAAAATACTAACATGATATGAATTAATACGTGGCGTTAATTTGTTTCAGAGCTTTGCAGACTTAAGGGAGGAGTCATGTAAGTATTGACCTAATATTAGATTACTTGCCATGTTCTATTGTTAAAATAAATAAATACATTTTCTATTTTTTCACAGTGCAAGACCTCACAAGAGATCCACTGGTACAATAATTTCTTTCAGCAAATATTTTCTTATGCTGTTGTTTTTTGTACTTTACTATATTTATATTGCATGAATATGATCAGGAATTGTATTTTGTCTGCTTCCAAATAGTTGGATATCACATGCAAAGAAAGAAGTGGCAATTTGGAAACCACCAGTTTATCAGAAGGTGACAATTTTATTTTTCCACACCATCATTGAATTCAGTGTGTAAATCAATCATAAACTTTAACTCCTTATGTGTTGCAAATTAAAAAAAAATATATATTTTGATTATTTTCCCCAGTGACACAAGATGATGCCACAAGACATACAGACCCACTGGATGACAGTCAAAGACACTACAGTCTCTTATCTGATCAACCAGAAGATCAGGATGAAGAACTGGAAGTGTCTCTCCACAGTAATGGCAGCTCTTTGGGGCAGTGCTATGCAGACATGGTCAGCAAAATAGACAACGCCAGGCGCCAACAACATGTCGCTGAAGCAGCCGACTCTGTGCGGAGGAAGTACCATACGTGGCGCAAATCAACTCACCGGCGTACCAACTCTTCCCATGATGTTCAGAGACACAACAAAGAGACTGGCAAGAAAGAGCACTGTCATAGTCTCAAAACCCCTGTGAAAAGTGTTGCGTCTACAGTGACTAAAACTGTGTCACCGTCACCTGGTATGAGTGTAATGGTTAATGGCCAGAAATCACAATATTACTGCTCACCTGTGAGAAAAAATCCGGTCCCTATAGTTGTGATGGATATGCCTGCTATCAAAAAAGAAAAATCCCTCAACAAGACCTTTACAGTGTCTGAGCCATCTTTATTCTACTCAACTTTTAACTCCAGTCCCCCAAGATCTGGCTATTCCCCAAACAAACCACTTCAGGATCTCACCTTTAAGATGAAGAGTATGTCTCCACGCCGTATGCAAACTGCCAGTTGCTCTGTGCACAGCAGTACCCTGCTCAAAGACATCTATTCCTCTCCTGCCAGAACAAGTCCCTATAAAGCAAAGGTGACAAGTATGGACCGCTTCAGTGAACGGTCAGACATTTATGGCTCACCTATGAGGAAAAGTCTTCTCAACCTACACGTAAGCAGAGAAAGCCCATTGCGATCATCTTATGCTCCTGTGGCAAGCCCCAAATCGCCGTACATGAAGCAAAGTTTCTCCAAAGAGCTGAAGAGAACCAATTTGGCCTCTAACTTTGCTCTATCTCCATCCAAATTCGCAGTATCCAGGAGAACACTTGAGTATCCTGATCAGCGTCTCTCCCCACAGCAGTGGTCACCTCAGTTGGCCAAACCAAGAAGACAGCGCCGTCTTTCCTTTGATTCCTCCACTCAGCGGCTGAGTCGTTCCTCTAACTCCTGTAAGGACGTTGACGAAGACTTCGCAAAGCTGTATCACAGATTTGTCTGTCTGAACAAATCCTCCGTTCTGAGTAGCAATCCTTGCCGTCTTTGTGTCAAGAATTCAGAGGCCAGCAGGTGGCACTCTTCCTCCAATCTGGCTGCGCTCGCATTGTCCCCACATCGTCCACTTCTGAGGAAGCGCCATGGGGATTTGCATTGTTACCCCTCTTCTAAGCGTTTCAGAGATGGCTATGAGAAAATGTATAACAACTTGCTATGGAACATGGGGGAATAGCATTTCCTACTGTTTTAGTTTTGTTCTGATGTTTATGATACCTACACAGATTAGAAAACTTAAGCTGATTAATAAACGTGTATACTTATTGGTTCAATGGTAATCGAGTCAGATATCAGTTTGATTGTGTTATAACTGACGTATGTATATGTTATACTGTGTAAATATTTAGTGTTTATTTTGAAGTATCCAGCAATTGGAAACTAATGACTTTCTATGAAGACTTTTCAAGCCACATTCTAAATTTTATTATGCAACATCAAAACTATTATACTATTACTACTGCTATTTTTAAGTGGGTTATTAAAATAAAGCATGTGGCAGAGGATGTAATGTAATCTTTTAATCACCTGATGTTCCAGCCAATTTACAAGTCAGTGAGTCCACTCACAGTAAAGGCAAATGGTTTTAGGATCACTTTTCATTATAACACCCATAATGTAAATTTTAAACTGTTACATTTATTGGATATTGTGTTCTGTATGGCAATTATTTGATTTTATGTCGGATTTGTCTTGTTAAAGTTGACTTGTCTTATTAAAGTTGCCTCTTTTTAGTGTTTTGTTCAGTTTGCTGTAATCTACACTGGACACTAGCCTACAAAAGCAGGCCATCTACTACACATTCAAATATAGTCTTAACTCTTGTGCATCTCAGTACGATCAAAGGAATTCCCAGGAAAAGCATATTTAGTATCATTAGTAAATTCGTTGAAGACTTTATTTTCTATACCACATATTGTGTTCTTACAACAACAAAAAAGTATTCAACTGAAAAGTTAAAGGAAAACAGAGCACATTTAAATTAATATTTGGTCCAGTCTTGTGCGCTTTACAAGCAGCCAATTGCTGAAATAAAAAACTTGATAATGTAATTTCAGCAAAACAAAAATATTGACATTATGGTTCATGTCTACAATAAAAATTATTACATCCAAACCCATGTTGATAAACGCTTAGAAATTGTTAGTCGGTATTTAAATTTAATGCACACAGGAGTTATTGGGATCAAGTTACGAAGTCAATTTTGTGTATCAAAATGTAGCATTCTAGAACTGCTTATTTTTGACATCCGTATCTTGAAATGTCTCTGGTAATTGTACATAGTGTATACAGTGGCGTGTCTAGGGGGTGGCCAGGGTGCTGGGCCACCCCATTCATGGGGGCTGAGGAAGATTGAGGAAGAATATTTCTGGCATAATATGAATATTAATGCCTATAATGAACATAACTTTAATGCTGATTGGCATTTTGTAAGTAACAAAATCCAACCTATTTTGTTGTGGTGTTAGCATTAGTTAGTGGTGGCACAGTTTGGATTTTGGTTAGTTGGTCCAGCAAGGAGATTTTACCTCAGTAATATTAAATGGCATTTGACCCCCCACCCCCGGTCCTGGTGCCACCCCACAAATACCAAGTGCCACCCCAGAAAAAAAAAAAGTTGGACACGCCACTGGGTGTATTGCTGCTGCTACCACTCCAACTCCACTGGGTATTTCCCGGTGAGGCAGGCAGTGCAGTGTCCCACTCTTCGGCTGAACTTGTTGTTACTGATCATTTCATCTTTGTCTTTGGAGGCGATTCCCCCCTGCACGGCTAAAATCAGTCCCTCCACAGTCAAGTACTGAACACTGTCTGCACCTGTGGAAAAAGAGATGTCAAATCAATCCAACAAAAATTTTACCCGAGAAGTTATTTGTTCATTAAACATGGGATTTGACCACAACAGACCTATGTATCCAGCAATGTCCTGAAACTCTGGCTTGTTGGCGATCAGCTCTTCTTTGGTGGGGATGTTAATGCCCATGTAACAAGGAAACCTGATGGGTGGAGAGGCCACTCTGATGTGCACCTGCAACACAAACGTCCAGTTTAGTTATACAAAGGTTTCGCTTGGTCAAATACAGAGATTTGATAGACATGATGATGCACATGTACGTCATAAGTAATATCAATTCACTTGAGTAGGATCACAAAATCTTATCTCTTATGTCAATTTAAATGCTAAGATGATCCCCTGTAACTATCATTAGCACTGTAATACATGTTGCACCATAGTCTATTGAGGAGTTTCATAATAAATAATAAATTGGGGCCAAGAGCATTAAGCATTTTACCTCCGTAGCTCCGGCTTCTTTCAATAGCTTGATAATTGGTGAGATTGTATTCCCTCGGACAATGGAGTCATCGATGATCACAACCCGCTTTCCAGCAAAGTTGTCTGTCAGTGCCCCAAACTTTTTGGCGACTCCCAACTGTCTCAGTCGGGTGTTTGGTTGAATAAATGTTCTCCCAACGTAACGGTTTTTGCATAAAACTTCAATGTACGGCAATCCAGACTGTCAAAGGAAAAAAGAAATGTGAAATGTAGTTTATCATGTAGGACTATGGAATTAGAGTTTAGCATTATGTCACGTGTCATACGTTTTTTTATTTTTCAGTAATAGCACAAAATATAATCATAATCTTCTTAATCATTTTTTACAATGATTTATCCAGGATAGCCTCAGGTACAGAAGATTAACCATCCTCAGAGAGAAACTTAATATACATGGTAGCGCTTGTGCTTCACAGCTAGAAGGTCCCAGGTTCGATTACCAGCTGGACGGGTGGGAATCTGTGCAGAGTTTGCATATTCTCCCCGTATCTGCATAGGTTTTCTCCGTGGACTCAGGTAAACATGTACCAAAAACATGTACAATAGGCGAATCCTCCAGCCAGGTTCCGCATTAGGAGATGGGTGCCCGGGCACTCCTTACCTGCTAAATATCTCCTCCCAGCAACGTCCAAGGGTCAAATTGCAGAGGACAAATTTCTTCAAGTTGTTGTATAATGAAAAATAAAGCACTTTAACCATAACATGGGGAGAACATGCATAATTCCCACAGAAATGCCCCGTTAAGTTTGGGAATCAAACCCCAGACCTTCCCTTGTTGCTGTGACGTAAAAGCACAAACTACCCTAGTGTCAATGTCAAACCTGTTGTGCGTATCCCAGGGCAGCAGGGGTGGCAGACTCCGGGACAGTGCTGACCACATCGGCGTCTGTGGGAGCTTCAATGGCCAACTGTCGACCACAGCGCTGCCTCACAGTGTACACCATCTGTCCTGAAGAAGAGAGGACGAACACTGAACTATGGCACCAAAAACATTACGCTTTATTACAATATATAGTATACTAACAAGTCATACCCTCAAATATAGAGTCCGGCCGGGCAAAGTAAACATACTCGAATATGCAGAAGGCGGGGAGGTCTCCCTCTGGACGGGGGACAATGCTCAGTGACTTAATTCCGTGTCTTGACATTTGGACGATTTCTCCAGGCAGCACTTCTCTGTAATATCTGGAAATGAAACAGACTTGAGGTTGGAATTTATCATGGAAGAAACAAACAAAACAAGAACAAGATTTGGAAAATTGCTATACAATATATAACTGAGATGAACACTTTTGTCCCCTTGGTTAAATGGTTATTGCAATTTCAAAAAGATTTAGTTAGTGAAATATTGCAAAAATATCGTAATTGTATTATTAAAGACTTGAGATCATGCCGGAAACGTACTTTGCCCCAATGGACTGAAAGCTGCAAGACTCTGACGATACGACCCATCCCTCTGTGTCCTCCTCTGCTCCTGAAACCCAGCAGAAGGTTTAATGATGCTGCGACTCACCTCTGACCTCTGACGAAACGGTCAAAGGTTATACAACCCAGCGCCGATAATCTCGTCTTTGTACATAACCCCATCGGTCACACAGAGGGTCAAATGAGGGCACTCGAGTAGAATTAAAAAGTAGTGACCCAAATGATTACTCCAGTTAAGGCAATAAAGTACAAAGCAACCGAGTCATTACTGTCAATGTAATACAGACGGAACATAAAATAGTGTGAAAAATGTGTTAAAAAGAAATTATTCTACGGAAAAGGTAACAAAACATAAACTTAACAATTTTTTCTATCAAAACAAAGTCTTTTTTACTAATTGGTAAGAGTAACTTGTGTAAAAGTACTTAATTCAGAATACTTTCTTAGTTTTATCAGTCATTTTATCAGTCTCTCATGTACGTACGTGCTGCTGTGACATACTCGCATCCATGTATTTTACTTTACCTGGACTGTGCAGTTGAGAGACGGGGACCAGCTGCCCGATGCAGAGGGGTCGATTTCCATAAGGGTCTCTCACAGCGTAAATCACATCTTTGAACATCATCAGCAGAGAGTAGGATGTCGGGGTCTCAGTCATGAGGTTTTTGATTCTACAAAACAACAATAAGACAATGATAAAATACATTCACTAACTATCTGTCTAGTATTCTTCTATGCAAAAAACAAACAACAGTTAGTGATAAGAGGAAATTATTTTTGTCCTTCCGTGTCCAGTTGTGTTTCTTCTTCAGAGAATGGAATGGTTCCAAGTTCACGGAGGTTGATTAAATGGTAAATGGACTCAACTTATACAGCGCTTTTCTACCTTTATCAGGCCCAAAGCGCTTTTACACCAATTCACTCTCTCATTCATACACCAATGTACGCAGACACTGGAGGCAAGTAGGGTGAAGTGTTGCCCAAGGACACAATGACAGTGTGCATTTGCAGGAGCTGAGATTTGAACCCACAACCTTCCGGTCACGCGGCAACCTGCTCTACAAACTGCGCCACTGTCACCGATTAAGCACAATATAAGACTTATATGAGCACCATCAAATGAAGCTTTTACTTTACTTAAACTTTATTGATCTTTATTGAAAATTAGTCCTCTGCATTTGACCCATCCTTCAGTGCCGCTTGGGCAACCTGAGCAGTGGGCAGCCACAGGAGGCAGGCACCTGGGGACCCATCTCCAGATGTGGAGCCAGGCTAACGGTCAGAAACACCTGGCTCAAGGATTTACCTATTATACATGTTTTTCGTGGTAGGGGAACCTGGAGCAAACCAGCCCAGTGATCTCACTTGTGCTACCGTGCCGGCGTGTACATTGTTCTACATGTAGTAACACACTGACCTGGCAACCCAGTCTGGGTTATCCAGCTCCTCCATCGGTGGAGTCAGGGCCAGCAGCTGAGTGATCAGCTCACTGTCAGAGCTGGTGGAGAGCCCCACACCGTGACGCATCACCTGAAGGACAGATAAAAGCATTCCCCTTATTTATTTACAGAATGAGGTTTTGACAAATACTGATACATTCCATAAATCTCCATCATACAAGACTATTTCTCATATGTTATACAACATGCTTTTACTTTCAACATCAGCCCAACATTTGTGCTTCAATACCAAAATAAATGGATGCTGCAAGGGTTATTATAGTTTATATATTTTATTATACCAATTAGTTTTAGACAGATGGACTGTAAACACCTGTGCACTCACTCTGTGTCATGTAAACTAGAGTCAAGGGCGCTTTAAGGAAGTGACTTGGTTAGTCATGAAACATCCCCTATATTCTCTATAGCAGTCTTCCAGTGCTATATAAGAACACAAGGTGTATTTGTGCATAAATCATTCACTCCTGGCCACCAACCTGTACCAACAGCCCTTTAGACAACAATCCCTCATTTAAACATACCACACTCTTACATAGGAAAGTGCTAATAAGTGTATTGCTGAAGGACACAACAGAATACACTGGCTGAGCAGCCGACCTGAAGCTCCATTGACGAAACGCTCTCCCCTTTGAGCCACTATTGCCCAGTTTTTGGCCTCCTCACCTTCTTCCTGAGCGCCTGTGCGTTGACCAGCTCCCCGTTGTGAGCCACTGCGATCTTGCCGTGCAGCGTGTCGACCACAAATGGTTGGCAGTTCTGCAGCTCAGAGATGCCGGTCGTGGAGTAGCGTGTGTGACAGATGCCCAGGTTTCCATGGCGCAGTTTCAGGAGCGCTTCGGGAGGAAAAGCAGTGCTCACCAGCCCCATCCCCTAAAGTTAACACAAAAGACGTTCACTTAAGGCACTTTTAATGCGATTATACAACACTGCAAAGAGAGATCACTAAAATGCTGTAATTAATTGTCCAGTTCCTTATCAACGTTCAAAATGTCAAAAATGTAGAATGAGAATAAGCCATTTAACATACAATGCAACCCGATGAGAGTTCATGTAACAAGCGTGTATGGGACAGTTCATTTTACCTTATGGGACGTGTATGTGGGTGGGCTGGCTCCGTTACTTGTGACGATGCCTGCACTCTCCTGACCCCTGTGTAGGCAACCAGAAACACAGTCGCAAATATTATCATTGCCATGATTGTTGTTTGAGCAAGACTGAACACGTAAAAAACAACTGAACAAACTTAATGCTATTTCAGCCTGAGGCAAATCACCAACTGGTTTCTGAAGAGACTCTGTACCACCTCAGAAGATATTTGGCTTTGAGGGTCACAGTGGGTGAAACTCTATACTGTTTTCAATTAGGAATCCTATATAAATATATGTTTTTATATATATGACATCATCTTGGGACCCCCAGCTTGGTGGGTGTGTTTGTGGCCTGATGAAAATAGGCAGCAGTAAATCACTCAATATGTAAAACATGGACATGGGACTCCTCCTCGAACCACCACCTAAACGTACCAGAAACATTTGAGCACCCCTGGTGGGGTCGACAATGGCAAACAGGTTGTAGCTAACAGATGAGACACAGAGTGGTTCAGAAGCTCCTTGCGAGAGACCAACAAGGCCAAGGCAAAAAGTGCCTGGTGACCTCTGAGCTCAGCCTGAACAGCGTTGTGGGGCTGTATTCATGTGGACCCACCACCCTGAGCTTAGACTGCTGCCCCCCAACAGATAAGTGGAAAAAGATGGATGGATGAAGTCTGGGCTGAAACTGCCAGTGGAAGTTGAAAATCAAACCTGAGAGGCAGGAGTAACTAGTCTAAAGCCAGAAGTTCGAACAGGCAATTCACATCTCCCATGTTCTCTCCTGACAATTCACACATCAGTTTTATATTATAAATGATGTATACAATGAACATGCAATACATGATGTCTTTATTTCTGGCACCACTACTGTCCTTGGTTGCGGGTTGTGGGCCTCTGAAGAAGGGCTAAGGCATGGAACGTCACTCGGTGAGCATTAAAAAAGCTTGGGAGCTACAAAGGTGTGCGGATCTTTTATTTCTTTATTATACTCTGTCCTTGGCACATATTCTAATCTAATAAGAAAGATACAAAGCGTTATACATCTTTGTCATCTTATCCCAATATCAGTTCATGGCCAAATTAATTCTCTTTAGCTTACAAGAAAACAAAGTTAAAATAAACATGAGTAAAACAAATGTAAGTAAGTCCCCAATTTCAACATGCCCCACTGGCTTAAGCCAGTATAAACCAGCTTTTTGAAATAAAAGGCAAATATAAATCTGGCAGTCCGGTAGGAGAGGGCAATCAAACGGTACCAACACTGCCAACAACAAGTGTGCTAAAATTCCAACCAACAAGGACCTAACCTAATAGGTTAAACAGTAGCATTACTCTGTGTTTTCTGATAAAAGCTGGAGAAACAAGCCACTTTGTTTTTCATTCTGAGCAGCCATATTGAGAGTCATCTTGCTGCAGTTTCTCAGTCTATTCACTAAGCTGCTTCTCATGTTACAGTCAGGCCCTCCCCCACACCACACAGCTTAAGCCAGTCATAAGGCAGCTCTCAGAGTCGGAGGCGTAGCTAACGGGCTTAGCCGCCTGGTTGCCTAGGGAACGAGGCAGCAGTGCCAGACGGGGGGATGGTGCAAAAGACAGAAAAGCAAAGCAAGCGTTTCATTCGAGGTCAGCTAAACATGGAAAAGGGAGCTCAGAAACAAAGAGTAGACACCTCTGCCCCGGTGGAGAGTGGGGTGCAGTGGGCAGAGGCCGAGGTGCTGGCCCTGATGAAAGTATGGAGCGAGTTGGGATCCAGAGAGGAGAGCAGAGCCACATACGAGCTGCTCTCTAGCAGTCTGAGGAGGCTCAGGGTGCTGCGCAACTGGAGGGAGTGCCAGGCCCAGTGCAGGACTCTGGGACTCTGCACCAACACAAAACAGGAAGATCCAGGTCTAGACTACAGCCCACAGCCAGCCCTGATGGACCCCACTACAGTGAAGGAGGACCCCACTGCAAAGAAAGAGGACTGGGAGGAGGAGCAGCGCAGAGGGGGAGTGCACCATTCCTTAGTCACAACATCCACGCAGGAAGGTAAAGAGTCACACATGTCCGAAAGGGAAGTTTCAAACTTTTTAGTTTTAGTGTTTACAGAACAAACTACTACAATGTACATTACTATGATATTTACAATTGCATTTAGGTATTGAAGTACATTTGCTAGTTAACACCATGTCAAAACTTAAAGTACAAGTTTTTTTTTTCTTCTAAATAACTACATTTCAATTCAAATCAATTCAAATTCAAACAACACCAGATCTCAAAACAAAAACAAAAAAACATTTAAACTTTTTTTTTGATAATTTTCTTGCAATACATGTGTTTTGCATGCATCACAATAATAAGTGATATTACAGGAATGAAGGCTCACGTCCACAGAGCGCTGCCCTATAATGCTGACACCCCAGAGGAGGGAGGCCGCCACTGGACAGACGATGAGGTGAGGGCCCTCCTGTGCGTTTGGGCCGACAAGCACATTCGGGAGCGCCTAAAGTGTACGCTACGCAACAAGACCATCTTCCAGGAGATGTCTCGCCTCATGGAAAAACACTTTGGGATTGTGCGCAATTGGAAGCAGTGCCGCACTAAATACAAGAACTTGAAGTATGACTACAAAACTGTAAAGACAACCCTTGATGCAGGGAGCAGCAGCAACGTGGGGGGACCAGGCAAGTACATGAAGTTTTATGAGGAAGTGGAGGCCATAATGCTGGACCAAGGACTGGACAGAGGTTCAACGGACATGCACAAGAGACTGTTCGATGAAGAGACACCAAGGCTCAACGCAACAGGCGCCGAAAATGAGATGGTCATAGAAATCGATGATGGTAAGTGAAACCTTATAACAAATGAATATTCAGGAGACATTTACCAATAAGACCAGAAAAAATATTATTTAGACTCAGAGATTAATGTTAAGGTCAAAAGTAGTTTGTTGCACATTGTGTGTTTATTATTGAGTCTTTGTGAAACGAGGATTTACCATTGGAAAATGTGTATAGTCATATTTTTTTTTATCTGTTTAAGCACCCTGGATCTAAAGATCTATAAATGTGAATTATGAAGCAAGGAGATGATCAAATTATCTCTAAGAGGTTGCAGACATTCCCATAACAATAATACAATACAATACAATACAATACAATAACATAATAAATCAGGTTTTATTTCCATCTTCTACATTTTCAAAATAACATTAATGTAAAAAAGAAAAAGGTCAGCACAAAGACTTCCCCCGCTCACTTCCGTCAATAACCTTTAGGAGTTACTGCGCGGACGTTTTACTCCTCGTATCATTACGCCTCACAATATAGTCCCCCTTTTTATCTGCTTATAAAATCGACACGTTACATTTCTGTGTAAATATACTTCGCATGAAAACACTTCACGTAACTTTATTTAAATAGGGAACACGTGGAAGAGCTTGGTAGCTTCTATCGTGAGCTTTTTTGGAGCTATATGACATGTGGGAGAGGCTGCGTATGTGCTCCGTTTACGTGACAGAGCGCACGGACAAAGACCAGACGGGGATATATTAACTCGGCTAAAGTGAGGTAAGAGCATATCTCAGTATGTAAAAACGGTGGCCTATTCCTTTAAGTGAAGTTATATCAGAATTGAACATATGCACCTCAAGTGGCATTGGTTTCTGGTATCGGGACCTCATTAATGAATATGAGTACAAGTTATTGTTAGTGTGGTATCGAGCCGATACCCCATACTGGTATCTGTGCATCCCTATTCACCTCCATGCCTCACAGTTGGATAGAGATGCTTCACTGCTTTTCATACAATTCTGTGCCCCTTCTTCGGGCCTGCAGGGTTCCCATACTTTTGCTCTGTTTTTTTTTTACACTGACATGGGAATGTCTTTTGGGGAGAATTTCATCTTGCCCTCGCTTCATTATTCACATCACAGGAGACTTTTTGTTTTCAAAAGATGTTATATCATGTACATATTGTGACTAAACTGTCTTTTAGATTTAATTGTGATTACTTGTGTATCCTTAGTAGTCTGTATCAAGGCCAGATAATGTGTTTTTATTCTAATTTCTTTATTTGTTCCAAGATGAGAACAGCGAGGATGACTATGATGGTGATGGTGAAGGGGACGCTGGCACCTGGAATGGGACAGGTAATTACAGGTGGAAAGGGTAACCTGCTAATACAAATAACTAAGAGGCTCGCTGCACTTATGTGTATGACTAATATTCACAATGTGTTTTCACGATAGAAGCCTCAAGTTCGGACCAAATCCAGGTGGTCACCATTTCAGACACGGGTCGCAACTGGAGCGACCAGGAAGTGAGAGCCCTGATCCACGTTTGGTCCGACGAGCGCGTCCGAACACAACTGGAGAGCTCCACGAGGAAGAGGGACATTTTCATCCAAATCTCAAACTTACTGATGCAGCAGGGCATTGAGCGCGACTGGAAGCAATGCCACACCAAGTACAAGAACCTCAAGTATCTATACAGGTCTCTTCAGCGGAGCAGGACGGAAAAGTCAGACCCCAGACACTTGATGCGTTTCTATGAGGAGCTTGATGCCATTATGAATCGTTCGAGTAATTACAGCAATAGCAACAGCTCACCACACGAGGCGTCACACATGGACTACAGCCTGGACACTGCGCAGATCCCCACTTTGGATAAAGATGAGCAGAGTGATGCCTATTTGCCCAAAATAAACAATGTAACATCCAACGCCCCCCTAACAGGACACACTTGTGAACCTAAAACATCTGTGGCCTTTGACATTGTGGCCAATAGTAAACAGCAGAGGACAAACACAAGCAGAGACAGCTGTATGGATCGTCTGACTGGTAAGCGCCAGAAAACAAATTTAGAGGTTAGAAAAAGTTAGGTGTAAGGGTTTTCTTAAGCAATCACCCAGACACAAGAGAGACACTGGTTCAAGATATGATTAACTTGCTTAATCAACCCAAAACATGCACAGCAGGCTAAAAACCTCCAGCTAGAGAACCCTGACGGAAACCTTGGCTCAAAATCTGAAGATGTGTCCCCGGCTGCTGCACAGCGGTCGCCCCCTGCTTCTGACATGATGCCTTGAGGCACCGGTTAAAGAACAAGTCAAAGCCAAAGCCGCAGGAGAAATTCCCCTACTGGGGCAATAAAGCCTAGACACCCCCTTTCTAAATTCCTCACATGCCCAAGTGGCCATGACAAAAAACACTAGGTGCAGAAGAGAAGAAAATATTAATACACGTGTGCCAGACCCAGATTTGAAATTCTGGGCAAATGTCTGAATGTCTAGATCAGTGGTTCCCAAAGTGTACGTCGGGCAGCGTTAATTTTAGTCAAACTAAAATTGGACTAAAATTGGACTAAAACTAAATTAAAAGTTTTTCATGAGACTAAAACAATGACAAAAATGACCAGATATTTTAGTCGACTAAAATAAGACTAAATAAAAATGAAAAGGAGATACCAAAATCATCCACTCTATTGACCGTCTGAAAGAGCCTCAAATCATGTAAATTCTCTGCCAAAAGATCAGCTCTGAGCTTTGTTCATGTGGAGCAGCTCCATGAAGCAGAGGAACAAGATTAAATATGATTATAATTAATATTATAAATGCAAAGTCTAAATTGTCTTAAAACTAAAACTAGACTAAAATTAAAAATAATAATAATAATTAGATCTTGACTAAAATTGAATTACATTTTCGTCAAAAGACTACAACTACATAAAAATATGTTAATTAACACGGCACTACATTGAATTTGATGTATTTTTGATTGAAAACAGTATATTTTTAGTGAAATTAAGCCAAATATCAATATACAGCATCCAAACTAACATAATTAAACCAGATTTTAAATGTTTTGCACCTTCAATTATTATAAATGCTAATTACATTTTACATAAGGGGGTCCCACGTTGTTGGTTGGCTAGATAAGAGCTCATTATTCTTAAAGCAGCATATATGGAAATTAAACTTTCTCTCAAATTGAAAAACGTGAGATCACTGTTGACTGGATGGGACAGTATTATCATTTTATTCAAAGAACCTCCTCATGTGTTGTAATTGCAGTTCAACTGGAGAAAAGGCCAGAAAAAGGAAACTCCCCTTTGACCAACAGAGGACTGAAGAGGAAAGCCGAGGACCGAGGTTTGAGTTGTAGCTGCTGCTGATATCACTCTGTCACATGATGTTAACAATTGGTTTCTGTGACTTGTCCAATTCAGTCTCTCGGTCTCATGATTCTGGCATGGACCGATAACGATGTTACAAGTGAAGCTAAAGGATATTGATTGTCGCAGTTCAAACAAAGCTGCTCCAAACCCATGATTACCTCCGCGTGCCTGAGCCTCATCAATGCTGTCAAATTACACCGTCTCCTTTGCTAAATCTTTATTTTTGTACTTGCTCCCGCAGTTCAGTCATCAGTGAAAAGACTCAACATAGTCACAAATACCAGAGTCCCTGCGGAGAAAACCTGCAAGGAAGAACAGTGCCACTTTCCCATTATAAAAATCAACTCGGTTCATTCTATGGCCTCTTCTTCGGACACGTCCCAAGACACACAGGTATTTAAAGCGATTGATAATATAAAGTGTGTTTTGGGCTTGTTTGTGTGGATCATTTCATCACCGTAAAATGCATTATTTATAGACTTAAGCTGCACAGAGGAATTAGTTTAGTCCATATCTTAAAAGCAAAGGTGGGGAAACAACCAAAAAATGCTTAAGTAGGGGTAACACTACAATAAATAAGTGACTCAATGACTCAAATAGCACAAAAGTAGTGAGACAAGTCATAAAAAGGACAACCAGCTACATTTTGATGAAATAAATAACTTTAAAGATCTAAAATTCATTGAGGTTTGAACCAATTAAACTTACACTCATTTGTATGTTTCAATATGAAGCTTAAACAGAAGCCTGACACTGGACAATGGTATCCAAATGTTTTGCTGTAGATGAGTGTACTACAAAATAATATTCCACAAATACATATCAGATTTTTTTTTTTTTTTTACAAACCATGAAAGAGGAAGCCACTAAATTGAAACATTAGTAGTGGTCCCAACATATTTGTAGCATCCCAATTGTTTATAGGCACATCACTTTTCAGGGTCATATCACAGAAATACCAGAAAACTAGCCTGCAAGTCCATGAAATTGATACAAATTCTTTTAAGTAGTTGCAAAGTGTCTTTCCTACAAAAGTGGTTCTTGTCACTAGGGGAAAAAAATAATCTAGTACAGGTATAGTGCCTTTACATGCAACTGTTTACTTCCCACATCATGTAAATAAGGCAATCTCATAGTGTGTGTTTTGCTTTGGTTTATGAGTCTGTGTCCACAAGTTAAGCACAGACTTAGGCTGCGTTAAAAAAAAAAACTTTAAAAAGGCACACATTATGGTCATTTACCTGTGCTGCAAAGCCACCAGTCCCAGGGTCAGGACTTGGGCGACCTCCAGTTGGGTGGGCCACTCTCCAGCCGCCACGCACCCGAAAACCCCGCACTCTTCCCCGATGCCCGACTCCTCAAACTCCATCTCCAGCAGCGAGATCTGTCTGAAGAGGCTGCTGTTGCTGCTCTGCGCCTTTACACTTCAAGACCTTCTTCTCTCGCAACAACCACGTGCTTCCTCCAACTGCGTGGGTTACAAAAATGACAACGGCGAGGATGACATCTTCCTCAGAGGGTTCTTGAAAAGTGTAAAGAAAAATAAACTGTGAAAGAAGTAAAAAAAAAAAAAGTTAAAGGAAGTTTTTTTTTTTTTACTGCTCTCACTTGAGTCAATACATCGATAACACGTGGTCTGCAGATCCCGATAAGAAAATACTTCGTGCGTGCCTTTTCAGTCGGATAAAGTACTGTTCGTGTTCGATCAGAGTCAATCAATGTGCTCCTCTAAATCAAAATGGGAGCACAGTCGTCGCTGAACACGAAAAAGTTACTCATCCTTTCACACACAAAAATTTGATGCACGGGGCATCTTCCAACCACGTGGTAGGGAAGGGCGCGCGCTGATTGGCTTGGCACACCAGGTAGGGCGATCTGATTGGACAAAACAGTACGTAAGAACGCACAACTTCCCTCTTTAGGGACTGCGCACGCCTCTCCCCGAGCCTCGCCATCACCCCACGAACTTGTCACAAAAGTTCTCATTTCATTCATTTCTCGCTTCCAGGACCTCGCGCTCTTTCAGGCGACCATGGCATCCACACCAGGTAAAACTACAACGCGTTTATACTTTCTCCGCAGTGTTGCATTTGTGACATTTCCCAACGCATATGGTGTTTTTTTTTTTATTGTTTTGTTGTTTTTTAAGAGTTGAAAGTTGGCCAAAAGCTCAACGAGGGCAAGACGAAGCAGATCTTTGAGCTCGTGGATCAGCCCGGACTGGTCCTGGTTCAGTCCAAGGACCAAATCACTGCTGGGAACGCGGTGAGGAAGGATCAGATGGAGGGGAAGGCTGCCATCGCCAATAAGACCACGAGCAGCGTGTTCAAGCTGCTGCAGGAATCCGGTGAGACAGTGTGGTAGTGATTATAGGGCAGAGAGCAGTGCAAAAGTACACGCTATACTTTTGATTAAGATTGCAGCATCCTCATATTGACACATTACACTACTCTTAAATCCTAAACATTAAACGTGTATGGCAGTAGTGACAAAATAGAAGACATAATAACATTTAAGAAAGGGAGGGGGGGGAATAATATACTGGCAGTTATCAGTATCTACACAATGATCATAAAGTCAGGGGGTGGTTTAAAAACCAATTCGATTACTTTAGAGCAAAAGCAAAACTCTGACAAAATTGAAAGTACTGAAGTATTTGACCCCCTGCGAAGCAACAGGACTGGGACAAAACCGCCTTCCTTGTGAGTCAGTGGCATCTGCACACCACCACCTGCTATACCTGTCATTTATTCAGGCGGGTGCAAGCTGAAAAACAATATGTGCTATTTTGTTGCCGTGTTACACTTCATTTACCATTTGATGTTGCGTGTATTAACGAAAAAGGGCCTAAATCTGACAATAAAATAATGGTGAATAAAAAAAAGATGCATGAATGATGACGGCTGCTGATCCACTTTGCACATGAGCAAACGCTTTTAAATGGGACAAAGCTGGCAATTTTATACTTCTTACTTTGGAGCCTGTTTCGAACTGTAGTGGAGTAAAGTAGTATATTTAAGGTTGTGAAGGAGTAAAAGTTAATTCTGTTCTCAAAAAGGCTTGGCTAAAGTACAGCTTGAGTACAGTCCTTATTCCTTAACTACATTTACTGTGTTACTGACAAACCACCGCTACTAAAGTCTGTCACCAGTACAGGCCGAGTGTATTGCTGGGTTGCAGGGTCTAGAATGTGATGATGTCACCGGACCCAGCGGGGGGGCAGGAGCCAGTTTTTTCCTATTGACTGCATTACACTTTCACAAGTTGTAGCTAAAAAGAAAATGCATGAATTAGAAAAATGATCATTGATATCAGACGCTGCGTCCATGATCTCTCTGTACAAGACCAAACATTTCCTCAAAAACAGCTGCTGTGATGTCACCTGAAACCCAGCAATTTGTGTGAATCTTTCAGTTTCAGGCGTCTTAATACTTTCCAATCATTTGATATTTGATCAGGAACCTTTCAGGCTCCTTTTTTTTTTTTTTTTTTTTCATGAAAGTTTTGACCGCCAGAGGGAGATCACAATGTTAGCTATATGTTATTGGTGAGGCGTATGCAGGCATGGGGAGCGCATGCGAACATCATCCGGTCTGTGATTCAAACTCAAAACCTTCTTGCTTTGAGGCAAAAGTGCTCAGCCAAGTCCAACTAAAAAGTGCTGACTATTTTGATATATTAATGATTTGAGGAATTGCTGAATTTGCCAAACCAGTGACAAAAGGTTTAATTGATATTTTACTCTTGACACAGATTTGTTCACTCAAAAAAATGTGTTCAAATGGGGACAAATTACTGTACAGCCTAGAGCCATTAATCACTAACATACTCTGATTCTTTGAGCTCAATAACCCAAATGTTCAAGTCTCCTGGTCTCAAATATATAGAAAACCGCAGTCCATGTCACACCAGGTCAAAAGAGCACTGCGGACAGAACACTGAACAAATACAACCTTTAGTCTTTTACCTTTAGTACGAGATAACAAATTTCGGCAACTGCCACGAAGGTCTTAAGTGGGTCAATAATTATGGCTATCACATGGAGACAATCTACTGACTTCCAATGACCAAGCTCCCTTTTTAGTATGTTTAATTACAGATGTTGCGTACCTCACATGTCTGTCCCCAAGCGTGTGGTGTGTCAGCCGACCTCCACCAAATTATGAACTTGTGACTTCCTACAGCGAGATGTGACCAATTGCCTTTTTCTAAAGATAATTTAGGATGGCGGCAGATGAAGCACCTGAAAGCTGATTGCGATGTACATCTTGTAGCAACAACTTTTAAATTGTAGTTATTATGGCTGGGTAATCAGTGCAGAACTTTTAATTGCAAATAAATTATAGCTTAAGTATCAGGCTGCTACATAACATAATATAATGTAAATAAATGGTCTTAAAGCTTTCTGATCCACTGTTTGTTTCTGAAACTGCTAATGTACTGTATTGGTGATCAACAATATCTAACAGGTTTTTGTATTTTCAGGGATTAAAACGGCGTTTGTAAAGCAGCAGTCGGACACGGCATTTGTCGCTGCGCATTGTGAGATGATTCCCATTGAGTGGGTTTGTCGGCGTGTCGCCACCGGATCCTTCCTCAAGAGGAATCCAGGAGTGAAGGAGGGCTACCGCTTTTCTCCTCTCAAGATGGAGATGTTCTTCAAGGTATGAATTAAACTTGAGGAGTTTTAATGGAAACTTTCTGACAAGTGACAACGTGACTGACGCAATTACACCACGGAAAGTCCACTAAAAGCATCAAAAAGGTGATGGTGTTGCGCCTGAACCTTTTACTTCATGTCCAGGATAGTCGCATGTAATTGTTTTGGGCCGTTATCCAAGCTAAAAGTTTTCTTCTCAGGATGATGCCAACAACGATCCGCAGTGGTCAGAGGAGCAGATTCTCGCGGCTAATTTCGACCTGGCTGGACTCGCCATCGGCAAATGCGAAGTGGACATCATGAGTCGCAGCACTGTGGCCATTTTTGAGATTCTGGAGAAAGCCTGGGCCACGCTGGACTGCACGCTGGTGGACATGAAGGTGAGGCATTTAACACTGCCCTCTGCTGGTCACATCTGTAGCAACACTTTGAATGCCTGTTGCACATCATTGACAGAAGTTTTCCTTCATTTTGTTCAGATTGAGTTTGGCGTAAATGTCAAAACCCAAGATATCGTCCTGGCTGATGTGATTGACAACGATTCCTGGAGGCTGTGGCCATCCGGAGACAGAAGCCAGCAAAAAGACAAGCAGGTAGTTAGGCTATTGCAATCCAGTCTTATACTGTGTGTGTATAAACTTGGCTTATAATGTTCTTTAGACACTCATTTATTTATTTTTCTCTAGGTTTATCGGGATCTCAAGGAGGTCACACCAGAAGCAATGCAGATGGTGAAGAGAAACTTTGAGTGGGTTGCAGAGAGAGTGCAGGTACAACAAAGGAGTATTTTTCACCTCTTATGTCAATCATGTCATTAGGCATGTGACGATAACAAAATTTCAAGTTCGATATATTAAGGCTGGAAAATATTGTGATAAACAAACCATATTATTGAAGACCCTGTTAACGCTGCAGAAACTAACTCTGAAGCTTAAAGGGGGGGGGGGGGGGTATTATGCAAAATCGACTTTTTCAAGCTTTACATTATGTTATTATGTCATTCCCTCATTGAAAACATGCCTGAAGTGTTGTCTTGGCACATTCACGTATTTTTGAGTAATCTGTAAAAACTCTGATGGCAGCCATTTTAGGGATAGGTTTGCCTGAGTCCTCCTAGGAACGCCCCCACCTCCTGGAGACGCCTCCGAGCTTTCGTCACCAGCCGAGTAACCAACCACTGCTCCTCAGCAGAACCCCCCTCCCCACTGATGCCACAGACAGCGTGTGGAGGGGGCGTGTCGGAAAGGGTCGGAGGTTCTTAAAGAGACAGAGGCCTATTTCAAGACATTTCCTACAGCCATTTTGAGAGAGCAATTTTATACAAGGCAGTTATTCTAATTTACTGCATTTACAGACCAACAGAAGGTTTCGTCATCATTGTAGAGTGCTATAGACTGGTGCTATGTGATTGAAAAAAGCATAATACCCCCTCTTTAAAAGCAATAAACGTGAAATACAATAAAACACATTACTGTATTTTCCGGACTAGTAGTCTCTCCGGAATAGAAGTCGGATCAGCCTTGGCAACTCCCTGGACATGGAGGCGTAACTGCAGCGTTGACAAGCCTCTCCCGGCAGCACTCATTTTGCAAACTCTTTCCTCTAGCTGTGGCCATCGAGCTTTTAGCTCACGATTAGCTTTTTTTTCTTTTCTTCATTGCAGTAAGAGTAACCTACGCTTTTCCTCAGTTCCATCTTCACGCCACACTTTTTCTTCTGCTGCTCAATTACAGTTTTCTAAATCTTCAGTGGTACAGGAGTCGCAGATACTGGTACACAAGCCTAGAGCGCCCTCTAGCGGCGATCAGTGTAAAAATAATGTGAAATTATATATTTTGATATACAAGTCACACCTGAGTATAAGACGCACACCCAGCCAAACTATATATAAAAAAAAAAAAAAGTGTGGCTTCTAGTCCGGCAAATACGGTATTAAAATGGGGGGGGGGGAAAAGGCTAATAAATGTACTGATGATAAATATTGAGCGTAAATGGTACTGTTTATCTGGCATTTATTGAACGATAAGTCGATATATTAATTATCATGACAGCTTTACATGTCTTTACTAGTATTAAGTTTATTAATTGTTGAAATGTTTGTGTGTTCAGCGTCTGCACGAGTCTCAGACCAATGGCAGAGTGGTCGTCCTAATGGGATCCACCTCAGACATGGCCCATTGTGAGAAAATCAAAAAGGCTTGCACTTTGTATGGCGTTCCCTGCATCTTAAGAGTGACTTCTGCACACAAGGGCCCGGACGAGACACTGCGCATTAAAGCTGAATATGAAGGTGGGTTGCAGTTATTAGTTATCGCTGATTAGATATGGACTAAAATCTAAAATTGGGACCATAACAAGGCTAAATTGGAAAAATTATGACTTTAACCTGTTGCACATTTTCACGTTGTCAAGCGTTTTTGTTGGCAAATGTGTAAATCTCAACTTGATTTTTATGATTGTACCTGTAGAGCAGCCCTACCGAATATCTCATGATTTGGACGTTGCTACTTGCATATGTTTATTTTTCTTGTAGGTGATGGAGTGCCCACTGTCTTTGTGGCTGTCGCGGGCCGAAGCAATGGGCTCGGGCCGGTCATGTCTGGAAACACGGCGTACCCTGTCATCAACTGTCCTCCTCTCACTCCAGACTGGGGAGCGCAAGACGTGTGGTCGTCTCTGCGCATGCCAAGCGGTAATTAAAGAATCCTTTTTAATCAAGCTTAATAAAGAAAGGCATTTCATTACAAGAATTGGCAAGTCATCCAGGATAGTTGGGGCTGTTCTGACCTCCAGTTTTGAGAACCACTGATGATACAATGTCCTGTTAAAACCTTAAAGGCTTCATAATTTATAGTAAGACCTTTTATGAATGGTAGTATTTGTATTCGTATTGTATCGTTTAGCAGTTCACATTTCAGTAACTTTACCCTGTGTGTGTTGTTCCCCGCAGGTCTTGGCTGCTCCACGGTCCTCTCCCCTGACGCGGCGGCCCAGTTCGCGGCACAAATCTTCGGACTCAGCAATCACCTCGTGTGGTGCAAGCTCAGGGCCTCCATGCTCAACACCTGGGTCTCTCTCAAACTGGCCGACAAAAAGCTCCAAGCCTGTAGTATTTGAGTGCTCCTGCAACAGTCCAGTGCTGCTCCTACATTCACCGTGTGTCTTTGTTTACTTTTCAGGCCAATTAACTGTACTACAAATTTCCTTGTGCTTTGTTACTGCATTCCATTAAAACTTTCTTAAATCATGAAGGTGATTTTCATTCATTTTTACATCAGTGCAATTGACTTACTTTCTCTGAGCAACGACGACATATATTGGCATGTAGATGGATAAATAGATCTTTATTGTCATTGTACAAAATGCAACAAAATACCGATAGAGCTCTCTGTATATCCATTCTCTAACCCAGTCACGGCAGAAAAATAATCAATGATCATGAATGTAATAGGTAAAATATGAACATCTATAAGTTCTTTGAGTACATTGTGGAGGCACGACAGGTTAAAGGAGTCCTTTTTTCAAGGTATTTGTCATCATGTGAACTTTCATTCTGAAACTAAAATGTCTTATAGAATTCTTTACCCTGCCTTTGATACACTGTATCAACCATATTTAGTACAATGTAATGTGCTACATTATTACATTATGCACCTCCAAGCTGTCATAGTAAAGATAATTAAAGAAAAACAAAAACAGCCAATACACATTACATTACGAATGTACTATATAAACACAAGTTATTACAGATTGTTGCATTGTATTAAATTTGGTAGGTGTAATGTATCAAGGGTAGTAATATAAAGTGTTAAATTTTGTCTTTTATTGGCAAGTTTTCAATTGATTGATACCACTTATTTTTCGTCTTAACTGGGAAGTGATTATCTTTAACATAAACTTTGAACACACCATGACGTCCAGGTATTGAAAGCACAAAAAGCAGGACTTCTCACATACTATATACACATACTAATACTCCGAGACTATTTAAAAGCATCAAGCAGTTTTAAGTCCTGCCTTTGAACAGGCTTTTAATAAGTTGAGCTGTTTCTCCATTGTATTTTCTGTTTCCTTGTTCTTGACTTTAGAGTGTTGTTATGCCTTATTCTGTATTTTTGTAATCCTAGACCTTATTATCTCTTTTAGGTGAAGCGCATTGGGCAGCCGTGGTTGTTGTAAATGTGCTATAGAAATAAAGTTGACCTTGACCTAAAACTAAAAAATATATAGTTTGTTTAAAAGAAAGCACTTTATGAAAATATCTGACATTTCCGGAAAAAAAAAAAAAAAGTTGTGAACACACTGTTTTGTAACACTGCATTTCGACCACAAGAGGGCGCACACAGACCTATGTGTCAATTACAATTTTAACCTTTAAATTTGTTCCAGTAATTCTTCAGCCAGGGGAATGACTCACTGCATGGCACAGCTTGATTTTATTTCAGTTCTATTCTATGGGTTCTTCATAAGATTTTCAATCACGGCTTTAACGACCTGATGATGAATCTGTGCTCGCGTGTGGGCGGCAGTGGGAGGACGGAAGAGGATAGAGCGTGGTACTTTAGCAGATATCTATTCCTCTGCAATTTTATCTTTCACGCCTGGAAAATACATTTGGCCTTGCATATTGCAGTATGTAGATTAGCTGTGTGCATTCAGCAACAAAAAGCGGATAAAAATGTACATCTGTTTCCTAGACGACTGTAACATGGCAACAATCAGACCATATACAACACGCAGCATCTCTGTGGCTCTAATTAATATTTTTCTTTCTCCAGCTGAGCCTTTTGTGGGCATTGTGGAGCTTACCAAGTCTTTGGATACCACAACAGCTGAGAGTACAACAACATGAATCATCAGCCAACTTACTAATGAGATTTCAATGTGTGATCAGGCCTGTTCAGCCTGTGGCTATTAACGCTTCGGGTAAAAATGAAGTGCCACTCTGCGGACTCAAAAAAAGCATTTTTATTTCGAGGGTGTCAATGAAGTATAACTACTATATTTACATAAAGTCTACAACAGTATTAACCATTTGCTTTTTTGTAAGAAACATTAATATTATCATAAAGAATAATCATTACTATAGTATTGTTTCTACGTGATGCACATTCACAACATTGTCCTGCCATTGACATTCAGAATCACGCTCCCTTTGTTCCTCTGTTGTCTGCAGCCTCACTCCCTCAGGGCCAATTTACAATGATCAGGAAAAACATAATGACCGCCTGACTTTTGTGGTAGTCATGAGATTATAGATGACCATCTGTCTAATAGACAAACCAAAAACAACAAACTGGAGCTGTTTGTGCCTCATCGGAGCCATCTTTTTGGGATTATGCTAGTAGTCAGCGTGAAGAAAAGATGTGTGTCAGAGAAGTGAAGAAAAGTTGAGAAAAAAGTTGAAATCCTCGTCTTCTCCAGCATAAGTGAAGTGACACAGGAAGAGGATCATTTTATATTCCAAGGATATAGTCCGGTTCACTATTTAGATCTCCACTGTTGTGGGATTGTGGTAGATCTGTGCAATCTATATTTTTTTGGAAACCTTATGGTATAAGCAATGAGAAAAGCAATGTTTCCATTTGCCCTTGTCATTGGTAAAATTGTGCAATTACATATTATTTCAATTCGAGGAAATGGGGAGTTCTGGTCATCACTATGGCAACACCGTGAAAAATATGACAAGGGTTTCATTGACTTTTTTGATTGGAACGACCAAATGGAATTTTCTGCAAAATTTCGTACATTTCTGCACAATTTCATAAATTTCCCTCAAACTATGTTTTTACTCCCCATATAAATGTTATTATCGCTATTGTCACACCTTATCACACCTTTTTTCTACATTTCAGAGCAAATGGAGACATTGTTTTTCTGGTTTCTTATTTCATAAAGTTTAGGAAAATGTATAGTTTTGATATTCTCCACAAAAATCGGGCGAAATTACATAGTGAACCAAACTAATAGAACTGGGACTCGCTTAAAGCCCTTATGAACAGTATGGTTGCAAGGGGACTGTTTTATCACTTAATGTCTAATAAGGAAAACATCATAAAAAATAATAATGTTTATTTTGTATAATGTGTGTTTTCTTACCTGCCATATGCCCTTTAAAGGTCTTGTATTGTGCTCTATTGAGCCTTTGTAAACTAATCTGGGCATTTTAATTTTGCCATTTCTCTCCATATAGATTAATAAATTGTACTCCTAGGATGACTAATTTTGCATATATATAATAAGTGTGAATTGAGTGGTGCGCACTGAATGGGTGCTGCTGCCGGGATGCTCTCTCATCGAATGTAATTTCTCCATCTGTGAGATCAATAAAGTATTATCTTATCTTATCTTAATAATGTTTGTGCATATTTGACCTTAAGTGATTCAGTGGCTGTATGGGTGCAGCATAGCACATTTGCTTTTCCTCACAGTGGCATTTAAGATCAAATGTTTTTCAGGGTTCATACCAGAAACTATCCAGAAACCCCAAAACAATTGATTTTGGAGCATCACTGAGGCCACTGTGAGGAAAAGCAAATATGCTATGCTGCACCCATACTCACTTAAAGGTCAAATATGCACAAATGTATATATTTTTTTCACACATAAAAAGCTACATAGTGCACCTTTAAATACATTTTATGAATACTTATTATTTTTACTTCACTGCATTTTAGAGTCAGTATCTGTACTTTCTACTCCACAACATTTTTTAAATTGGGTTAAAAGTAAAAGTATTTTATTTGGACCTCTCTACGATGAACTGGTTTAGACTTGGTTTAGTGGTTTACTTTTACTTAAGTAAGAATATTTAGTACTTCTTCTACCACTGCTTTTGGTGGACACTGACCTGCACAAATCAGGACCTCACAATCTACAGCCCAGAATTCAACCAGTATCATCATATTTTAGCCCTTGTTCACATTTGTCACTTCTCCTGTGGTCATAATGTTATTCCTCATCATTGTAAGCACTACATTCCCAGCTTAGTGTTCCCGTTTATTATGGTAAATGGTAAATGGTAAATGGTCTCAACTTATATAGCGCTTTTCCACCTACATTAGGCACTCAAAGCGCTTTACAGCAAGGATCCACTCACCCATTCATACACCAATGTACACAGACATTATTACAGCGCCCCGAGATCATGGCACGAGCGTGATTTTTGCCGCAGAAATTTGCCCACCTCGCGCTCCTTTGGGTAGCGGGGCACCAGGCTCGTCAGGAAGCGTTTGGCCCGGGACGTGATGCTCTCTTTCTGGCCTCCTCCACACATGTCCTCCATGCTGGTCCCCGGCGGCCAGGGCGACTGCCCCCTCGCTAACCGCACCGCACACTCCAGCAACTCAGGCGTCCGGTGGTCCAGGGAGGCAGAGATCTCCAAATACAGGCAGTTGTAGAGGGCAGCACTGGACATGGCCTCTGAGGAAATGAACAAAACTTAATCATCATTATTCATTTTCTTTCTTTGTGTCGAAAAATCATCTTGGACTAACTGTCTAGGGCAATGGTTCTCAAGCTACAATGGCTTCTTCAGGTGGTCATCAACAATTTAATTTGATAAGTTGTGTGGTTTTGGGGTTTAGACATTGTTCACACTCTGTTAGGAAAAGTGTGAGTTCCTTAGGAAAGCATGAGAGGTCAAGAGGTCCTCAGTTAGCAGCACCTTAATTTGGTTTGAATTTGAAATGATCTCTGACTAGTTGACAAGTCATTAGTTGCAGCTCTATACAGTCAGAGGAGCCACAGCGAACCAGTGACATTAGGATTTTTTACGCTGAAGGCCATTCCCATGGCAACCAGCCACATTGTGACTGGCGTGGGCCTTGTTGATAAAGTGTCATGGGACCAAACGAGCGTATGCATTCAGGCAAAACACCAGCGACCCTCTGGCTCCTGGGGGAATCCTTAACATACTCAGATTCAGCGAGTATTATAATGTGTTCCGAAAAGAGCTAAAATTGCAAATCCATTCTCACTTGCCATGCTTAGCAGAAAAATTGCAATTACGTATATTTCCCAAAATGATGCAGCCCAAATAGGAAACCCTGTATGCAATAAGGCACCTGTTTAGAAGCGCGAACACCAAGGAACGATGAACAGTTGAAACGTAAAGGATATTTCTTATGGTTATGTAACTAAATGAAGCAGCTCTGCAGAGAAATCCAATTTCCAGTTGATGTTTTTTGAATGTGCTTAATATTCATTGGATGTGCTGTACATAACCATTTGAGAAACATTAGGCGTCGACTTGTATCTCGGCTGGTGAAGATAAATTGAAGATAATAATGCGTTTGGGCACACAGTAAGTGCTTTCATTTATGCAGCCTTTTACACTCCCACATTACACTTGAGCCCAACAAATCACATTACATTTACATCTTTCACCATTTGTTCGTGAAGACCAAACAATATTAAGACTTTTTTTTTTTTTTTTAGGGGGAGTGATTCCACAGCTTCGCCTCTTTGCCTCCATAATCTGCATACTCTCCTCTCACATCAGCTAAATTCATTTCATCCATCACTACTTCCTTTAGGCCTCCTGACAGTCAACCTGAACCCTTCGACACATCTTCACCATCTTCACCATCCCTCCTCTGAAACCTCCATGGCGGCAGTAGCTTAATTAGTAGAGCACTCGTCTAGTGATCCAAAAATTGGTGGTTGACTCTGGCGTCCCACCAGTGCATAAAAAGCATGCATAATATTAATCTTAAATTTAAGTAAAAAAAATAACATGCCCCTATCTTTTTAGGAGCCTGTTTTGGATGGGGATGACTAGCAACCCACTAAAAATGGTTCCTCGACCCACTCGACCCACTTTTGGATCATGACCCTCCAACTGTAAACCACCAAACAATGATATGCGTTTGTGTAAGCACTCGGCCGTTGAAGAGTTTTCCATCAAACTGGGTTGTTTGTGTTGAGAACGTTTCGCCTTGAGCTTCTTCCCGCTCAACCGTCTCTGGTAATCAAGCAGTTTTTAAACATCCCCTCCTACAAAGCGAGATTTGCCATAGTCGATCAAGTCCTTGTTTATCCCAAGTCAGTTTCTCTCATGAATCTAACCATTGTCCTGAGCAGAACCCAGGGTTGTTGGGTGACTTGGATCTCAATTGAATTACAACATAAACAATTGCTACAGGGGCTACTTCTCAGATTAAGCGGAAGAAAATGGATAGACAATGTTATGTGGATGTCTGCTGTCCAAATAAACATGCCCTACCTTGAGCTGAGACTTCCCTCGTCCTCACTAGATCGCTCTTATTGCCCACGAGGATTATGGGGGTTTGTGGTTGGGTCTCTCTGAGGAGCAGCCGTAGTTGAGCCGTGCGGTGGAAACTTCGTCTGTCCGTGACCGAAAACACCAGCACACACACCTCACACTGCAGCATGGACAGGTCCTGAGGCACGGAGAGAGACGAGTTACATAAGTATCTGTGTATCACACTGTGACAGAGGAATGACAGCGGGTTGATTCACCATTGTGCTCAGGACAGAGGACGAGAGATGAAAGCTGTGATTTAAAGCTTTCAGATGTCAGTAACAGTGTCATAAATGTGTGTTATCAGAGTGTCATGATCAGTGTTCTCATTTTAGATCTTGAATACGTTCATTTAGACGTATTGTTGGAGGTGCCAGTCGAAGAAAAGATCTGTATTTTTGTCTTCCTTTTGGGGTCACCATCAGCGACACTGTCTATTGCATTGATAGGAAGAAAATAGCCTTAATGTTTCCAACACAAGATTAAGGACAGGCATTTGTGTTTAAATAAATGTATGCCAAATCAACATACAAATGACTACATGCTGGCTGAAAAGCAAAATCCATCTTAATTCATATCTCAAAGGAACAGGCCGCGGTTTTTCCATACTGTGATAATGTTCTTACCTGAGCTTAGACGAGTTGATACGTACCTGTCTGATCTTTACGTGTGTGCTCAGCCACGCAAAAAAAGACCAAAGATGTTGTGAGTAGGGATGTCACGGTAACCGGTGTAGCGGTAAACCCCGGTAAAAATTTTGACGGTGAAAATGACCGTCTTGTTTTGTGTTTTTATTATTATCTCGGTGAATAACCGCACCCGCGGTGTAGGCACGGTGAGCCTCACCAGCCACCGTCTCATCTGCTGCAGTTTCCGCGCATGCGCACTTTGTTGTTTGCAACCCAAACAAAACTTTCTCGAAGCTGGAATCATGTCCGACACGACAGCGCGCAGAATCTATCAGCCTCAGAGTTCAGTTTGCGGAGCGTGCAGGAAAAAGTGTCAGCAAATGCAGCAATACTTCGAACCTCTTGACTCGCCTGCGTTACCGTCTCCCACAGCTCTATAGCAGTAAGTTAACGTTGGCGTTTTAGCTGAAATGCTGATGTGGGACTTTGGGTTGAGGAGAATGTAACGAGTCGCCTCATAGTGCGGCTGCAGCGCCACCGCCAGCATAAGCCGTGTCGCGGATACCTCCACACGATGGCACAATGCGTTACGGGGCTCCCGGTGGCAGATTGCAATAGATTCACTCTCGTTGCAGTTTTATGAATTTAATAATGATGGTATTTCCCCAAATCTGCAAAGCGAAAGCTCACTGGAAGGACAACAACAATTTTCCTGATATAGACGGTTTATCTTCGTTTCTGACGCTATAAATAGTACATGTAATACCCTCGAAACGATCAACAACACATCGTTATAGTTCCTTTACTTTGATGTGAAAAGGCTTTGTCTGTATTTTTTTATGTAACAAGCACTGCTTTCTGAACATATTAACACACATTTAAAAAAAATACCGCGATAATACCGAAAACCGTGATAATTTTGGTCACAATAACCGTGAGGTAAAATTTTCATACCGTGACAGCCCTAGGAGCATTTAGCCTCTCCTCCTCTCCTCTATGGAGCGAAACTGGGGTGAAGTTAGAAGCGACCAAGCTCTTCCACGCAGAAATATCTTCCTTCCAAAAGAACGTCGAAGTACTCTTAAGGTGTTATTACGCCTTACAATATAGTACCCCTTTTTATCGTATTAGAAAATCGACATGGCCCCATCGAGCAGAGGACGAGAGGCTAAATGCAAACAACATCTTTGGTCCTTTTGCGTGACCGAGTGCACGCACAAAGACCAGACAGTTACGCATCAACTTATATTTAAAAAATATATAGATGGAAATCTCTCGGATTCGGAACGGATTCAAATGAAAAGCAAAAGTTGCTTTATGTAAAAAGCTGCATTAATCTACACTTTACTTTAAACATCCATCATTTGGGTCCAAAGCCAGCCATAAGCTGTAAATCCCATAAACAGGGGAGAGTACGGTGGCTTCCCACATATAGTTAAAAATAAGCTGAAGAATAAATTGGTATGCCTGTTTATACTTTTATCTTCTTGAGCTACTCTGCCTGACCGAAAAAAAAAACCTGGATTTAACTAAGTGTAATGATCTGGGGTTCCTCCAGTTGGTCAGGTCTAGGTTCAGCAACACTATTGTGCCCACAGAATGAGCTCAGCTCATTCACACAAACATCCTGAATGACCAGGTTATTCCATCAATGGATTATTTCTTCTTATTCCAAGATGACGATGCCAGGAAGACTGGATCAGAGAGCACGAGACATCATTTTCACACATGGATTGGCCCCTACAGAGCCCAGATCTTAACCACAGTTAAGAGATTCTTTGGGATGTGCTGGAGATGGCTTTGCACAGTGGTCACACTTTCCCATCATCAAAAAAATAATGCAACATTTGATCTTTTGCCATTGCAGAAGCTTATCACACAATGCCACAGCTAATGTGTGCTGTAATCAAAGCACGAAACATTAGAGCGTGTTACCTCTTTTGTATTGTAACAAGTTTAAAGATGAGATAATAATAATTTGAATGGAAAGTTGTCTGATAATCTCAGTAGACGCCTGCCTTAAAGCTGCCTTACGTTGTTCTCTTGGTTGCTACGTTGCTAAGCAAATGACATCAATTACATAAAGCCAGTCCACTGGGAGCCACTATACCTTCCCTGTCTGTCACAACAAAGGCAGCTCATTATGCAGACCTAATGCCAACATCAAATACAGGCACGACTCCACTATGCTCGCTCAGGCCTCGGCTATACTGTGTGTGTTAAATTTGTCCACACATGATGAGCCTAAACGCGAATCAGTCATTTGGCACATCTGCTCCGTGGGCAGCTCATCCCTCACAGATGAACACTCCAGGGACGAGACGGAAAACAGCGCAGAACACCCTGATAATGAGCCTCCTCAGTCAAAGCAGGAGCAGACGCAGCAAGTTCACTGTCCTCCTTTCGCTTCCCCCTCTCCCTCTCCCTCTCTCTCTCCGCTGGCAATTTATTTTTGTTTGCTTTACTGCAAACAATAGAACACAGTGATCAAATGAAGTACAATAGAAAATGAGTCACGGCTGGGAAACAACAATACGCTGCGTGTTTGCAATTAAGCTTCGGTTTGGGTTCATCTCAAAGCTGCTGTAACACATAGCCTATATACACATGAACTCCACTGTCTTTTGCAACTTCTAATCAGCTATGGCACTATATGCAACTGTGTGCAATAGTTGGTCTAATGACAGACAGTTCGCCAGTTCCTTTTTTTCTGTCTATTCATTTTAAGTACGTATGAACGGTTTCCATGATTTTGTAATTATCGCTTAGTTTGCTGAGACAACGCCTGTAGTGAGTATTAAGCAAGTGAAGCGGAAATTTAATGAAGAAACACCAAAAAAATTGAAATGTATTTGTTGTCTGGTCTGCCTCTTTCTGAAGGGCCTATCTCACCAGAGGAGAGTCGCGGAGATATTTCGGAGACACTGGCGACTGCGACTGGCAGTCTGCGCAATGTCTCTGCTCTGATTGATTGCACGCATACAAATGGCCTATCTCACCGGCCAGGAGACTAGTTGGAGACTCGATTTGCCGCTGATCTCGGAGATGTCTCTAAGATGTCACCTGGAAATAAGGCGAGTCTCGTGGTAGTCTCGGTGAAAACAAGCAGGTCACATTTCAGCAGAGTGTATGATCTCCGAGAGGTCTCCAACAGGTCTCAAGCAGTTCTGTCACAAACACTATTTGTTGTCCTCAACCGGTGAGATGTTTCTGTGATGTCCCTGCAATGTCTCAGAGACCTGTCTGATACTTGAAAAAGTCTCAGCTGAAATCAAACTTGTTTGTTTTCACCGAGACTACCGGGAGACTCGCCTAATCATTTCAATGCCAGATTAATACAAACATTTATGCCAGAAAAGCCATTTGGCTTGAAATAAACCGATACCAGAAAATCACTACATTTCGATGCTGGAGGCACACGGTTTGCTGTGCACGCCAGAAATACGCAAACATGATGCTGCAAATGAAATTGAAATCCAATAAAATTCTCCGAAGCCGTTTCTCTCTTATTGCACAATTATCTTGGGCTACTTGACAATGTATTCCTGAGGAATGAAAATGACAATGCTGACAAAGTCACAGGGGGCCATCAGAAATGGTCAAATACCAAATTGGTTTGCAAATCCCTGCACACTGGGAGGCAGATGGTTTGTGTGGCAAAGGGAAAAGCAGAAAATTGCTACATACTCTCTACAAGAAAAAAAAAACATTCCTGGCTATTTATGGTTATATAGATTGTAAAATAATACATTTTGATTCAGGAGAAGATACAATTGTAATGTAGATAAAGTATTATGCTATAGAGACAATGCATTTATAATGTGTTTAATAGGTTTATTTATCAGTAGCAGTAAACTCAGCTGTTGAGAGTTGATCGCTGTTTTCTTTCTTTTTCTATAGTTTAATCATCTCTATAGAGGTTGTTGCCTCGTTCCACAAACAGCAGATTTATCTCATGTTAGAAGGGATGACACTTTTAGTATCATGGTGTTAATAATTGCTTCATCTCAAAATGTGACACCCCCATTATCCAGATACTAGAATTCTAAAAACAAACACTGCTCTCTAACAGTAGAGACGCCAACAGGGGAGCAGGGAAACGCTGAAGTGTGGCTGGCTCACCTGTCTCCAGTTGTCATAGATAACGATGGCGCTCTCCTCGTCATCGACTGTGACTGTGCGTGCATAACCCTCTCCTGGGCACAAACAGAGAGGCAGTTAGGGCCCACACCGGGGAGATGGGTGCTGCAACTCAGTTAGATTTACCAGCAATGCACTGGGATTGCCTCAGGCTCATTGCAGAGCTACCCCTCTATTTATCCCTATTTCATTCACAAGCCAAACTCTATAAGGTCTGAATGCTTTTGTCATAACTTTTCCTCTTCTCTAAACCCACTGTATATCGTTGTGTTGTAGCAGAAATGACAAAATCCACTGTCACAAGACCCTACGACTCTTGATATAAGAGCTTCTATGATGCTATATATGAATGGTTGCATTTAGATGGTGCTTCTGTGCCGTCTTAGCGCTTAAAACACATAGCATCAAGGATTCACTCACCCATATATTATGCACTGAACTTTTGACTTGGTGCTACTGAGCAACTGCTGTGAGTTTCTAAATGTTGCATCAGCAGTATTGGGGAAATAATATACAGCAATAGCAGATCATAGTATTAGTTTATTCCGGAGGGTACTGCATCGTTTGCCTGCAGAATTGTTCTTATTCCAGGCTGAATTTCAAGTGGATTTATTTCATTATTATATTGTCAAGGTATCTGTGCCAGCAGGAGGTGACAAAAAACTGTGGCAGACAATTTATTCCTTGTCAAAAATCAGCAGCCGTAATTATTATTATCATAAAATTTGCACATTCAGTTTGGAGTTTGAACGCTGGTGTAGCTATGATCTTTTTAGTATTTGCTAGTTTACTTACCATAAATTCATAAATTCATATGTAAAAGGTTCTAGTTTAACAAATTCGGCCATTAAGCTGTCTTGCTTGGGCCATAACTGTGCAACAACAATCAGCATAAGCTTTGAGCAGTCCGGGCGTGGTGCCTTGTATCAGGGATTTTTAATAGTCGTCATCTGGACTATAACGTGCCCAATGTGGAATACGGGTGCTGGACCCCTTTTAAAGAGAATTGTAAATGCAGATAATAGATAATATCGGCCAATATAAATGTATCATCTTCTGAACTCCAGAAAAGGCTAGTGTGAAAATGTACTACAATGTCGATGATCCTTATAGATCAACATTTTACTCTTTTCATTTTCCACCCAACGCTGTGATCCCTGATAAAAGTTAATAAGCATGTTTTGTACATACTACATTGCCCATCACGAAGTGCAGTACTCTTGCTGCTGTGTGTTGAACAATCTTAAGTAATCATGTGCTCATTTTACCTTTTGCACCCGCTGAGTGTTTCTTGAGAGCTGATGGAAAGAAGGAATTTCTCCATTGTGAGATCAATAAAGTCTTATCTTATCTTCACCTGATCCACGGGAACTTCAAGGTTTGATATTGGGAAACTTAAGCACATTGTGATTTTTCTTCAGGCGTCTATATTGACCAGTAAAATGTGCTGGCTTATAAACCTGTAGAGTAAATAATTCTCCTCATCCAGGAAGCTTTGTAACCAGATGTCTACTTTTGAAAATGTTTGCTTCTACCTATCCCTAATTTGACAATCGTTATAAAACACAACACCAGGATGCTGCAGCAGGTTTTCGTACCATCAGAATCCACAGATGCCGTCCGGTCCATATCTCCAGCGAGGGCCATGGCGAGAGAGGACTTGCCCACCCCGTTCTGCCCCAGGAGAGCGATCCTCAGAGGGCCCGAGCCGCACCTGCTCTCCACTGTGATGGTCAGAGTGTCGTCTAAGGCCGGGCTGAACCTGACCGGGGAGGCAGAGGGTCCCGCTGCCCCCGAGGACCAGTCTGCCTCATCGTGGACCGCCTCTTCGCGCCTGAGCAGGTGCTTAATGGGCAGAGGGGTGCTTCCTCTGCGGACGGTGGGGGTGCTGCACAGAGTCATGCTGTCACACTGGGGAGGAGATGAGAAGAAAATCAACCAAACTTCCTGAAACGGATGAAGCTCGATCACACATTTGACGCACAACATGAGGGGGAACAAATTTGAATTCTGCAAAATGTTTCTCCAGGAGTTTTCCATCATGGCCAAAGGTTCTTAAGCCGCCATCTGTACTCGGAAGCTTTGATCATCTTTGTACTGGACCGGTTTACATCCAGTCGTCTGCTACCAAACAAAGATCTTTATTCAGTATCACAGCTTCTTTGACAAGCGGTGAAACGTCCAAAACTACCAAGTACAGCACTTAAGCACCTTTGTCTAATGCAGTGGTTCTCAAAGTGGGGGTCTGTACCCTTCGGGGGGTCGCGAGGCCTTGAGTGGGGGTTCCCAGATGATTTTAAGATGAAATAAAAAGAAAAATGGAACTGTTTATATTTTTAAGTGTAAAACAGCATATAACTTGTGAAGTCCATTGAAATACTTAAAACAAACAGTTTTAAATACATATTAACTTGATTTGGGTTTTTCTGCCCTTAAGATGCAATAACTGTACACAATGGGAGCCCCGACTTGTTGTACGTGTGTCAATTTTTGGGGTCCCAGCCAAAAAAGTTTGGGAGCCCCTGGTCTAATGAATGAATTTTGCGATGACGGTATTTTTTAAATATAATTGTATATCACTTTTATGGCGAGATCCATTGAACTAACCAAAAAATACCAACATCTACCAGTCAGATGGCGGACAGTTTCCTTCAGTGGAAAATCTCAGGCATTTCCTAACAAGTTAAAGGTAACATCAATGATATTTGGATGCAATATAATTTGTAGCCCTTGTGACTAAATGTGTAACACATCAAAGCTTTGTATGGCCCACAGCCGTGCACAAGTGTAAAATGCACCGCTTAAAGCCGGGAGCAAACTGCGCTTTAAGTTAAGATCTACAAGATAGAGAGTTTCTCGAACTGTAGTGCAGGGATATCAAAGTATAACAAATGTTGAGTGTTTGACAAGGGCAACTTGCTGAAGAAAGAGGTCATCACGACACCAAACAAGTGATAAGCCAGTCTGTCAGCCTTTTGCAAAAAAAAAAAAATAATAATCTACTTACCAGAGCAAATCTGTGGGCTCATTAAAAAAGTCGCTGTGACTGTATTTGGCACTTTAAACAGCCATGCAGATTCACAAAATCACTGGGGTTGCTCTGTATTGGGAGCCTATTACATCATACTATGTGTAATTTAGAGACAAGCACTTGACATTTGCATAGTGTGGTTATTTTGGATTCAGCAGGTTTTACCAACTGAGTCATCTTCTCTTGGGATTTTGTCATTCATGAGGACACCCCCGTTCCCTCCCCTGCAGCAGGATAATGACAACCCTGTTTTTCTATCTCTCGGGAAACGCGCAAGACTAAATTACAACATGACAAGGCGACCATCAGTCTCATTCTAACACGCCAACTAGTTGCACTCGTACATCCCCGCTACTTAACCACATCTTGACAGTGACGCTCGTGCGCAAATCTGATTGGTTAATTGCACACAAAGCAATTAAAGCAGGTTAATGAAGTACAGACGTCTTAATCTGCCCCTCTTACCTTCGTCTTCTCCTCATTGCTGCTGAGTTTGTCTTCCTCGGGCACATCTGTCGGCATCTGAAAACTGAAAATTGAGGAAGCGGTCCTCGCGACAATCCCACGGACGAAGATGAAGAAAGAAGGAAAAAGAGGGAGGGAGGGGGGGAAACAAATAAAAAAAAAGAGGGGACTTCTCCACCCTCCCGCGCGCTTGACGGTCAATCGGCCCCACCCTCTCACTTCGTGGACCCCAAACCGCGCGCCATGTTGACTCACCTGTGGCTGGAGAGCGGGGAATACTAAAGTAAGCGTCGTATCTTGTCTCTGTCCCTCCTTCCACTTCACTCCCTTGTTGCGCCCTCTCTCTCTCCTCCTCGTCCTCCTCCTCTCCCTCGCTTCTTTACACACTTCCTCTCTTCCTGGTATCCTCAAATGAGATCCTTCCTTTTCCATTTTGGATCTGTGTGTGCAGTTAAATATAACGTGGCTTGCTTAATGTCTCATCAGTGTTTGGCTATTAAACAATTATCACTTTCTTCACGACAAAGTAGATCTAAACCTGAATGGTTTCACTACAGGGGACGGTAAAGAAGCAATCCTATGTGACATTTTGTTTTGGGGGGAGATTTTTCTGAGAAAAAGGATGGAAAATGCAGTGGCGCTCCTTGTCTAAAGCGCTCAGTGGCTTAACAGGGAAGCCATACCCTTGAGAACCGCTAGGGCGCAGTATAACCCAATCCTTCCTGTCACTAATTGGTGTTTATGAGTAGTGAGCAGTGTAAGTCCTTCGAGGTATTTGTTTTATTGTGTCACTTTGGTATTCTTATGAAAATAAAAAGTAGCACTCAACAGTTTTATTTGTCTAATCGTTTGTCTCATTCAGTTAAGCAAAAATGAATAGCTGTTTATACAGTTGTCTTAGCCTGTTTTAAGTCTATACAATTAAATAAAAGTCTTTTTTTTTATTTGCAGATCCAGTTTGGTATGTTTTCTGCCTCTGTGCGAGTGTGGTCGTGAGCGGAGAGAGCAGCGCTGGTCGGGTCCCTCCCACACAAAGCTACAATAGACTCCGGCAGTGCGCAGCCTGGACGCTATTATTGCCCTAATCCCGGTCCATTATACCGGGCCAGAGAGAGACAGAGAGAGAGGGGAGGTAAAGCTGGAGATGAGGTCATCCCAACAGCACACACGCAGGGTCACTGCCTCACTATAGAGGGACACAGATAATATAGAGGGAGCTAAGCATGGCGCTGCGTCGTGCGGTCAGAAAGCCAGCGGAAGACTAAAATTGGGAGGTTGAATGAATGGAAAAGAGGCAGAGGTTAAAACTTTTTTTCTTTTCTTTTTTTTTTACTACTACAGGTTTAACAAAGCACTCAGAAGCCACATGGGGGTTGGTAAAGTACTGTTTATTTCATATACCACACTACAAGAGAAGCATCAGAGTGCCCATTGTGTAAACCTAAGCACAATTGATATATCAACACTTGATAAACAACTGTAAGAATGTAAAAAAAAATACACCCTAGTAGTGAAATAAAACCAGTCCAATGATCAGAGTTGTACATAAACAAATAATAAATACTGAATAAATAAGTGAATAAATAAAAGAACATTGTACTGAACCTACACCCAAACAAAATAAATATCTCTATTGTTTTAACCCTGGCAATGAGTTCATGGGACAGTCAAAAATCTATCTCCATGAAAACAATATTATTTGCATTAGTTTCCCTGCATCTATAGCCCACAGTGTTCAGTCCACAGTGACCCGCTCTGTGGTGCTGCAAATTGCATAAAAATGATGGCAGTGCCGCGGATAGCTTGATTTTCCTGGACACAACCACCTAATAATGCCGATTTCTGTTCCCTTTCCCTGTATCTTTTACCAGCGTTGGGCAGTAGTTCAGCGGACCACCATCTCCACTTCAAGCAAGTTACGGGCAACGGCTCAAAGTCACCACTTCCAACCAGGAAAAGGTACATTTTTTTAAGGTTTGATACAACACCAAATCAGTATCCTATCATTTATTTAGCACAATCACTGGAGGTCCCCCCCAAAAAACAGAGGTCCCGGTACATTCTTTATGAGGTTATTCATCTTACAAAAGAAGAACAATTCCTGGTGAGCTTCAACGTCTTTTTTCTTTTTCTTTTTTCTTTTTGGTAGGCAACTGTGAAATGTTAGCTGGCAAATACAACTGCACGATGTGGATACAAGCCCATTCCACCACTCCATCCACATCCAGCACCACTGCACCACTAGGACCTCAGAGCGTTAGCAGCTTATTGAAAAAACAAAACTACACTTTAAACCTGGCCTCTCGTTAAGGCAAGACACTAAAGGTAAAAACTCAACTTTTTGGAAGTTTTTTTTGGCTCAACCAGGCAAGTATAATTCTTTTTGCATTAAAGGGGTATTTCAGGATTTTTGACATGGGGCCTCATTTCCTAGTTATCCAGTGTTGTTGATTTCTGGAGATTTTTGTTTGTTTTTTTAATTCATGCAGTCCTTATATTTGAAGAGTTTAGTGGTGCTAGGCTAGTGCTAGGCTAGTGCATGTCTATGGTAACTAGTAGCCTGCATTAAAAACAGTCTGACCCAAGCACAGTGCACCTGAGGCAAATCACTTATAACACCAGACTACCCATATAAATGTCTGTGTTGACTGAATAAGTTTTGAAATATAACCATTTTGCATTTAAAAGAACTTATATTTGAGCAGCATCAGCTTCCTGGTTGTAAGCTACGCAGCGGCGGAGTGATCTGCTAGGTTACCGGATCTACAGTTGTTTGTTTACCTGCGGCCGGCATTGCTACATGTGGAATTCACAAAGGAGCTTTCTACAAATCAGATATGGCAACGTTTGGAGGACTACCTGATGATTTTGAAGAGGTTTTTAATGCAGGCTACTAGTTACCATAGACATGCGCTAGCCCAGCACTAGCCTAGCGCCACTAAACTCTTTAAATATAAGGACTGCATGAATAAAAAAATATATATCTCCATAAATCAACTGGATAACTAGGAAATGAGGTCCTGAAATATCCCTTTAAGTCCGATTTTCAGTTTTGCACGGTAGGACTGCACAATATATCATCAAATTATATTTATCGCGAAATTTAAATAGGCTAAAAACATATCACATAAAGACTGAGGCTCTATCTGACTGAGAAGACGCATGTTTAGCTAATAGAGCAAAACGAAATGCACTATAACTTAAAAAAATAAGCAAAAGTGTTGTTTATGTCAGTTGTTTTATGTTTTCTTAATTTGGTTCACTGTAAGCCTTGTTTTGGTCCTGGTTATATATTTTTTAATGCCTTGCTTTGATACATGACTTTGTCGAAATGGTAACTACTAAAATATTGCAATATCTTTATCTCAATATTCGAGACAGTGATTGAATTTCACATGTTTGTCCTCATATCGCACAGCCCTAACACACATTGTCAAACTCCACATTAGTAAGAGCTAACCACACAGCTCATCGTCTTCACCCGTAGTGTCTCGCCTTAAGTGTAGTAAGTGCATTTCTTATCTATGATGCATAGACATTTTACACTCAAATGTCATGGACTAGTAAAACTGTATAAACACCAGTCTTAAAGCAGGATAAAGCCCTTTTAAAAGCATAGGATTGTCATCATTGCACGAGTAATGCAAGGAACCAAATGTGCAACCGTCATTCACAGTCAGGTAAGTTCAATAAGCAGCCTCCAGCCAAGTCTATACCAGTCAATCTCTCGGTAGTCACTCGGAGGTGGTTTTCACAGTTATAGCCTGCCAATGCGTCTTATGGACAGACACACGCACATGCACAGCCGGGTTTGCGTAATAGGTCGCGTTCACGTGACGTCATAACATCGTAGAGTCCGTAGATTAATGTTAAGGTGAAGGGCATGGAGAACTCTATATGGTACAATTTGCTTTGACCTATGTTTAAAATCTCGACGCTTTTTCCTCGTGAAATCAAAACTGACAAAGTTGAATTTAAGGTGAAGCCATTTTCTCTCGATTGTGTTGAAATCGCACAGCCCTCGATCCGAGATTATGACATCAGAACGCTCTGAACGCAACCTATTGAGTTGGCTGGTCTCGCACTGTTCCTGTTCACCCGGTGTCGGTGTGGGTTGAGCTCAGAGGAAGTAGTCCGGGGGCGGGGAGGGGGGGCTGCTGGTGCGGGCGGTCGGGGCGTCTCCGCTGTTGCTGCTGCTGTGGTTTGCGCCCAGGAGCTTCTCGTAGCGAGCTTTGTAGGTGTCTCTCTCCCTCAGGACTCTGCTTAGCTCACACTGAAGCTGCTCCAACTGTGGGGGAAGAGCGTTTAGGCTGTGGTTAGAGGAAAGTAACGGATCTGATAAAGCAAATAGCACTGTGCCGACACGCTGCACTAGCAATCGGGCCTGGTCTTGATAACCAGCGACCAACTCCTTATATGAAAACAAGCCCAACGCCTAGAGCTCTATAGCACTGCTGTAATTAATCTATGATATGTTTCACGAGTGTTTAGTGTCACTGTACGCTGCCACATTGATCAAGATAGCTTTTATGAATGCAGGATTTAATAGAGCAGCACGGAATATGTCAAAAATCAGTGATATATTTTGGTTAATTGTAATTATATGTACTGTATATTGTCCTTTTGCAGTCTTCTGAGATTTAGAGTGTAGAGAGTGGAGGCTGGTTTCAAACCCACGACATTAAGTATGAAGTACTATCTTCTCCAAAATCATAGAACTGCCATAGATTCTGTGTGAGATACATACTAAATGTTTTTTTGGTAGTTTGGATATTTCAGGCATATATTTTAGACATGCTACGAGATGATGCACCTCTTTAACACTCTTAATTGTTTAATCAATGAGTGTGAAGTCTTGTAAACCACTCGCCCTTGACCGCAGGAGCTATTTATGGAACAATCCCGTATGTCAAGCTTAATATCAGGGTCGCGATTAGACATGGAGTAAGAAGCAGCTTCAAGGTAATAAGATGAAACATTAAGCTGCCGGATATGATCCGTATGTGCAGCCACTACAGAGCTGATGTGTTAAGTGCTTTATTAGATAGTGCTAATGGCAAAGTTGTTTTGTGATCTGGTTGGATAATATGGATATTTCAAGGTTGTTGTTTTTTACATGAGAATAGCAATACCGTATGTGGCTCATCATGCCCCCCATCTTAGCATGTAACATCAGCACATCCACACTAGAGTATAGACTAAGTTTAACTGTATTTGTGTAAATGGATAAAGCTGTGGTCAAAGCCTTTCTTTACAGACTTTTGCTCATTGCTGACGTGGTTTATGTGCATAGGTACATCATTTTTCCCATTCATCAGAGACTAAGTAGCCCCCCCCAGACTAAGTTATTCACCTAAGCCTAAAAACAGGTGCTAGTTGGGTAAACAAATTATACTTTATGTCCTTTAACATAAACATGAATGCTACGACAAAGAGAGAAGGGGGTAAATTAACATTAATGCATACACCAAATAAACCTAATAATAGCTGTGGTGCGCTGTCCTCACCGAATAAAGTAAAGTAAATAACACCATGGCTGGATTGGAAGCAATAAATGACCGACTGATTTCATGAAAATCTTAGTTTCTGCCTTAAACTCTGGGGAAAAGTGCTTTACCTGCTGCGTGAGCACGTGCTTCTCGGACTCCAGCGCGTGCCGGTGCTGTAGGCGTTTGTAGCGGCAGGACTGAGCGTATCCGCGGTTTTTGAGCGTGCGCCGCTTCTGTTTGAGCCGCACCACCTCCTCTTTACTGACGCCGCGCAGGTGACGGTTCAGCTCGCGCACCGACAGACTCACCAGCTGCTCGTCAGAGAAGCGCTCGTTCACCCCGCACTGCGAACAGATGGAGGCACACAGAGAATATGCTGTTATTTGTTAATGTGAGATGGTGACAGGCAATGACAGGCTCCTGGTGTGATAATCAAGGCTGAAAAGTGAGATTTCTGGCGTTGTATGGTGTTATATACTGTACACAATTTGGTAACGGGGTCAGAGTGGTTGAACGCTTGCCCACCGACCGACTGGTTCAAAGCATCAGAGACACTCACCCTACACCAGTCACAGGTACAGTGACCACCTTTGGGAATACTGCACAGCCATATAGGTATTTAGAGACTTTTCAATCTTGCCATGTAAATTTCATATAAACAGACTTACAAAGAGAATGACATCCTAACTTTTCGTGACCTATTGCTTTGTTTTTGAGGCTAAAACAGCAGTCAGTATTCTTAAATTGTTTCCTTCACACTTATCTTACACATAGTTTTAGAGACTAGAAGGTCTTGGCTTTCAAATGAGGTTTCACACTGGGCATATAGGCCCTAAAGCTAACCCTAACTCTAAGCTGGCAGACAACAGGTTAACTTCAAAGTTTGGCTCACCATGTTTCACAACCTGTGCCACTTTTTCTACTCTTTGATTTGTTCTACAGTGAATCAGTGTGCGATTGCTTTGTTGTGATAACCCCAAATATAAACTTGAATTAAATAATAGGGCAGTGTTTTGACATGTATTTCTTATCAAGTGGAATAGACTAAAGAAACTGTTCTGTCTTCTTGCGCTTCCTCTTGTTCTCCTTTCAGCTTCGTGATCTGCCTCCTTAATTAGAGCGTTTTAGTGATAAACTCCCTTTTGCGAGCCTTGTTTGCTTGGGAAACCTTGACCTGGTAGTTGGAGAAGTAGCGCGAGGTGATCACGGTTGGCACGTACTGTATATCGTACTTGTGATTTATCGTATGGGACGTGCGAGGCTGTCCGTGTGTCAGGGGCCACATTGGAGCACCACATGTCCATAATCTGTGGTGTAATCTGACTAAGTGTGGGTGACAGTTATCAGGATTACACACGGCAATAATAGCAGATATTATCATAATCTCATCCACTGTTCACACTGTGAGCAGACATGGCAGACATTGTCCCCAACACTATTCAAAAATGTTTAATTAAAGCTACACAAAAGGCTCCGAAGAGAGAGTCAATTGTTCGGGAATTACAAACACTTTATTAAAAGGGCATTTGGTGAGGTAATGTCTATGATTAATCATTTCTCTCTTTGGTTCAAAGATTAATGTACGACAATGAAACTAATCCCAAGCAGCTGGTTGAATTATGTTCAAAGAAACATAACATTTCAAAGCAGAAATATGTGGAAAAATATAATATAAAACCTAACAATTTTCTTTCATAATGACGAAATGGAATAAGCATATTTCATTTGTCAATAATTTACTGTTTTTTTGTGTATATGTAAGGGGATATAATAAATGAGTTGTTGTTCTAAACATAAATAAACACTCACATCAAAAATGGCTTTGTGAAAATAGCCCTGGACGAGCATAACAGTCTGAGCGTTGTACCTGGCCGAGTTGCGGATGGTGTGAGTGGTGATGGTGCATGGAGTGGTGATGCTGGTGGTGGTGTAGTCGGCCCTGAGGACTGAGGGGCGGGGGGTACTGGGCTGTCCCGGGACCTGCACCGGTCAGAGACTGTCCACCAGAGGAGAGGAAGACCAGCGGCCGATGGCACATGTCGGCCCCTTTACCACATGAGATGTCTCCCCCGCTGTCACTGCCCGAGTCCCCCATGTTACTGCTGGAGCTCTGCGACAGACCCGGGAACTGGAACAGGAGAGAGAAAAGTCAGTTTGATCCAAAATAGCATCATTACCTGAATGGGATATGAAAGCCTTCTGCTTATTTAGTGCCTTGTGTTTGTGCTAGAAACTGTGGTACTTAATCAAACAGGTGTCAAATCTTGACATTTAGTTTGGGGATCACACACTGGGGGTGTGATACCACAGTTCTAACAAAATGGTCTCTGTGACAAATGAAAAATAATTTGTTTTTTACCTGTGAACTGACAGCTGCAGCAGCAGAGTTGAGCAGAGCCTCCACTGCATCCTCACATCCCAGAAACCCGTTGACGGGGCCCCTCTCTCTGTCCCCTCGCTCCGGGACGCCCCCCAGAGCCCCCAGTAGAGTGGCCGGTCCCGTCACCTCTCCTCCAAACTGTTGCTGCAGAGCAGCCAGCCAGATGAGGTCCTCAAGAGAAGCCGGTGTGGGCCCCTGGGCCCCCACATGGGTCGGACTGCCCTCCATGTTCCCCTGAGTCGAGCCCAGGCCCGGGGTGAAGCCGCTGGTGAGGGACAGGGGGAAGGATATGGAGGAGGACGAGGAAGACATAGAGGAGGACCCAGAAGGCGGTGGATTGGCATCACTTAATGTGGGCGAGGGGGGCAGAGAGTTGTACGGGCTAGAGTTGAGACTAGAGTCCTGTGGAGGGTGTCCCGTGTACGGAGAGCTGGAGGGGTCATGGGGTAGGCCTGACTTAGAGTAAGAGCAGTGAGAGGGCAAAGGAGGAGTGTCCGATTTAACCTCAAACTTGAGCAGGTCGAAGTCGTTGAGGTACTCCATGGCCAGAGGGCTGGGGGGCAGCGAGGGCATGGGCAGCGAGGGCGACGACATGTTGCCACTGACTCAATCTGGGCTCGTCCCGGTCACTCCTCCGCCTCAGAAGCTCATAGACACTCTGATCCCTCCCTGTGTCCTGCGCTCCTCTCTCCTAAAGCTGAAGGATGAAAGATTTCCACAAAACAATCAACACACTGTAATTTACAAGAGCAGAGAGATTTCAGTAAAATAGCCACAATAAAGGTTGCGCCCTAAGCATAAAGCAGTTATCCTTGTTACAACAGGTTAAGAGTATAATGTATTCAACAATAAATTAACAATGCATAACATTTAATTCTACAAGAAATAACATTTCACTCTAAAGTCTCTTTCCCCTCATTAGTAACATTATAGTCAAAAGTGGATTCCTCATCATCACTTTAAAGTTGGTGTTTCTCTAATATATCACAAACTCTCTTTGGGACAATGTTTTGATGCCAACTATAATTACTAGCATTCGATTGAGCCTTTGGATGGACGTATTCATGTCATTTTTGGACACTAACAGACAACACATCCCCCACTCGTCCACGTGCCTTTGGATAACACACGACAATCACCTCCATGAGCAGGCCAACATATGACCGGACAATACCCTGTTAGCTTCCGAAATCTACTTACAACAAATCAAGGGCTGACTAGTTTAGCAGACTTGAACAACATGCCATTAATATTGTGTTGTTTTAATTAAAAGTTTATGAATGTTTAAACCAAATTCAGTGTCTTTTAGACTTCTGCTTGTCATAACTTTCTTGCGATATTCATGGATCGAGACCTCTATCCCTAAAGCAAGTATACATTAAAGTACAGCCAGTAACAAAGAGAAGCAAACAGGTTTTATCAGTACAGATGACTGCTTTATTACGGCCTGTTTAAAGTTTAAGTTCTAACATTTTGTCTTGTCTTTCACTTAATTAAGGACACCACAATGTAGATAAAACTCTTTTCACAAAATCTACAAACTTCACTTGACAAGAGTGAACATTTTAGGACCACACAGATACGATTTTTACTGTGAAAGTGGGAACTACATCAAAGAAAGATGTCGAAGCGCCGAGTAGTTTCGTCTAACAATACTAATTGCATCCCTTCACGTGTAATAGTTATCATTAAGAGAAGCTTGTAATTAGAAATCCACCTTTGAGTATAGTGGCCCAGCTCGGCTACGGCTTGTTAGTTTTGCCCCCCTGTCGTTTCAAACCACTGGTAAAACGAAAAGCAAACAGCGACAGGGCTTCGGTGGAGGCCTCTGTCTGGTCGTGGAATGGGCAAAACGCCAGCCCCCAAAAAACGCCACACGCAGAGAGAAAATGACTTGGAAGCGGGCGAGAGAGAAAGAGACCGAGTTGGCGAAGTCGTATGAGAGATGTCTCTTACCGTTTCTCATAAAGGTGGAGTTTGGTGGCGGTTCGGGGCCCGTCTGAAACACCCCTCACACACTCGGACTGAAGCCGGACTGACTGAGAGGAAGGCTGCTGTGTCTGTGAGAGTGTGTAGCTCTGAGTCCCACTGCCCCCTCTGTACAAATCCCCTGGACGCAACAGCACCCCTCTCCCCCCCCTCCTCACCCCTTGTCCCATGGTCCACAGGCATGTTCACCAACAATGTCCCGACCTGCCACACGGCCCTTTAACTAGTTTGTGTCTAGGTGATTTTTAATATTTTGACACGTTATAGTCACATTCGTGTCATCGCACAGTACATGATTCTTCTGTGTAGCCCTGTAGACTATAGGGCTATACAGGAGAATCATGCTGTACGATGAACACTGAAAAAATATGAAGAGGTATTGTTAAGATAAGATACAAGGAAGCAGAAAGAGCGAAATACCCAATGAAGAATAGAAATAAGGCCAAATTTGCAAGATTGTTTTCAAACTGTAGTACTTTCTTAGAATATGTTGTCGTATTTGGTTGAATTTACTAATAGTCCGGTTCACTATGTAAATTCTTTTATTGTCTCTTTAAAGTAACAGGACAAGACATTAAGTAGATACAAACAACAAATAAAATACTGACAGACAATTAATGTTAATTTGACCTTGAATGATCATAATAAACACTGCACAGAACAGACACAAAATAAAGACACACCACAAAGACACACCACAAAGACGTTCCACACTCACTAGGCAGTTCTGACGGATTTTTGTGGAGAGTATCAAAACTAAACATTTTTAAAAACTTTTTTAAATAAGCAATCAGAAAAAAAAAGAAATGTGTGCATTTGCCCTGGTTTGTAAAAAGAATAAGAATGTGATAATTGCGATAATAACATTTATATGGGGCTTGGCAGAAATAAAAAATATTTGGCCGAAAATTCCCTTTTTGTTCGTTCTATCAAAAATGTCAATGAAACCCTTGTCATATGATTCATGAAGTTGCCGTAGCGATGACCAGACTCCCCATTCACTCTAACGGGAAAATGGTATAATTGCACAATTTTACAAAATGACAAGGGACCAAAAGGCTTCCAAAATGATATAGTTTTCATACTTTCCACGAAAATCCCACAATAGTGGAAATCTAAACATAGTGAATCGGACTATAACGACAAATGTTGACAAAACCCACATTTTCCTGTTATCTTTCTGACAATGTATAAACAACGGCCCATGTAACAGACGTCTTTAATACCAGACGAGCTTCTAATGCTACTTTTACTCACCCTCTGCCAAGAACAACTGCTACAGAACAAAAACAAACTAGAAAATCATATACTAAGGTATCTCACACTGGGATTTGCTGCCTGCAGAAGTGTTAATAAGTAGAATTTAAATTGCCATAACAGCAACAATTGTAATGGTCTTGAGGGCCTTTGCTCTATTGGTGAACCTACTTTGTGTTACTCACTGTCAATGTGTTTTGCATTAAACATAAAGAACCTTTTAGTGCTTTTATTTTGAGGATGGAGCCAAAGAAGAAAAGTTTATACACTAGACTAATGGGGTCTTAAACTCCTATAAACCTAAATGGGAACTCCACTTGCTACCTGTTACTTGTCATTTCTATGAGTTGTTTACCCGCACCTCTTCCCTTTGTTGTCAGCGGAGCAGCTTGTGTGTCTCCCTCACTCAGCGCCACATTGGGTGTATTAAATCTGTTTTTAAGTCCAGCAGAGAAACGCATAACAAGCACTTCTCAATGCTCCTTAAAAGCTAAACTTGCTAATCCGGGGTCTCGGTGTGTCTCATGGCGTCTCGCTGAGGAATCAGAGCTAAGAAATCTGATTTAAAGTGTAAACAAAACCTTTAAGGCGCTGACTCAAGGAAATGCAGACAAATAAGTCACAAACAGGATTTAAAAGTTTTGGACACTTTTAGGAAGAAAACAAAAAAGCATGATAAAAAAAAAAAAGTATGATAAACCATGCAAGTAAAGTGCTAGTTTAGAAATGTACAAAACAGCAATAATGAAAATAATAATAATGGAAATATATAAAGATTGATAATACTTAACCAATTTCTTACAAAAGACCCCCAACAAAGGCATTAACTCGGTCTCGCAATAATAGTAATAGAAAAAATTATTAGCAATTAACCTCTTAACCCCTGCCTTAACCAAGCAAATGTTCTCGAGTTTGGCTTTACCCAAATCTTAAAGCTTCTAGAACAAAGCGTTAAAATAGCGACAAAAACGAGAAGAAACAAAGATGAAAAAAGGGACAAAAAAGCCACAAAAGAGCAACAAAAAAGTGTCAAAAACTCAACAAAAATTCACCAAAAAAATGACACAAATGTGACAAAAACTTGACAAAAACTTATCAAAAAAGTGACAAAAACTTGACTAAAAAGTGTCAAAAAATATATTAAAAAGTGACAAAAACTCAACAAAAAAAGACAAAAAAGTGACAAAAACTCAACAAAAATATGACAAAAACTTGACTAAAAAGTGCCAAAAAATATATAAAAAAGTGGCAAAAACTCAACAAAAAAAATGACAAAAACTCTACCAAAAAAATGACAAAAACTCAAGTTTCAGTTGTGGTGTTACACTGGGCATCGGCTGTAACTCTAAAAAGGTAAAACAGAACTGGAGAAAATGCACTTGGTTTGTAAATCGGGTGGGAATAGGTTAACAAACATGACAAAGTGGTTCCAGTGTAACCTTTTCTTTCGTCCACAGCCAACATTGGTCTTAAATTAAAATTACTAGGCGCCTTGAAATTCAGTTGTAGGGACAGAATATATAGAAACGTGGATGGTGAACACATCAGAAATAGAGTAATTATGTGTTAAGTTATTTGAAATTTCTTTTTTTTCCCATTAGCTTCTATGAGTGAAATTTCTACGATTAATTCTACAATTCTGATTTGTCGCTGCCTTGACAGACTCATGTTTGACATTTTCCGTGATTCTTTAACATGTTCCTGTCCTTTCTTTCTCCCTGTCTCTTTTAGACCTCTCTATCTCTGGTGCCATCGTCGGTGTGTCCGGGGGAAAGCTTAGCGGGCTAAACCAACAGGGCCTCCCGTGAGCGTCAGGACAATGAGGGGCAGACATACAGAGGAACTTAGCTCATGCTCCACGGCCCGCACCCCTCCAGCCATTGTCCCGCCGCGGTCAGTGGAGCGGCACGCCGCACCTTACACTCAGGTGGGAGACTCCTGTTCGCTGTCAGATGAAGAGGGGCGTCATTAGCCTCTTGAGCTAAGGCAGGGGTGTCCAAACCTTTTGCATGGGGAGCGTAGTTGTTCGTTTGGAGGGCCACACACTGGGATCAGTGCTGTGAAACAACTGGATTCATTTAGTGGAGGTTCATTTAGGCCAGAGGTATAAGCAAGTTTGCTTTGAGGATCGCAGATTTTCTTCGTCATCAAAATACCAAGTGCCGAATTTGAAGTTTGTTGTATAAGATGGTAAATGGTAAATGGTCTCAACTTATATAGCGCTTTTCCACCTACATTAGGCACTCAAAGCGCTTTACAGCAAGGATCCACTCACCCATTCATACTCTCATTTATACACCAATGTACGCAGACACTGGGGGCAATGTGGGTGAAGTGTCTTGCCCAAGGACACAACGACAATGTGCACTTCCAGGAGGTGGGATTCGAACCCCCGACCTTCCGATCATGAGACGACCCGCTCTACCATCTGCACCACTGTCGCCATAAGACCTTTTAATGCCACAGAAACAAACCCTAAAGCTTAAAAATGGCACTTGGTACTTCAATCTTAAAATAACCCACAATAAACATGAAATACAATAACTTACTTTGGGTAAAAAATAATATATTACTTGTAAAATGAAAGAAAATTGCAAATAAATGTACTGTTTATCTGTCATTTATTGATTATAAGTCTATATAGTAATTATTGTGACAGGCTTGGCTGAAGCTCCTAATTTTAGCCCAAAGTAAGACACCACAGTAACACTTCATTTTACACTACCTCGATACATCGTACCCAACTAAATTTAGTACAATGTAATCTGCTCTGAAACAATCTGTAATAACTTGTACCTACGGGTTGGATGCACAATGGAATAACTTGTATTAGTACTTTGTAGGTACATAATGTAATGGGACACGAGACCCTGAGGCTTAGGGCTTAAGGTTAGGGTTAAAGTTATGTCTTATTACATTATGTGCCTACAAACTACAAATACATATTATTCCATTGTGTATCTAACCCGTAGGTACAAGATACTACACATTGTTACAGAGCACATTACATTGTACTTAATGTAGTCAAGGGTACTGTAAAATATAGTGTTACCGTGCTTGTAAACAATGTGTTATAACTTGTACCTATGCAGTACATTCACAATGGAATGTATTAGTACTTTGGAGGTACATAATGTAATAAGACATAAGACCCTTAGGGTTGAGCTTAAGGTTCGGGTTAGAGTTTGGGTCTTCTGTCTCATTACATTATGTGCCACCAGAATACTAATACACATTATTCCATTGTGTATGTACTACATAGGTACAAGTTATTACACTTTGTTACACATTGTTACAGAGCACATTACATTGTACTTAATGGGTAGTGTAAAATAAAATGTTTACCGGCACCACTTTTCACAAAGTGCTGAGTATTTTCCACATTTTTATTGTACTTTACCAGGTACTACATGAACTTTGAATATTCCTGAAAACCTATTGTCTGCCCCTGATTTAGGTTCATTATCATGCTAAAATGTTAGTTAGTGAGGTTCTAATTATGTCAAAATTTAGGGGAAAAAAGTACCATCTTGTGTGGTCTGAGGGCCACATTTTGCCTCTGGGCCGCACTTTGGACACCTCTGAGCTAAGGCTTTGAATATCATAAGAAGAGACGGTTGTAAGTTGTAACTGTTCAAATACATAATGTTTAAGGCAGAACTTTAAAATCTGAGTTACTTTACAAACATGAAATCATTAAAAAGTAAAATTGGAATAAAATCATCCACAAAAATTGAGTTCGAAAATGTTTAATTGCCAAGTATCATGTAGATTTCTTGATTTGTAGATTGTACAACACATGTTTTGTTCAACAAATTGCTATAGTATTTAGTATTTAGCAAAATACTAAATAGAGTTAATAAAATAATTGTGGGATTGTGGGGAAACGGTCCCCTTAATCCCGTGAACTTCATCAGTGTGTAGTCTCGCCCCATTAACCCCTCAGATGTCCAGCTCTGATCCTCTCAAAGACTGGAAAGGTCAAGTGCATTGTCAATCTGGGGTGGCTTCAATTGGGGAAAAAAATAAATTAAATTGCACTAGTAAGTATAAACAGGTGTGAACATGCCTTTGCCATCTCTGTGTTGACCTTAAATCCTTAAATCCAGTGTAGGGAGCACGAGGCTTTGGGACGTCCGAGCAGATGGCGTGAGGTGAGGTCTGAAGGGTCGCACTAGCTAACCTTATCCCACAGATACATGTCCTAATCTGGTGTAACGCGGCAGGCTTACCCGTCTCACCTCCCTCACTCTTACACCGCAGCCTCCTAATCACAGCCAAGTGCAAATGCAATTATCTGTTTCTGCTCGCTGCTGTCTGTCACTGAGTAATCTCATTCATCAACTCAGCGCTGGATAAATGAAATGGTAACGCGCAAGAAGCAACAACAAACCGGGGGGAAAAGAACGTTCAGGGAGTGCCAAGTCAGAGCAAATGAACTGATGTGTTTGTCAGGGCAAACACATTTATTTCTGGGTAATAAAGAGAAAATGAAACACTGACAAACGGAAAACTAATCATCAGAAAAGAAAGATATGGCCAAACATTTACATCTCAAGACATTCTCACATGATTACCAGTTTTATAAGTTTTAATGAATGAATATAACAGTGGTTGCTGGTCCCCGAAAGCAGGGGAAGCCCTACACCGGGGTAGGCAAGTTTTCTTGGCAGAGGGACAATTTTCTTTGTTGTAAACAGACCGAGGGCCGAAGCCACTGATTATTAGCCCAAAGTAAACACAACACTGGAAAAATGACCATCTTAAAGGAGATAAATGACTTAAAATTGCTTGAATTAAAGTTCTTCTGTGTTGAATTCGAGTCTAATTTGAACTAATCCAAGATGCAATTGCTATAGCGCCAATGGAGCAAGAATAAAACTTGAAATCAGACAAATAATTGTTTTTCACTTGAAATGACACAAAATTATCTGAATTAAGAGAATAACTACTACTAAAGGTTTTATCTCATCTAAGACGAGACCATATCTACTCAAACCTTAGATTTAATCTGTTCATTCATGTAGATTTATGTCATTTCTTCCTTAAAGGGACTAGATGCAAGTTAGCCATTTTATACTCACTACTGCCACCTCAGGTCATACGTGTAACTGCAGGTTCTATATTAAGCTCGTGCATGACGGCACTTCGGACCCAAATTAACACCTTTTTGAGTGACAGTGCAGGATTTTAGAGGCAGTTGTGGTGAACATGTCTGGGCTCATTCTACACCTTAGGACATTGTTGAAACATGTAGGGGGAGGAAAATACTTAATTTTAACATTTTTTAAACTCTGTATAGTCCCTTTAAAACGAGAGTGCACTTCTTTCAAATGCCAGTGTTGTATATAATATATGACCTCATTGGGTGTATTGACAGTATTTCTACCTTTTTTCTCCCATTTAACTCTAATAATGTTCAAAGTACTCTCTGATTTGTGTAATAATGTTTCTCAAAATCATCTTGAGGGCCAGAGGTTCTGTGCTGGAGGGCCGGATTTGGCCCCTGGGCCTGACGTTGCCTACCCCTGCCCTACACTATCATTCATGGAGGAAAGAGTAATAAAGTAGTAAAGAGTCACTAAATGTCACTAGAAATGTCACTGGTCACATTTCTAAAAAGCCGCTAAGTGGGAAAAGTGTCAGGGACCTTGATTATACAATTTCGCCAGTTGTCACTATTTTCAAATTTTCTCAATCCCGATAATTTGTCCAAATGTAGGAGAATAATTGCTTCCTTGCTCTTCCAGGTACTTTCACATACATTTTGCTAATGTTTGTCATGGCCTAATGAGTTCTTCTGTTCGCCTCAGTGAAGTGATGTTGATTTCCGATTCAGACAAAAACACTGCCCCCTCTTCAATAAAGGCGACCGGCCAAAAAAAAAAGAAAAGACAACCCATTCATGTTGAGTCACTGGAGCAATTTGTAGTTGCCATTCCACACCAACACAATGATGAAGAGAAGCTTTAGAGAAGCCACAGCAACGGCGTGTTTCGGTGTCGTGTCCAGTAAGAGGCTGCACTGATGTGTCGAGTTTTGAATCTGCAGTAAATGAAAGGTCATCGTGAGTCACAGAGGTCGCCTTCAGTCTGTGATGAAACATGTGCAGCTCAGTTTGTCCAATAAAAGGACTCATGTTCTCTGACCTGCACCCACACTCACTTTAGATAAATCACTTTCAGGACAATTCTGATTTCATTTCAGAAAAGCAGGTTCCAGAGCTTTGACATGATCTATTCAGTGTCGCCCTGTAATTTGTTACTTGTATTTAGGGCTGTCATGATAATTACTATATCAGCTTATCGTTCAATAAAGAATAGCTAAACGATGCATTTTTGGGCTCAATATTTATCATCTGCACATTTATTATCCTGTTATCTGCCATCTTAGGGTTAGAGTTATTTTCTCTACATATGCCTCGATCTCAAAGCATATTCACAGGGGAGGTTACAGTCTATATGCCAATGTGATGCCTAATTTGAAAGCCAAGACCTTCTAGTTTCTTATGTGTAAGATGTGTGCGAGTAAAACACACCTTGCATGACCTTTGCCGTCTCTAACCCATATTCATAACCTTAACCCCCTGATCAAGGGAGACGGCAACAGATCTTTTTTTCTTTGTAAAACTTTTTTTAACTGAAGCAAATTAGGTGACACTATCTGTCATGTTTATTGCAGCTTGTGTGGTACTTTAGGATTTGATTATGCACTTTTAAAACATAGATTTTCAGTCATTTTTCTAAAGAGTTGAAAGAAACATGTATCTTTTTCTAATGATATTGTTTATTGCAATATTTTCCTGCCTCAGTTCAAAATAATGCTATTGGGACAGGCCCACTTGTATTCACATTTACTTTTGACTGAATCTTACCTGATTGTTGAACTTGATTGGGGGAGCAAGTGGACAGCAAGTGCAAACCTCGAGTAACAGCCATGGAGTAGGCACGAAAAAGGTTTTAGAATAATTGATCTATCAGTATTTTGTTGTAATTAAATGCCCATAGTAGTAACATACTTAAACTATATACAACATATGACACCTTGTTTCAGACATTTTGATATGACCTGTGGCTGTATTTGCTTTCCTTCATCTTACTTGACAAATCAGATTACACTTGAAGGTTATTACATGTGTTAAAGTCAGTTAGTGTTTCTGCTTGTATGAGCATTGTTTACTACTCTTTAATCCCAGTGTTTTTTTACTCGTGTCTAATCCATCACTTCATCTGTTAATCTTTAAATTAGCCTCTAAAGTTTGTGCTGCTACCTCTTAAGCTATTTATTGATTTTTTTGGCCACTTTGTCGGGCATGTGTGTGTGTATGTGTGTGCAAAAGTGCACACTTGTTTGTTTGGCTGCACACGTGCACGTGTGGGTGTGTGTTTACTCTGCTGCAGTCACACGTGGGACCTCTTTGTGAGTGGACTTATCAGGCTAGTCATGGGATTAGGGCTGATTCTGCCCCTGAAACTAGTGTTAGATTAACAGATACCCGAGCGTCCATAAACTGTCTGTAATGTAGACTTAAGCTGTGAGTAACTCGCTATTACCACACGCCAAGAGTAACTGAGGGGTTGATAGATCAGTAAATGCACAGTCAATTATTACAGAAAGACAGAGTTTTATTTGGTTTCAGAAATCACAGCTAAGGTACAAATATGACCATTTATTTGATTCATAAACACCAGACTTTTTATACAAAAGAATGAAAACCACCCATTTCTGGTATCTGAATGATGGGCTGAGGTTTGCTCCTAAAAATGGGAAAAAACATTAAATGGTTATGACTAATAGAAAAATGTTATTATTTTTCAATTTACTGAAGTAAATGTATTTGTTAAGGTATTTATTTACCCACCTGCACAAATCTTTATTTGGTGCCAGTGCCAGTGTTGCATTAGGATGTAAATGAAAACTCATGAGTTTCACTGTCTCTGTTGTGGAGGTTCAGAGGATGAACAGAAGTGGCTCATATTTTGGTTCCTCTTCCAGACTGAGACCCTGCACCTCACCCACACCACGAGATAAAAGGGACTAGACGTTTAAAACTGGTAAAATTATGTATTTTATACCCCCTACTTTATGAGCCCAGACCAATTCAGCACAAACCGCCGCTAAAATCCAGCACTGTCACTCATAAAGTTGTAACTTCGGGCCGGAGTACCATCTCCATCGTCATACGCGAGCTTAACATAGAGACTGCAGTTACACGTAAGACCTAAAGTGGCAGTAGCGAGCGCAAAAAAGACAACTTCCATCTAGTCCCTTTAAAGCAGTACTAAGTAACTGTTTTACCTTAATGAATCCTTTTCGTAGTCCTTCTTGGGGTAATACAAGTGTTAATGGGATGATTGGGTGGTCTTTCATCTCCCCCTGGTGTCTCTGGCCAGAAAACCACAATTGCAGCTTTCCCTGCTCCGACCCGGAGGCCCAAATACACACTAATGAAATCACAAAGAAGAAGCTAACAGGCTAACGGGCAAAGCTAACTGGGGGCTAGCACCACTTTAGCAGTATTTACAGCCAAGTTTGAGTGAAAAAATAATAATAATCTCCATTGTGTAATTGGAGGTACAATATCTCTCTCTCCCTTTGTCTTTTCTGTCAGCGTAGTATTTACTCTCACAGACAATTAATAAGTAAAAAACTGCAACATACTACGACACCTGCAGTGACGCTTAGGGCCTCTAGGGGGATATATTCATGAGATATTTATGATTGGTGAAGAAAGACCAGGTAAATTGCCCCCAGGCCCCGATAAGTCTGTTTACAGCCCTGCAATGAGGTCACACCAAACTTTAAAACAATTACGTTGTTTCCAGGGTTTTATAATTTTGTGAAGTTTAATATTTCACTAATTTATTCAAAATTTGCTCAAAATGTGACGCTCAAATTGTCTCTGGTTAAGTTTGAAACTTTTTGACCTGTGTGAGTGATGTGTGAGCGGCTGGTGGTTGCAGGGTCCGCTGGCACAGCTGTGTTCAGGAGCACGGTAGCACAGCAGTTATCGCTCTCGCTTCAGAAGCTAGAAGGTCCAGGGTTCGATTCCCACCTGGACGGGGCCTTTCTGTGTGGAGTTTGCATGTTCTCCCCGTGTCTGCGTAGGTTTCCTCAGGGTACTCCGGTTTCCCCTACCACTAAAAACATGTACAATAGCCAGGATGAATGATGTGTGTGTGAACGCATGGTGGTGGTCAGAGGGACGGGCGCAGATGTGTGCAGTCGCGACATGTGTCAGTCTCCCCCAGGGGAACCTGAAGCTACAAACGTAGCTCACCACCACCGAGTGTGGAGTGAATGTACAATTGTCTCAATTGTATATGAATAAAGATCTTTATATGAAGATCTTGCCTATGTGAAAAGCACTAGGCAAAAAAGATCCCCTTTCATTGACATTATCCCTTCAAACTAAAATGACAATTAGTAAAACATAAAAACAAATGCGCTTTAACACCTCCAGTTTCAGTGTGGAGAACATTTTAACCATGTTTTTTAGTTATAACCTCAAGTTATCTAAAGTGTTGGTGATACTAAACGCAGTAATAATTGAGAACATGGCTTTATTGGAGCAATAGATCTAATTACCCCTCTGGCCCGGTGTCCATACACGGTGTCCATACACGGTGTCCATATGTGATCGATGAGCCGCTATAGTGTCTTTAATACCACCGTGTAGTGACATAACCCACGTCTGTGTAAGTTGATTATAGGCTGATCACACCTGTCGCAGAGTGGGGACGCGGGCCAGAAGGTGGCTCCCGACACGCCGCTCCCGGGTCGGCCATTACTGAGGCGGTTCCCATGGTGATGGCGCACTCCTGACCTTTTGGAGTCATGTTGTAATTAGGTTAAATTACTTTGCGCCTTCTCATTGTCTGTTTTCATGAGTCATTTCCCAGCGAACTGTGTGCGGCTGCTGCCAGAGATCTCAGTGGAGGCAGAGGAAGGAGCACACTTTTTTGCATGTACTTATTTTTGAGTTATGTTTAATGGCTTTGGGGGGCACATTAATAATGCACTAGTCTTTATATAGGACTTTACAAGACACTCTGTCACAAGTCACGTTGCAAGCTACAGTCATTTCTGAATCTATTTTTTTGGGTGAAATTTAAATGCAGTTTTCAAATCCCACCATGTGTTTCTATAGTACTGTTCTCTTTGAAAAGTGAGCTCCAATGTGTTCATGACATTACAACACATAATCTATCTATAGAAGTGTGTGAAATTCCTTTACCATCATCACAGCTCTCTGATATGTTCTTGTATAAAGTAGCACAGTACTAAAGAAAGGGACATAAATTCATTTAAACTGGTTTCAAACCTAATAGTAAAGCAAACCCTGTGACTCATTCAATTTGGAGATCTTGTATTCCCCAAAAAGTGGGTGGTGAAGCTTTAGGTGACATTATAGTAACTGCCTGCTCTTCTCCTCCTCTTCCCACTCACGTCCCTCTCTCTCCCTCGGATGATGCGAGCTCACGTTGCTTGGTAACAGCAGAAGATCGAGTAAAGTTGCTGCCAACGTGAGGGCCAAATGTGGCCCTCGCACCACTTTTTGTTGGCCTTAAGGCTTCTTACCTGGCACACATTTGGTAATAACCTCAATAACACACATTTTTGTGTGAGGCAGTGCTGGCGTGAAGGTTACATGCCTAAACAAAGGTCTCAAGTCCTTAAATGCGGTTGAACGTTTCACTGCTCTGACCACTCTCTCTGGCCCTCCACGCCAGATGTGGCCCGCGATGAAAATAGTTTGGACATAGAGGGAAATAAACCTATTAATATGCCCATTATGTTGCCCTACAGTCAACAAACCTGAAAAGAACCAGTAATAACTTCAGAATTGTGGGTAATGTGGTTTCTTAGTTGTATCCATCGGGGACACTTTAATATTAACCAGAACGGCAGCAGTTTTAAGTTCATCCACTCATCTAAATGTAGTTATTGTTTCTGGAATATAAACACGTCCTAACTACAAGTGTCTGTGATCAAATAAATCAATCTGTGATTTTCTTGAAAAATACTCCTGAAACAAAATATCCTTAATGAGTCACATTAGACTAAATGTGATAAAACATCTCAGAGGCCCAATAGAAATAATATCTCGATGTCGTCTCGTCCGGGGGCTGTGGTAGACAATTTAATTTGTTAAATGAATAATAATATGTCTCTGGCAAAAACAATGCTCACAAACAGGGCATTGCTTCCCTTGCGCTGTAACAGATCAGCCATTTTATAAAACAGCGTTAGAGACCTGGATGCATCTGCTGTTGCCGACCATTCACCCAAACATCTAGTGAAAAACTGATCAGGCATGGAAAAGATGCTTGTCTGATGTTATTTTGCTTCAGTCAGAGACTCATTTGGAAAAGGCAAAAACAAAGTTCCCTTATATGCACAAACTTCAGAAAAATGACTCATCTGTCGACCAAAGCTGAAACCAGGGCATTGAAAATTACCAAATGTACCTTTTTGACCAAATTAAAATTGCAGCGACTATTATTACTGTGTGGTGCTATTTCATAAGAGCACAGTGGGTTCCTTGTTGCACTGGAAGGTGTGTGGGAGTTTGAGTTCAAAGCAGCATTGGGTGATATTTCTGTGAAGTTATTGTAGCTGCGGCTGCAATACTCTGGCTCTGTAATGTATGCGTTCATCTGCATAAAGCTGTTTTGTGCCTGAGTTGTTTGTAGTCGGATGAAATATGGTGCTGGGTATTTCCTACATGCTATATACTTACACCCCGTTTAAACAAGCACATAATGCACTCGGATGTCGTTTTTGTTGCATTGATGGTAGTAGTTGAAGTAGTAGCAGATGTTGAGTTATTTGTTGGAAAATGGAGTAAATAAAAGGCTTTTCTCTTGATGGATAGCTTTTTATTGAAACAGTTCCTCAAATGTAATTGACAGAATGAATTTGTGCATCTCCAATAGATGCAGTAGCAGCGTAAATGTGTAGGATTTAGCCAATTAGTGCCAGACGTGTGAAAAATCGCCTTCCCCCAGTGGCCTATTTCCTCATTAAAAATCTGGCTCATGAAAATTCACTTGAATCGAGAATCGGATAACACGACTCTTGTTGTATTGGAGAATTTTTGAAGCAGCAACTTAAGTACTTGTAGGTTTTATAGAAGGTATTCGGATAGATAGAAATGTTGACGTCGGCAAAGAAAGCACACTGACTACATAGTAATGGCCATATCTGAGTAATTGCAAAAATCTTTGTTAAAAGGTCAGTGAACGGTTGCTAATGACAACCTGTGAGGCTGCCGCTCTATCCAGTCACTAGTGTGTACTAGGCATGTGTATTTTTCCTGTGTATGAGCAAATATCATGACTCTGCAGACCGGAGCGGCTGCAGACTCACGACTGCAGTGAATGTACGACTCTGGATGTAGGATCCTCGTTTCATGTGACAAGTGAAACCAAGTAGCAGAACAATGTATATATATTTTTGGTTTTGTTTGTTTTGTTTCCTCTTCTGTAATCATTTGTATTGACTTTTTGATTGCACTATTTTCTATTCAAAATAAGCTTCTTACTTTTCATATTGAGATCATTTGTGGCATAGTGGCTCAGCTCTGGGCCGGACGGGGCCTTTCTGTGTGAAGTTTGCACGATCATCCCGAGCCTGCGCAGGAGCTCCGGTTTACCTTTCTACTAAAATATGTACAACAGGTTCCACTCTGGGGCCAGGACTCCCCAAAAATGACATTCATAATCTCAGTGGGACTTTTTTGGTTAAATATGGGACAAACAAATACAATTTAAAAGCAAAATAAAACATAATGTGTTAATAATATTATAAAACAATCTTGATAACTTGATACTTGTAACTTTTTGGTTTATTTCAGACTTAATTCTGTTCGAAGGTATAACTATCTATCTTTCGATTGTAGGCCTAGTTGTATTTTTTGTTGTTAAATTAGACTGGCTGTAGTGTTTGTTTTATTACACTTACATTTACAACGCCTTTTGTTTTCCTGTCAAACATACTATAATAACCTTGATACGAGTCGCTCTACCCTCTTGATTAAGACATCCTGTTGTAGCACAAACATAGTTATTCAAACAGGGAAAAACGCAGGTCTTGGATATGCGGTCATGAACCTGCAGCGGTCCTGCATGAGCAGCTGCTCCGCTCTGCAGACCCCCCCTGCGCTGGTATGAGCCCGCGCATTTGTGAGGATCAGTCGCCCCCTGCTGTTTCGCCCGGTAGCGCGTTCTCAAGGTTGAGGTTTCCATGACAACCCTTGGGGGGCATTTATGAGATCAGGAAGTAAATTTAGCATCCACCTTTGATCATGAGAACCCTGTCATTTAGCTGCTTGTTATTGGAAGCCAGTGTTTGTGCATTGTCTTGTTCGGTTCAGAATAACTTTGAGGCGCAATCAAGTCGTTATTAGACATGATTGCACTCATTTAAACAACGATAATTGGAGACAATCAACAGATCAAAACCGGCTTATTTCCTTTTAGCCTTTCTCTTCTAATATTCTTACTAAACTGGAATAGTTTTCTTTGCCAGGTGTGCTTCCAGGCAACCTGAATAAAACTTGCAATTGCACATACACACATTTGCTTCTTAAACAACTATAAGAATTTGATTAATGGCAATCAGTATAATGCAAAGACCCAAAATATTTACGCAGTACAATATCTTGAGCAAACAACAAAATGTCTTGTCTCCATGGGGTTTCTTTACACTTCAGCCCTGCGGTTTAGACATTTGCAGTCATGTTTTCAACTCATTGGTTTAACATTATTCAGGTGTCTAAAATTAATTCTTCTGGGTGAGTTAAAAATGTGTGCTCTCACTCTTACTTTGAACATTTTAAATCTTTTCTCAATTGCAGAAAAGACTGAACAAGAAACAGACTGAACAAGCTGGTCAGGAGGTCCAGCTCCGTCCTGGGTTGTCCCCTGGACTCTGTGGAGGAGGTGAGGGACAGGAGGGTATTAGCCAAGCTCACCTCCATCATGGACATCACTTCCCACCCACTCCCCATGACTGTAGAGGAGCTGAGCAGCTCTTTCAGTGGCAGACCGAGACACCCTCAGTGCCAGAAGGAGCGCTACCACAAGGCCTTCATCCCCAAGACTGTAACATGTGCAATAACCCCTTTGACTTACCTGCGTCACTTTATCAAACACTCACACTATGACGTAAACCTGCACTGCTAATACTGACTTTAACATTTTTTGTCATTTACTTAATTATTTACTGTTTATACTTTTGTCCCCACAAAGACCTTGGTAGTCATTGTACATAAGATATCACTATTTAATTGTTTTTTGTTAATTTTTCTCACATTTTCTGCCCATTTGCACCCTGAGTGTTTCTAAGAGCTGAATGCAACAAGTAAATTTCTCCATTGTGAGATCAATAAAGGCTATCTTATCTTATGTTATCTTAAAAAGCACAATTTAGAACAGTGTGCAGCAGCTTTGTATGAATTCTGCTTCCTACAGCTTGCCACTAAAGGTCGGAAACATGAATAAAAACTGAAGCAACAGAAGTTGTAGTAACAGAGTCCTTCAAAACAGCCCTGTGTATTTGGGCTTCAAAACATACTTGTGAGTTGATCAGCCTCTTATGTAAGCATAACACACACACACCGTATTAATTTGTCATTAAATTTTTATTCATACTGTGAGAGTGCTCATACAATAGTCTTGTTTTTTTTTTCTAGAAAATATATTTACCTTTCAGTTCCTGAAAGCAAAACTAGATATAAACAATCATTATTTTATAAGAAGCAACTCATTTCCAGAGTCAATCAAGGCAGTCAACTATCAGCGGTCAAAAATGCATTGCAGATTTACAAATCACATTCTAGTAATAAATATCTTTTCTGTCTAGCACTTGGCTCATCCACTCACACGCATACACACAGTAGGGTTGTTCCGATACGATACTGGTGTCAGATTTTATGCCGATATCCAAACTTTCCAAGATATCGGTTTCGTAGAGCACCAAAACCGGTTCACCGATCCGACCCGAGAGATGTGAGTCACAGATGTTTACTGTTAACGCCCGGAGCAGCTCAAATACCGGAGGCTCTGCAGGATGTAAGAACTCTCATAATCACAAAGCGAGGATCTGTGTTGAATATTTAATGCCTAAGAAGACCTCGGGCTGATTAGAGCTTGGGAGTGTATCATCAAAACTGCTAAAACGTCTTTAATTAAAAATGTATAATACTCGAGTCACTGTTAACATAAAGCATTTGGACACTAATGATGAACCCTTCAAAAAAGTCGCCACGTGGATTTAACTAACTGTTATGATCTGGGTTTGCTGCATTCAGTCAGGTCGAGGCTCAGCAACACTATGTGCCCTAAGAATAGAGATCAGCTGAATGACCAGGTTATTCCATCAGTGGATCTCCTCTTCACTGATGGCACGGGCATGTTCCAAGATGACAATGCCAGGATCAGCGGAACTATGTTGTGAAATGGATCTCAGGGAGCATGAGACATCATTTTCACACATGGACGCAACAGAGTCCAGATCTTAACCTCATTGAGAATCTGAAGGGATGTGCTGGAGAGGGGTTTGCGCTGTGGTCACACTCTCCCGCATCATCGATACAAGATCTTGGTGAAAAATGAATGCAACACTGCTTATGGAAACAATGCCACAGCGATTGCATGCTGTAATCGAAGCTACTTTCTTTTTGTGGCCGGACAGTGTATTTACCACGTGTGAACTGTCTCTATTCTCAACTTTTTGTTTGCTTGCCCCTGTAATTCAAAGCACTTTTTCAGTTTTTATCATTTGATCCTGAACTCTATCAAGCAGCGTAGTAACTTACTCGCTTTGTTTAATTATGCATAATGAGCCATATGTTCTGGGGTTTAGAGCCTTTTGTTTTAAACTTCGCTGTTTTATTCAAAGATGTGGCATCGGCCTGGGACTCAGCATCGGCGGCTACCCTGAGCCCAAGCATCGGTATCAGATCAGATTAAAAAATAAATAAATAAATGGTACCGGAACAACCCTAACACAAAAAACAATGATCATTTCGAGGTTCCTAAATTAGCAAATACAGAAGCCACAAAAGAGTGTTAAGCAGGAAAAGCAGGGGCATAACAATGTGAGAGGAGAGGCGTGAGGGTTTGAATCAGGTAAGTGAGAGGTGAGTGTTTCATGTGTGTCTTGTTGTTGGACTTGATCTCTTCTGGCTTCACTGTTCTCGTCAGTGTTTTTTTTTTTCTCTTTTTTTTTGTGTGTCCCTGTCTTTATTTGAAATACTCCTCAGCTGTCATGGCAACGCTCAGACCAGACGAGGTAAGGATCGGAGGCATCACAACAGTTCACCAGGGCCAGGCGCTGAGTTGAAACTGTCTGTAAGGCCAAGACGAGAAACAAATGATCAACGCGTTTTAGTCGAGTAGAATGAGTGGGTTATTTGTTATAGGCTTTGTCATGATGTGAACTTGAGACTGGTGCATGTCAGAGTGTCACATGGATCAACAGCAGCAAGAAAAGCAGCATTACTTTAGACGCCAGTGGTCCTCGGAAAGCCCAAATGTGGGTTGCATGAAGACGGAAAGTAGTGTGTGTATCGTTACTTATCTAAAAAGCCATCCCTTGTTCTGGGTTGTTAGAACATTTCACCTCTAACCTCTAGAGGCTTCGTCAGCAACTGAAGGTCTCATTTAGCTGAAGGCTGTACTGCTTTTCGAGATCACTCGTTACTGAAAAAGCCTCTCGAGGTGAGTAGAGAAACGTCCTCAACGGTAAAATACCATGTAAGTACAGATGACAGCTTGAGAGCCCTTTTCTGTGATGCAAAAATCACTCTGATAACAGAAACAAGCAGGAAACTAAATAGTTGAATTTCATTAGAATGCAAAACATGACTAGGTGATGCATGTTTTTTATTGATATGTTGTTAATGATGCTATAGATGGATTTCAATGCTGATAAACATTAGACACATGACTGATGTGCGCGCGCATACTAGGTGCAGAAACCTGGTGCTTCCAACATCACATATCAGTCATTTCTATTTCATGGGAACTTAGGCTCGAATAATGGCAATGAATGAACCGCTGTTAAGGCTCGAAAATAGTTCAAAGTACGTAGAAAGCTTGTCACTTGAGGACGCGGCGCGTATTTAAAGAAACTCACTTTAAGGTGAACATTTAAGGTCTACTATTATGTTAGCTATGTAGGTGTGTTTATTGAATTTTGCAATTAGCATTAGTTTGAAAGGGGTGCAGAGTAATGGACCTGCACCACTAGTTTACAGGATGAATCTAAAGACGAGCGCATCCATGTGAAATAACACACACTGGAGCGAGGTGCGTCACAGCACTTCAAAGGCTTTTCTCAAACCGTGCAGCGCTTTAAACATGTGATTTATCCATTTATCATAAATGAAAAATGACACGTAGGTCATTGATGCAAGAGAATGAAAATGTGGCTCATTTATTGTATGTTAATAGTGTGTTGGTGACAGACAGTGTTTCCCTACTCAGACCGAGGCAGGATCCTCATGATAGTTTCTCTTTAGAAAGCTCCTCCTCTCGTCCCTCCCAACAAGGCTTACTGTCAGGTGTCAGACCCGTCACTGCTGAAGTGCAAAAACATGTGTTCCTCGCCACGTCTGGATTGAGCAGATCTGAATTGTGGCGCCGGGTATATTCTTGATCTCAACTTTGGACCTTTTGTCTCTCGTTTGACGCACACAACCAAAGTTCTATTCTTCTGAAAAGTGTGCACACCTGCCTCTATTTACGCTATCAACAACACGAAACTATGGCAGTGTGTTGTTTTTATATGAAAACAAAAGCATGTAAATTGCATGACAGTGGTACCGCAATACACTTTTCCAGTTGTTTTGCACCAGGCCTGCGTGCATGCACCTAATTTAGTATGCGTACGTCACATGACATGTGTCTATAATATGAGGTAGATCTCCAAATCTGAAGTTAGATGCATGAAAAAAAGTTAATGCACTTTTTAGCCTATAAATCTGGTCCCACAACAAGACTTTGAGGAAACCACTGCACTGTGCTATGACACACACAGACACTAGACTCACACCATGAATAAAACAGAGAGACTTGTACCAGACAGCTCCAGGGACTTATTTCTGTTTTGGGGAAGTCTAGGTTTTTTCACGGGGGGTTTGCGATTTGGGGGCTTCTCAACGTTATTAGGGCTTTCCCTGTCAGGCCCTGGGGTCAGTGAGGACAAAACAACAGTTAGATACAGACTGCACGCACAGAGCAACATACAGATTTGATAAACAAGTGCAGAATGCAAAAATGCAGCCATAGTAACGGTTACCTGTGTCACATGACATGGCCTTCCTGCTTCTCTGTGGTTTGATTGGTGCCTGAGGTCTGAGTCCTTCATCACCTGAACCACACAGACAACGCATCGGTCAACTTCAATTTAAGCAATCAACATGTGCAGTCGTCTATCGATGAAGAATATTTCCATCTGAAACTTTTACTTTTTTTGAGCTTGCACACCGGTCAACAGTTTATGTTCATGTGAGTTAATACATAACCCTCTGATGATCCCACTGTTTAAAACTGATTTAGAGGACAGGCCAGAATCCCTCACTTCCGAAATACATGCTAGGTCAATGTTGAGGTGAGCTGCGCATGCGAAAACACAAGAGAGTCTAAAGTTGAGGTGAAAATCAGTTAAACATTAGTGCAAATGAGCCAGAACTGCAGAAATCTTTGCTGGACACTCGGCTGCATAAAACAACAGCAAGGATCCTTCGAATTGGGAGTGCTAAACAAGCACTTTTGCATAAATGCATATTATGTAGCCATGTGGTCCAGGTGCGACTCAGGCCTTCAAAGTAATGGAATAGAACTGGGAAGGCTTTCAGATGCCAATAAGACTAAAATAGCATGTGTCTGTCACAGTGAGGGTTGAAATGCTGAGTACTTCATGTTATGCCCCAACTTATTTCTCTGTTTCAGCATGCGCAACTCAAATCAACATTGACCAAGCACGTATTTCGGAAGTGAGGAATGCAAAATGTTTTGAACTTGTTGATAATACTGCATCTCTGTAATTACTGACCCATCCACATGAACAAAAACATTGACATGAAGTTCAATTCCTTCCAGAGGTGAAATGTGGGGGATCATTTTGGGGATATTGAAACATTAGCTAAAATCAATAGAAAATAGTATGGAAATAACCATGGAGCAAATATAGTGTAAACATGCTGTAAACAATAGCTAGTATTTTATATTTCATAATCTCCATTGGTGCCAGGGAATCCTTGCAGTTTTGACAACACAATCCCAAGCTCTACACCCTACATCTGAAATGATGACATCAAATTTCAGTTTGACTTGAAGGCAACCGGTTCCTTGGCTGTGGCTGTAATGTGCTTGCTGGCGTGTGGTGCAGTTACCCTGGCTCGCCGCTCTGTCGGGTAATCCGTGTGTGGGTTTGTGACCAGGAGGAGGCACAGGAGGAGGGGGTAAGCTCCTGTCAAAGGCTGAGTCTTTAGAAAAACTTGCGTACGCGGATGTCTTTGGCTGTCGAGAGAAGAAAAGAAAAAGCTATTACATCTCAATGTGTTGTAGATTTAAAGGGATTAAGGATAACACAGCGTCATAAAATGAGATTATACAACGCGGAGAAGAAGAAAGACGAAGGGGCAAACTAAGTGATGTCGAGTCGTGAGACAGAGACAAACCTTTTCGGGGATTGGGGGTGGCTGACTCTCTGAATCCTTCCTCTTCTCTCGCTCCTTCTTGTCTGTCCTCGCCGGGTCCCGCTCTGCGTCGATTTCCTCTTCTACACCTGGGGATCAGGAATAGGTTAACCACCTCACAAAGAAGTTAAAGTGTGACAAGTTTTGTGGTGGTACATGGAAGGACTTGAACTGATTAACTCCACCATAGACACTTTTCATTTGCTGTTTTACCCCCAAAACACATAGAAATAGCAATACTTGATAACATATTCCAAACCAGATCATCAGGACACTCAATACTGTGCATTTTATGTCAATAAGCAGTGTGTAATTCTAACTTTTTATACAATTCACGCAGTGATGTTGAAAAAGTGGGACAATATCTAAAGGACAGGGGTACAGCGATCCAAATGGCTTTGCAGCACAGCCAAAAGAGGGTCAGTTAGTCATCAATATTCTGAAAGAGGAAGGTGGACTAATGTGACTGAAATAATTGTGCTTTCAGAAGTGTGATTCAGAGCTTTACGCGTGGCTTCAACACTCCAAAAGCCTCAACACATTGACTGACATAGTGGTTAATAGCACTTCACAAACAGTGCCGCTGCTTTGGTGTTATACTGTAGTAGTGTGATGTGACATTTTGAGCAGCTGATGATTAGCAGAGAATGTACGCTTTGTCTGTAATTTATGCACTATAACTCTCTACACATTCGTTACATAAGACCAGTGCTGCAATATCAGATTTGACTTAAAAAGAAAAATCAAGATTAGATATTTTCCCAAATCTTTCAGCCCCAGTTTTCACTATAGAAATCCACATACTGTCAACGTGTACCTGGTACAGCCTCTGCGCTCTCCACGCGGGACCTCTGCCTCAGCTTAGACAGATTCGGTTTGCTGCTCTGTGGCGGAGGGTCCGGTTTAGAGACTTTGGGACCGCCTCCTGTGGTGCCCCTCCAGACTTCCACCTGCCCTCCTCCGATGCTGGGACACATCAGCCGATCCCCCTGGACGTCCTGTGGCCCATGGTGCCAGTCTGCTGCAACCTCTGCCTGCCCCTTTTGTGGATCAGAGTCTTGTTTTGGCGATGGCGTGCGGTCCGAGGGGTACGGGGGCAGCGGTCTTTGGGCTAAGTTTAGACTCTGCACTGGTTTCCTGATCGACTGTCTTGTGTCGGTCCATTGATGCTCCGCGGGGACCTCTGCGGGCTTAAACTCAGACCACGACCGGTCTAAGTACCGCCCCCCTGGTCCCAGCTGCCTCTCCATTTTCCGGTCGATTTGTCGCTGGGTGTGTCTGTCCACGGTCCACTGCCGGTCCACGGCTCTGTCCAGGTGCCGGCTCTCGCTCCAGTGTCGCTCTGTGGTTTTGGGGTCTCCGGGACTGTCCTGAGTCCGGTCGTCGTACCACTGTCTGTCGTGTGGCTTTTCGGTGTGCCGAACCACTGCTGTGGTTCTCTGTTTGTCGTCGACCCAGAACCTGTCCATGTCTTCCAAAGGCTCAAACACAGAGTCGGACTCGGACTTTTGTGGCTAACAAGAAACGATATGGAAAAGAAAGCAATCACAGAAAAGTAAACATTAAGCAGACAGATACCCTCCGAGCTTTGAACCATACTTAAAGAAGTACTAAGTAACGTGTTTACCTATAAATCCTTTCTGTAGTCCCTCTGAGGGTAATACAAGTGTTAAAGGGATGATTGGGGGGTCTTTTTTCTCTCCCTGGTGTCTCTGGCCAGAAAATCACAATTGCAACTTTGTTGACTACGGGTCGGAGGCCCCAATAGACACTAATGGAATCACGTAGAAGAAGCTAACAGGCTAACGGGCAAAGCTAACTGCTGGCTAGTGCCACTTAAACAGTATTTACATCAAAGTTTAAGTGAAAAACATTATCTCCATTGTGTAATTGGTTGAACATTATCCCTCTCTCCCTTTGTCTTTTCTCTTAGCGTAGTATTAACTACAAACATGCTACAACACCTGCAGTGGCTCTTATGGCCTCTAGGGGCATGAGTTACTTAGTACTGCTTTAAGCTAAATTTGACTGAATACAATAATGTTCCTGAAAGCTCAGCATTCTGAGTGACTTTACCTCTCGGGGTGAGTAGAAGGGGTGTTTGCTGCTGCCCCCTGCTGAATGGGGAAAGCCTGGCATCGGTTGTGGACTCAAAACAGGTGGGCTTTTTTTCTGGTTGTCAGCTTTTTTCCCATCAGCCCCTTCACCAGGAGACCCTGCTCTCCCTCCTGACCTGGGAGGCTGGAGGAGCGTGTACACATTCTCTGTGGCCGTCCTAAAGAATTCATAACATTTAAGATTAGTAACACTGAAAAGCTGTAAAATGTACTAAATATGCCTTGCTTTTTTATCTGTAGAATGATGTGTGTTGTTTAATCCAGCTATTAAAAGTAAAAAGTAAAATTAGGGTCAAAAGTTTAATCTGGTTCAAAGTAGTTCGTATTTTTTGGCTGAGGCAAGTTGTCTTATGGTAATCTGTATTTGACGTGTTGTGTGTTGATAATGAGTCACCACCTGTGAGCTACATCTGCGTAAACATAACTGTCATGAGTCTCCTGCAATTTGGCAGCTTTGAGCCAATTCAGAAGCCACAAAGTCAAACTAAAAGCAGTTTGGAAGAACAAGTAAAAATGTAAGATTATAGTTCATGCAGAATTCAGTTAAAATAGATTACCACAAAGTTACAGGTATTTTTTGGGGACTTGCTGTTTAATGCAGTGTCTGGAATTATTACTTTGAGAAAAATTGTATATATTGATGATTCACATATAATAGTAATACTCGTCTTCAGTCATAAAGTGTCTCTATGATGTTTTTTTAACGAAATATAGCAATTACGACTAACTACATTGAAGCACAGAATAGATTAACTTTCTGATTGTACTGCACATAAGGGCCAAGAGCGAGACCTTGTTTTCACAAATATGCTAAAGCTAGAACATACAAATTGCCACTTTTATCCAAAAGTGTTTTAATTGAATTGACTTGCCACTTCACTGTTGTATAGCTATAATTAATACTTGAGTGTTGTTTCATCAAACTAAGTAATAATTAGAGAATCATGAAAACCCGTCATGCACTTTGATGTCTGTGGGTTCATAAACTCGTAAAGACTTGTGAAGGAGCAGGCCTGGGATAGACTCAGAGACAGGCTGAATTATGAATAAATCACAGAAGTCTCTCTTTTTTCCAGAGCTCTATAGTCTGAATCGTAAAGTGGGATACTGAGAGACAGATAATGAGATTTTGTGCAGTGTCTTAAGGCCATAGCTCAGGGGAAACTGCTAATGATGTGTTCGTGGCTGTACAGACCCCGTGGGCGCCGTGGCAACAGTGTGACACCCGTCTCCAAAAAACTCTGCCTCTGACTCGGTCGGACCCTGATTCGACTGGTTTTGGCTGCGGTTTTTCCTGAAGCTGAAGATGGCCAGCATGTTCCTCCTCTTCTTCCTCCGCAGAGAGTGGGCTTTGTGCAGCGAGGACAGCTGACTGAGGGAACAGGAGCAAACAGGTTCAACATGTCACACCCCAGACCTGTCACAATAATACATTTTAGAAGTGTGATAGACTGCTGCTGGAAATATTTTCAACTTGGAGATCATTGTATGCCTCTACTGTAACACTAATGCAGTAAAAGCCCAGTAAGTGCTTTTTTCTAGATGTACTTAAGCCAAGTTGAGGAACATTCCTGGTTAAAATCATGGCACAAGAGACCCCCTGCTGAAACAGACCCACCACAGGCCGATCAGACCTAAGTGTGTGCCGCATAGGGACTGAGTGATCTAAGGAGGCGAACAAGCTGTGAATCAATAGCTCCCTACTCTTTCATCAGGCAGGATTTGAGGTGTGCAACTCTCCAGCCTTCGCTCCATTGCCGACTCTGGCTGGGCTCTGGGCATAGGGACTGATGGTAACTGTGTGCTCGTCTGTGCTTTGTCTGGAGTTTAGATACACTGTGGACCGTGAGGCTTGTCCTGCCGCTGGATATCACTTCTCAGAAAGTCCTGGTAAAGTCTTAAAGTGGACCAAACAAGTGGGAACTCAAATCTTCTTCTTTTAAAGATTTAAAACTGCAGACCGACATGGAGAATTTTAATAGAGACCTGAAACAGTGACTGAAGTCTGGCCAGAGCTGCACACATGATAATGCTGTATGAATTGTAAATTATCCTAAACTCTCCCTTTGAATTGACAGAAACAGCTTTACCTGTCAGGGAGAACTCTTTTGGTGTAAAAGTCTGGAATCCCATCGTCCAGGGGGCTTATTCCTCCATTTTCACTGCAGTGCTGCACACAATACCATCAATAATTATTCATACATTTGTTTCACTCTTAAGTTATTGACATATTCTTTATTTTGAAAAGTTAACATTATATTTGCCACAGCCATTTCCCTACCATCTCTGCTGGCATGTGTGCTCCTTTATGCTTTCGCGGCGGTCGGGGACGAACTCTGGTCACGTGATGCAGAGGCAGGCCGTGTGTGGGTAACTCTGACAGACCCTCCCACGAGGCGGAGCGGGACAGGGGAGATGAGTACGATGGGATGGAGGGGGGCGGAGAGGAGCTAGAGTCGTCACACAGACCTGACAAACAAAAACACACAGGATTTTTAATCCTGCGGTAATTTGTGTGCATATCTGAATAAAATAACAAGAGTTAGGCGGTAAGGGCTGCACAATACAAAACATATCATGCAAAATTTAACCCTGAAAACATTATTCTGGGTCCGGTGATGGCTGTGTGTGGAGGATTATGTGAATTTGTAAGATATGTCCAGGTTCTATCCATTAAGAAAGAAAAGGACTTTATAATTTTTCACAAGAACACATAATAACATGGTTTAAAGTCCATGATTTGAAGTCCATTTGATAATGTGTCCCCTTTAACGTAATAACAGAGTGAAAACATCCTTTCCATTTCTTTTTTGACATAAATAGCCCCCTAACATTCAGTGTGAGCACATGCATATAGCAATACCTGATTAGACATTGTGCATCCCAAGCCTCTTAGCTTCTCCGAGAATGATATAAAAGAACTGTCTAATGGTACACAGACAGGAAACATTTTAGCGGACAAAGGAAGAGCAGTACTCACTCAGTCGAGTGGAGACAGGCCGTATCCTTCTTGTTCGTGAGCTGCGCTTCTTAATGGCTATTGTGTCCTGAAAGAGAGAAAAAACATGCTTTAAGGATCACTAATAATGTGCACTCAGTGGAAATACACAGAGTGGCCTGACCGCATTGTGTGTGTGCAATTGTAAAATCTAATGAACAGAATACAGTCGTATGGACGTAACAGAGATGTTTTATTTAACAGACCGGATCTACATGAGAAATAAAGGATGAGCTATCAGGGCAAATTAAATAAATCTGGACATGAATAAAAAATTCTCATTTCTGAAGTGCTGTACTAATGCTTTGAGAGCTATGGCCCTGAAAGACATTGTGCTGATGATTTGTATATTATATGATGTTTATCCACTTAGAAATGGATAGTTCCAGTGGCTGTCTCTATATAATGTCCCAAAGCCAGAAAAACACTCAACACCCATCAAGCATTATGTCACAACCACCTTCATGATGTTGGTCGTCTCTCTTCGGCACAGTGAGCTGTCACTGGGTTCATTAATGTTCCCCTCTCCGACCTCTCTTGACTGGGAACACCTAAAAAAATGCTGAAGTTTTGGAGCTTCTCTGACCCAGTCGTTTTGCCTTAACCGCCTGCTTTACGCTGTTCAATGAGAACAGGGAGGAAGAGGAGTAAAAAAAATATGTGGCAACGCGGCCAGTGATCAGGGGAGACTTTACATTCAGGCATCGTGCATGAAGTCTCCGTTCATTCATCACCCAATAAAACAGTCATCAGCAAATATAAGTTCAGATGCCCCAACAGAAAGTCAGCGGCATGTTCTCTGGAGCCAGTCACAGTAGAGAGAGAAAGATGGAAGGCGCAGAGAGAGAGAGGGGGGAAAGACGCGTCTCGTCTGGGCTAAAAATAAGTTTCCAACACTAGGCAAGGCAGACAACTTTATTTATACCGCGCATTTCGTACACAAGGCAACTCAATGCGCCTACTGATCAGTGATCACCAACTCGATTCTGCTCCACACCGGTTACTAACAGCGATGTGGGGATGACAAGCCACGGGTCAGGGACACGAGAAAAGCACATGCAACGCTGTGCACAGAGACAGCCAGATGTGCGTAATGGGTCCTGTCCTGGGAGAGGCAGAGGACACTGATAGATGGGCTACGGTCACGATCAGGTGGGCCACGGATAAAAGTGGGTGGGCACATCTGCATCTTGGCAGTTCAAAGCCGACCATAGACTTCTCCTCAGTTTTAAGAACCCTCTATAACGGTAAAACATCATGTGAGCACAAGTTACACAATCTACTGGTGCAGACTGCATGGACATCAAGGCCAGAAACCACGACATTTAATTCTCACCTACACCAGCTCCTGTGTTCCGTGTCGTTCCTTCAACGCCCAGGGGAACAGCCCAAGACGGGGTATACTTGCCAGGGCTAACAATACTCAGCCTTTGTGGAAAAAAATGTCAGTCATGTGCCCACACTGTCAGCTCACAGCTCCAGGCAGAAATCCAGACGGACCCCAATTATTAACAACTCCCCTCACCAACTCTGACACCGTCCATCTACAGAAAAGAGTCCTTCTGGGGGTTACCGAGCAGTCTGGTGCTGTCAGCCCACAATGTCTAACTTTTCTGCAAGATTAGCTGTTCTAATAGATATAACTCACACGTCAAGTCCACTTAAGGCGAGACTCCTGGACAGTTTCCGCTCAATGTGGAAAACATCACTAAAAATGGCAGATGTCACTTGTCCTGAGTGTGAAAATAGTAAAGCTACATTCTGATAGCATTCATGTATTAAGTTTTGAACAGCGAGGACAAAGGTCGATCCATAAAGAGCCGCTACTAGGGGTGCACCCATCCGCATATCAATACTGGAAAAATACGATATCAGGTATCGGCTACAAATATCCGATACTGAACCGATACTAGTTTTGGCTCTCCTTTAAAATGCTACTTTTACCACCTAAATCTAAGTGAATATGGGCCTGCTGCGAATCATTGTAAAGCTAAGAACCTGATGAATTCAATCACTGAGCTACTTTAAACATTTTGCTGCACAAAATTATGTTAGCAATAGCATGCTAAAGCTAGCTGGAGCATGCTAATGCTAACGGAAACTATGATAAAAAATAAAGTAGCCAAATAAAATAAAATCGGCCACTGCTGAAGCAAGTGTTTGTATTTTAGTTTAAGAAATAACTGATATCACATGTTTGTAATGATCAGATCACTTCATGTGAGTTGTTTATATTAATGTAACCTAAAGCCTGGCATTTACCCAAGGATAGTTAGTGTAGAAAAGTCCAGTGATCCTTGTTAATGTTTATTCAAGAGTTTATCAATAGATATAATTGATAATTGATCTGCAACATGACAATAAAATATGACTTCATTGATCTTACAATGGAGAAGAGTCAGTAAAATGTTTCAGTCAGAGAAAGCCACTTTTAGATTGGTAAATATCGGATATCGGCAGATACTCAAACACCAGTATCGGCATCGGTAGCAAAAAAGCAGGATCGGTGCATCGGTGTACGGAACCAAGGCTGCAGCAGGAAAACTAAACAATGATTGACCTCATTTCAGACTAGCACAAAAGCATGTGCAAACCAGGACAAAAGCAGGACATCTTTCAGTTAACAGTTAAACATCCCTAAGAGCAGAGACAACTGTTGGCAGGAGGAAGAAAAAGTAAAAAAAAAATGGTAATAGAAAAATCTGATTGAAAAAAAAAATAACAAATTGTTGGGTATAGCACCATTTTTCTCCACTGGCCGCTTGGGGCCTCAAACTGGGTCACACACATGTTGTTAGTGGGTCATGAGAAAAACGTGGCTTCATTTTTCACCGCTCGATATTGAGGAGGTCGGACCCACTGCCCTGGATATAATATGGTTAGGCAAGCAACAAATTTAGTTTTTAATCAGTAATTATACAGGACTAAACAACAAAAGCAAGATTATGAAAAGTGAAAGGAAAAGCAGGACTAAACAAGATCAACCAAATAGCTAAAACAGGACTAAATCAATGAGCAAAACCAGGTAAAAAAGAAGTATAAGAACTAGCTGATTAAATAGACTGACTTGAAAGCCAGTGGACATTATGTTCTGTGTGTAGAGATGCGACAGAAGGAGAGACAGGGGAAGACGGTCAGGTCCAGTAGGAAGAGCCTTACGATGCTGGTGCTGATCTCCTCGTCTGTGATGTCCAGAGAGTCTCGATGTCTGTTGTACCTCCAGCTGGTTCCCTCCTCCCCAACACCGTCCCAGCGCTTCAGATGGGACACCTGCCGACTCTAATGAACACACGCGCACACAAAACTAGAAATTATAAATACTGTACATTTGGCTATCTGTCTTGATTCCAAAATGGACACTCGCATTCCTGAGTTTTCTATTATTTGCATGATTGAACGCTCTATCTGGATGCTCTCCACAGATGAATGAATGGTGAAAGTCTCTCTTAGGAGTCAAATATCCCCAGAGCCAAAAATGATAGAAACGTCTAATTCTAAAGTGGTCACATGTTTGTACACCTATTTTATGTTGTAGTCTTTTGCTTATAATAATAAAATAAGAAATAAAGAGTTCTTTTTGTTTTGGCTTTTTGTCTTTCAGCCAAGCTCCCACAGAAGTACCTAACAGGAATGTCCTGAAAAAAATCAGCCCTATGTGCCTCATACAGCGCCCCCTGCTGTCACAGTTCAAAACTGACACGTTTAGAAAAAAAACGTGTTACTTTGGTCCAAATTGCCGTCATTCACAAGCTTAATATAGAAGGTGCTGTTACACGTATGACCTGAGGTGGCAGTGGTGAGTATAAAATGACCAACTTGCATCTAGCCCCTTTAACCAAGTGCATTTTCTCCAGTTCAGCTTTACCCAAATCTAAAAGGTTACAGGCTATGTAACGCCTCATTTGAAAGCTAAGACCTACAAAACTGATCTAAATCAATATTTTCCTTGCATTGTTGCCGTACTGTCACAATCTTTTTTGACATTTCTATTCATAGCTTTTTTGTTGCTCTTCAGTGGTGTTTTTGTTGCATCTTCGTCACACATTATTGTCACATTTGTGTTACTCTTTTGTCACATTTTGTTGCATTTTCGTCACTGTGTCGTCACATTTTTGTCATTCTTTTGTTGCATTTTCATCCTCGTTCTCGGATAATTTTTGTTGCTATTTTGAAAGAATCTTTTAGATTTGGGTAAAGCCAAACTTGAGAAAATGTGTTTGGTTCAGGTGAGGGTTAAGAGGTAAAAAAATGACATCAAGTTAAATTACTTCAAATGTTGGCCTATATATCGGCTATTGGCTATCCCTTCATATCGGTATCGGACCCAAAAAATCCAAATCGGTCAGGCCCTCGTCTCTATGATTTATATAAATATTAAGTTTCATAGTCACTATATGCTTGTCTGACCACATAAAATTTGGAAAGTTCAATTAAAACTATAAGTTAGTATATACTATAATTTACCAATGACTTGTGCGTGGTGTAGAGCTCCTGCAGAATTTGGTCGACGATGGTGTTTGTGAGATAGGAAACCACTGAGAGCTTCACTTCTCTGTAGAGCAAAAGGAGGAGCGGTAAAGATTTATATGAGTGGGAGAAAATCAATACGCTGCTTATCAAATCCAAGGGCATTAGTGCTTACTCCAGAGCCCTGTGGATGTCCTGGGCCGCTCGCTCCATCAGGGCGGTCCGGATGGAAGAGCGAGGGATGGACACTCGCTCAGAGACGGACGACAGCGAGGGGCTCAACCTCTCGGCCGCCGTCGAAGATATCGGACAGAGTTCATGGCACAGGGACACCATAGAGTCCACGATCACCTGCAGAGGAAACAAGCCTTATTCACTCAAACTGTGGTACACGTACAGTGGACTGTAATCTGTTTTATTTTAGCTTTAAAGGATCTGTATCATGCTTTTTTAGCCATTCCAAAGTAAAGTATAGGCACTCATTTTTTTTTTGTGATAAATAAAAGTATTTTCTGGAGGTATTTTTCAAACCCGGAAGACACAACTCTTTGATTCAGTTAACTCCACCCCCTCTCTTGATGCAGTTATAAGGAGTTGACATCCGCAACACAGCTTCATAAATGGTCCATTACTGTTTACGCCATGGGAGTCACAATGGTTATAAAAGTTAATCCACTTTGGTTCAGGCCAAGGTTCACCAAGTATCCATCAAGATACAAGTCTCAGAAAAACACTATTTGGGCTGATAGTCGCCAAATACCGGAAAGAAATTCCAGTGAGTGGCCTCTTCTTTAGGAAGGTTAAATATACTCCCGTCCTCGTAGCCAAATGCGCTTTTCTCTGACATTAGTGTTAGGTAAGAAAAAAGAACAGGTGTGTCCAGAGTAGGTTAGAAAGAGCTCCGTCTTCACAGCTTCCAGCGCAAACATCTGTTCAGACGGTCAGGGGATGCGTTTGTTTTGGCCACAGGGGCAGCGCTGACCTCTTTTTAGTTTTTTTAAATGTATTTCTTGCAACAGAAATAATGAAAAAATCAGGCCGTAAGCTTAGAATTAAGACATTGCATTACAGACGTCGAGCACTTCCTTTCCGCTCTGACGACACAACTGAGCCAGTCAGTCGTTCACCAGGAGAGGGCGGGGAACTGCATTGCTTAGAACTGCGTCAATGAATCCAAAAAACACTCTCGGGGTGTTTTTGATAAGGAAATAGCATAACAACATGGTTAAAACCTCCAAATAGTTGATTTTGCATGATATAGCCCCTTTAACTTAATTCATTATGTGATCTTGCATAGTTTACTCCTCTTGATGATTTTTGTGTTTTGATATGAGGTTTGATTATGGAGTAAACTTGTGATCTGTTTTGGTAAAAAAAAAAGAAAAAAATCTACCTGCAGCTCCTTGTCTGCAGCTTTGGCCAGTTCCCCAGCCAAAGAGTCCAGCCTCTGCCTCACCGGCCCATCCACGGACAGCACATGAGCCAACTCACACAGGGACGGATACAACTAAAAAAGAAAAAAAGAAAAAAGAAATGCCACCATATTTAATCCAACTTGGCTCTTGATAAAAGTCGCTCACATGCATCACGGGAAGCCAATTCACACAGCACTCACCGCGCGGGAGTTCCTGGCCTCTTTTAACACTTGTTTAGCGGCTTGAATCTCCTCCATCTCGCCGACGCCTCGTAACACGCACACCTGCTGTTGGACACGCACGCACAGGCGCTCCATCACCTTGGAAACGTGCAGCGAAAGAGTGTTACGAAAAGCACCCGACAGACACGCACAATAGTAATAATAACGGGGACGACAATGACAATACTGACCTGTTCGGCGGTGCTTGTGACCAGACCTTGGTGCAGCCTGAGAGCCTGTCTTTGGGAAAAGCGCTGTGTTTGGTTGTTCCTCACCAGAGCTCGCTGAATCTGTGCAAAGAGGGTGTTAGTGTAATGACAGGTAATTCAAGAAATAAAAAATAAATAAAGATATACATAGGGATCAGGAAAAAGTTCATAAAAGAGATTGTGTTCAAAGTAAAGAAAACCAAATTTTTGCTGCTTTTTTATTGTCGCTTTTGTCATGTTTTTTTGTCACTTTTATGGACAGAATTTTTTCAAGAAGGTTTTAGATTTGGGTAAAGCCAAACTGTGTGCTCACTTTCTGCAATCTTCCTCAGAGTTGGTCACATGATGTTATTGTGACGTGTCTTCATAAATCAAAAAATAGCAAACACACGCCCATGTCCAATTTTTATTAACCAAGGAAAACGTTTCAGCATAGCCTTCTTCAGATCATTCTTTTTTCATTCTTGAACTACAGTGCGTGCGGCGTGACGTGTCTTGTCAGCTGATTTTTGCGCTGTTTTCCTACCAGTGGGGGCAGGACAACAGCGCTGTCTGCAGTCCAACTTCTTCAATACAGCGTTCCAGGTGTGTGAAAGCAAAAAGGCCCCCTCATTCCGGTTTACTGTCCCAGGGGCACCTTTCCGAATTTCAATTACCTGTTGCTTACCAATTACATGTTTTATGAATTAAAAATATTTCTCTGTGATAATTAGATGGTGATAATGACGTGCAGGCGAAAGAGCTGGTGGAAATCTGGACTAGGGCTCCTCCAGGTGGCAGCTGTAGGAATAGTTTTCTAAAAAAATAATTTCCAGGTTGGACGTAGGGGGTGGTTAGCAGCTCCAGCAGTGCGGGATAAACACACTTCGAGCACAGAGCGGCTCCAAATCGATAATGTTGGATAAAAAATGTGGAGGACAGTTTTTGGGTTTGAACAATGAAACGATTGTAATCAGGAAGTGCAGAACGAGGCGTGGAAGAAGAAACAGCTTTGTCTGAGGGTTAGTCAAAACTGCGGGAATGTTGTGAAATACTACTCCAGGTCTGTATTTGACGAGGGAACGACATTGAAACATGGTTTAAACCTCAAGAAAGTCGATTTTTTTTCATGATATGTCTACTTAAAGACACGTCACAGTAACATCATGTGACCAACAGTAGTCTGAATTAAAAGAAAACCTTTACAAGTTCAGACAAGAAGAGCAAATTATGTTTTTTTTTATTCTGACATGTGTTTTTCAATTAAACCAGGTCAAAGCATTAAAAAAATCCATATCGAAATGCAAAACTGATTATAAATAGGCTCTGTATGCAAAGATTAAGACGTCATTCTTTCTCATATTGCTCAATCTGAAATTCTGGGTCACTATTATGTAAAGATAGTATAAAATCATATGGCAATAATGATTAGCGTTGTTGAAGGGATGTAAATAGTTGTTCATTTATCTTTTTCGTGTTTGTGCCGAGGCTCGTTCGGTCCATTACACAGACACCATATTGATTTCTGTCACAGCAGGAGTGTCTCATTTTATCTCAAACTTCGCTTTCTTCTCTTTGAATAAAACAGATACACATCGGCGTCAGATGTTCTATGTCTTTTATCTCCCCTCACTGAGCGCAGAGGATAAGGCTAAACGATTGTTCTGCTCTGATCTACGGGATTACTGGATGAATGTAAATGGCACAGATGAGGAATTGAAGATTAGCACCTAACAATAATGACTTGCTTTTTTCATCAGAAAAGAGTAAAATAGCAGCCGCACAGCAATTAGTCTCAAGCTTGCACACTTGATTTGCTGCTCCCAAGCCTGGGTAAACGGGGAGGGTGGTGTCAGGAGGCGCATCTAGCTTATAACCCTATATTAACACTGCAGACAGACTGACAGACATTTGGCATGCATCGTAATAACCTTGGTAAGCGCCTGCTCTGTCCTCTCGGGGGCGCTGCGATAAGCCTGGCTGATGTCACTAAAGGGTAGAGGCATGTACTGCAGGATGAAGTTGCTGGAGAAAAAGTGGCAGACAGAGGGGAAAGGTTAAGGATGAGGCAGACACTTAAAGGTGAGACACTGCAGGTGATATCTCTTTGAAACTGTTTTACTGGCATAAATATGAGCAAAAATGTTTTGCAAGAAAACGTCTTTCATTTACACTTTCATTTATATGGAAATAAGACCATTTAAGAAGAAGGCATTTAGCGAAAACAGTAAAATGCATGTGATTCATGCACTGGCTGAGCAATCCCCTTTCAGATGTTAATGCTGGAGGTGCACAATGAGCTGAGTCATGAATCATTATTCATGAACATAATTGCACTCGCTGTATTTGTCAGAACATTCTCAATCAGGTATTTTTCAGAATCTTGCAGCCATTGTCCAAACTAAGCAAGACCAAATCCATGAACTCTTAGATGAACAAGGACTCAACAACATTATGTATAATTTAGAAGGAAAAGTACATCATTTTTGCACAACAGGAGTAAGGCTAAATCTACAGTGGGAGGAAAAAGTAAGTGACACCCAGAATCTCACTGAACTGTACCAGTTTTGTAAAGAGGAATGGTCCAAGATTCATAAAACTCGGGCAGTTCAACGAGATTTCTAGGCGTTCATGTGCTTTTTCCACGCTCTCCTGTGAATGTTTACATGTTATGGCCAATAAAAATATGATTAAGGTTTGTATGTTTGGGTGGTATTAGTTTAAGCAGACACTGTTTATTCATTCTTATGCTTTTGATCAAAATCAGACCACATTTAGTGACCAATTTAGGCAGAAATGTGAGAAATTCCAAAGCGTTCACAGACTTTTTCCTCCCACTGTACATTAATAACAACTATGAATTTGGACAGAAACTGTAATCCCACCAACGCTGCCCCGACCACAGCTGGAGAACCTACTGCATCCAGCACTCACGCCTTCATCTCATGCGAGCCTGTCATTTTTGGCCTTGAGGTAAATCTGGACCATTCGAGATAACGCCGAACAGAAAGCAACAACTCATTCAGCTCACGTTACAGATTTCATGCTCGTCACGTGATGTTTCTAAAATAGGCCGTAACTCTATCACACAGATCAATATTGCCGTGGCGGTACATACAGGCAGGCTGTGTTTATTGACCCAAATGAAAAAAACACATACAGATTTTAGACTTACTGCTCGAGCGCTCTGGCCACGTCGAGAAACCCGGTTGCGGAGGTGTTGTTGCGATCCCATGTCACACTCCTGCAGGGCAAAGACACGAGATGCATTCAGAACATTTCTACACAGCATTTCATACATCGCCCAACATGAGTTTAAACACATCCAGCCAAATGCAAAGGCAGCGGCTTCGATGGCCGTTAAATTCACCTTCTGGTAAGCTGTTTTTGAGATTTCGCAGATCAAAACTATAATTGTTGCAATTAATTCACATTTATTTAGATTCAGTATGTCCCCTATTCTATTGGACTTTATTAGGTATAAAAAATCAGGTAATACGTTATTTTACAGTACCCTTGATACATTGTAACTAACTAAATTTAGTACAATGTAATGTGCTCTGTAATGATGTGTAATAACGTGTACCTATGGGTTAGATACACAATCGAATAACTTGTATTAGTAGTTTGTAGGTACATAATGTAATAAGACATAACTCTAACCCTAACCTTAAGTCCTAGCCCTAAGGGTCTCGTGTCCTATTACATTATGTACTTACAAAGTACTAATACAAGTTATTCCATTGTGTACCCATAGGTACAAGTTATTACAGATTGTTACAGAGCAGATTACATTTTACTAAATTTAGTTAGGTACAATGTATCAAGGTAATGTAAGTGATACCAAAAATCACTATATCTAAAAATGTTGTGAAATACTTTTGTTTCTTGCATTAGTTTAGAAGTTCATATTTGTCTAGTATAAATGCTGTTGAAATCAGACATCTTCTCTAGCCAGGGGTCCAACAGCAGTTTGTAGGTTGTCAAACAAGTACAATGTACAAATAGACTGCATCAGCCCAAACTACAATAAAAAAGAACATCAAAGTCCATCAAAGGTGTTGGCTGATCTAAGGTTTTGGTCAGGCTTATATATCTCGCAGGCTGGAATAAAAAGCTAAAAAAAAAGCCGCATGTGGCCATGGGACTTTAGTTTGCCCCTCTGTCCAAGGTTTATAGGGTGTGCGATTACATACAGTTAGTAAAGGAAATTCTCAACAGGAAATATCTCTCGATGATAGAAGGAAACAGAGATGGAAAGAGAATGTAAGACCAGCCAGCCACAGTCTGTGTATTTCTCCTTAATCGATGATTGCATTATGAATTAGTACAGTATAGTTTCCACATTACAACACATTGGCTGCTTTGTAATGCACAACTTTACTTTGCTGTCAAACTGTGGTATCTATAATGTTTGCTTCTTCAGGTGTAACTCAGGGCAATCTGCAATTTTAGACTTCGTTATAATTAGAGACAGCTCCTACAGGTCGCCCTGGCGGCATTGAAGATAGGTCAAATGCAGAGAATGTATTTCTCTACGGGGATTAATAAAGTAACTTAACTTAACAATATATAGGCTACAGTATATATCTTCAGTAGTATATTCCTGAACTGAGTTTATTACCTGAGACTTGTATTGATCTGTAAAGCTTTGCTCAACATCTTGGCTCCGATGTCGTCCATGCTGTTCCCGCTGAGGTCGACTTTCCTCAGACACGTGTTGCTGCCGAGAGCGTTCACCAGAACTGTGCCTCGAGACCTGAGCCGCGAGTCAGTGAGGGACAAGGTCTGCAGCGCCTGAACACAAACAGAAACCACTTTAAACAACAAATAGCTGGATTGGAAGCACAAAACAGACAGTAACCAAACCTTTTTACCTCATAAACATAAACTTAGAGAAATGTAATTGAGCCACAAAGGGGATTACCAGGCCACTATGATACAATAAAACTGATTAAAAAAAAAGGAATAAAATCTTGAAGTGAATTAGATGATGTAATCGAGGAGTAAAAACTGCTCCAACAGAGAAGTTCGTACTAATAGGTGTCTGTTTTGTTTGCGTGGTATGTTGTTGCCACATATACGATGCCTAATGGGTGCAATGTGTCCATTATTTATTGTTGTCAAATGCATGAGGTGTTTGGTAGAAAATCAGGATGAAAGAAAACAAATGGAGCTCTGTGAAAGAGGACGATGCAGCCGAAGGGAAAAGCGAAGATTTACTCCTCTCTAATGTCACTGCTCACCAGTGGCTTTACACGCTGAATACATGAATTATTTACATTGTGTTAGAGCTTTGATATGGACACTATGCCTGCAAGGATGAGAGAAACGGTAATTATTAATGACAGAGTGACACTTGGAACAGAAAGCAGGAGGCCTTCGAGGATGAGCAGTATATGGACTGTCGCTATGAGACAGGGATCCTCTTAAGATGTTTAATATTTGATGATGTTTATACATGGGAGGGCATGTTTTATTAAAACACATGGTGCTGTCCACTTAACCTTGAACTGTTTTCTCATATGCTTTTAGGCCTGATTTACTCAAAGCAGTTTGTAACTAAATGTGCATTTTAAAATTGGCAACATGTTTTGTGTTGCCCAAGGGCTGCTTAATATTGGAAACAATATACAGAATATAATAACAGGTAAATAAGTCTGACATTACTGGTTCAACTCGAGCTTAGCTTTTTAATATCATTGTCACAGGGGGACTTTCGTGGCTAAATAAAAAAATTAGAATATATATAAAAACGCTCTGGCCCGTAAAACTGCCCTCCACGTCATCTGGACCCTTTTTGAGCAGATCACTGTTTTATAATGCATCATTCCCACTACTGTCTGCAGAGGACGCTCCTGGGCAATTTGAAATCTTGACCAGCCCAGTCTCTCACTCCTTAGGCTACACTGTTCCTCCCATTTACATTAAATAATATTTAAAAATGTAAATTACTGAGGAATGTTTTCAAGCTTAAATTATGCATGATATAGTATGCCCACTTTAAAAACATGGAGGGTATGTAAATGTGTATCCAGTATACACAAAATATATATGATCATAACATGCATTAAAAAACATAGCTCCCAGTATGTTTTTTGTGACAACATGACAGCTAAAACCTCAGAAAAGCCAGTTTAGTAAATTCTGCTAAACTGGCTTTTCTGAGGTTTCTGAGGTTTACCCCTACATAGTTTAACTGTCTTGTCAGTTGTACTCACACAGTCCTCTTCTTGTATGAGCTGCACTAACTTCTGCAGCACCTCGTCCAGCAGCCTGCAGTCACAAGCAGAGAGACACAGAGGATGAGCTGGCGCGGTCACTTCCTGCTGTTAGCATGCTGTGTGCCTGTGGGCGCCCGTAAAAACAGTAGCGCATATTCAAGCACACAGACACGCGCAGCTGCGGTACATCAAAACACGCATATTTTCCGGGGTGGTAAAGCGTGGCGCCAAGCATCCACAGCGGCACCTGTTTTTGATGTTGAAGTTTTTGCCCAGATGGAGGTGTTTGAGGGAGGGGTGTCTGGAGAGAGCAGGCAGCACCGTGAGCAAGTCTGCGTCGAGACCTGTCAAATGCAAAAAACACATCTCTTAATCTTCTTAATGTTGGTGTATTCTGTTGTTTTGCTGTTTTGTGGTGAGCATTGCTGTAAAACTTTATATTAAGGAATGCTTGTTAGTATTAAGCATTTCTAATAGGCAGTGAATATTAAATTATGCTTGTAAAGATATTAATACGCTTAAACTATTATCCATTACCATTCTAGTAGGGCAATATTAATATGCTATAAATATATCAATAAGGTTAAGCTGCTCATTATACTATTATTATCGACTATCATGCTAATAGGCCATGGATAATGTATGGGCCTATCACACTAGAGGAGGCGTCGCTGCCCGGGCTGCAACCGACAGTCACATCAACCTGTCCGCAACTCAGATTGCTTGCGCGATCACCAAATCACGTCACAGCGACGTCTTGGATAAGTCTCTGTGATGTCTCTCTGACTTCTCTCTAACTTCTCTGCGACGTCACCATTACGTTTCTTTAAGCTCTCCTTGGTATCCAACAAGTCTCGGGAGACTTTGCAGGAACATCACAGAAACGTCCCCACAACTATTTGGTCTCCACTGAAATTGGACCAGTTAGTTTTCCCTGCGACTCCCTGGCAACTCGCCTTGTCTCCGGGTGACATCTCGGAGATATCTCTGTGATCAGCGGCGTCAGTCGCCAACAGGTCACCAACTAGTCTCCAGGCCGGTGAGATAGGCCCTTAACCCGTAACCCTAACCAGATTACTAATGCTTATTAATACCCTATTTATACTTAACGAGCAACCCCTTAAAGGCACAACACTTCATTTTGTTTCCCTAGTAGTGTAACAACTTCGTTTTATCCTCCTTCAGTATATTGTAGACTCAGACATTTGTGGGAAAAACACTGTGCAACTAATTATAAAGCGTTAAAGCATAAATTTTATGAACCTGCAGGATAGTTTTCTAGCATTTCTGCGAAAGTGACCCTATAAGTTGTGAAATGTGCCTATAAACTCATCCCTGTGAAGAATTGGGACGCTATAAATATGTTAGGAAAGCTAGGGATGAGTTTGGACCACAACTAACGTCTTAATTTAGTGCCTTCCTCTTTCAATGCCATAATAAAAAATAGTTATAGGACCATTAATATACCAAATTTCTCCCTGGTGAGACAAAAAAGATACTTATATAGATACTTGTATATCTGCATATAAAAATGGGTGGGAAAAGTGTTATCATTGCACAGGTTTAGATGTATATTATAGCAATTGCGCATACGATCATGACCTCTTTTCACTATTTCTTTTTATTATACAGCTCTCCGATTCAAACATTTCTTAGATCAAAGGTAGAAATTCAGAGTCTTTATAAAAACTGCAGACTTGTTTCATTCACAAAAGTGAATTCATTGACCATGGACCAAAAAAGTACAGCTTCAATCCAAGACCGAGTTGGCTCTTTTTCACCCAGAATCAGTATTGACTGGGTGTGAAAGCTTCCTGCACTGTGTATTCGTTATCCAGCTCCTTTTACTCTCCCAGACAATGAAAGAAACATGGTTTATTCATTTATGGGCAGGATTTGTGGTGACTGGACTACTTGGTATTTTTCAGGTGACACGAGCTCATGGGTATGTACCAGTGCTCTGTGTTATTTATTTATGATAACAAAACTGCAGCTCTTCAGGGGTGTTCAATAATGCAGTATTCTTGTGAACATTTTAACATTTTCTGTCCAAGATTACAAGGTCACAAACCTCCTACATCTAAACATGCATGGATTTCCATATTAAATGGCATACTCAGTTTTAGTATTAAAGTATTAAATAAGAAATTCCCTAGAGGCACAATGGTCAGGGTTATAGATGTGTTTAAGCGAGTCCACACCGTTGTCTGAGATATCCAGAGTAGCGATGCAGGAGACTCGGGGGAACAGTTCCTGGATCACAGCGGCGCCTGCGGACCTGAGCTGAGAGAGAGAAGAGAGAACGGGGAACACTCCATGAATCACAGACATTTCAGGCTAAGTCTATGGAGATTTGTTCCATTTTTCCAGACAAAGGAAACGTATGGATGGATTGTGTCGTATTCAAAGGATGCGCATACGCATATTCTTCATCTACTTGGGGATTTTTTCACTAGATATTGAATAATTTAAACAAGCCCATTTTCCCCCTTCACTTATTGCGGTTAGAGCTGAAGATAAATTTATGTGACTCATTCAATCAATCATCTTCCACTAAATTCTTGTGTGGAGATGATTGCAGTAACTATGGGCATTAGGTGGGCTGCATCCTGGACACACCACCGATAAGGAGCCATTCACAGGCAAACAAACATCCATCATCATCATCCATCCTCACCCGATCTCGAAGGGTGCGCCCAGCCACCCTGCGAAGGAAACTCATTTCGGCCGCTTGTATTCGCGATCTTGTCCTTTCATTACCCAAATCTCATGACCATAGGTGAGGGTGGGAACGTAGATCGATCGGTAAATCGAGAGCTTTGCCCCCTGACTCAGCTCCCTCTTCACCACGACAGACCGATACAGCGACCGCATCACTGCTGACCCCGCACCGATCCGTCTGTAGATCTCACGCTCCATCCGTCCCTCACTCGTGAACAAGACCCCGAGATACTTCAACTCCTCCACTTGAGGCAAGGACTCCCCACCGACCTGTAGAGGGGAAGCCACCTTTTTCCCGTGGAGAACCATGGCCTCAGATTTGGAGGTGCTGATCCTCATCCCGGCCGCTACACACTCGGCTGCAAACTGCCCCAGAGCGTGCTGAAGGTCCTGGTTTGTTGAAGCCAACAGAACAACATCATCCGCAAACAGCAGAGATGAGATCCTGAGGCTCCCAAACCGAACACCCTCCGGCCCCTGGCTGCACCTAGAAATTCTGTCCATAAAAGTAATGAACAGAACTGGTGACAAAGGACAGCCTTGGTGGAGACCAACAGGTAGGCCAGGTATGACTCCTTCTTCAGCTTGACGACATCCCTTACTTACCCACCACCGGGTTCGGGGATTGCCGCCGCGACAGGCACCAGAGACCTTACGGCCAGAACTGCGAGCAGCCGCATCGACAATGGAGGAGGAGAACAGGGTCCACTCGGACTCCATGTCCCCAGCCTCCTCCGGAATCTGGGTGAAGCTCTTCCGGAGGTGGGAGTTGAAGACCCCACTGACAGAGGGATCCGTCAGGTGTTCCCAACAGACCCTCACAACTTGGGCCTGCCAGGTCTGACCGGCTTCCTCCCCTGCCAGCGGATCCAGCTCACCACCAAGTGGTGATCAGTTGACAGCTCAGCCCCTCTCTTCACCCGAGTGTCCGAGACACGCAGCCGGAGATCAGATGACACAACTACAAAGTTGATCATCGACCTCCTGCCTAGGGTGTCCTGGTGCGACGTGCACTTATGGACACCCTTGTGCTCGAACATGGTGTTTGTTATGGACAAACTGCGACTAGCACAGAAGTCCAACAACAGAATACCACTCGGGTTCCGATCAGGGAGGCCGTTCTTCCCAATCACTCCCGTCCAGGTCTCACTGTCGTTACCCACGTGGGCGTTGAAGTCCCCCAGTAGAACAATCGAGTCCCCAGTCGGAGCATCATCTAGTACCCCTCCCAGGGACTCCAAGAAGGCCGGGTACTCTGCACCGATGTAAGGCCGAGACAATGGTGAGAGACCTGTCCCGGACCCGAAGGCGTAGGGACGCGACACTCTCGTTCACCGGGGTGAACTCCAACACGTGACGGCTGAGCTGGGGGGCTATGAGCAAACCCACCCCAGCCCGCCGTCTCTCCCCGCGGGCAACTCCAGAAAAATGGAGAGTCCAGCCTCTCTCCAGGAGTTGGGATCCGGAACCCAAGCTGTGCGTGGAGGTGAGCTCGGCTATATCTAGCCGGTATCTCTCAACCTCCCGCACAAGCTCAGGCTCCTTCCCCCCCAGCGAAGTGACGTTTCAAATCCCGAACGCCAGAAGTTGTGCACATCCGCATAGTCCCTTTAAAGGAAATAGGGCCAGATCTTGTGCCTGGCGTAGAGGACCTTCTTGGTCAAAGCGCGTTTTTGTGCTTTCGCCAGTAGCCTGAGGGCGTCGCTTAGGGAAAAAGGTGGGTAGTCGGAGGCGTGTACTACAAGCAGCGCTGACTTCAATGAGCGCTTGCTGCATTCCCTTCGCTCAATCTCCTGTAAGGGCGCTCTCACACTTTCATACCCATCCAAACCGTGTGGCACCGTTGCTCAATGCGCACACGCACGGACACAAGCAGCTGATATGAGCGGCTGCATTTGTTACTCTAAAAAAGGCTGTATTTACAACGGGTGTAAGTGCCACTTATCTCCTGATGAATAAGGAGCATCAGCGGTGGTCATCGTAATAAGCCTTGTGTTTACTGCTCCTCGTGTACAGCTCAGTCCAAAATTCAAGGAGCGCATTTCACAAACAGGGCCTTTGCAAAAGTTCATTAATTCAGCCCCTTCAAAAATCATGCACCTGTAGCGCAACTGTTCCAAAAACCTATAATTTCCTTGCAACTACTGCATAACTCTGCAACTTCACCGCAGCCAATGTGACAGTTTCTGATCAATTAAATCCTTTTCATTTGGTAAATATGTGCATTCGAGCGGTGCCCTCTCCCTGCCTCCCTCACACTCATCTCGGATCTGACTTGGAGCGAGTGGCAGCTGAGCGGAGGGACAACTTTATTTCTTTCAGCTTTATTAAACATCGGGGTATGCGGCAGGTATTGATAAGAATGCAAAGAGCGTCACCCGTCTGCACAATTGTCTGCTCTACAGTTTGCGCTATGAACCGCAAGATCCGGCCCCAAGTCTTTTTAGGAATAAATTACAATTTTTACTCTGTTTTTTTGGTTCCAGACGACAAATTGTTCATGTACCGGTATCGAAAACAATGTGGGAACTAAAATTAGTCCTAAGTCATTGGCTCACAAGTCCAAGTCAAGTCTTAGCAAACACATTGGATTAGATTTTTTCTTTTCTAACTCCTGCAAAGTATTTTGTGTTCATGATGCTACAGGTTTGTCTCTAGAGCACAGAGAGGCTGTTAACTTGACCTAAATACCACCAGGTATTTTCAAGTCACGTGGCCCAGGTCTTTTATTTATCAAGTTGAGTCTCAAGTCATCACATTAATGAAAGTCATGAACCTCTATTCCATACTACACTTTAAAGCAGTGGTTCTCAACCTGGGAGTCGTGAGATAGATTAGGGGTTCACTAGATCATATGGGAGGCATATTTTCTATGTAGTGTGAATGGAAAACGTGCCCTGAAAGAGCCAGTGGGGTAGAGTAGATATTTCTTATAACTGTTAGAAACTGTTTATGCATAAGCGCTCTTACCTCACAGCCACTAATGTCCAGATGAAGGTCATTGATATGAGGATTGGAGGTTAACCCAGTTAGCAGCGACCTAGAAAAAAAACGCAAGATCAAAGAGCAGACAAGGAGATGAAACGCAAAAGGCAGACTTGGCCCAGTCGTGCATAACTTTACAAATCTGCTTTTTAGATTTTTGATAAAAGTGCAGGGGAACAGGGGAAGACGTGACGAGGAGTACCTGAGCACATCGGGGGGCAGCTTCATGGAGGACAGGCTGACGTGATTCAGACTGAAGGCAGAGCAGAAGAACTGGCGGAAAAGTGGCAACGTGTCTTTTACTTTTCTGGAAAATCGGAGGGAAATCGTTAGATGGCAGGGAAATGAAACCAAAGCGTTGAGTGATACAGCGGGAACACATTTCAATCATTTAACTCTTTTGAGAAACTGTAGCCGGCAATTAAGTGAGATTTTAATTAACTTTAAATGAATTGCACACCTCATATGTGACAAATTGCATTATCAGCAACGTGAATAAGCCACTATGAAAACTTGAGCTGACCACACAGGCAGTTGGTGACACGGTGTCATAAAGTACAAGAACTGTGCAGAACACCAAGTACGGGCGCATAATGAGAAATGGAGTGAGTTTTTCTTGCAGTTTAAGAGACGGAGCGACCGGGGTCAAATGATGGATCGCTCTGCTCAAATATTCATGAGTCTTATCTACGCACAAGACTCTGGTTTAAAACGGCACTCGACACACCCGCACAGCGATTCCCACAAAGCTCATTCAGATTTCCCATTAGGAGCGAGAGAAAGATTAGGTCGGGCTAAAGAGGCAGAGGGAGGGATGGTGATGGAGAGGATAGATGGGACTATTCGGATGATGGAGAGGTACATCAGAGGGTTTACAGTACAGGACAAAAGTTTAAGGCAGGTGAGAAAATGCAGTTAACTTAAAAGGTGTGCTTTAGTTAAGAAATACCTTAGTTTTTCCGCCCAATTATTGTTATTGAAATATCACATGACACAGTATCCCTGTAGTAATATATTGCAGAAAGTCATTGTATCAAATATTATGATTTTAATGGACAATGGTTTAGTCTGGATTCAGATCACTGTTTAGCCATGAGGGTCTTTAGATCAAAGTCCGAGTCAGCTTTATTGTCTATTCTACTTGATGTCGTTTGTTTGTTTTGGACGAGGGGTTGGAGAGCAATGGCATTTTGATTCTCTACATTCTCTTTGAATGTGGTAGAATTGACAATAAAGTGAACAGGACTGAATGTAGCACACACACAGAGAATGTAAATTGTGTTCTCAAAAGCAAAAATATTCTTTGAGAGTTTATATATTGACCAATGTAACTTTTAAGAAGAAGGCAAGTCTTATGTTTACTGTAAAATAGGAAAAGTGCTGTAGTATATGTCTAAGCTTCCTGAGTATTAGTGATTTAAAGCAGTACTAAGTAACTCATGCCCTAGAGGCCATAAGCACCACAGCAGGTGTCGTAGCATGTTGCGTTTTTTTACTCATTAATTGTCTATGAGAGTAAATACTACGCTGACAGAAAAGACAAAGGGAGAGAGGGATATTGTACATCCAATTACATTATGGAGATTTTTTTTTCACTCAAACTTGGCTGTAAATGCTGTTTAAGTGGCGCTAGCATAGCTTTGCCCGTTAGCCTGTTAGCTTCTTCTTCATGATTTCATTAGTGTGCTTTGGGGCCTCCGAGTTAGAGCAGGGAAAGTTGCAAGTGTGTTTTTCTGGCCTGAGACACCAGGGGGAGATGAAAGATGAAAGGACTACGAAAAGGATTTATTAAGGTAAACAAGTTACTTAGTACTGCTTTAAATATCATTGACTCGAGTGGGTTTATTAGTTGAGGATGTTCTTTTGTCAATAAAGAGCTATTAATCAGACCTTTGCATGTTTTAATAGCTACATTTCTCTTCGAGGCGAGGCTATGACTAACCTGTGCGAGAAGGAGTTTTTGGAAAGATTGAGAAAGGCAAGATCAGCACAGCAGCCCCTCAGCAGCGCCCCAAAGAGCTGCGTTAGACACAGAGTGGAAACAGTTAATGTGGCACCGAACGCATGCATTACTTATTTAAAAGCCTCACGTAAACATTTGATTATCCCAAGATGGCGCTACTCACAGAGTCCACACAGCAATCTGTGCCTGACAGATCCAAGTGGACCAGGCAGTTGGGCTGAGACAGAAACAGATATAAGCTCTGCAAACAGATGAGGAGGGGTCAGGCGAGATGAAAGATCCACACAATAGAGAAGAAAAGAAAAGATCTCAGTCTCTGAACTCGGTACATCTGAAACATTTCCTGTACAACGCAACACCAGCCTCAACGAGGGGAAGATAAACCCAGATAGACGAGCTACAGCACTTCATGTTTCATATTTATCCATTACACCAGTGTTGATACACATTTTACAGGAGGTACTTGGAAATATTTCAAAAGATGAGAGTGAACATTGTTTTCAAAGGAGTATAATTTAAACAATGGGCTATATGCACAGTGACCCCACGTGATTTCCGCCTGGACAGTCAGCCAGAGGCTGTCCTTCCTGTCTGTCATCTCTTCCCATTAAAAATTAGCAGGTCCCACAGAAATGAAGCAATAGCTTAAGATTGGGTAAAGGACAGCGAGTAAAAGTTCGGATGTGGCTGGAGCAGGTTAAAAAATACTACGTGAGACGTAACGACTTCACTGGAGGAAACTCCGTGTTCATAACGGTGGATGTTTTTGTCTTGAAGCTAACGCGGCTAACAAAATAAAAAATAAAACTAGCGCAAAGTTTTGAACGAGCCAGCGCAAAAAAGAATCGTCCTGTTAGTAGTTTAAATAATATTTACTTGTTTACATGTTATATTATCATTTTTCAACACTAGCCTTTAGCTCTAAGATAAAAGCTCCTACTTTACGACAGCTGGCGTTTCCTTTGGGTGCTGGATTCACAGCGAACATGATGTTTGTAATAAGTTGCTGTGACTGTCCATCAGTAACTCGTTGTCCTTAACCAGATCCTGAGCTATCGCTATTTTTGTGTGGGAACCTGCTAATTGTGAACGTAAACGACCAGCGACAGGAAGTGCTGCGTCTGGCTGACTGTCCAGGAAGACGTCACGTGGGGAAACTGTGCATATAGCCCATTGAAAGCTACAGTTTGTAGGTTCCAGATGCAGCTACATTGCACTTGATTGTGAAAGAAGCTTTCTCCGTTGGAGCTAGCTCATGACTAACTACTTGCAAGCAGCTAACAAAAATATGAATCTCCCTTTTGTCGGGACCAAGGCCGTTGCATTGACAGAGAGAAAAGCGAAAAGGCTTTTGTCAAACGAGGCCGTGGAATGAAAGAGACAAAGCATCAAACAGCATCTTAGCTACAGCGCAGTTTTGCTCCAAGGCTCTGACTGGGCAATTATTTTGACAAAGATCCTCATTTTAAAGCCTAATACTGCAAGTAAACATCTGAAACTGTGTGGATGTTGCGATGACGCTTGTGATATATAGCCGTGGCCAATAAGGCGTGCAAGTGGAGCAGAGTGAGTTGTGTTTGCAGATGGTTTGTGTGTCTGACCGAGCAGTCTTCTCCCGACAGGACCCCGGGGTTTTTGCTCAGGTCCAGGTGTAGCAGCGAGTTTGAGTACTCGTCGCTGGAGCACAGGGCCTGGGACAGCGACGCCATGCCTGGACCGAGAGAGAGAGAGTCAGTAAAAGTCCAGGTTATGCTTTACTTTACAGAACAGTAATAACATAGTAAGACACAAATTAGTTGCCATGCTATTAGGCAAGATAAGGGAATCTTTTCACATGACCCAGTCACTCATAGCAAAGGGACATTTTTATTCACTCCTTACTTTACTGTGCTGTCAAGTAAAGAGCTACCAAAGTAATGATTTATTTAGACAGGAAGGAACAGGATATTGGTAGATAGAAAAGAGGTTTTAAACTAGTGTAGCATCTGGACACACCTTTAACCTCTTACAGTTAAATCATGAACTGCAGTTTGTTCCTGTTTTAATAATAAAACATAAATTATATGACTAACTCTCAAAAACAATCCAAACAAATTATCCACATTAATTTTTGGTGACCTTCTGAAAATGGTCCCACGAACCACTGAGATAGAATGTAGTGTCACAATACTACAACAACTACAAATATTTCAAGCCAAAATTGAAGCAAAGAAATGATAACAACTACACTTTTATGACAAGGATCTGACTGCTCGCACCCGAGAAACCAAGGAAAATCTACCAATACATTCCTCAGTGAATGAGCAACCAGAGCTTACATTTTCTCATGTACATATACTTAACCTCTTACCCCCACCTTAACCAAGTGCATTTTTTTTCAGTTTAGCTTTACCCAAATCTGAAAGCTTCTGGACTGGAGTCCTTAGACCAGTATGATACCGCAAAAAGACCATTTTTGTCACTTTTTTGTTTGCATTTTTGTGGCTTTATTATTGGGGTTTTATTGCATTTTTGTTTAGTCACATGACATCACTTTGGGGAGGTTTTTCTTTGCATTTTCATCTTCATTCATGTCTTGTTTCGTCGCTATTTAGATGCTTTTTGGGTAATAGCAAACTAGAGAAACTGTGCTCGGTTCAGGTGGGGTTAAGAGGTTACGTAAAAAAATGTAATTGTTACACCCACCAAGCAGAGCAAATATTTAAAGGGAATATACAGAGTTTAAAAATGTATTTGTCCTAATGTGTAGAATGAGCCCAGACCTGTTCACCACAACTACCTCTAACATCCTGCACTGTCACTCAGAAAGGTGTTAATTTGGGTCTGAGGTGCCGTCATGCACGAGCTTAATATAGAAGCTGCAGTTACACGTATGACCTGAGGTGGCAGTAGTGAGTATAAAATGGCCAACTTGCATCTAGCCCCTTTAAGTGACAAATCTTCATTTTGACGCATAAAAAATGTGTATTTTTTGTTTTGTTAATTTAACTTCCTTTTGAAAATATTACAATTTTCACATTATTTCATGTTTTCTTTCTCATAATTAATGAAACGCTCAAACAGTCACTCAGTACAGCACTAAAGTAACATTTTCTCCAAGTACTTTTTACTCTTACTTAAAACGTAAATACTTGGGCCACTACTTTTGACTTCTACTTCAGCAAAATTATGTAAAAAAATATCATTTAAAATACTCAACTCAACTCACCTCTGCATTCAAAATAGTGTAAAACAACCTGTAAATACTGTATTACACATACAGTATTTACAGGATTAGGATTAGGCTTAACCCATACGTATCCACATATTCGTGAGTTTAAATTATTATATAGCGTATAATATAGAATTTTGAGTTCCCCACAGTCAACGCTGTAGCAGAGTAGCACCATTTCAAAGCATTTTGTGTCTCTGCATAATTTATGAGCCCTATGCGGCAGGTAACCGGGCGTAACAAGAAGCAGTGCAAAGTGTCTCTTCATTTTGATGCAATATTTAAATTCTCCACTGGGTAAAAGCTAAGATGAGAGAGCGGCGGGGGGCAAAGAGGTCTACAGGGCTTCAGATATAAAAAGCACTGATCCCAAATCCATGAAAGAAAGAGCTTCAAGGGACTATTCTGATGGCTTTGAAAGATTTATGAATTCAGCGACTTACATAAAATGTGCAATAGAACTGTCAGAGCCGCCTCGTTAGTTTCATCAGGTTTAAACAAACAGCTGAGTGTGAGAAATCGGACATGAGCTAACAGTCGGATATTGAAAAAAAGACACTAACCTTTAGAGGTGAGGGAGGTCTTCGAGAGGTTGAGGAGGCGCAGTCCTTTGCTGAGGCGGCACACCTGCTGGATTAGGCTGGACACACCTACAAGGAAAATTTTAATCCGTAGTGTTTTATTGGGCTGAGCAATATAACAAAACAATAAATGTTCTCAATAGTTAAATCTCATTTTCTTATTGGATTTCCTCCAAATGAATATGGATTTTACTAATATGGTTCATAGACATACAGATGCTCGTCAAAAAATTAAAAAGTGCATTCATTTCTGTTATTCAACTTAAACTGTGAAACTAACATATGATAGACTAATTACATGCAAAGTGACATATGTATAGCCTTTATTTGTTATAATTTTGATTATTATGGCTCAGCTTGTAAAAAATCCAAATTAAAAATCTCAGAAAATTATAATATTTTGAAAATGGACTGTAAGCCATAATCATCAAAATGATGTCACTTTGCATGTAATGAGTCTATATCACATTAGTTTCACATTTTAAGTGCATTAACAGAAGTAAATGCACTTTTTCATGATATTCTAATTGTATGACGAGCACCTGCAGTAGATAAAATATATAATAGTAAAAAAACAATGTAATGCTCCCAAACAGGAATTTTCAGACATCCGTTTAATAGCAAAGTCGGATAAATCGAGATAAATTAAATCTGGATTCAAGACGGCAACGTTATGTGATTCACTAAGCCATGTCTTCAGGCCTTACAATGATCTCTCTCTGTTTCTTTCTTTATTCTTTATGTAACCAGAAAAGTCCCACTGAGATTAAGAATCTAATTTCCGGTGGAGTCCTTGCCCCAGAGGTAAACCTATTGTACATGTTTTAATGGTAGAGTAAACTGTAGCACCCGAAGGAAACCTACGCATGCAAACTCCACAGAGAAAGGCCCCATCCAGGTGGGAATCGAACCCGGGACCTTCTCGCTATGAAGCACAAGTGCTAACCACTGTGCTAGCGTGCCGCCTACGTTGATGACAGAAGCTCCACTCGAAATGGGCGGAGACACTAAACGAGAATTGGTCAAGTTTTGAATTAAGATGTATCCATCCGTCTCGATTTATTGGACTTTGTTGATAAATATTTATTCCTCCGAATTCTGCTCTGAACCATTGGCTGTAAAGCTGTGAATTGAAAAGCCTCATGCCAATAATTGTATAATAATAATGGTATTGCAACTGCAAGACAAGAGGCTCAGAGAAAGACCAAATTGTTGTGGTTAAAGAGGCTGTGAAGGAGGATGATGGACGGATAAGGCTTGTTTGGAAGTTTCTAAATCTCTAGCCGTAATTACAGGTGTTGCATCAATGAAGACTGACAAATTATACGGATCAAAGCATTTAGCCAGCCGTAAGAAGCTGGGATGGGATTGTTATGTCAGGCTATAATTTCAAGTCGGCTAATGTGTAAATCTGAGGAGAACCAGGACGGTTTGTGGTAAGACTAAGCAATCCGTGATAGATCTGAGCAGCTTAGACAAAAAGACTTCATCATGATCAGTAAATGAAGATTTAATTTCACACCTTGGTTGTCCAGAGAGTTGTGCGCGAGGTTGAGTGAATGAATGACTGAACCAGGGTTTTCAGATAGAGCTGTGGACATCTTCTGAGGGAAATCTCTACAACAATAAAAGACAGAATAAAGAAAAGGTGAAAAGTAAATGAGTGCAACTAATACATCCCCAAGTTAAAAAAAAACATGCAGACTCCACACAGGAGGGATCAAAATGGCAACCCACAATATGGCGTATTATTAGCATGCAGAAAAGCTGATATCATCTGAAACCAGGACTAAACAAGGGCTTGATTTAGGACCAAGGCTAAAAAAAACTTAAAAAAAAAAATGTTTTAAATTCCCAGCGCTTACGATTTGAGCCCGGCGTTCTCCAGTGTTAGCTCCTCCAGGCTGGAGGATTTGCTGACAGTGTGTAAGACCTGCTCTGCTACCTCCGAGCCCTGGAGCAAACACATTATTTTGGTTTTGAATGAATCTCATCAATGGTAAAAAATACAAAAGGGAAGGTTGAGCTCACAATACGAAGGTCTTTGCAGTAGAGTTTGGTGAACCAAGTGTTGTAGGCCATTGATGCGACAATCACAGCCAAATCCCTGGAAATGGTGCGTACAAGAGTGAATAACCAGTTCTCAAAGCACTTTTAATAATCTCAGAAGAGCATGGCCAATGAGAGTGAGAGTGGCTGGTGGAAATGAGGCTTTGTTATTGGTGTTGCTGTGTATTTTAGGGATTTCTAACTTATTTGAAAAGCTGCATTTATCTATTTACAAATTATGCTCTGCACACTCACAATAAACTCCTTTCCGCAGCTTTTTCGATCCACAAAAAGTGCTGTATTGGTTATAGTGTCCTCACCTGCTCTCCAGATGGCTGAAGTCCTGCAGGTTAAACTCGCGGTTGTCCTGGGAGTGATATATGGTGTCCACATCCTACAAACAGGAGCAGCACAAGTCCATGAAGCTGTTTCTCCACACACAGCCTATTTAAGCCTCTCAAAGCTTCGTATACAGTCACCAGCCAAATGCTTTGCGGGTAGATTTATGTTCTGGCAAGAAACACTTAAACTTGCACTAGTGGCCACTTTAGTTATGATCCTATTTAGTTGGGGCTATACTGCGGTCGCAACAACAAATTAAACAGTTTAAATGTGCTTCACATGATCAAGAGAAAATGTAGTATTAAACTAATATTTTTGGCCACATGTTGCCCCAGAAAAGTCTCAGTCTGGTGATGTCCCGCTATGGCAACAAGGTCTATAAGATAACTAAACACCACTAATTAAATAAATGTTTTATTTTATTGTATTTACTTGAAGAAATTCTATGCACTATTATTTTATATGCCCACATAACAACACAAAGTTTGAAATCTGGCAGTAGGTTGTGTTTAAGACTGGAGTAAGACGAAGAAAGGGGCAACTAAGAATTGGTATAAAATTAACTAAATGCAGATGTTTTGACCAATTCTGGGTAATATCTCTGTAATTGACCTTTCGCAAAACCCCGCCCTAAAAGGGTTATTGTCCAATCACACCTCATAGCAACCGTTGCTACCATACATTCCCTGAACATCCTTCCATTAAAACGAATGAAGCAGGGTCTGTTTCTCCCCTTTCAAAGCTGAAAAACAAGCTGAAAAACACTGCCTGCTAACTTTTAAGCCAAGGTCAGACTTGTTGTCTCTCTTGTCCTTTGCCAAGAGTTTCATGAGTTGTCGCACTGGACATCATCACTAAAAAGCTGTTTCTGCTGCTGGAATATCTGGCACATTTTCTTTCAAAGCTCTGCCCCCACAGTAAGAGGCCGTCTCCTTGGGCGTCTGTCAGCCGCTGCCTGCACATCTCATGTTAAATCTGCGATTTAAGCTTACCCCAGACTGGCCGTAAAAGTTACACTTAACTCCATAAAGTTACACCATAACTTTCAGATTTAAGTCAGAAGTGCACTCTGCTCTGGTAGCGTTTGCAAGCTACTATTTGATCAATACTAGACAGACAAAAGAAGAGAACTTATCCGATAGTGCAAGTGAATGACTAGTCCACACAACAGTGCTGGTTGCATAAGGAAGCTCCAGGGATATTTTCCTATTCCCTAATGTAGGCCTGTCATGATAACAAATTTGAAGTTTGATATATTGAGGTAGGAAAGTATCGCGATAAAGGATATTATTGACTCTAACGATACTAGATACTGTCAATTCTCAGGCATAAAAATGAAAGTAAACCAGAAATATATCGTTTATCTGTTATTTTCTTGAACGATAAGTCGATATAGTAATTATCGTGACAGCCCTACTGCATTATTGCGCTGGTATTGCACCAAAAAGAGTCACTAGCACGCACTTCTCCCCCTTTGTGACATAGCATCTGCTTAACTTCACTTCTTAACCAACAATACCTTTTGAGAAGGATCAATTACTGGGTCTATCCACATGAAACAAAAACAAAGCTCATTGTCTTCTCTGTCAACAGTAAACAGTAAAGTCATTATCTTGCTACAGCCTCAGAAAGTGGTGGCATTATCCAGTCAGTTGCTTGCGCGATCGTTGTTAGAAAATATTGCAAGTTGGTAAAGTCTAGTCATCAGCAAACAATGACGAGAAGAGAAAACTTTGTGAATTTTCTGTTTGGAGATTTCTGTCAAAAACCGTGCCACTCCCATAGAGAAAAGAACTTATAGTCACAGTGGGAAAGAAGCCCTACAGAACACTTCTGAGGACAGTGTTGTACAAAAACACTCAACGGAGCACTCTCGGCTCTTACCCACTGCACTTCCTCCTTGCAGCTGATGCCATTATAGTCGCACAGAGCAGCGTAGGTCTCAGAGAAGCCTCCTGGGAGAGACACAGACAGAGGGGGAAAATAGCAAAAAGAGAATTTCAGATGATGTGAACAGCTGCCTCTTTCACTAATAAACTCGCAGACAGAGTGGTGAAACTGTCGCCCCAATTATCAATCATTGGTTTGTGTGACGGCGGCTGTATAAGGAACATCTGGGAGAGCATTTGTTAAGTTTTTAGAGCCAATTTCCGCCCCAGTCTGCTAAATGAAGAGCCCTGATTTGTGAGCTGTGTGGTGGTAGTGGCAGACTGACAGGAGACAGTGGTTTCATCTTATACACAGGTACGATTTGTCGCGTAGTCACCATTTGAACTAATATTATTTCTTCTGATAACACCAAAGCATCTTTCCTCATGGGGGTGTATTATAAACCTGCTAACTGTGTGCAAAATTGTCGCAGGAAAGTGATTTGTCTTTTTAGTTCAGAATTTTAACACTCACATTCTTGAAATTTGTGCTGTGTTAAATTCTCATTTTAAAAGCCAAACAGCAATATCTATGCAAGTTCGATAAAGCTCGAGATTGTGTTGTCAAAGCTGTTTCTGAGATGTCTGAGATTCCTGGCGCATTCACATAAAAGCCTTTAGACTTTACAGTGTGTTAGATTTTTTTTTACTCGTAGTGACCTGACAGCTTTTTTCTCTATAGTTTTACAGCTAATGTCGCTTTCTATTAAACTCTCTAACTCAGTATGTTTTTTTTTTCTTTTTAAATCATTTAACCCTATACGTTTGTTAAGTAATAAAAATAATAATGCATTGTTTTTTTATAGCGCTTTTCTGGACGCTTCAAAGGCGCTTTACACTGCACTATTCGTACACTCCATGCTCGGTGGTGGTAAGCTGCTATTGTCGCCACAGCTGCCCTGGGGTAGACTGACGGAAACGAGGCAACCAGTCTCCGCCATCGGCCCTTCCAACCACCACCAACCACTCACTCACTCACTACATTCACAAGGCTTCCTGGTGTTCCTAAACGGTCTCCCATCCAAGTCCTGCCAGGCCCTTCCCTGCTTAGCTTCCGAGGTCTGACGGGATTGGGCAGAGCAAAGGCGGCATGGCCACAAGTGCTGACGTCACAGCTCTACTTCCGGGTCCGCAGATGTGCGAGAAACTACAAAAAACTCTTTAATTCCACAATCAATACTTCTGAAACTCAACAGAGAGTTACTGAACATACTTATTTATCAGGCCCATTAGCCAAAAATGTTGTACCTACTGCTATAAAAGTAATATTTGCCAAAATCTGTACTTCCGGGTTAGTGGAGATGAATGCTAACGGTGTAGCAGCTACGCTAACCCCGGAAGTAGTGACTTTAGAAAATATTACTTTTTTACCGGTAGGTGTGGCATTTTTAGCTAATGAGTCTGAGAAATAAGTAGGTTCAGTCACTCTCCGTTGAGTTTCAGAAATATTGATGGTTGTTTTCAAGAGTTTTTGGTGTTTTATTTCTTCTTCAATACAACAACAAAAAATCTAAAAAAGGTGACAAACACGTGATGAAAACACAACAATAAAGTGACAAAAATGAGGTGAAACACAGCAAAAAAGCAACGGAAAAACTGTGACAAAAACGCAACTAAAGCATTTCCATAAAAAGACAAAAATGCGGCAACAAAAACGTTAGGATCAGTTTTGTAGCTGTCAAATGAGGCATAACACTGTTGCTCTCCAGTCGAGAAGCTTTTAGATCTGGGTAAAGCTGAACAGGAGAAAAGGCACTCGGTTAAGGCGGGGGGAAAAAGGTTAAGTATTGGCCCGAACTAGGACCCTATTGTACATGTTGTTCAAGGTTGCAAAATATATTTTTTCCCTGTAACCTTGACAACAGTAAAGCATACATGGGATGCATCTTTCTCCATTTATCTGAGCAGGAGACCAAAACCAGGCTCAAACTACATGCATTCAAAATGGCAAAACTATTGGATATTGATATTCACTCCCGATCACTTTGTCCAGAAGGATTTGACAGCTGATCTTGCATAGTGTTGACTGACAGAAATCACAATGTAAAAATCCCATTAAACTGGCAACATCCTCTTCCCAGAACTGTCCATTCTTACAATAACAGAGTGCCCTCATTTGTATGGCAGCGCAGGTTTAACAGTGAATGCATTGGGTGCTAATGTTTTATGTACCACACGCCCTCTGGGTCTCCACTGAGGTCTCGGAGCTCGGAGAGTACTTCCTGGAGCCCTCCGAAAGGTCGCTGTCTGAGTGGCAGATGGACGGCCTGCAAGAAAAAGTCAACATAATAATATGGTATTGAGCAAACTTAATGTGAACTACATGTTTTTTAAGGCACACTGTCTGACCAAAAGAAAGGCGCCGCCTGGATTTCACTAACTTTTATGATCTGAGTTGTTGCACTTGGTTCAGGTCTACAATAATGTGCCCAAAGAATGAGGTTAGGTGTGAAAGAGTGGATCAGGGAGCATGAGACACCATCACACATGGATAGATACAGACGGCATCTCGTCATAGAAGGGGGCGTGGCTTCGCCGAGGGGGAAAATAGAATCTTTAGAGAAACACAATTTTCTACTTTTTTATAACCTGGCTAACGGCATGCTGCAGTGTGTGCTCGAATAATTTCGAACTGCACAACAGCCTGGGGACCATGGCCGAAATTTTCGCATGGATTTGGGAACCAATCACAGAACGAGGAGGGACGGCAAGACGATGACGCGCTATTCGATATACGGAAGCTTGTAGTTTATTTACGGATTAAAAAAAAAAAGTTTATTTACGGATCCAACATGACAGCAGCAGACACGATGGTATTTTTTGATCAAGCTTTAGACCTTGTTCTAAATAGTTTAGCTCAAAAGTTTACAGCGGGTACATCATACGTCATCTCATACGATGATACGATTGGCTATGGCTACGTGCAGACGCATGATAGACTTTTTTTTTTTCCGTATCGCCCAATAAACCACTATGGACAATTGTAAACCACACCTCTCCTATGAGAAAATGAATTGGTGGTCCCCAGAATAAATATCACTTGTGATTTTAGTCTGGTGTTTGTCAGGCTACTCTTTTTAGCCATTTTCTTGTGGAATATGAACTTATTTATCACATATTAGTAAAGTCGGGCCCATATGGATATTTTCTCACAGCAGATTGTTCAGTATAAGTGAAAAAACGGCAGTTGTTGCTACCGCTAGCGAACCGTTAGCATTAGCCCGATGCTAACATATATATCAGGTTAGCATTCTCCGTTATTTATGTATTTATGGGCTTTCGAACCACTTTGCTCCTCTCCATGTCTTTGTATCTTTATTTAGTAGAAAACTATATTCATAATTCAGCATTTGTTAAAGTAGTTTATGAATAATTAAAGAACGTTTAGATTTCTCTCCAAATTGTTTTCCCCCTGAACTGTTTTCAAACATAACCATAAATGAGCAATTCCAGAGATGCCATCTGTATCTATTGGCCACCACAGAGTCCAGATAAACCCCATTGAGAATCTTTGGGATGTGCTGGAGAAGGCTTTGCGCAGTGGTCACACTCTCCCATCATCAATACAAGATCTTGGTGAAAAATGAGTGAAACGCTGGATCTTTTGGATCTTTTGACAATATTAGAGTGTGTGACCTTTTCTTTTTTAGACAGGCATTGTTTGAAACCATGCACAACAAAAATCTAAAACTATCCTTTAGTTATTTATTTGCTCCATTGTGAAGGTACTTTATTGGAACCACCCTTTTGCCTTTTGAAATTTCCTTGCAAGAACAATAAGATCCACTTTATGAAACAAACTTACGCAAATATGGAGTTGTTGAATATTCGTGACAGAGCGTAGTTGATGTGGTTGACCACATGGTTGAGATGTTCCCGGCACTCAAACCTCAGAGAGAAGCTGGATTTGTCAGTGTCGATGATAACCTACAATACAAAGCAATGTAATTTCGCGAGTTTAG